>NC_041719.1:6571583-7218133 GCF_900700375.1 Denticeps clupeoides | reverse complement strand
TTTTGGTGACACTCCTGAGGAGCTCTTTGGCCAAGTTTCAGTGGTGAGGACTCTCTTCACCTCATCAAAACATCTCTCGAAATATTTTATTTTAGGGGTGCTCCGTTAGCCATGAAAAACTATCTGCCATGCATATTGGGTGCTTTTGCAATGTTTTTGCAAGTAATCTGCTTCATGTGAGGATATCTGATCATCTAGATTGAAGCTTTAAGATTTTTGACCTCCCTGTTCATTCATTCTTAATTTTGTCCAGTGTTTCCTGGAAGACTGCTTTGATTTTATGTAAGCACATCAGTGTAATTGGATTAACACATGCGTGGGCTGTGCACAGATGAGATTATTTGGCCTGGCGGTGACGATGCACTGCCTGTGGATGCTCAGGACCTGATCACCCGCCTGCTCCATCAGAGCCCGCTGGAGACTTGGGACAGGCACGACAAGCGCTATACATGCAAACACTCCCACAGTACAGTACTCTTCTGTTGTGGCTGTACTCTGGTCTCTGTTTAATACTGGTGCAATATTTCACCATAGGGGGTGCCACTGAGGTGAAACAGCACCCATTCTTCTCGGGCCTGGACTGGAATAGCCTCCTCCGCCAGAAAGCTGAGTTCATCCCACAGCTGGAGGCCGAAGATGACACCAGTTATTTTGACAGTAGGTGTCGCCTGTGATTAATTCTCCAGGTGCCACCAGGATTACTACACTAAGCTAAATATGAATGTCTGATGAGAACTGGCAGGATTTGTAAGATTTAAAAGATAATAAAGGACCATGGCACATTTATCAGGAACTCTTAACATGTATGAACAATAGACCTTTTTTCTTGTCTTTCATTTTTGCAGCTCGTTCCGATCGTTACAACCATTTGGCCTCTGATGAAGATGATGAAACCAATGACGATGAGTCTTCCCTTGAAATACGACAGTTTTCATCATGGTCAAATCGCTTTAGCAAGGTACCTTGTGACTCCTCATAATGTACGTTGTACGTTAATGGTTTAACAGAACCCTTCAAAATAAAGACCTGAAAACCTGTTCATAGGTGTATAGCAGCTCTGAGCACCTTGCAACTCCATCCAACCTGAGCTTCTCTCTGACCGGAGCCACAGTGAAGACAAGGAAGAGCGCTGGGACGGACGCGGAGCGAATTCCCCTGGGGAGGTCCGTAAGCAGGTGGCAGTGAGGATAGAAGGAAATCTGCACAGAGGGCCAGGTGGGTACCGAGGCCATCTCCAACTGTCCGAATGTGCTGATGAAGCTATTGTGGAAATTGCTGAGCCGTTGACCTGTTCTGAGGACAGCCGTTAAAGCAGTAAACTGTATCAGCAGAAATCCATTTTTGTTCTTCCCCAAATAAGAAGCTCCTTTGCTTTTTTTTTTTTTTTTTTTTTTTTTTTTCAGTCTACGCCCAAGGGCGTCATCCAGCTCATCTCAGTCGGAGCGGAGCACCAGCCCGCTAGTGATGAGCAGCACACACAGCTTGGAGACCATGCCGCGCTTCGCTCTGTCCACTGATGATGAAGGTGTGCTTTTACTCTTATGGACGTTCCCACTTTAAGACCAGTTAAGCCTGCTACGTGCTGGATGAGTCTTGTTTGTGTTGTCTGTGCAGTTCTGTGATTCGGCACCCATGTGAACAGGTTGGACCATCCAAAGTGCCTGCATGAGGAGTGCAGATGCTATGAGTCACATAGACATTTGGCATTTATGTCTTGTTTTTCATGCGTTAATGAAAGTTGGAAAGTTAATACCAGAGACGTTACACACAAGATGCATCCAATTTGTAGTAAGACATGAACAATCGTATGTCTAGTTTAAAAATTACATAATTTACTCTTGATAAGTTTATTAATAATTGGTCAGTTGACAATTTTTGTGTATAGTGAGTGTCTACAGTGATTTTTGCTGCAGTTGATATCTGCACTTTTCTCTGTGAATTCTGGGTTTTGGCTTCATACAGTGCTAGCCTGTGGTTAATTGATGTTACCTTTGCTCTCATTATCACAGCAGAAGTGGTGGTGTCCAACTTGCATCGCATCAGGCTGCGTAGCAACAGCACCGGAGCCAAACACTCGTCTCCAAGGGAACAGGGGAGCGCCCGGCGCTACGGCAACCAGCTGGAGACGCCAGACAGACAGCGAATGCCAGCCGGTGGCAAGGTCCCCAAATCCGCCTCAGTGTCTGCCCTGTCTCTCATCATCACTACAGGTGAGACTACCAGAACCTTAACCTCAACCAGAGACATCTAGGCAACCAACTGTGTGTCTGTGTACCTGTGTATCAGACATTTTTGTGTGTCTTATTTCCTCTTAGATGACACACCTGGGGGTCTCCAGCCCAGTCCCATCTCCCCACGTTCACTCTCCTCAAACCCCTCGTCGCGAGATTCCTCCCCCAGCCGAGATCTGTCGCTCAGTCTCAGTTGCCTGCGACCACCTATCCTGATCCACAGCTCTGGCAGGAAATATGGTTTTACCCTACAGGCCATCCGTGTTTATATGGGCGACAGTGATGTCTACACAGTCCACCATGTTGTCTCGGTCAGTGCTGCTGACACAGCTGCTTTATTTGTTGCATTCTAATATTTCAGATGCTCCATGCTTCTGTTCTTTATTCTAACATGTGATGTCCATGTGTGTGTGTCTGTGCAGAGCGTGGAGGAAGGTAGCCCAGCTCATGAAGCTGGTCTGCGGGCTGGTGATCTCATCACTCATGTGAATGGGGAATCGGTGCAAGGATGGTGCACACAGAGATGATGGAAGCTTCTGCTGGAAGGTAGAAACATTTTGTTTAAAGACACCTTTGACGTGACCTTATTCAGCTCACCCCTCATTCCACTTTTATGTCACACATTAGAAATTATATGAAATATGATTTAAATAATACATTAAATATGATTGTATATTTTGACACATACAGTTGCTGATTGCAGTAAATAAGTTATTTTAGATCAGCTTTTGTGTTTTGTAACAAAAAGATAATTACATATTTCCTCTTCTTTTTAAGTTCAAACAACCTTTTGTTGTGCAGCATGGTGCAGACCCCATGTGTGTTTGACAAAATTAATTATCGAGACCCTTGTCAATGTCAGCTTGTCGTGTTCTCACATCTGTGGCTCTTTTCACGTTTCACCTTGACAGAGTGGTAACAAGGTGGCCTTGCAGACAACTGCCCTGGAAAATACTTCCATCAAGATCGGCCCGGCACGCAAAACCAGCTATAAAGGCAAGATGGCGCGACGCAGCAAGAAGAGCAAGAAAAGAGACAACCAGGACGGTGAGGACGCACGGCAGGGACTCATTACTGCTAACTCTGCGATAAAAGTTCTTTTTCACTTTTTTTGGGGGGGTGTGAAATGGCAAACAAAAATGAAGCTACTGCGCCACCTAGTGGTTAAACAGAAAATTTATATACAGTTTCCACCCTTTTCTGTTTTTTGCAGCAGCACTTATTTAACAGGCAATTTCTGGAGATCATAAACTTCTTTAGGTCTCCCTGAGGTTTAATTTTTTTCGTCTCTTTGCCCACTTTTGTGTATGCATGCATGGTGTCCCAGGCGGCGAAGTGTCTTGAAGAAGCTGTCCAAGCAGAGTAACGTGATGTACAACAGCCGCAGCTTCTCTTCTGGCCTGCATCAGTCAGTGTCCTCCAGCGAGAGTCTACCTGGCTCTCCCACGCACAGCCCTGAGCCCAGGACCCTCAACACCCTGCCGTAGTCCTGCCCCGGACCATTCCGCTGGTGAGTTATTTATTTTATTCCAACTCTTGCTGGAATATAATTTGTATTTGTTTATATGAATTAACAATACGCAGCCATTCTTGAAATGTATTCATATCCATGTCAAATTCTGTTTGACAATGATTAATATGTTCAGTGCATGGTTCAAACAACTAAGGCGCCATATTGTTCATATTGTTTTGAAAAGCTGACTCATTAGCTGGTCAGTAAGCAACATGATACAAGCAGTGCTGAACATTTGATGAGTCAGTTTGACTTTTGGCGTGAGCATCTTATTTATTTCAGTATCTGGTCATGATTTATTTTTGTGTTTTTACAGTGAAGCAGACCACATTAGAGCAAACCAGTATGATTTAAAATGTGTAGTAGCAAGTTGTGTGGTCTCGGCAATAAAAAAAGATTTCACAATACCGTCTATGCTGTCATAATCTGTATATTGCAGGAGTTAATTCAGTTTTTTGTTTTTTTTTCCTTGGTATGCAGCTTTTAAATGTTTTATTTTTTTGGTCATGCGACTGACTTTTTATCTCTTCTCCTATCAGATGTTATCTCCCTCAGAGCACCTCAACCCTGCTCCAGTTCCCCCAGCTCACCAGCAGCACACATTCGACCCAGCTCCCTCCACGGCCTTGGCGCTAAGCTCGGCCACAGCGCTACACCAAAGTAGGACGAAGGAAGTCCACCAGCAGCATTCCTCCATCACCGCTAGCCTGCAACTCATCTCCTCAGCCAGGTCTCTCCCCAACGCTCACCATCCCCCCTACCGAACATCACCAAGGCCCTCCACTCTTCCATTCACGGCCGTACTCTCTCGCCACCAACTATCGTCCGCCACACCATCCGTCGGCGACCACCGAGATCTACACTGCTTAAGCGTGTGCAGTCGGCAGAGAAGCTCTCCGGAGCATACCATGCGGACAGGAAGTCGTTCAGCCGCCACGTCGCCACACTCTGGAGGTCCCCCACTGTGAGGCGGAAGCTTTGGCTGAGCTGGAGGTGGAAGCCGGAGCCAGTGGCGTGGGCCGCCTGGGGTCGTACAGCGGTTCCCCGCGACTCCGGGACGTTGGTCTCTGTCAGCGTCGTCGATGGGCAGCACCGAGCAGATGGTGGTGATGAGGAAGCTGAACCTGTCAGAGCGCCGTGACTCCTTCAAGAAGCAAGAGGCGGTGCAGGAGGTGAGCTTTGATGAACCGGACGATAAAGTCCCCGGCACTCAGGGCGCCAACCCTGGGAGCTCAACGCCCTCTGGAAGCCAGGCGCAGCACTGTGCCACCTGGAACCGGCCACATTCGGAGTCAGGCGAGGACGATCTCGGGCTCGTGGTGAAGCGGTTGGTCCCGCAGATCGCCGTGCAAGCTCTGAGAGCGAAGAACCAGGATGAGTGGGAGCCCTGCTCTGATGAAGATGAGGAAGAAGAGGAGAGAATGCCAGAGGCAGCGCGCAGCAAAGTGGCACTGTGTCCTGATTGCACTGATAAAGGCACCACCCAGTGGTCTGGCCCAACCACACCAACCACAGGGAAGAACAAGCTCGCACTGAAGTGAACAACAAAGAGACAATATGAAGGTTCCACATATCATTAGCAGCCTCCCTTTGGCTTAATGAATAAGGAATAGGTCACGTTGCCAAACGGCATTAGTAAGAGTTCTTCTCGGTCAGCAACAGGAGATTTCTGTATTTTGTTAATGTATAATTAAAAGGTGACTTTACACTGGACTTAAGGCCATCAAGTCTGCGTTTTTTTATTTTTATTTTTTTTATTTTATTTTAAATCCTTGTCATCTAAGACTGCTGGGGCCAAAAACATGAAATGGGAAGAGAACGTACTGTTTCGAACAAGATTTTCTCCTATGTGTTTTTTTTTTTTTTTTTTTTTTTGTATGGATATTTATGGATGATTATTCATCAGTGCATAGGAGAAATGGAAGACGGTCAACACACAATATCAAATCTAGCGTTTTTCTAAAAGCAAAATGTCAGTGCCACCTATTGTGAGTATTCAATCTGTCGCCTGAAGTGTGTGGATCTAGTAGACTGTTCTTGTTAAAAGCTGCATGCAGTGGATACTTCAGGTGTGTGAAGCAAACTTGGGTTTTTCTTATCCAAGCCATGTTCACGTGTATTTGCCATTTGTATCGCACAAAAGTATCTTTCAGAAGGCATTACATAGCAGATATGCTATGCAAGTCCTGCACATTTGGTTGGCGTTTTTATTTATTTCTTTTAATAGTTAACCTTGGTAAATGGGGTAGTGTTTTGTTTCTCAGTTGAAGTAGTGATGAAGTCAGGGGAACACACTGCTGTATAAGGTTCAGGCTAAAAAGAACCATATCTTCTCCAGCTCTTTTCAAACTGCTTTGTATGTACAAATTTTCCATAAAGACGTCATTTTGGGGTTTAAATGCATAAACACCTTGCATTACGTTAAGTGCGGCCTCATACACGGTGCGTGTGTTTCCCCTCTCTCCGTGCCATAGCTCCATTCTCCAAATACACACACACGCCCCTTTCTATTCTCTCCAGATTTCAGTTTTTACTCAGGATAAAGCTGGCACTGGTTAAAGTTCCACCATCCCTTTTTCCCTCCCATTATTAATATATTTTTTATACCTCCATATCTTGGATTTATACTGTATACTGTTCCCCCCCCCCCTTCTTTAATATAAGCGTTATTTGGGTACTAATTTGACAATTTCTGCCATGAGTGAAGAGAGATTTTGGCTTGTTTTCTTGGGGATGGTTGGAACCTTTTTACGGGCCATTTGTTCAGTTATAATGGAACTTTAGTGCTGCTGCAGAATATTTGGTGGGGGATGACGTCTTCTCCCCTCTATTGTCTGTATATAAATATGTGGTGGTGTTTTTCCTTCCCCTCCAGCATCCACATTTCATGATGCCGTCAATGCAATGTGTTTAAAACTTTTTTTTTTTTTTTTTCTTGAGGGGGGATCTTTACGGAGGCTTTCAGAAAACACACTTGCGCAATTCTTTTTTAAGATTTGTTTCCAATTGTTTACATTGTTTTAAACATTCCAAAAAGAAGCTTCCACTCCCCTCTGTTAACTAACAGTGGTGTTTTGTTTCTTCCTGTCTCTCATTTTATTTCCTTCCCCTTTTCTATTGTGATAAAACCACGATGTTTGATACTTTGTAATGTGAGGTTCTTGTATTACAGCATCTCAACACTATTCTCTTTTCTGAGTTTTACGAGTACTTTTCGGAACTGTAAAACACCACCTTTTGATAGAAATGCTGTGTGGTAATTGGACATTTTCCATGTTGTCTTTTTGTTTTATGAAGTCAGTTGGTTGCATGCCGCATGAGCAGGTGGCGCCAAAAGTGAGATTTGCATGGCATTCTGGGTACAAAACCCAAGCTGTGGTCTCCAGGCTGATGTCCGTGTAGACAAATATAAGCTTCTTGTTTTATTCCCGTGTCCCTGCCTGTAAAACTTATCCTTGACGCTCAGTTTGGTCATTTCATCAGTAATATTTGTTCTGTAATATTGAATTTCTAACCACTCACAGCACATTGTGGTACTGGTGTAATTGACAGATTTAATTTGTTTAAAGTTAACTTTTGACCACTTTTTTCTTTCTAATTTGCTTTTGAAGACATTCATTGGGAAATGCATGTTTAACATGTTGCGGTCGTTGTTGCACTTTAAAAGAATTCACTTGAAAAATGTTTTTTTCTAAAAGGGTCACGTTGTTAGTAGAATTGGTCTAATATACCTAAGCCATTTAATTTTTGTGTTATAATTTTTATTTTACAGGGTATACTTTAAGGGACCGCTATCAGAATTTTGGTATGTTTAGTTTTTTTTTTTTCCCCCCTTCTCTTCCTGCTGAGGATAAACGTTCAAACTTAACAAACGTGCTGGTATGTGTGGAAGCTTATTTATTCTTTCTTGTTTTTTAATGAATTAATTTACTCTCTTCAATGTTTTATAATAAACGAAATCCATATGGCTTTTCTATGGCCCCAAAAAAAAAACTTGATCGCCTCCATTTTTTTATCCCCTTCCAAAAACAAGAAACCATGTAACGTTATTTAAACGTTTAAACCAGTTGATTTTCATTTGTTTCTCGTGGGTGCCTACTGGTATGGCTGTTCACACGAGGCCATGTACTTCACATCTAGTAGGGGTTCCTACAAGACCCCATTCTGTTCCTCCCCAAAAAGTCTTGGCCACGGGTGCGCTGTGCAGAATGTTTTCTCTGGCACTCGGGCCTCATTCTTCAGCAGGCTGCTGCAGAAAGAATGCACTTGCATCAGAAGTGCCCCTTTTTTTCGGAAGCAAGATTTTAACACTATTTTTTTTTAAAAATGCACCGCTAACACATATTTTGGATTGTTTTAAATTATTATTTATTGAGGGTGGTAGTAGCCTGGTGGGTAACACACTTGCCTATGAACCAGAAGTCCCAGGTTAAAATACCACTTTTCTACCATTGTGTCCCTGAGCAAGACACTTAACCCTAAGTTGCTCGGGGGGGGGGGGACTGTCCCCGTAACTACTGACTGTAAGTCGCTCTGGATAAGGGCGTCTGATATATGCTGTAAATGTTCTTTTTGCATAAAGTGCAGTACTATGACCATTAAGTGTCAGGATAAGAAGTTTCAGCACGTGGTGGTGTAGTTTACAAAAAAAAAAAAAAAAAAACGTCCATCACGGTAGCGCCCCTGTGCCGAAAAAAAACCCCCTCGCCCGACATCGACTGCGCTCGGGCGTTCCCGTGCCGCGCACCTCTCCTCCTCCTCCTCCTCTCCTCTTCTCTTCCTCCTCTCCGCTCCACACGGTGCTCCAACATGGCTGGGATCTTGGCGCCGCAAGAAGCGGAGCGGGTCGGAGCGTGAAAGAGCGCCCTTCACGCCGCCGCGAACCGCCCGCCTTCCCGCCCGCGACGTTTTCAGCTCCACGCGGTGAGTTTTTAGTTTTTTTTTTTTTTTTTGGTTTTGGTTTTTTTTTTCCCCCCCACCCTCCACCGTGTATAGATATTTTTTTTCTCCCCCCCTTCCTGTTGCACAAAGTTCCTGCACACTGTGCAGCGCCGAACCTGGGAAAAATGGTGGAAAGCGGTCCAGCCACAAGTGTGCGCCGCCTTTAGCCCGCCGGCTAACGTCGCGCTCCCGCGGCGAGGCCGCCGCGAACTGCCCCGCCGTCCCCGGCGAGCTCGGCCGACGGTCCCGTGGCCGACCGGCCGCGCTTCTCCGCCAAAGTTGTCGGCTCGCCGCCGCGCGGGACGCGGGCGGAAAGTTTGGCCGCCCGCCGTGGACCGGGCCGAGTGTTCACGCCGGGGTTCACGCAGCCGGGCCGGTTTTTAACTCAAAACGCCCTGGTGGGAAGACCGGGGTCCGTGGCGCTGAGCCCCGTGTCGTCTCGGACCAGATGCGTGGGGAGGACCGTGAATAATAATCCATTATTCTAAATACATTATTGGAGGTGGTATTTAAAATAAATGTAATATTAAAGTACATTTTAATTGGGTACAGCACCGTTTAGTGCATATTTCCTTTTGGAGAATAGTAAATTCAGGGTAAATATTTTCCAGAAAGGTCCTCTGCGGCCAGATAAATCTATAAATTAAATGCAGTCGTGTTTTAAATTCTTGTAAGAAATTGTACTTCTACATGAGTACGAATACGACAAAGTGCATCTGTTATGTTACAACGAGGAAAATAATGAGAATTCGGGATGGAAAGTGATGTGATTACGGCCCTACAACACACAGTGAAAGAAGAGGCCATGATACTAATGAATACAGCCGATCATCATGTCATTTGTCTGGATTACTCGTGAAATAATTTCTGCAAGTTGCAACAACACTATTAGTGTAAGTGTGGGCCACTAATGAGCGGTGACACTATTTTGGGGCGTACGAATGCATCAGTAACTACCGATTTTCAGTTTATTATGATCTTAGGGTCGCCTTAAGATCGTATTTTTTGAAACAGCTTTGCTGTTGATAGTGTGGAGGCTAGTCAACTGAGTGGTAGTTGGTCTTGTGTTAGCCCCACTAATTAATTGGTTGCGTATTCATTGTAATGTTCTTTATTGCAGGTCAAATATGCCAAAATATCTTGATAGCAAATCACAGAACCGTCAATGGTTCCAGCAGTTAGACGTTTTTAACACGCATGGCCACGATTGGTTGGGAAGCGTTTACTGGGAGCACAGACGTGCATGTGAGCCTACAGAGCTGAAGAACCTAAATGCACCTTGGATCTCGAACTGTGGTACTCAGGTCTCAATGCAGCACATTTAATGGCAGTAAATAATAATCAGTAATAGAGTTGTAATAAGCAACAACAAAGCTTTCCAATTTAACATTTAGAGCTACTAAAACAAAAAAATCATACATAGATTAAATTTACACATCATTTTATAAACACAGTCTTTAATCATGTAGATCATCAGAACTGATCACTTCATCGATGGCAACTTGAAAGCACGTTGTAAGTCTCTCTGGATAAGGGCATCTGCCAAATGCCATAAATGTTAAATATATTTATTGCACCAATTTCAAATAAGACTTTTTTTTTCTATATTTTGTTTTATTTGTTTTAGGGTCTATATGTATTTTCAATGTTTTGTTACACAAGGTACTCTGCAGTGATGCACTATTAAATAAGTTTCTTTACTCCCCTGATTTGTTAAAGCCAAAAGTGCATTCATGTATTGAGTATTATTTTTGGAAATCCAATCAACAGAGGATATTGGCATGATTGTTTTATTGCTAAAGAGAACAAAGTGAACTGAAATTATTTAAACTGGTCAATTGACATTTATATGTAACATATGCATTATCACCATATGTATAATTTATTTCTAATGCTCTGTCATAGATGTGTCTGAAAAATCTTAAGCCCTGCACATTTATAGGGACCCCTTCTAAACATGAGTATGGGAAGAAAATGACTAGGAAGAAGTAGCTTCATCTCATGCAGACAAAATATGTTATTTCAATATATTTGCATAGGATTTTAGTAGTGCTTATTGGTATTGATAGTACTGTAGTTTTATGGTAGTTGCTTTCATATAGTTTTATTTCATTTAGTGCTTGCTCAGTCTCTTGCTTTCTGAAAGTTTAGTATTAACAAATCCCCTTAAATCAAATTAAATTAAGCTTACATTTACTTATCACTTTGGCCTTGAGAAAGTACTAGTGGGCCTTTCAAATGATTTATTAAGGCTTGTGAATTTGTAATTTATGGCTTATTTTGCCATCATTCTGTACTGGGGGGAGGAGAAACCCCTCTTGAATTTTTCTCGTAACATGATTCTGATAGCGGTGGTGCTTAGCACAGAGAACATGTGGTGGAAGGGAAAGATTTTTCTCCACTTGTGCTAATCTACATTGATTGCCAGAGGAAGATGCTATCAGAACATATGCAAGGTCAAGGATGTCATCGTGTCATAATTTGCATCATCCACCAAACCTCTTCAGTTCCATTAGCATTAAAAATAATTATTGTGGCCCAATGCATTTTAGTCAGTAAATCTTGGCCTTAACAACTGAAGGTAGAAGTAGCAAAAAAAACTTGGTATTACCTTGTAATAACATACTACTGAAGACAATTACTGAAGACATCTATATATCGCCATCTCTTGTATCTTAGGTTTTTTTTTTGGCCTTTGAATGTAGGCAGATGTCATAGAAATGCAAAACTATTACATAATTACTATTTTTTCCATCAGTATTTAGAGTGTCCATACTTGTATGAATTTTCTTGTTTCTACTTCTCAGTAATGTAGCAGATTGCATGAAGTATAAATTTAGCAACATATTTCATAAAAAAACACTCTCCTATCTAAACATCTACTATTGACTTCAGCAAAATGGCATTAATTACCTCTCTGCAGGGATCCTCCGGTTTAAGAGATATTTGTGTACTGTGTATTGGGCTTAATTGCCCCAGAGGTGTGTTGGTGAAAATAATAAGGGTGACACTCCTGGGTAGTCTGTGTAATAAAATAATAATGTAATATGTATCTCAATATTCAGTTTTTGTTTCTGCCCAATAGTCAATACTAAGAAATTACTGTTATACCTAAGATTATTAGTTTTTTTAAAGTGGTATTAATAAATGGTATAACTTTATGAATGTTAATTTATATTGAGGCTATATTACATAAACCGAAAGCTATAAAGTGAACTTCCACACATTCAATTATATGACTGTATAGAAAAGGAAAAGCCTTTTCATTAATATTAAGTTCAGCAGTGTCTCGGTTTTTGTAGTATTCCAAGTTTGAGTGCATTTTTTTATTTTATTGTACATCTTTGTTTTTGGGGGGGCTTGTCTGCCTTTTTTTTTTCCTCTTATGAATGGGTGCACAGCCTGACCAGGGTTCATTCATTCAGCGAGCTGTCTGGCTCGGAGACCCCCTTCCTAATGTAGGTCATTGGTTTAGAAAGCACGAGACTATTTTAGAACGTGCGTTTTCTATCAAACCATCAAATTGCTCTGCTGTGCCCCTGACAGATTCGGTTAGTGCATTAAATTAAATCTACCTTGAATATATAACATAAATATCTTTAGCGTTTTTTTTTTATATAGTTCTCCTGTTTGCCTATGTTCTAGCCTGTGATTCGCTCAAAAGAATCGTGTAACTAAGGTAAGGAGTCCTATAGTGAAAAGCCCTGCTGCTGCCTAGATACATTTTCTAATATTAGAACATTTCCTTGATTTGTTCAGGCTTCTCTGCTGATTCCTGAGCACATGGCAATCTGCTGCCCAATAGGAACGCAGGAGGCTGGGCAGCATTCTCTCTCTCTCTAGCAACAGTGACTTTTCTTATTTATTTATTTAGTTCGCTTCTTTCCCTCTCCGTCCCTTTCCCCCCCACTCACCGAGAGACTCCCGAAACAGAAACCACCCCCCCCCCGAAAAGAAAAGTGGGAGAAGAGGAAGAGATGGACACGCGCCGTTCTTCAGACAGATTACAATAGCAGACATAGTGCGGGATGAGCAGAATGATTTTCCTCCCCCAAAGTCTTTTTGAAAGAAGTTTGTGAACGAGAAGCGGCTGCTTTTTTCAAATGGACGACAGGCAGAGGTCTCCACGCAGGTTCTGCCGCCCCGCGCGTCACGTGGGTAACGTCCGGGCACTGAAGACGGCAGAAGGACAGAGGGACTTTTCGATGGGGTGTTTTAAGTTTTTGGACGGGGTGGGGGTTTGGCGTGGGGAGGAGGGTGCCAAGCTAGGAGGGGGGTGGGGGTGTTGAGGGGGTTAAGGATGGCGTGAGGATCCGGGCCTGTGGTTGGATGCATCTGTGCCACGTGTCTACCCTGGCACCTTTTCCCTGCACACAGAGGTTGTGGAAGCATGAGCCCACTGTGCCCGTCCGGTTGGGTGAGTGTTGCTCCGTGATGCTGTGCGCTGCTTTAACGCTACTTCAACACAGTTGTTGTTGTCATCGTTGTCGTTTTAAGTGTAAAAGCCGGTTCGGGTGGAGGAAGGTGGGCATAAAAAAAAGAATAAACATGCGTCATAGGAATGTGTGCATGCCCGCATACTGTCGCCATTGATAGGCGACTTAGGAAAGCCATTCGGTTTAACAGGTCTGGTTCGAGCAGGCTTTGGTTCCTTCGGCTAAGGTGAGATGCTTGCCCTATAGGTGCGCTATTACCATAAAGAATTGCATTGGATCCAAAGCCACTACAGTCAAGGTCAGGCTATTTGAATAAAAGAAATGTTGATTTGGCTGGTCTGGTGCATCCCCAACAAAACTGTCATCGTGCGATGACTGTCCCGGACTGTCCATAAGAGTGCGAAAACTCTGCTTATGTGAGTTCCATAGAATATATTTGCCAACTGTCATGGCTCGCTCGCCCTACTTCCCAATGAGCTTACGTAACCTTTTTGGTTCATCTTCCAATAGGTTCACAGTCTGTGCCGTTATTGTCTGATCAGGACCGACTCGTTAGAAAGGGTACAGCTTTATTTGCTGCATTCTGCTTGTACGCTTTCCGAAGAGCTCCACGTTCGCCTCTAATCTGGTAGGGATTTGTGTTGTCGTCTAGGTTATGTTTCTTCTAACACAGTTTCGTTCTCTAATCAGTCGACATTGAACGGAATTTATTGACTCGTTTTAAATATGCAATATTGCTGTTCTTATATTACGTGAATTGTTGTTCTTATATTACATCATCTGATTTTTTTTTTTTTTTTTTTTACTGCAGCTAGCTTTATTTCTCCCGTATACTTTTTTCAAATTCTTTGGCCGTTTATTGATTATTGTAGGTAAGACTTTGTAGTTTTGTATAATTATTGCTTTTCTTTTCTCCTAGCTACCTCTAAATATTTGCCAGCTATTTATTCCAATTTTTGAGCTCATCCATGCAATGTCGCGTACAGCCATTTTTTGGTTATGCAGTTCATCACGTAGATTTGTCCACTTCCAGCCCTGGTTCATGACGGTCAAAAAATGCAAGGGAGCACAGTCTTGGCTTGGCTGTCATTGCTTGCATAGCTGCAAAGGAGAGAATGCAATTTTTTTTGTTTGTTTTTACATTTCTGCGCAAAGCTGCAGGTTTAGTACAGATTTAAAAAGATACATGTACGTACATTTTGTGTCTTGTGCATTGTTCTGTGTCTCCATGTAGGTCACTGAGGTTTTTAATAAGAATAAAAAAATAAACGCCTTCAACGCAGTGCGGTGACGTCATTCCTTGCTCTTATTCAAAAGAGCCGTTGCGCAAATCACAGTGAGACTCTTTGCTGGGTCGTGGTGTTCGTCTGAAGTCTTCAGTGCTTCTGTTGAATGCGTTTGGATGTGTTTTCAGGGAAGAGGAACACAGAGCCAGAAGGTAAATCCTCGTGCCAGTACCGGACAGCAGTCTATAGGCTACATTTCAGCATGCGGACAGGTTACCACGGGCATATATTAATTTTTTTATCGGGGGGGGAAGGAAAGTCGTTTAGTTCTGCTTGTGCAAAATCTGACCATTGCTTACTAGCAGAACTCAATTTTTTTTGTTTGTTGGCTTTTTTTTCTTTTTTTTGCAGACTTTGCAACCAGCATACAGGGAAGATTGAGCAGCAGCAGGTCAGAAGAGTGGACGACTGCTGCCTTTGTCGTTCAAACCTTTTGACACGTTTCCTTGCCGTTGTTCCGGGCTATCCTGAGGAGCATGTTGCCAATGCTATCGCTGTGCTCCATTGTCTGGCTCAATCGCGGGTTCAAGCTGAGGAAAGCACTTCATCCCATCAACACCGGCCAGCTCTGAGCTCCCACAATTCAGCTGGGCGCCCCCCTCAGCCTCCTCCTCTTCCTCCTCCTCCTCCATGTTGAATGCACAAATCCGAAATGCTTCTTCTTTCTCACAGCTGATAATAGCGCCGGAAGGAGTCTAACCATTCCAGCACCGCCACATTCTCCACTATAATTTGGCTGTATAGGCACCAGTATTTTGTTTTTGGCCGGTTTGAGATTTTTGTTTTTGCTTCATTCACCGGCACAAATCTGTGAATGGCTGCAGAGGGTTTCCAGTTCCGCGCACTGTACGTCTACAACAAGGACTGGGAGGATGACATTGAGCTGCTGCCGGGGGACATCCTCATGGTGGACAAGGCTTCTCTGCAGCCCCTGGGCTACCAGGAGGGGGACGAGCGGACCCCGGAGCACCTGGGCTGGATTGTGGGCGTCAACAAGCGCACCAAGCAAAGGGGGGAATTCCCGGGCACCTACGTGGAGTATGTGGGGCCTGTCCAGGTGGCACTACCACCATGCCAACCGAGGGCGCATAGACCCCTGCCTGCTACGCCCCGGCCACAGCCTGTGCCCAGCAAACCAAGTACGTTTTTCTTTATATACATATATACATGCACACATGCACGTACGTACACACAGATCAATTCAAATCCAAATGTAATGCTGTATGCTCAGATTCGCTTTATAGTACAATGGAAGTTTCAATTACAGTGAATTCTGCACAAGCCTGAAAGACCCCAAATGTTATGGCCAGTTGCGAGAAACTTGAAACTTTGCAGCGTGTAATTGGTCAAGGACTCGGTCCTGCCCTAGTCATAATATTCTGTGCTGAGCAACCAAGTTCTCATTAAAACGGGGACTATATGATTTATGATAAGCCTGGAATGAAAATGCTCTGGGCAGCGAGAGCCTTCGCCAGTAACTACGCTCTGACAATGATTATAGATCTCCTGAAAATAAATAAGATCGGAATATTTTCTGTAATTTTGTTGGTCAGAATGCAGTGGTTCATCTTTAGCTGTTTCCCTTTCCCCCTTCAAAATTGGCTGCAGTCACGTATGTGCTTTTCAACTTATTTTAGTCATCTATGCTACTATCCCTGTTTGTTATGCAAAAAAAATGCACTCTTCATTTATTACTAGTGTAATCGCTAGGGCTGTGTATCATATCACATTACCAGGGATATGATTAATTCAATACATCACGAAATATTACAATGCTGTGGTATATTAAAATTTCTGTGATTAAATTATTAAATCACAGAAAAACTGTAAATTATGAAGAAGACGACACCATGTGCATGGAAAAGAAATCTGTGGGCTCCGGTTTTATTAAGCCAGTAAACGTAGTTAAACACAATATCGTGTTTTTTAAAACAGTATTAGCCCCTGGTTAATACTAATAAAATTGCTGTGATTACTGCTACTGTTCTGTGCACACTTGAAATGCACAAGTTTTAAAGCCAATTGAATGTGTGCTATATTTTCAGACATCCTCTCTTGTGACATTTCAGATTACCGGATTACCGTTGTCTCGAAACCACAATTTTGTGTCGAATGAAGAGCAAAAACAAGTAAATCTCGGTTTAACTGCTGGACCAGTGATTGTCGTGTGACCACAGAAAGCGAAGAGCAGGTCTTGTGTCGGGACACGCCGTTGTCTCCTGCACTGAAACGTCCATCACGTTAACGTGCATCAGTGGTGAAATGAGTCAGCGGCGAGTGGTAGTCTTATATAAACATGTTTTTTTTTTTTTTCCACTATCATTACAGAGCGCCATCCCTCACTTGACCTGTTAATGCTAAATAAGATACGATAAGATACAATGATCCTTTATTTGTCAAATCTACATTGTCACGGAAGCAAAAAATAGTAGCATAGACAATTTGCCAACTGTATAATATAAAAAAATCGATATACAAATAAATAGTCTGGGGGGAAAAGCAGTGGATGTGAGTTTTAAAAAATACATAATATATACATATATAAAAATACAGTATATACATAAATTATATTTGTGAATGTCTGTATGCATAGAATATAAGTAAGCGTACATATGTACAGAGTGGATATTATTTATACACATATTGTGAATAAGAAAAACTGAAGTGGTGTATTTGATGTGTGTGTTTGTTAGTCTATGTATGTGTGGTGAGCTGTTGTAGAGCCTGACAGCGGTTGGGCAGGAAAGACCTTCTGAATCTCTCCGTCCCACTACCACAGCCTGCCGTTGAAGGAGCTGCTCAGTGCTGTCAGGGTCTTCGTGCATGGGGTGGGAGATGTTGTATAGCAGGGATGACAACTTAGCCACCATTCTCACCATCCTAGAACAGAGCTGGCACTCCGGATGAGCCTGTTTGGTCTCTTTCTGTCCCCAGCAGACCACACAATAAAAGATGGTTGAGGCCATCACAGAGTCATAAAAGGTCTTCAAGAGTGGGCTCACTCCACAGACAATTGTCCTGGAGTGTGTCAATTCTGTGTGTATCTGTGCTTCTCAGGTGAATGCGGAGCTTTTTATTACTGCCAAATGGCAGTAATCACCAAACTGTTTTCCCATCTGAAAGGTCTGAGGTTGGTTGCATGAACTTGCTCAAACGCTTGCTGCACTTTTGCAGACCTCTCGCCCCTCTGTCACTCCCATTCCCATGTTTAATCCCCTGCCTCCCTCAGTCAGACCTCCCCTGAGGGAGCCGTAAATTTTCTCTCCCCAGCAGCAGCTTAGGCTGAGCGCAAGTCTCTTCTTGAGGCAAGGGGGCGGCTAGCAACTCGCAGATCAGGTGGGGGTCTTTTGCTGAAGCTGCACATTCCTGCTCGGTCATGTGACCCGGCCTCGGTACTTGCCTCCTATTCATTCCCTCAGGGGGGTAGGTCAGCTCAGTTCCTCTCCAGACCACAAGTTTGGCCAGGGAAAAGGAAATTGAACCACAGCTGCCCAACAAATTTGTGTTTCCTCTCCAGATGCACAAATATTAACACCAACACACACGGTGTCTTTCCTAAATCATTAACTTGCAGGTAATTAGAGAAGAATAAATGCATTGTGCTGCAAATACACAACTGTTCAAAAGTGTATGGTCATTTCGAAATGCCTTTATAGAAAACAGTTGCAATATGTTCTTTATAGAAAACAATTGCTTTGTCCATTAAGTAACATCAGATTTATTAACAATATCTGGACTGGATTTTTGATGTAGTAAATTACTACTACACTAATAATACACTAATACTTACTAGTACACTAATGCTGTGGTCTGTAACTTTAAAAGGTTAATGGATTGCTCAATTTACCTAAAAAATGTTTGCCAAGCTATAACTGATTTGAATGGTAGTGTATAATGTAAACATCCTCCATGTGTTGGCACCATGTTGTAACAAAGCCCCATATACTGGCTAAGAGAGGGTCACGGAGTTTAGAACGCACAGTGTAATTTCAGTGAAATGAATACTGCACGATGTATGTTTGACCCCTGAACCCACACATGGCCCGGCCCAGAGCTAATCGCACCGGTTGCTGTGATTGCACGATAATGATGGTTTCTCATTGGATGCGTTCCAGGGCATGTTCTGCAAGACCTCTGCCAAGACGCAGATTGCCGGGTGAATAATTGCAGAATGATTAGTTGATTCCTCTTCCAGAAAACCCTCAAGAATGACTTTAGGGCACGGGTGGGCAAACGTTTAAACCACAGTCACTTGTAAAATTTGTCAGATGGGCCGGCCCAGCACCAGATGCACACATTTCAGACATAAACATAAAACAGGCATTACAGTGTTAATATTTAAGTTGACTTTTAGGTGGAACTGTGTTGCTTATCAGCCTTCACTTTGGAGAAAGGCTTGCTAAACTAAGAAAGAAAAGGAAGTGAGCGGGTTAGATGTAAATAGTTGAATGTTGCATGTTGAGATGTGTTACATGGGGGTTAAACATGGTTTAGTGTAGGTGGTCAGGTCGGCATTGTCTCTTATTGCGTGGTGTCAAAGAATAAGAGCAGCCGTGTTCTCGCTGTAAAAAAATGGCCATGTTGTACTGTTGACGTCGGCTATCAGTTCGTACATTTCAACTCTGCACCTCCTCACCATTTTTGCATCTTTCTCGCTGTTTTGTTATGGCCAGGCAGTAAGGCTGTGTGTGTATACTAGGGGTATTGAAATTAATTTTATAATTGATGCATTGTGATTCAAACGTAGGTGTTTCTGTGTTATGCTCATATTGACCGTTTAACCGTTAACCGAAAGAATGAATTTTGACTGATTATGACTGTCAGTTAAATGGTTTAAAATGTTTATTTATATATATATATATATATATGTGTGTATGTATGTATGTATGTATGTATGTATGTATGTATGTAGTAGTAGTACTAGTTGTATAAAGTTTTGCGGCATAAATATGCTACACATATTCATACATATTTGTTAACTCATGGCGCATTGTCACGTGCAACCACACATGCCATCAGACATATTTTGCTGGGCAAGCAAAATGAAGCGAGCGAAGAGAAGTACTGTGTGGGACCATTTCAAAAGAAAGGCAGACGATGTGATTTCCAAAATAAGCTAGGCGATATTAAAAAAAGAGTATGAAAACCAGACACACAGCTGAGAACCTCGCAGCTAAACTTTTTCGTTTTGTAATCTGTTATTTAAGTAAAAAATATTTAGTGCAGGCCTATTTATTTTGTTCTTTTTATTTGTATTAATTTGTTTTTGTCTGTTGTCAGAAGCGTTGCAGGTGCGTGAAAATTTGACTGTGTGAATCCAGATTCTGTTCTTGATATGTTTGTTCGCATATGTTAAAATAAAACTGAAAAAAATTTCTCCTCAGTTTTATATTTATATTCAATTCTAATTTAACATTTGTCAACGTGCGAGTTCAGGGATGCACTTGAAGGCAGTACAGGCCACTTCCTCTCACTTCCGCTTCTGGGTCGCCGTCTCCCCAGCTGATCTTGTTCCCTCTGGTGGGCTGGAGGGGATATGTTGACGACAATGTTTTAATCTGGTCAGTTAACGGTTCATGTTCGGTTAACGAACAGCGGTTGTCGGTTGGGAAAATTAAGCAGAATTATCATCCCTATTGTGCATAGATGCAGTGCAGAACATAACTGATTATAATCATAATGACGTTGCTTGGTGATTTTGTGATGGTACTGACTGTGGTGGCCTGGCCTAAGTACTGCGCCACTCTGGGTAGAGGTTTTGCACAATTTTTTTAATGTTGACCACTGTGCAACATGAGGCATTTTCACGCAATCAGTAGAATCAAAGTAGGGTAGTCTGGTCTGGGGGAACGGCCGATCTTATCAGTTTCTGAGTGTACAGAGATCTATATCACATTATTGTCTTACCAGGAGTTTAGAAAACCACACCTATTTTCTGCCGTTTGTGGTGTCGAGTGAGCGGACTGAACACGACCATTTTTCTGCACATTGTAGTAAGTCCACATGAGTGAACGAGATCTTAACTCTTATATTTTGAAACATCATGTGAAGTAATGTAGAAAAATGTATGGGGTGCATCGTGATTCATTGACAATCGAGGCATTGATAATTGTAATCGATTCGCGAGACCAGTAAAGGTTCACACCTCTTGTTTATACACTCTTGCCTGTTTTAGTGTGTCAAGTATTCCAGTTTTTTAACAAATCAATCTCAGAATCGTCATTCTCAGACCGGCAGTATTTGACGTGACTGCAGTCATGCCTCTGCTCTCCTCCATACCTCTCGCCACTCCTCAGCTTTGGCTTGGCCCGAGTCCAGCTTTGCACATAGAAATTGGTCATGCTGAGTTGAGTCTTGGCTCATCGGTGTGATTGAGAATAATATTGGCTGACCTTCTTGGTTTGTGAATGATATTCATTAAGTTTCTTTGGTCTTAGTTAATTGCACAGAAGCACGGTAAAGCACACAACACATTCATTCTTTTATTTAAAATCACTTTTTGCTGTGCCAGGATAGAGGAAACATTTTGGTCAATATTAAATACTTAGATATATATTATTTACTTAGATTAAACATTTTAATGGTGCTTCTTTTATCCTTGGTTTTAAGTTTTGATTTGGGTAAAAATTACATTGATAAAGAAGTTATTATTATTTGAGTCATTATTTCTTATTTGTGAAATGAATGCGTCAATGTTTTATTTGTTGTTAGTTATCGCATGAAGGAACATTTAAAAATAAATAAGGGTAAAAAATATATTGGGGAATTTGTGTGATTAATAGGGCTGCAACAACGAATCGATTGAATCGATAAAAATCGATTACTAAAAGAGTTGGCAACGAATTTCCTAATCGATTCGTTATGTCGCGCGAAGCGGAAACGTTTGATTATTAAAAAAAAAACTTTATTTGAGCGCGGAGCGGAGTGAACACACTCGGTCTCTCGCGCACAGATGCTAGCAGAGTTTGGCGCCTCATAGACAGCGCGGAGCAAAAATAAAAATAAAAAAAACAAGCGGAGGTAGAGGAAAGATACATGGCGGTGGCAGAGAAATCTGCGCGAAAATATGCAATAGCGACATGGCACGGCACGGGCAAACAGGAGAACTAGACGGGGACGTAAAGCGCCACCTACAGGTGTGGAGGGGGGATGAAACAGCGTTCGGACTGTTCTCTGCGTCTCCGCGTGGACGACTCGCCTGTTGTGTCCCTGAGCAAGACACTTAACCCTAAGTTGCTCCAGGGGGACTGTCCCTGTAACTACTGATTGTAAGTCGCACTGGATAAGGGCGTCTGATAAATGCTGTAAATGTAAATGTTTACCCGTCATCCAGCTTGACAGGCATGACAAGTTAGCGTTAGCTCGTTAATAACAGTGGTAAAGCAGGGGTGCTATAGTTACTTTGCATTAAAAGACTAAAGACGTGTTTTTATTCACTAGCCTTTTTTGGACCATTCATTTTTCAATCTGTATAGCTACACTGCAAAAAAAGCTTTTCTTACCTAGTAATTTTGTCTCGATTCCAGTCCAAATATCTAAAAAATCTTAAATCAAGATTACTAGACAAGAAAAATGGCATGAGAAAATTAAGTGATGCTTAAAACTTTTGTTTGAGATTATATCTCATTAAGATTAGTTTCTTACCCCATTGGCAGATAATTTTGCTTGTTTTAAATAAACAATCACTTAATTTTGAGATGTTTTATCAGAAAACAAGACTTTATTTCTTATGCTGAGATTTGAGATTTGGACTGAAATCAGGACAAAACTACTAAGGTAGAAAAGCATTTTTTGCAGTGTGTGTGTCTCAGTGTAAGAGTTTGTGAGTGTGTGCGTCTGCGAGTCTGTGAATCTGCAGTGTAGTGTAGAGAACAAGTTCTGACATTCAAACAAATCCTGTTAAATTTGTATTGTTCTTTATTTTTTTATAAATTATTTATCGTTCTGGCAGCTCAGGTGGCACTTTATTTTAAAAAAATAAGTGTATTTGGCAGATGTAAAGCATACATGTGTATGTTTTTTGTGTTAGTCCATTTTTATTTTATTTTATTATTATAACAGCTCAAGGAGCAACATGTTTGTGAACTTTCTAAAGATTTTGGTTCTGTTTTTGAATAAAGGGTTGGAATAGAACGCTTTTCTTGTTTTTTTTTTGTGTTTTGTTTTTTTTATCCGATTCTACGATTAATAAAAAAAAATTGGCAGATTAATCGATTATTAAAATAATCGTTAGTTGCAGCCCTAGTGATTAATAGTCAGAATACTCAATAATTTTGATAATCTAGTGAATGTTCTACAAAAATTACTATTACAAAAACACAAAAATTCGATAGATGTTTATGGCTTTTATGAATTTTAAAAGTTTCGGGGATTCAAAGTTCAATAAAGCCAATCCTGGAAAAGGGAAATCTTCAAATTCAAATCTTGTGGTTTATTTAGATTTTTTCTGTTCAGAAGTTATCAACACTAATGATGCTAGAGGACCTTTCTTGTAATTTGCAGTGTCTATTTGGTTCACTTTTCACATATTTTGTGTGTGTGTGTGTGTGTGTGTGTGTGTGTGTGTGTATATATATATATATATATATATATATATATATATATATATATAGAGAGAGAGAGAGAGAGAGAGAGAGAGAGAGAGAGAGAGCGAGAGAGAGAGAGAGAGAGAGAGAGAGAGAGAGAGAGAGCAGAGAGAGCGAGAGAGAGAGAGGAGAGAGAGAGAGAGTGTTTTGCCTCTTAAACAGCAAAGAGTTAGAACGATTTAGAAGATCTATTGCAAGGTCTTGAATCCTTCACACTTCTCTAGAGACGGTCTTAACCAATTACCTTTACCCGGAGGGGAACAGTGCAACTTTGGGAAGGCTTGGAAAAGGAAAACATGAGGAAACGTTGTGAGAAGGTGAAGTTTCGAGCAAAGTTTCCATGTTTAATGTGCAGTGGTGGGCTGGAATGCGCTGACACGGGCCTTTGCCTGAACTCCAAAATTAATAATCAGACGTGGTTTAGCTCTGCACCGCCAGGAGGAACGGGGTGCCAGGCTCCGGGGCTTTCTGTGGTTGGACCTAAAAACGAGGCCTTGGCACGGTGCCACCAGGGTTTCTGCCCGATCAGGCTTTTTTATTAAATCCTTTATTGTGCTTCACTGAGGCGCTTGCAAAACCTTCCACACGCAAAGGGCTGCGGCCCAACCATCCATGGAGTGGAATGGAGGAGGGGAAGAGAGAGACAGAAAGGGAGGATAAAGGGATTGAGTAAAAAAGAGCGGGGGGGAAATTCAGAGGCCTTTTGTCAACGTAGCTAGAGCATCATTAGAGGGTCTGACAGAAGGAAGATTGGTTCCTCTGTTTGGACGTTTGTGAACTGCTCTGTAAAGAGTGGTTGTGCTTACTAGTTCCCAATTTAATTTGATTTGGGTGTGTGGGTCAGATTAACAATAAACATGTTGATCTGGATTAGGATAAAACAGTTAGGGACCATTATGCAATCTTCTGTGCTTGTGGTGTATGACTGGATTCATATTTGATACTGATACGTAATTGTACATTATAAATGTGTTTTACAGATGGTGCCGCTATGGTGGACTTGCTGGAGTACTCCACGTTTGAGGGCGCTCTGCCCATCCTGGTGAAGCTGGTCGAGGCTATCGAGAAGAGAGGTACAGTAAATAGACGTAAAAAGTTTGCTTCAGTGCTTGCCCATGATGTCAGTGTATGATTAGCAGGTTTTGAGAAGGTTTTTTCATATTACCTTGCAGGAAATCGTCCACAGCAAGGATAATGACATCTTTTCTGGGCTCTTTTTTTTGCCTGTGGCTCATGCGTTGCCATTAATAGTCACAAAGCCCCATTAGTTCTTCAGCTAGGACACAAGTTGGCAACTGTTTAAGATCAATGCAACCAAAGCACCTATGCAGCAGCATGCTGCCATCTGTTTTGCACATCAGCTCAGCTATGCTGTACAAGCCCGTAGCCCTGGATTGAGAGGTTACAAGGCACGTTCGTTTCAATATCCCCGACTCACCCGCTCCCCTCCGTCTCACTGAACCAGACACTGTAACATGAAAGGTAGTGTTTACATATTCCGGTGCTGGTGAATACCAGACAGTGCTGCTCTCAGCCTGTCTAGACGTACCCACTAGAGCCAGCGCTCCTAAAAGGGTGCTTGGGGCTGGTGCATCCAGGTTTGGGGTTAAGAGTCACAACTCTGTGGGCCCCACGTCTTTCGGGCGTGTGTATTTATATCCCCTGGTGCGCTGTCTGCTGTGTCCATGCTTACTGTATGGGGTGCGGTTGACCCACTAATGGAGACCTGCCAGGAGAGGCTTATAATAAAGAGTGAGAGTGACCCTCTTTTGTGTGGCAGGTTTGGACTGTGAGACACTGTACAGGACATCAGACTCCACGTCTGCTGGGGGTCAGAGACCAAGCTTAAGACCTGGTGAGTTCCACTGTTTCCTTAGAACGTTCCTGCAATGTTTTAAGCCCCCAAAACCTCAGTGTTTTCTCAAGATTGTTTCATCCTTACTTCAGTTCTTGTCAATACATCTTACAGCATTCCAATAAGACATCATAAATTGTCTTTTAACTTTTATTAAAACACCCAACTTATAATATCTGCTGTATAAACTCGTGATGAAGTTGGTGGCACCGCAACCCTATACTTCTTTTTTATTACATTTAGCTGATGCTTGTGGAGCTGGTCAGCTCACGTTTTCCACTGCATTAAAATAAATGAATTTATGAATGTATTAAATATTTCCAAAGATTGCGGCTTTGCATGAACAGATATATTTGTTAAGATCATGTGTTGAATAATTTAATGTATTTGACATTTAATTGCTTCAGATAGGGTATTTCACCTAAAAGCTGGGATCTCCACCTGGATCACCTCTGTACAAAGATATAACTTTCTCCTATCTGCAATGATAAAAGAAATCACATTCTTCGTCCATATTTTATAAAAAAAAATTGTTTCTTGAACACATTTTCCTAAGCAGCATTTTGACATTTTGTGTTTTCACTCAGACACCATTTTCCAGATACTCTTTGCCTGTGAAGCCAAGCCTGTGTCTCAGGTCTCAGTCTTTCATCAGGTTTATTCTTAGCATTGCATCCATGCCAAAATAGCTATTACTGTTCTCTGCCCAGCCGTAGTGAATTAGCCATTGTGAATTCCATTATACTAGTGGTGTCTCAGAGCCACTGGAGATTTTCTTCATTTCGCTGACAATGAAATGGTCCAAATTATCCCTAGTTTAGTACACCTTAGAGATAGATGGCAAGTAAGTTAAATTACCCTAAGCGTCAGTAGCGGAACATCCATGTCTAATTACAGCCTAGGCTTCATACCCAATCACGTATCATAAACATGCACCGAGTCGGCTACGTTAGAGTTTTCTTGCAAGCTGAACAAACAGTCAGAGCCTCCTGAAGCTCTATTCCTCGCCAGCCTTATCGACTTGCATGTGAACAGGCCAGGAATTGTTCACAAATCCCCAGAAATAGTGGGGGCTCACTGCTGGGCTCAAGAACGGCATGCCAACACCAGCCTCCGGCCTCAGCTTGTCGCGACGTGTGCGGACAGACCAACGCAGATTAATTGCCGTCAACACGTCCTGACAGACACACACAAAATGCACACGTACACAAACTCAGTGACACTCTAGCCATGTCCGATGCTCCGGGGGAAGACCCCGGCAGCCTGTGGGTCAGACAGCCGTCCATCGGAGTAAATCACAGACGGTCCTCGGTCATTGGGGGAAGCGCCTGGGCGGGCAGCCATACTGGGGAGGCTGGGGGAGGTACGTAAATGGCCGTTATTTTGAGAAGTCATCTGACTACTCTTTAAGCAGTTTCACCTGTCACAGGGCTTGTCTGGGCAGTGCGTGTCCCTCCACACACACACACACACACACACGCGCGCGCAACTCCGACAGAACATTAAGTGCTGCTTTTTGCCATGCACGCTTCAGATGAGCCATACGCAGCTGCAGCACCAGACGCACGGGCATTTGTGTACTTGTGCGTTCTTCATACGCTGAGCAGCATTCACCTCCCCTTCCTTCCCTCCAGAGCTCTCCGAGACGGACGTGAGCCACACCAACATCCAGGCCCTTTCCGAAGGCCTGATGGGTTACCTGCAGGACCTGCCGTCACCCATCATCCCCCTCTCTGTCTTTCTGCAGCTCAAGGCAGCCCTGGCCACAGGAGGAGCAGGTAAGCAGATTGTTACCAACTAATGCTGATGGATACCGGCATCCAAGTCTAATACTGGAATGCTGTAGATCAGATTGGTATGTGATTAGCTGAGTCACTTTTTCCCAAGAGAGCACATTAGATTTGTTGAACATGGTGTACACCTTTTTGTGCAGTGATTTGAATTGGACCTGAAGGATGTTTTGATGAATGTTTTTTTATGTGGTTAATTTGGTTAATCCTTTGGCAATATACTATATGTGCATTGAATGTACCACAAGCATATAAGCACCAGCTTATTGGCCAACAATATGAACATGTCATTTGGATAGTTAAAACACTGTTGTGCAACCTCTACAATAAGAACAAAGTGGTATTATTAACAAAACAAATGGATTCTCTATTGGAATAGCATGAAAATGCTATTTTAGCTGAATAAGTGATTGGGATAAAGGTGATTGTTTTGGTGATGCACGGTGATTGTTATCCACTGCAGCTTCATCGGAGGCAAGCACGTGTCTGTTGAAGCTGGTGGAGTCCTCCAGCATTCCGCTGCAGAACCTTCTGACACTGCAGTACCTGCTCCGGCACCTTTGGCGCGTGTGTGAGAGCTCCGAGCGGAACGGGCTGGATCCTTACACCCTGAGCCTCATTTTCGGACCCTTACTTCTACCAGCACCCTCCACAGGGTGAGTCCCACTGCTTTCCCCCAGCTGTATTCAGATCAGTGTGTGATGGAAGTTCATATGAAATGCATGCACATATAAATGTCGAGACCCGTTCTACCTGCCTCTGGGCTTTTAAACAATATGGGCCGTAAATCTTTATTTTAATAAAGATAATTTTATGTGATATCATCTCCAAAAAATTGAATATACTGCACAAAGAAAAATACATTGACTTGAGTGCCGATCTCCGACATAACTCGCTGCATGTGTCTTAGCGAGGGATGCCTGTCATGAGTGGAATTCTGTTATGTAGCTGCGTGCCACAGGCAGCCCACATATCAATAACATATGGGTGTAGAAGCGGTGACAGTGTTGGTATGCTGAAAGAACTAAAGTAATCTGGGGGGAGCCTGCCATTGGTTGGGCTCGTGCAAACGCTCCACGCCTGACGGCACTTTTAGGATTTCTAGGAGAATTCAACATGCGTCATCTGACGGGCTTGGTTGACTGATGTGTGTTCTTGTGCATGTTTGCACACGTGTTTGCATGTGTGCGTGTGCGTGTGTGTGTGTGTGTAACAGGTTAGAGGAGGACCAGCAGGTTTCTGTTCAGGTGCTTGAGAGGCTGTTACTGGAGAAAAGTTGGGAGCAGGAACAGACACCTCCAGGTAACCTCCAGCTATTGCCATTTTGAAGAAAATTACGAAAAAGTCACTGTCTGAATATTATTACATGAAAATCAGCAAGCAAATCATTTTGTATTATATTAAAAAAGGTATAATATCTAAAAATACCTCATATATGACACATTCATAACGAAACGTTTGCTTCACATTAAGGCCTTTTAAATGCTAAATTAGCCATATTAATCGAACCCTCCTCTTGTCTTCTATCTGTCAGCTCTGCCACCAAAGCCCTCCAAAGCAGCCAAGAGTATGCTGTCCCCCTTCACAGAGAGTGACACCAGGTTGGCAGAGGCTGAGTGGTACTGGGGAGACATTTCCAGGTGGGTGACACTGGAAATTTCATTTTGCAACCAGATGTACTTATAGGGTCTTATGAAATTTGATTTATTTTTTCCTAAATTCTGTTTTTAATTCAGTTTTAATTCTTCTGAATTCCATGTTTTCCATTATAAACTGATTTATTCACCTAAAAACTGTGATTATTTGGAGTGGATGGGAAAAAAAAGAACAAACGCAATATGGCAAATCACATTTAATCACTCTTCAACAAAGTGCTTGGGCATTTACTGTTTGTTTACTGTAAACCATTTACATGTAAATAATATGTTCATTTGATGCAAATAACTATCTCACAACATTACACATTCTTTCATTTGAAAAATTTGAATAGAATGCCTTTTATTCTCACTATACGCATGTACAATGAGATTAGTGCAGTGCAGACATGAATGTAGTAAATAGAGCAAGAAATATATACAAATATACACAAAGAAACAATACAATTGTATTTTTTCTACGGAGACCTAGAATACAAAAAAAGTTAATAAATAATAATAATAAAGTGAATGGATTTTTCACTTGTGATACACAGCAGCACAGCACACGGTGCACACAGTGAAATTTGTCCTCTGCATTTAACCCATCACCTAGAGTGAGCATTAGGCAGCCATGACAGGCGCCCGGGGAGCAGTGTGTGGGGACGGTGCTTTGCTCAGTGGCACCTTGTCGGATCGGGAATCGAACCAGCAACCTTCTGATTACGAGGCATGCCTTCAGCTTAACCTTTAGGCCATCACTGCCCCACGTGCATGATGAACTGGAACCATGATAATAAAATTATGTTTGCATGACCAAGAGTTGGCTGAACTGCACAGAGTTTGCACAGAACCGAATGGGCAAGTAGTACAGATTCGAGCCTTAGCTGAAGGCATGCTTCAACCGTAAAACACGTGTAGTGGGTTGCAGCAGCCAGAAACTCGAATTATACACTATGCCACGTTTTACAACAGATTCCATTTTATTTGTTGGAAATCATAGGGCCCTACACCAGAGGTTTCAATATAAACAACAATAGTTATATTGTTATAAACAATAGATCAGTTAATATACATAAAATGTATTATGTTGTATGTCGTAAAATAGTAACACCTGCAAGTGTACATGGTTTATTTAGAAGAGGACCTTAAAGGACTTTACATTTTAAACAGTTTGGCATAGAACTAACCCTCTGCTTTATGTGTTCCAGAGAGGAGGTGAACGAGAAAATGCGAGACATGCCAGACGGCACCTTCCTGGTCCGAGATGCTTCCAGTAAAGTGCAGGGAGAGTACACACTAACACTCAGGTGAGCAGACGTTGATGCTTGTTAGAGTGAAGGCTCCAGCTGGGTTTATTGCAAACACAATGGGAGTCCAGTGCCTTATCGCATTTTATTACTTCTGCAAACATCTCTGAACATCTAGAAACAGCATGCATGGTCTCAAAGCCATTCTTTCAGTCATGACTAATAATACTGCTGATCCAAATATATATTCCGGGACATGCTATGCAAGATATTTGACCTTGTATTGAACTGGCAGTAATAACAGCGGTGAGTTATAGCATTGGACAAGTCAGAGTTTTAACCTCGTTATCTTTGACCATCACAGGAAAGGAGGTAACAACAAGCTCATTAAGATCTTCCACCGTGGAGGGAAATACGGCTTCTCGGAACCGCTGACCTTTGTGTCTGTGGTGGAGCTCATCCAGCACTACCACCACGAGTCCCTGGCACAGTACAATGCCAATCTGGACACCCGGCTACTCTATCCGATCTCCAGACAGCAGCAGGTATGGGGGAGGGTGGCTGCCTGTTATATAGCTTAAGTTCAGCTGACACAGAAGTCTTAAGGTCAACAGGGGTCTTTACCCTTGAAACAGAGACTTGTTCAGCTCCGACTCCAAACCACAGCTGTTTCACATATTCTGAACATGTTGCATAAACAGCCAAAAAGCTATTAGAACATTAGAATAATTACCTCTTGCACCATCCCCAACAGCGAATCCATATCCTGATAGTGGGTACCCTGCTACTCTCATTGGATGGCTTGATAAAAAGTTACAGTGGTCTCCTTCCCCATCAGAGTCTCCTTTATCTCGGTTACTAACTCCACCCATAATTGGCCAATTGAACCACTTCACGTTATATAATAACAAAAAAAAATTGCGATTACTTGATCCAGTATTCCAAGATGCAGTACACTCTGTAAACAGCAGGGTTTGTCTCTCCCTCAGGACCTGGTGGTGAAGGAGGACAGTATAGAAGCAGTTGGAGAGCAGATGAAGGTTTACCACGAGCAGTTCCAGGACAAGAGTCGGGAGTATGACATCCTGTATGAGGAGTACACTCGAACCTCGCAGGTACAGGGCCTAGCCACTTGATGCACTCTGACCGAATCAGTTTCTCTTACAAGCGAGACCAGTGTTCTCCAAAGCCTTTGGTGTAGATGTACGCCTCTCCCTTTCCCCAGGAGCTGCAGATGAAACGCACGGCCATAGAGGCTTTTAGTGAGACCATCAAGATCTTCGAGGAGCAGTTTGAAACACAGGAGCGCTATGGAAAAGAGCACCTGGAGAAGTTCCTCAGAGAAGGCAATGACAAAGAGATCCAGAGGTACTGCTTGGACTACGGGACTTCTTGACCGCTTCTCAGTGTTCCTTTATTCCAAAGTTAACGTTTGTCTATACTGCAATCCTGCTAGAATCCAAAGCAATTCTGACAAGCTGAAGTCCCGCGTGGCTGAGATCCACGACAGCAAGAGAAAGCTGGAGCAAGAGCTGAAACAGCAGACCTCCGAGAACCGAGAGATCGACAAGAAGATGAACAGCCTGAAGCCAGACCTCATGCAGCTCAGGAAGATCAGGGAGCAGTACCTAGTGTAAGTGATTTAAAAAAAAATATTGATTTCACTTTTGGAAAAAGTTTCATTTTAGGACTAATTATTACTCTGGGTGGATACATGCACAGGGTGACCATGACATGTCTGTTCCATTTCAGATGGCTTACACAGAGGGGCACCAAACAAAAGAAACTTAATGAATGGCTGGGAATAAAAAACGACCTTGAGGAGTGAGTATTGTTCTGATTCAGATACACATCCACTTGACTCACCTGGTATTATTGTGAAGGGTTGGCATTTAGCTTAGCATTCAGTCCAAGCGTATGGGCAGTTATGTAACTGGAGACTTGTTCTTCTGCATAATACGTTTGAAATGCTCAATCAGCTCATTTTGTGTGAACCTGAAACATTGAGTAAAACTTCAGTCATAGTTGAATGAGAGATGCTGAGCAGTTGTGTGCCTATTGTTTAGTTTGTCGTCTCTGATGGAGGAGGAGGAAAAGGACGTACCACATCGCGATGAGCATTCGTGGTATGTGGGAGACATCAAACGTGTCCAGGCCGAGGAGCTGCTACAAGGCCGCTTAAACGGGACCTTCCTCATCAGAGACAGCCAGACGCAGAAAGGCTCCTATGCCTGCTCTGTAGTGTGAGTGGAAGTTTTAACCGTTTGAATGTTGAACGTTAAATATTTGTTGTTTCATTAAATAGTGCAGTGTACTGTATCTACTTACACACATTATGTTCACGTAAGATTAGCAACATAGAGAGGTGAAGTGATTATCAATGATTATCGTGTTACCATGGCACCAGTTGACATGCATATTAACGAATATTCATCAGTGTGGCTATTAAAATTAGCATGCACGTAATCCTATTTGAAGAAAATGTGCAATTATTATTTGTTATTATTTAGAATATAAAATTATTTGTAATTCATCTGACAACCTGGAGAATCGCAGTTTAAAACATGCCATACACACCATGCTGATTCAGCAGGATTTTTTGTTTATTGCAACTTTGTTTATTGGAATTAAAGCATGAGCAATAACATTTACATTTATGGCATTTATCAGACGCCCTTATCCAAAGCGACTTACAATCAGTAGTTACAGGGACAGTCCCCCCCCTGGAGCAACTCAGGGTGAAGTGTCTTGCTCAGGGACACAACGGTAGTAAGTGGGATTTAAACCTGGGTGTTCTTGTTCATAGGCGAGTGTGTTACCCACTAGGCTACTACCACCCTGTTATAACAATATTCTCCAAAAGTTACAAAAGTAAACAGGTCAAACAATCCCCAGTCTATTCCCCAATAATACTCTCTCCCCGCCCCCCTAAAAAATAAATAAATAAACAAACAAACAAACAAAACCGAACAAAAAGGTGTGTGTGTGTGTGTATATACACACACACACACACACACACACATACATACACATACATATACTACACCAAAAAAAAGAAAAGACACAAAAATCACCCCAACAAGCTTCAGCAGGGCTGTTTAAGCACCTTTCGTGATTTACTGTGAGCAGTTTTGATGCATACAAAATGTTTAATTATGTTATATTTTATAATGGTCTCATCAGAGACCTCACTTTAATAGCTTGTTTTAAATTGTTTCGAAATTGTTTCCGATTTCCGCATGATGCATCTTAAAAATGATTTTCTGCAGCTAATAAGCATTTTCTCTAACACTGTTTTTTCACTCTCTTTCCTTCTTAAGTGTGGATGGGGACGTAAAACACTGCGTCATCTACAAGACTGCATCGGGCTACGGGTTCGCAGAGCCCTACAACCTGTACAGCTCCCTGAAGGACCTGGTGCTCCACTACAAGCACACTTCCCTGGTGCAGCACAACGACTCGCTGAATGTAACCCTGGCCTATCCGGCGCTTGCCCAGCAGCCCAGATGAACTCCGCACAGCACGAACAAACACACACCCAAGAGGCCGCGTGACAGGGACGGACCCATCACTTTGTAAAATACAGGCGCTGGGGAGCTGTGGACCAGGACTGCGGCCCGCAGGATCTCACTATTCCCAGTTCACCCCGGTCCTGGAGAACTGTGCCAGATTATTTCCTTCAGCACATTTTGCCAGATGACCCGTGAGCTCAGGTCCAGGCTCCCCCGAAGGTGTCCAGCGGTCTGAATCCCAGGGGTGGAGAAGCCCTGTTCTTTTGATTTGCGAAGGAATTTCAGTTTTTGTGAAGCCCTTTAGGTAGCAAAGCGAAATACCTTTCTTGATTGTTAAAGCTTCAGCTTCAGGATGCGACCTGTGAAGAAACATCCATTTGCTGAAAGCTTTTCATTATTTCTTGACTTCACTTGATAAAACCGTTCTTTTCTCGAATGGCATAGAGGTGGCATTTTCATGACAATTATCAATTCAAATGCCTGTTACACTATTAGGCGGGGTTTTAAGGTGTAGCATTAGGCAATGTATGAAGTACAGGGGGCAACTGAGCTAAAATGCTGTGGCAGTTTCTCTCATACTGAACAAGAACTTCTACAGCAGACGGAACCACGTTTTCTGTTCTTAATGCTCAAGCTGTCACATAGATGGCATTACGATTGACAAGGACTCTTCCTCTTTTATAGCGAGTTTTCTTTAAAAAAAAAAAAAAAAACAAAAAAAAAACAATTATATATATATCAGAATGAGTATCATTCATGCAGCTTATTAGACAGATTCATGCTCCTGACCCCCAGTGAACATCTTTCTGGATGAGCGAGGTGTATACTTTGTCGTGTATCCCTTCCCTTCCCCCTCTAGACTCCTCTGGTCATGCTGTGGGCTGTACATAAAATATACCCCACACCAGAGAAGAAAGAGCATCTGGTTGATCTTCCACCAGATTGTGTGTGTTCTTGTGATTTATATATGCATATATGTACAGTATATGCACATATTTCAGCTCTGATGTGAGACATTGAAGAAAAATACCTTAGACTTGTATTTCAGCCACTGTTACTAGTCTCGTATACAAAAGGTCGATCCATTTTTCTGTTTGGTTGAGAGAGGGGTTTGTTATCCTTGTCTTATTTTTTTTATTGCCTGTAGCAAAAGTGATTCCGTTGAAAGCAGCATAATCAAGAATGGAGTATAGTTTTAGAAGAAATGACACAGTACTCTGCTTTAAAAAAACAACATATTTTTCTAGAACATTTCTGACACTGGTTTTGTAAGTGTCCATGGCGATAGGTGCAGGAACTTCTGTGAAGGTGCTTCAAGCTTAAGCTTTCTACGGCTTCTGAGTATCAGAGTGTCCATGAGAGTGTTTTTTTTGTTTTTTTTCCTCTTTATTTTTGGGGTCCAAGAGAGAGAAGTGCCTTTTTTTACCGTACCTTGTTGTGTCCATGACCACCACCACAGTCATCATCATCATCATCATCATCACCACCACCCCCGTCATCATTCTTCACACTTGTTTTTATTTTATTTTATTTTTTTATGCAAGCCTAGGCATGATTTGCATTAATATTTTGGCTGCTGTCTCTGTGTATTCACGCACACAAAATACAGTGATAACAGCTAAAAAATGATGTTCTTTGTCAATGTGAGATCCATTGTTGTGTGTGTGTTTTTTTTTTTTTTTTTTTCTGTGCTCAGAGTAAGTATTCACTGTCTAGCAGTCAGATTTTGTGGTTGTCAGGTGCTTTACCCGTGACTGCAATAAGGTCAGTAAACTCGTCCCTCACTTCCCACGGACCTTTTACGAAACAAGGACACTAGCTGGTGATTTGAGAAGAACCCCAGTCAGAAGCTAAATACGAGGAGTTCTGAGTATAAGGAGCAAGTTGACGTTTCGGTCGTCTCTCTTGTCTAGTTGCCATTGTTTTCATTTATGCAAAACATAGTAGCATTTTTGACTGAACGGCTGAGGATGGGAGGAAGCTGGCTTGAGGTTGCCATGGTTACAGTAGCCTGTCTCAGCCAGGATATGTCGCTCAGTCCTTTTATGCAGTATTTTCATATATATATTTATATATATATGGCTTCTGTGCAGCGTGTCGGCATATTCAGTACATACGGTGTACACTGTTTTAGCTGGGTTATTGCAGCAGAAATGTCTTTATAGAACAGTGCACATTCTTACATTATCAGGTATGAAATAAAAGAAAGACTTTATTTTTTACGCCTGGCTTTACAGCACGACGCCTGTCTTATATACGAGGTGTTGCGTAGGAAAAGACACTCTGTGAGATCGTTGATACTGTTTCGAGATTGTGTACAGTATATACGTGTGTGTGTGTGTGTGTGTGTGTGTGTGTGTGTACATTGCATATAGAGGAGAAACAGGGGCCCATATAGGATTTGCACACAACTTTTTTTTTTTTTGTTTCTTCCTTCGAGTTGTGCGCTTTTTTAAGGATTTGTGGCTGCTAGTATGTCAGTGCTTGAGATGTGGGGTTGCTTAGGAACACTATAACTTTTGCTTTTTTTTTTTTTTTTTCCGTAGTGCTCGTTTTAAAAATGCTGTGTTTACAGTAACCCTGGAGAATGGGACAACATTGGCTTGATCACTGTCACCAATGGCTTGAACATAATCCAGCTTGTTTGCGTTCTTCGTGTAGCAGATCAGGACACTTTCTCTACTGTGGACTACTGTATATAGCTTTCAGCAGTGCCCGGCTGATTGGCTGTTAGGTTTCAGAGAGGAAGATCATTGAAAACTGTGACAATCTGAAAAGAGTATTTTAATGTGAGAACATCCACGCTGCTGTCCATATTTCACAACCAATATTTCAGTCCTGCAGTCAGCGTGTGACCTGACCAGTGAGATAAGGTGTCTTAGAAATGGTCTGGAGCCCAGCTTCGATTTGGCATGGATCCCCTGAGATGCCAATGCTATAGTAGCAAGAATGGATTTTTCTGAATTTTCAGCTACAGCAAATGAGCCCTGCGTGCATGTGTGTGTGTGTGTGTGTGTGTGTCTGTATGAGTGTGTGCGGGTGTGAGAGAGTAGTTGCATTAGGGTGCACTACAAAGATACATGCTTAATGAGATGATGTATATGGAAGGATTTTATTTTTTTAAAACTAAGACTTCTCTTGGTCTCGAGATCATGATGCATAATAACATCATTTGATAGTTTTGAAAAAAGGCTTCTTAGAAAATGGACCTCTGTAGTGTGTCATAACAACGATGGCATTGGAGATCTGGTGCCGGTTTTGGTCCGTTTGATATTGGCTTACTTGTAAAGCCATTAAACTTGTCTACGTTCTTATGTTAATTTTTTATTTCCTATAACCAGAAGAAAAATCTATGGTAAATAAGCTAGCTTGATTTTTGTGTGTGTGTGTGTGTGTTTTGTTTTGTTATCTTCCAAGCATTTAGAATACATATGTTTACAATTGCTAAGTAATCTCGTAGATGGGGAGGAAAGAAAATCTGTCTCTTGACTAACTTCTGTATTCTCTCGGCAGTTTTAATATATTCTTGTCCCAATTTCACTTTTTTAAACTTGAAGATTTTGTTGCTATGTTTCTTTTTTTTTTTTTTGAACAGCATGCAGGTGGTTAGGAAGTAAGTTGAATATCTTTCCACCTCCTCACCATTTATTGTCTGATGTGATGACTGACGATGTGGATTCTGGTGCTTACTTGATGGAGCAAAAGCAACTGAACTGTTTTTTTTTTTTTTTTTTTAATAAACAGTTCCAAAAGGCAGTCAGAATCAGGGACATTATATATTTTTTATATTTAAATTATCTGATTTATTTTTCTTCATTTTAAAAATTGACCATATGTCCTGTCACTTTAAAGTTTTGTTTGACAAACAGTAATTGTGTTCCTTGACTTGAATCCAGATTTCCCACTGTAGAAATCTGAAATGATGTGAGATGGCAATGGCATTTTATTACAAATCAAGAATCTAGAAACTTTCACAAATCTTAATTTGCCTGACATTTCATTTGCCTTGCCTCACCAGTCAACTTTTGTTAGAATATAAACTATATAATTTTATATGAAACTCCCCGTTTTAAAATATAATGATGGTTGTGAGGAAGTAAATTCCATTTTAAGTGCAATTGAATATTGAGAGGGAGCACTGTTTGAAATCCAGCATGATCTTACTGGGTGTACTCAATATTCCTTACAGTATGTATTTAGGTAATGTTACTTTTATTGAATTTCAGTCCACAGATGCATTGTTTATCCAATTTCCAGCTTGCGCTAACATTGTGTTTGTCTCAGACTGGTACTTCAGTTTTGTTTGGTACAGTCATAAGAAAAAATTAAAGCATTATTGATAACTTGCCTGCCTGTCTTTGAGTGTTTTTTTTTGTTTGAACAGATTTCTCCTGGGGGTCTAGCTCAGTAATGTGTGTGTATATATAACTTTTTATAGAGCACAAATAATAATGTAAATAATATTTACATTTATGGCATTTATCAAATGCCCTTACACAATGTCCCTAAATTCTGGTAAAACTAATGCATGTGGCCTGGTTTTACTATTTGCCCTCATTTTAAATGTTGTGTAGGACCACGAAATCATTTTTACATCATTCAAAACACAAACCCTTAGCCTCTGATTTGATCTTGCCAAAGCCAAATATTCATTTCAGTCTGTTTTTTTTGGCTTGTAGTGATGTCACACATTACCCCCAGTTCAACCGGAGCTATTCTACAGGTTTGCAACATATACACAGTACACGGAAGCACAATATGAGTATATATATCCACTTTATACATACATATATTCTTACATTCTTGCTTACGGCCATACCAGCCGCAGAACGCCCGATCTCGTCTGATCTCGAAAGCTAAGAAGGCTTGGGCCTGGTTAGTACTTGGATGGGAGACTGCCTGCGAATACCAGGTGGTGCAAGCTTTAACTATGGGGCAGTGTCGGCCTAGCGGTAAAGGAACCGTCATCAGAAGGTTGCCGGTTCAAATCCCCTTCCACCAAGATGCTGAGCATCTAATCTAATGAGCAAGGGCTCATTAAGGACATATTAAGTAGTCCTCTTTTTATTTTTAGGAATGATTTAGGTGTGGTGACCATGCTTGTTAAGAACAAGGGGTAAAGAAACACATTAATTTTTTTTTTTTTTTAATCGATCATCCGGCATCACTGATTGGTGGAGCGCTGGATGGATCATGGGAAGGAGGAGCTTCCGTAACGACCTGCTCGCCACGCCCACTTCCCCGGCCAGACACTCCGGATCCCGATGGGAACGTGATGGAGGTTCTCTTCTGCTGGACGCTCCTCTTGTCCCTCCTGTGCGGGATTTGCCGCAGCAGAGCGAGTCACAAGCCGTCGTGCGGGTACCCACCGTCCCAGTGGTGCAGGTCTTTGGAAATTGCAATAGAATGTGAGGTGAGTCGAACCAATCACCCCACCTCAAGTACGAGGTTCAAATTGTGAACGCGTTACACTTTACATTATAACTAATGTAAATTATATTGCCCATTGACCTTCTAGATGCTCTAATTATTTAGTTAATGAGAGAGTGCTCTAGATTATGTTGAAGTCTGTATGGTCACGTGAAAAACTATATTTGTAAAAAGTACAGGTTGTGAAATTAATGCCTTTACTATCTGCGTAGATAGGGGGATTTATTTTTTTTTCTACAGTAAGATCCTCTGCCTGCTCGTCGTTATGAACATCATGCTTTTAAAATGAAGTGCCAGGGGTTCCTAATTTGCCCGTCATGTGCTGGTAATCAGGTGGATCTTGATCTCATTATCGGCCTGTCGCTTTGCTCTTCTGCTCTGTGCGTCTACAACGTCGACTTCAGCTTTTTTTTTGGTGTGCAGGTTTGTAGCTTCGTACTGGGATTTTTTTTCCCCTCCGATCTAGGTTCAGAAACAGTGTTTGGAGCTTAACAGCACCAAGCCGAACTCCGACGTTCCGGCCCTGGAGGTGACCCTGTACTATGAAAGCCTTTGTCCTGGCTGCCGGGCCTTCCTGACTGAGCAGCTGTTCCCTACGTGGACCATGTTGAAGGACATCATGAAGGTCCATCTGGTTCCTTATGGCAATGCTGAGGTACTACCTTAAAGGGGATGCTCCAACTTACAGGCCTTTGCCTGGTCTTGACCAGCATTTTGAAAGCACTTCATCGTCTCCACAGGAACGACAGAACTCTGTCATCTGTCAACACGGAGAGAACGAGTGCCTTGGTAACATGCTGGAGGTGAGACCTGAAGCTCTGCAGATTTTGGTATTCTTAATGGAGTTTTGAATTTATTTATTTTTTCCTCTCCCAGTCTTGCATAATCCATGCTGTGGACCATGTAGCATTTCAGATCATCTACTGCATGGAGTCGTCTTCTGATGTCCTGAAAGCTGCACAGCTCGTAAGTGGTTTTTTTTTTTTTTTTCAGGACTAAACTCCTATGAATTTATTAAAATCATGTAACTGTTCCCATTTTTTAAATGTTCCTTACAGCAGTTCTTTTGTATTAGATTGCATGTTAACTGCCCTCTCTGACCTTAAGATCCTTTGACGTACATCCACGTTAATTATGAACCCCGTTTGACCTCTCAGTGCCTCCAGCTGTACGCCCCATCGGTTCGGTGGGAGACCATTTCATCCTGTGCAACCGGAGCGGTCGGGAGGAGTCTGATGCACAAGAATGCAGTGAAGACTCGCTTCCTGGAGCCAGCACACACCCACGTACCCTGGGTGACTTTCAACGGGGTGAGGAGCTCCTCAGAGGGCGGTCCGCAATGTGTCGCGCGTACGCCGTGCATATATTGACACTACGAACTTTCCGTTTCTAACGTTACCAGGAATACAGAGACGATTGGGAAGATGGGGCCATGTCCTCGCTCTTCAGCCTTGTGTGCAGTTTATATAAGGTCAGTATCTCTCCATGAACTGAGTGGCATTCTGTGGTTTTAAGATTGTAATGTTTAATAAATAAATTTTAATGGACTTATTTACAGGGAGCCCAGCCCCCTGCTTGCACTGGAGTGCAGAAAAAACTGGACAGAAGTTTTTGTTTGCGTCTGTGAATAATTTTTTTTTAAATATTGCTTTCCTTGCACGACCATGTAAAACTGTCTTGTAAACACTTTAAAATACAGTACACCAATGTGCGGTGGTCTATTTCATTAAAGCTCGTTTCTTCCAGCTCTACAGAATGCTGCTTTTTCTGACCTGTGCAGTCCAGCCACGTGGGAGAATTGAAATCCAACATGTAATAGCTGTTCGCGGGACGAGTGGAGCAGTCCGGTCAGTTTAGTGGGTTAAAATGATCACTTTAAATGCACTCCAGACTACTCGTGGAATGTTTCTGCGCTGAGAAGGCCGAGTAAAATCCGCTTCCATTTCCTTTTGTTGAGGCAAGGGGGAAACTGACGAATACTCTTTCTTTGACAATTGTACAATAGCGAAGAGTTCTTCTCATTGAGACACTGTTCACGTTGTCATATATAGGAGGGTAGAGAAGTGATGAAGCTCAGTGGCATTTCGTACAGAAGAGTATTGTATTTTCTTACGCATATCCATGTTTGGGTGGGTGTTGCTGTACGTATTATTTATTTATTCCCCCCCCACATTCCACCTTGCATTTACCAGACGCCCTTATCCAGAGCGACTTACAATCAGTAGTTACAGGGACATTCCCCCCTGGAGCAACTTAGGGTTAAGTGTCTTGCTCAGGGACACAATGGTAGTAAGTGGGATTTGAACCTGGGTCTTCTGGATCATAGGCGAGTGTGTTACCCACTAGGCTACTACCACACCTTAGTTGCTAGAAATGCCCTGTACTTGCCCTGACAATGAACTGTTACCACCGGTCAAAAAAAAAAGGAAAAGCAGAGTGCCAAAAAGGTCCAAGAAGCAAAGTGTGGTCAATTCATCTCCTTCACTCGTGTCTTCATCGCTCCAGGGTTGTCTCCATTGCTTCTGTCCGTCAGCAGCAACCAGCGCATGACAAGTGATGCTTAAAGAAGCATGCATGCTGTGGTTTTAGTCGTTTGATGACTACTAAACTTCATTTGACTGTGGTGTCAGTTCTTGGCCACGCCCACATTGGAAAAACTGTCCTAACTACTGATTGTAAGTCAGTCTGGATAAGGGCGTCTGAATAAAGTTATTTATTCTTGCCCTGTGTGTGCCCTGATTGTTGAAATATTCTCACTCCTGCACACATAACCTCCCTTTGTGGATGCTATAAAACATACACGAGGGGCAGTGGTGGCCCGCGACCGGAAGGTTGCCGGTTCGCATCCCGATCCGCCAAGGTGCCACTGAGCAACACACACACCGCCCACCAAGGGTGACCGATTAAAAGCCACTTCACTTTGGAAAGAAACAGGACAAAAATGGTTGTGAGAAGTCGAACTGTCGTGACGCCGCCCACTCGCAACTCCACTCCAGCTCGGTTGGTGGCGATGCGACATCTTTCAGGCCCTCGAGCGGTCCGAAAACGGTCTAACCGGAGAAGAGCAGCGTGGTCGGTCTGAACCTTCCAAAGTCGCATCATGCAATCGCTGTTTAATCGGCGGTTTGCTCCGTAACGCCAGAATGGAGCCTTTCCTGCGGCTCTCCCGCCGTAGACCGCTGGCGGCGCCCGGGCTCTCATGCGTGAGCCGCGCCGCCTCGAACGCGCCCCCGGCCCGAGTGTCGCGGCTCTTCCAGCCCTGTAACCTCCGCGAGGGCCAGGACGCCGGCGACATGACCTGCCGCAGCCAGAGGCTGATGCTCCAGGGCGGCCTGCTGCACCCGTCCAGCCCCGGCTGCTTCCACTACCTGCCCGGCGCCGTGCGCTCCCTGGAGAAGCTGGTGCGCCTCGTGGACCGGGAGATGCGCGGCGTCGGCGGGCAGAAGCTGGACATGCCCGCCCTGTGCGCCGCGGAGCCGTGGAAGCGCAGCGGGCGCTGGGGGCTCATGGGGAAGGAGATGTTCCGCCTGCGCGACCGTCACGGGACGGACTACTGCCTGGGACCCACGCACGAGGAGGCGGTGACGGAGCTGCTGGCGTCGCAGGGCGGCTTGTCCTACAAACAGCTGCCCCTACTCCTGTACCAGGTACTCGCGTCTCAGACGGATTTTACGTGCTTCCGAGCTGCCGTATAAAGCCAGAAACAAACTGCGTACGCGTAAACGTACAGAGTTGCGTCAGTGCGGCGCGTCGTAATCTGTAATGTGTACTTCTTACCACCAGGGGTCAGTGTCGAGGCCGCAAACCAAGTGATGAACTAAAACCTAGATCTTAAAATAGTCACCTGTTAGTGAAAGTGAAGTGATTCTCATTGTGAAACTCTGCAGCACAGCACGCGGTGACTCAACGAAACGTGTCCTCTGCTTTTAACCATCACCCTTGGTGAGCAGTGGGCAGCCATGACAGGAGCCCGGGGAGCAGTGTGTGGGGACGGTGCTTTGCTCAGTGGCGCCTCGGCGAATGGGGACTCGAATAAGCAACCTTCTGATTACGGGGCGGCTTCCTTAACCGCTAGGCCACCACTGCCCCCCACTCTGTTGAGTGCAGATCTCTCAAAGCCGGCCCTATAACGCCCCTAAAGGCGTTGCATTTCTGCACATACGTACATAGTTGACAGCAAGTATATTTCTGCCTTAAGACATAGTTCTCACTACTGTCTCCTCCAGTTACCAGTACTTTTCTTTTTCTGTTTTTAGGTGACAAGGAAGTTTCGTGACGAGCAAAAGCCAAAGTTTGGCTTGCTGCGGGGCCGAGAGTTTTACATGAAGGACATGTATTCGTTTGATGTGGACAAGGATGCCGCGCAGCACACTTACCAGTCTGTGTGCGAGGCATACGGCCGCCTCTTTGACCAGCTGGGGCTGAGATGGGTGCAGGTTCAGGCCGACACTGGCAACATCGGTGGCACCCTGTCCCACGAGTTCCACCTGCCTGCTGACATCGGTGAGGACCGGCTGCAGGTTTGTGGTAACTGCGGCTTCGCCGCTAACGTTGAAACGCTGTCGCCTGGCCGGGCGGACTGCCCGCGGTGCGAGAGCAGCAGCCTGGTAGAGTCTAAAGGTATTGAGGTCGGCCACACTTTTTACCTGGGCACCAAATACTCCAGTGTGTTTAATGCCACCTTCATCAATGCCCAGAACAAACCAGAGGTGGCAGAGATGGGCTGCTTTGGACTGGGCGTATCCCGCATTCTCGCCGCCGCCATCGAGGTCCTTTCATCAGACGACGCCATTCGCTGGCCATCTTTCCTGGCCCCCTACCAGGTGTGTGTTCTGCCCCCTAAGAGAGGCAGCAAGACTGGACAATTGACTAGCCTGGCCGAGGAGCTTGCTCACAGCCTGGGGAGCGGCCTTTCCAATCTCAGGGGGGAGGTGGTGCTGGACGACCGGACCCAGATGACCATAGGGAAGCGGCTCAAGGACGCTGCCAGGCTGGGATACCCATATGTGGTGGTGGTTGGGCCGAGGGCGGCAGAGGAGCTGCCCCAGTTTGAGGTGGTCTGCCAGAATAGTGGAGAGACCCTGTTCCTCAGCAGGGAGGCTCTTGTGGACATGCTGAGTCGAGTGGAAACTGTATGATTGTGAGTTTTGGGTGAGTTTTTTTTTTTTTTTTCTAAATGTGAAATGTTAAACAAGAACTTTGAAAGGGGACCGTGACACTGGCATACTCTGTACATGATTTCAGTACAGAAATGTTACGTTTTGTACAAATAAAGATTTTATGCAACGCTGTTGGTCATTTATCTCTGTGTGGAAATGTAATAAATAGTTAATACATGTTAAGTTCTTGCTAAACTGCGTTATTACGTATTGAGTAGACTGATCGGGTATTATGTTGCCGATGTGATATCGGAACTAAAGTGTGCGCGTTGTTTCGCGGGGGCCTATTTTACAGTTGCACCAACACGTGTGTCCACCAATCACAGTTCCTCTAGCCGTTTCGCGATCGTTCCTGCTGTCGTAGTTGCTGCCACACGCGGCGAAAAACATTACATTTCAGCTGCTTTATAATAGAATAGAGGATTGTCTCCAAAATTAGCAAGACCGCTGCAACGATGGCTTCGTCAGTGCAGCAAGGGAACGACAGCGACGACGGCATGGACGAGTTTATGGACAAATTTAAGACGCAGAAGTATGAGAATGCGTTTAACGAGAGCAACTGGGAGGAGGTAGGATGATGTTCACTAATGCTTCTTTTATTAAGCATTTCGGACGAACAGGCGTGAGATGGGCTGCTGGCGTCTTTATATATCCTCCTCAGGAGTTTGATAAGGTGCCAATGTTCATGAAGAGAGCTCCAGAAGAAATCGACCCCGTGACCCACCCTGACCTGGCCTGTTTGCAGTCCATCATACACAACGATGACAGTCCGCCCGAAGGTTGATATTTCTAATACGTTTGATATTACTGTACACCAGGACATATTCCTACGTCTTGTCATTTTGCTCCCAGTTTAAATAATATTTTGCTGTCTTTCTTTTTTTCTTTTTTGTTTGTTCCATCACGTCCCACCCAGAGCAGGCAAAGAGGCTGAAGAACGAGGGAAATGACTACTTTAAGGAGAAGAATTATAAAAAGGCCATACTGTCCTACACTGAGGGTCTGAAGAAGAACTGTGTTGACTCAGAACTCAACGCTGTCCTGTATACTAACCGAGCGGCTGCCCACTTCCACCTGGGTACGCTCCACCGACATGCCCTGTGTCTTTCATTATCACTGGCTGTCGCTCTGTTTGTAGTGTTAACAGCAACATATTTTGTACAGTACAGGCCAAAGATTTGGACACACCTTCTAATTCAATGTGTTTTCTTTATTTTCATGACCATTTACGTTGGTAGATTCTCACTGAAGGCATCATAACTATGAATGAACACATGTGGAGTTATGTACTTAACAAAAAGTGGAGACCTGGCCTCCACAGTCACCGGACCTGAACCCAATCCAGATGGTTTGGGTTGAGCTGGACCATGAAGGCAAAGGGGCCAACAAGTGCTAAACACCTCTGGGAACTCCTTCAAGACTGTTGGAAAACCATTTCAGGTGACGACCTCTTGAAGCTCATGGAGAGAATGCCAAGAGTGGTCAAGGCAGTAATAATAACTCATAAGTACATAACTCCACATGTGTTCATTCATAGTTTTGATGCCTTCAGTGAGAATCTATCAGTGTAAATGGTCATGAAAATAAAGAAAACACATTGAATGAGAAGGTGTGTCCAAACTTTTGGCCTATACTGTATATTGTGCCGTGTTTGAGCTGCACAGCTCATGTAAAGAAGTAAGTAAAGGCTTTGTGTGTGTGTGTTGCATTTTCCAGGGAACATACGATCAGCTCTGAATGATGCCACAGCAGCCAAGAGGCTGAAACCGGACCACCTCAAGGCTTTACTCCGAGGTGTGGGATTCATGTAGCCTTCCCAAATGAGCAATGTTGGTGCATTAATGTCCACTTCCAGTGGTAGAGCACGTTGTGATTGTACGGTGCAGGTGGCCAGTGTTGCATGGTGCTGCGCAGCTACACAGATGCGCTGCGGTGGTGTGACGAGGGCCTGCAAGTTCATCCCACAGATAAAAGTCTGCAGGAGCTGCGGTGCAAGGCAGACAAGCTGAAGGTCGGAGTACCTTTACAAATGTGCTGTTGTTTTTTTACAGAACGCTGCACCATCAAGAAAAGCTTTTAAAAACTGCTTGGCTGTCTGTCTTTGTTGAGCAGAGAGCGGTAGATCGAGATGCCAGGAAAGCAAAATTAAAAGAGAAGAAGGAGCGTGGCGAGAGGGATGCCTTGCTGGCAGCCATTAAGGTGTGTTAAGCATTTTAATAAAACTTTCACAGGCTTGAGGTTAGGCTTGTGTTGAATCTGTAATTGGTGTACAGAGGTTGCTGAGCATTGGAATGAATTCCTAAATGTACAGAGATCGTTGAATGTGCGTTTATTGCTGCACACACTTGCACAGGAGCGCGGCATCAAGCTCACAGCGCAAGAGAAGCCTCAGAGGGGTTCAGATAGTGAGGATGAGGAGGGAAAGGATGACATGGTCGATGCAGGCCGGGCAGAGATGGGGTTGGACGGTGTCCTGTCCCAGGAGGCGACCGGGGCTCGGGTGTACCTGGATGAGCAGGGCGCCCTCAACTGGCCAGTGCTGTTCCTCTACCCCGAGCACAGACAGACAGACTTTATCTCTGCATTCAACGAGTCGTCCCGGTGAGTACCAGGGTTTTTAAACTAAAACTTTGGATTGTTAAGAAAGGGCTAATGTGCTCGAAGATCAATCTTGAGTGTGAGGTCGGTTCTAAGACAAAGATGACCATTTATTTTTTAGTTTCATGGATCATCTGGCTGTCATGTTTGGACAGGAGCTTCCTCCATGGGACACGGACCAAAAGTACCAGCCTCAGAACCTGCAGGTTGGTGTGTTCGCTTATTAACCCAGCAATCTTTCTTATGCTTTTTTTGTCTTGCAATAAATCACACTTGGCTACACACAGTGAGTAGTTGAGAGCATTTCGCATGGTAACCAGCCTTATTTACTAAATTGGTTCTGCACATTATCAGTAATTTAGTTATTCAAATCTTTTTAAGCCAATGCTTTCTGATTTATTCGACCTCAAATTGCTGCATGTTCTGGGCAGCAAAGGGCTGCTTATATGCCGAGGATATTAGCGGTTGTTGCACAGCCTTCGTCTTAGGTCCTGTCATGCCAGGGTGAGGCCATTTCAAATGAGCAGCCAGTCTCATACGACTTCCTCCTGCCACGCTGTCGACAAACTGTGGTGGTTTTATCCACCTCCCTTTTCCCAGGGAAGCCAAAATGCTCCCACATATGAGATTTAAGTAATGCTGGAGATTTCTTGAACTCCTCTGCTCTTCCACTTTGTCTCACGTGCGTGACAAACCATGTAGAGGGATTGGTTTGGATCACAGATCAACTGTGATCCGGTGCAGAACTAGTTGTCCATAAGAGTACAATCTTTTTTGCACACTCTAGCATCATAGCAACATGATTGTCTGAGAAGAAATGAAATGTGCCATTTTCACCCACGCTTTTTTCTCAGTAAATAGCAAAAGTTAAACAATATTACGATTCTGTTGCCTTTAAAACGTATTGTTTGATTTGTGAATAATCTAGTCTTTGCCCTGTACTGCAGCTCTACTTTGAAGATGAGGAGACAGAGGAGATGCATCAAGTGGATCTGCAGACCCCCCTCCTCAAAGCCTTGCAGCACATCCGGTACGCAGCGCTGCTGTATGAACAGTAATAAGTGCTATTGAAGCAAATCAACATTATTTATGACATCATTTGGACAAATCTACTCATTACAATTGCTATGTATTTTTTCCCTCCCCAGATGCTCGGTAAAGGCTGGCACACCCAGCTTCATTGTGCTGGTCGCCGGTTCTCCGTTTTGTAAGCAGTTTTTGTCTGGTAAGAAGGTCCATCATCTGAAGTATAGTTAAAGCCTGACCTGGATTTCACATCCACCAAGCAAAGACAGTTCTGCTCTTCACAAACGCTGCGACTAACCAGACTTTACCGGACTTTACCGGACTTTACCGGACTGTACCAGACTGTACCAGACTGTACCAGAGGACCTGCTTTTGGAGGGAGAAAAATCATGCAGGAACATTAAACTGCCATCTGATAACAGGTTCAGCTGCAAACGTTGATCCTAATCATGTTTTCATAAATGCTTATTGATGTGTCCTTGCACTAATAATAAAAATGATAATAATTCACTGTGGTTTACACTTTCTTTAATGTTCTTTGGCATAAAGAACACGTTTTGAAATGTTACTATTTCAGTTCAATATGCACATTTCAGCGTATTTACAAGATTTCAGAGTGACAGAACAACCCTAAACAAGCTTTTCAGGTGAAGTGACATTATTATATAAAAGTTATTGCAAGTGACGTGCACACGTTAATTATGGCTGTCAGCGTGTTTAAAATATCATTTGGCTGTACTGAGTATTTCATGTTTTAAATTCCTGCCCTTAGTCACACATCGCTATGTCATTTGGTGATGTGTTTCAAGCATATCTTTGTTTTTTTGTTTTTTTATGAGGGTGGATTTTTCTGAAAGCTGTCAATTTTGCAGTAATCCCGTCTCAAGTGATATTCCTGTGTCACAGCATTCTCCATATCCAGTCCACAGGTCTGTCTCACATCCTCACACAGAGTGGGCTTTTACAAGTAGAGCCTTGGCCCGGGGCTGTATGCTCTCCAGCAGCATGCGGATCAGCTCGGTCCGTCCCCTCTTCACCAGTGTGAGCGAGAGTTCTCTTACTTCTGCCCTGTGTGAGCGGGACAGCCCCCTCAGCTCCTCCCTCACAGCCCTGGCCGGATACCTCTCCTCCGCCTGCCGCACGCACTCCTCCAGCAGGCCAATGGCGGCCTCGGGGTCCTGTCTGTTCTGAGAGTAGCAGGCCAGCAGGCCCTCCAGAAGGTTCCGTAGGGCGGTCGGGTCGCAGGTTCCGGGCCTCTGCAGTTTCAGGGCCCGGCGGAAGCAGTTGACCGCGTTCCACTCTTCACCTTTCAGCAGCAGGCAGCGTCCCCGCAGCAACTGCAGCTCGGGCAGGGTGCTGCCCATTTCGCACTGCATCGCCAGGGCCAGGCTCACCAGAGCTCTGTTCACTGCAGCCTCGTCCACCAGCAGACTCTCCTGCAGTGCGTCCACTCCCATGTAGTAATGCACCTTCAGCAAGCAGCGGCAAACCATGACTTACATGCAAATATACCCAGAGTAACACATAAACAAAATATTTAGTGTACTTACACACTGAGTAAACCAGACAGCCACAAAGTTACAGGTTCAAAACCCCACAAAACCTCCCTACCATTGTTTCCCTGAGAAAGACACTTAACCCTGAGTGTCTCCAGGAGGACTGTCCCTGTAACTACTGATTGTAGGTCACTCTGGATAAATGCCAGAAATGTAAACAAAACACTAAAATGAAATGAAATTTTATGTAATGCAAACCCCAAGGCAAGTAATCAGAATGTTGCCGGGGTTCGAATCCAGAACCGCCAAGGTGCCACTGAGCAAACACTGTCCCCACACACTGCTCCCCGGGTGCATCCAAGGATGCTCTCTGCATCCACCAAGGGTGATGGTTAAATGCTGAGGACACATTTCGTTGTGTGCACCGTGTGCTGTGCTGCAGTGTTTCACAATGACAATCATTTAAAATTGGGGCGATGAGTACTTGAAGACATACAGAGGCATTGATTTTACAGATTTAATCTCACCTTTTCTAAAAAAAAGTCAGATAAACAAAACACATTCCAACGACCAGCACATGGGTGGGCTATAATTTGTTTCAGAGATTATGTAACCTACTTGCTGCTGGTTCATACTTTAAAATATGGTTGAAAGTGGCCTCTTAAATGAATATTTATTAAATATGAAAAATTGTCCAGATAATAAGCTTTTGATGAGCCACTATAAGGATCCAAATGGACAGACATTTAGATATTGAGCTCAGTGCACTACTTAAAATCAAGTTTGAGGCACTTTTTTTGCTTTGCTCCTCCATTTAGGTTGGTGAAATGCCACTTAATAATCTCTCTGGTTTATCAATATTGTAATATATTAATACAATACTATTTTATATGTATTAAATATATTAACCACATTTCCCACCTGCGCCATTTCCAGGTGTGTCCTCAGACAGGGTCTCACAGACAGGACCCTTTCCAGGTCAGCTCTGGCTTCCCTCAGGTTCTGTCTGTCTGGGATGCTGGTGTGGCCCAGCTTGGCATTCTCCAGGTCTCTCATATAGGTGGTGACATTGATCTGTATTAAATAGGTAAAATGTTCATCAATTGGAATTCAGGTCATTTTCATATCAAATGTTTGGTATCATGCAGAAAAAGCATACGTGTGGTTGTACAGATGGGTATGTGCATGTTATTCTTATAGTTGTGTCTTTTGGGGTTGACTGAGGTCAGTAATGCTCCCTTACTTTGGCCCGGGTGCAGTAGGCCTGCCAGTTGAGTTCTGCGTCTGGCAACACGGTGAGTGCCATATTGCAGATGCCCATCACCATGTCATGCTTGCCTAGTTGGTAAAACACCTTTGCCAGCTGGTTCAACACAAATGCGTTGTCTGTGGCAAGATCGATCGCCTGCAGAATAAACAAATATTACATGAACATTTAGATTTTTTCACTATCCAGAGAGACAGTGTCTACATTACCAACGTCATAAACTAGAGAAAAAAACCCAATGGGGATGTGCGGCACCAATGCATAGCAAGCCAGAGGTTCTGATCCAGAGAATCCACAGTCATGGATGGCCATGGGCACAGTGGAAAACTCCTCCTTCCTTTCCAGCATGAGACCGACATAACACCATGCAAGAGCTGGAAAACATGGGTAAAGAAGCGCCACAGGTTACAGCACCCTTACATCACCCTACATCTGGATCTCAATCAGCGCGGCTCATTCTTATTCCCCCAGATTTGTGACATCAAGGCCTGATGTCACAAGAGTCCTTAGACGACATAGTGACTGTGCTATTGTCTTGTGCTGTTCTTATCTTTGACTGTCCACTTATCTTATCTTCATCCTGGATAATCCAGCACATTTCCCTCGTAATATCCCTGTATAATCTCCAGTTTTGTGTTGAGTTTTATTACACATACTTCACTGTCAGTGGCTGTGATGCATTGTCATTTCATAGCAGAAAGACAGAACTTTACAAAATTTATGTCTAGGCATGTCTAGGTCTGGGTGCGATGCTACTTTATAACCTGTCAGGCAGGCCAGAGACATAGAGACTTTCCTTCTCTGATTCATGCAGGCGGCTCGTGGCAGCAGTAATGTTCTCCGGTGTTTGGTGTCAATCCTGCGTTCAGCCCTTTCCCCCAGACGTCTGACAACAAGTCTGTCTCGGGTCACATCTCGAGAATCCTATGAAATGTTCTGTTACAGAGCGTGTTACCTTTCAGATGAACTTTGTCAGATTTCAGCGTCTCAGCGAGCAGTTTGAGAGCCTTGCTAAAATGTGGTAGTCTGGAGTAGTCCACCTCCGCCTTATCCCTCATCATTTCATCCAGCCTAAAACCGGGAGAATTTCTTTCATTTTACATTCTCAAAATCTCAACCGCTAATCATCGTTCATGTTTTCATCAGGTAATACCTTATGTAAATTGTGGACATCTGGAAATACCAACTCATCTTTTCCTCTGTTGGTATCTGTAAAATAGACAGTTTGTTCAATGTAATAATACAGCATATAAGGTTCTACTTCCTATTGGACTAGAGCATAGAGGCCTTGCTTTTGCAATAATCAGGATAGCCCTCCATAAAATGCATTCATGATGTGCATAGCAGCAGAGAAATAAATTGTGAAAATTTCCTTCACTTCTTCCAGCTTCTGCTACGAAAACCGACTGGATTCTTTCACCTCAATACAATCTCACCAATGGAAGTAACATGCTGTTTGTTCAAAACTATATTAAAAACTGAGCTCACCAGGTCTCCTCCGTGGTTCAGAGCTTTGTTGTACAGGGTACAGGCGGTAATTAACCGCTCCCTCAGGTCATCTTCTTGATGCAGTTCTATGTCATATGGGTATGCATACGCTTGCTCGGCCAAGCACCGAGCTGCTCGCAGCCTGGTCTCTCCCTGCCCGCTGTCCCCGCTTTCCTCACCCATGAGGGCAGACACCCTCTCCACACACACCCCTTCATCCTCTTCCCTCTCGAGGCGGTCGTAGACGCAGCCTAGGTTGGCCCAGGCGTTCAGGTTGCCAGGCTCCTCTCTGCAGATACTGCGGAAGGCCTCTTCGGCCTCGGCCAGATGGTCCAAGTGGAAGTCCAGCAGGCCCAGCAGGTTCCTGATGGCGTACTGCAGCCGGCCGCTCTCACCCTCCAGCTCAGCCCGCAGGCTCTCCCGCTTCACCAGAGTGTCGTGTTGCCGGAGCTCTGCTGGCCCCTGAGGCTCACAGTTCAGGTTCAGCACCATCGAAAAGTGGCCAGGGATGAAGTCCATGTCCTCCATGAGAGCCTCGATGTTCTCTTCTGTGGTGGCTTCCTCCATGGCTTCCCACCTGTCAGCTTCGCGCACACTGACATGCAAGGTGCTCGTCCTGTGAGTAGTGACTGAACAGGAAAGACAGGTTCTGGTGGAGAAGAAGGAAGGGAGCGGTGGAGGGAGGGAAAACTGTGCATAGATCTTTCAGACCAGCAGTCTGACTTCCAGCAGGAAACTCATCATCTCCTTCACATTTCGTTTGAATGCCATATTTGAACAGACTTTGTGTGGCTGGAAAAGGTAGCCCGACTGTGAGTAATTCGAATAAATAGGAACTCCCTGCTACATTTATGTTGATTTTCTGATTCTCAGAAAATCTGTCAAATCTGAAAATTTCTCTGGATCTTGACAAACAGGGAAATGATCAGGTCATCCGGGGACCAGTTTGACTTGTTCATGCTATGTCCATGTATGCTGGGTGCTTTATCCATCTATGTAGACAATTCCTTACATGATTGTCCATTTAGAGACACATTTGGTTTCCATATTTATAAATTGCCCCATTATAACTTCTAAAATCCCTCCAATTCACACAGAATAATATGGTCTGAGGTTCTCAAAAAGTATTTGTCATACAATTTTAAGGAATAAATTCCATCTCCTCTCCCTTAACTCACCACTAGAGAATGCTCTGTGAACAGAAATACTTCCAGTATCCAGCCAAAACAAGGCGCTCTAAAAAAACTTTCTGGCATTCTGGGACGTGACATAATCTAATTATAAAAAAAACAATTGAAAACAAGACATTCATTAAAAGAGATGTAAAAAAGAGCTTTAATTTACATCTGGCGAACATTGTGCCTGAGGCTCAGCACTAAATTAGCAACCTGATAACTGCTGAAGAGTCTAACCCAGGCTGAGAAAAGGGAGCTGCTGCGCACATTGCTCAGTGTTAGTATTCAGATTGTGTCATGGTGCATGCTGAGAGATGGACTGTTTAAAATGGGTGGTAGTAGCCCAGTGCATTACACACTTGCGTATGAACCAGAAGGCCGCAGAGTCACAGGTTCAAGCCCCACTTACTGCCACTGCCATTGTTCTCTGCACAATGGTGTTCACAGTTGAAGGAAATGGCCATTGTGCCACCCACAGCTGTTTAAAGATGGCCTCCTTCCCGATGTCAAATCCGTGACATTCGCAACGGAATCTGCTCAGGTTCTCTATCCTGGTTTGGCCTGGAACTCCACGCGAGGGTGGAGGAGCCAGCATTCCGTGCCTCAGCTGTTTGCCATGGCGCTCTGTTCTCCTCACGACTTTTAGGGGGTACCGTTGCATAACCCAGATTACAAAATATAATGTCTGGAAATGAGAAGACTGTGAATGAAATCCTGCGCCGTGTGCTCTGATACGTTTCCCCAGATCCGCAACCATGCATGGCTTCATTTCTCATCCCTTGAGATGTGCTTTTTATAAGCTCGTGGAACATACAGTTCACAAAACAATGTGGTTATTTACTGTTCCCAAATCACTAGAACATTTCTACTTTTTTAACTCTTCTGTGTGAGTGGCTCATGCTTGATGCTATTTAAGCTCACATTTGAATAAGTAATGAAACCCTTCGCTCTAGTGATCGCCGTTTCTCTCAGAGACTCAGAAAAGGAAGGCAGCTTCACTTCTCCTCCCTCCATTTTCTGCTGCTGAGCACCTCTTTTTTAATTACATCTTGACATCTTAACTGGCAGGCAGTGTAGTATTTAGTGTTTGGCCTGAGCGTTTCCTGGGCGCCGAAGGCACTCTCGGCTCTTCTGGGCCACTCAAGCAGAGGAGAGCAGAGACTCCCCCTCACCGGCAGCAGATGGAAGAATGATGGGGGCTGCAGGTGGAGACCGTGGTCCAGGGTTTTAGTCTTCATTTCTGAATGTGGCCTGCAACATCTCATCACTCAATAACATCTGAGAATTTAATGTTATTGCTTACACCACCTCCAACTTGAGGATAATTACAAACAGTGAAGTGAAGTGAATGTCACATGTGATACACAGCAGCACAGCACACGGTGCACACAGTGAAATTTGTCCTCTGCATTTAACCCATCACCCTGAGTGAGCAGTGGGCAGCCATGACAGTGTGTGGGGACGGTGCTTTGTGGCACCTTGGCGGATCTGATTACGGGGCTGCTTCCTTAACCGGTAGGCCACCACTGCCCCTCTTATTGCAGTGAAAATGGGAGCATTGAGAAGGACGGAGAAACACCGGCCTACAGAAATCCCACAATTTAGAGAAATATGGGTATACTAATCGATAATATACAGTACAGGCCAAAAGTTTGGACACACCTTCTCATTCAATGTGTTTTCTTTATTTTCATGACCATTTACATTGCTAGATTCTCATTGAAGGCATCAAAACTATGAATGAACACATGTGGAGTTATGTACTTAACAAAAAGTGGAGACCTGTCCTCCACAGTCACCGGACCTGAACCCAATCCAGATGGTTTGGGGTGAGCTGGACCGCAGAGTGAAGGCAAAGGGGCCAACAAGTGCTAAACACCTCTGGGAACTCCTTCAAGACTGTTGGAAAACCATTTCAGGTGACGACCTCTTGAAGCTCATCGAGAGAATGCCAAGAGTGTTCAAAGCAGTAATCAGAGCAAAGAAACTAGAATATAAAACATGTTTTCAGTTATTTAAACTTTTTTTTCCACCTATACAATCACAAGGCTTAAACATATTTAATATGCTTTAGTACATGACAGGGTGCATCATGGTCAGGATCTTGAACCGACTTGACTCTCAATCAAGAGTATATAGTGCTATTTCGTGGCTTTTTCCATTTTAAGTCCTTTGCCCAGTTAAAATACACCCACGGCGTTTCCCAGCGACAGCCGACAGTTTGGATAATGTTACACCCACAAGGAAGGTCTGTCGGCGGAACGGGTCTGGAGAAGACATCAACCTCCGGACCAGACGTCTGGAAGACGGGGAGAGTCGCAGAGCCACCGCACGACGTGGATTATTTCAGCCTCGCCGTTTTCACGCTTCTCTTTTTTTTCTCGGAGACGCGCGTACTGCAGTAAATACGGCCCGCAAGTCGCGCAGGTGGAGGCTGGACGTGGTCGACGTGAGTCGGGACAAGATCCGTCCACTCAGGGATGACGTTCGGGCGGAGAGACGTCTCTGCGAGGACGGCGTCCGACGTCACCCGCCGCACACGGGCAGCGGCGGAGATGTGACAGCATCTGGCGCGTCTGTCGCAGCGGACCACCGCCGGACCGCGGAGCCAGTCGCCTGATTGGTCGGGCCGCGCTGCATTCGGAACCGCTCGGCACTCCGCCTGGACCATGGAGGAAGGCAGCGCCAACGAGACCGCGCCGGATCTGAAGGACCTGGAGGTGAAGATCGGGAGGAAGACGCCGGAAGGTCTCCTGAGGTGGATGCGGGAGGAAGCGGCGCATCACGGAGACGCCAAGTTAAACCATCAGGAAGCCAGAGATCACGACCCGGAGAAGAGGAGTCTGGATGAGAAGATAAGGAAACTTCGACTGGAGATGGTACGCGTTATTTAATAAATGATAATAATAACTATACTACTAATAATAATGACAACAACAACAATTATTATTATCATTATTATTATTATGAGCAATTGTTGGCTCATCATCAGCCCCTGGGCATCTCGTTTCAAATTTTATTGCGGCATACAAGATTGGTTTATTGTCAGTACAACAGTCTACACAGTATAATGTAATGACTTTTCAGACAGACACCCATAGTGCTATCATAAAATATACACACACACACACACACACACACACACACACACAAACAATACTATACTAACTAAAACTGAAGCTTAAATACTGTACAGGTTATCTCTAGAAGAGAAAAGTAAAACTTTTTTGTACAATGAACAGGTCGAACAGGACAACTGGACAACATCGTGTTGGACGCTTGTAAGCAGATATGTCGGATATTTCAAACAGGACACATGAGACAAGACAAACATGTGCAAGATGTGCAGCAATGTGCAAAAAGAGCAGAGATGTGCAAAAATCAGGTGCATAATGCTGGAAGTGTATTGTTGTTGAGTTTAACAGTGTTCGGGTGATGTTGGTGCATCGAGAGCTCTTGCGGTGTCTGGCAGTTACGATTACGTGTTCTGGCTGTTAAGTTAAGTTGTTCCTAAATTATACTTCATATATTTCTGTCCCAATTCGTGGAACGATCCAGCACCGACATGCACGTGCGATCAATAATTCAGGAATTCTCTCTCCCTCCTCTGGCAAAGATCCGCAGGTGGTTGTTGGCTGTGAAGCCGGATAAAAAGGTGGAGGGGTTGCCAGGTGGGGCTCGCCCCTCATTCCTTTTTTAACTGAGCAGTTTGCTGAGCCACGCCGCTATCCTGGCCAATGATGCCGGATAAACAAGATTAACATCAGACGAGTGTCCTGCTGGCGGCGCCGGACAGGATTTGCTGGTTTTACTGGTGACCAGCAGTGTTTTGAGCCGATGCCCAATACGTACAAACACACTGAACTTGTAACACTGTACACAGTCATGCTATTTATTGCTAATGCATCTGTGCTTCGTCTCTAAATTCCATTTATCATAGTTCTGTCCTCTCTCGGGTATAATTAGAAACCATTTAGACACGTTGATGGTATCTTCTAATGGGACGTTGGGCACCAGATGTCGTACATTCCAGCAAAGTGAGCTCTGAATGAGGGGAGCGGTGGCTGTGGTCAGCATAAGGGTCGCATGCATGACTTGAAATGTTTTCTTAAACAGCACATTCCGAGCCAGTTAAATCCAGAGACCCTTCCCATTATGCATCCGGGGGTCTTCATCCATGCAGCCGTGTTTTTCCTTAAAAAAAAAAAAAAAAAAAGCGAACACCATTGGCCATTAAGCAAATGGCCCAGTGTGCAATTTGCGGCCCTCTGCGAGGCAGCGGTGAATCTCCCGATCGAAGGGAGAGAAGCTTCGTAAATCTGCGGCGCTGTCAGCGTTGATTTGCCGGCGGCTGTCGGCTCCGGGCCCGGCCAGTGATTGAGGTCTGGCTCTTAGTGTGAGTAGCCGTGGCCCTTTGCTGTGCTGCGGGGGAACGGCAGCAGGGCTCCTGGGGGAGAGGTGCGGACAGGGAGGACGGGACGGGACGCCCTTGTCCCCGTGGTGTTTGTGCCCATGCTTTAATGAGCCGGCTGTCATTGAGGCTGTCGTCTGCGCGGGTCGTGGCTTTGTCACTCCACCCTGCAGGGGACCTCGCACACACGCGCACATACATCTCAGCAGAGGTGAAAGAAACGCCATGATGGAAAATAACAGGGAAAGGTGTATGTGTTGGAGAGAAAACTGTACACTTTGGGAGGTCGGTGAGAGTCAAATCTATTCCCCTTCCCTCTGGGTGGGACATTTTTTGTATTACATATTCATTTTGCTGACAGCAAGTCCATGTGTGGCTCGTGCGGCTTGTTCCATACCTGGCGGCATTGTTTTAGGTAATGGAAACTCACGGCTTTTATGAATGTAATCTGTAATCGGATCTTTCTTACGTTGGGTCAGCCACCTCAGAAGAAACATCCTGCGCGTTTGTGCATTTGTGCCTGTACAGTTTGTGATAGGAACATAATGGGCCCATTGTAGCATTTGGTGGACCTGTATTGATCTGCCAAGAGTCTGTGAGATCATAGTTAATATTCGCAGCTAGGGCTGGATAATTATAGGATCTCGATTGATGATTGCTATAAAATTGAGCTCGATCTTGTTTTTTTCCATTTAGACGAGCTCTAGCTGGACACTCATGAACAATCCATCTGGTAGGGTGGTAGTAGCCTAGTGGGTAAGACACTCGCCTATGAACCAGAAGACCCAGGTTCAAATCCCACTTACTACCATTATGTCCCTGAGCAAGACACTTAACCCTAAGTTGCTCCGGGGGGGGGATAAAGGGCGTCTGATAAATGCTGTAAATGTAAATGTAATCAATCTGAATCAGTCACAAGAACAGTACAATAAAGCCCTGAACCAAAGATTATGATTGAATTAGGTTTGTAACAATAGATGTCAACAGTTTTATGGTATAATGGCATAATAATGCAAATTGTGTAAAATCTGCTTAGTTTTCAGTGTATATTATTGTGAGACAGCCATTCCCATCCTCTGTTTGGGTTGCCGTATTTCCGTCGATGTCATTTGGGACACAAGAAATCATGGAACTGTGCATGTGGCTTTGAACGCACACGGCAGCGTTTCTGCTGAACCCTGGTTTCTTAAGATCGACCGTCACACCCTGAGCCCGGAGAAATCAATGCCCTTGTCTTCTGAGTTTATTGAGTCATCACCGCCTGTGTGCGGACCGCCGGTAGTTTTTTTCCGCTGCGCCATATTCCCCCGGCGCAGGCAGCCAGCAGCTGCGCGGTGTGGCCGGTGACCGGTGTAGGAAGCCACTGTCGCTTCTCCCGACCCGAGAGAGAGAGACGGGAAGGCAGGGGTCTCCATGTCGCCCTCTTGCTCTCCCGTTCTCCTTCACTCCCTGATTCACAGATGGGAATCACAAGGGGGTGGTGCACAGACAGATGGAGCAGGAGGGTGTTGGATGAGAGGACAGGATTTTGTGAGGTCCTGTCATATTAAATCAGTGATAAAGAGCGAATTCTCGTTTAGGGATTCCATGTAGGAATCAGACTAAGGCACAGATAAAAGTCAGAGGTCTGGTATCTAGCACGGCTGCAGGGAGAAGTCAGTGACGGAGGCTGGATGGTTACCCGCGTCTGCAGCTGGTGAAGTCCAGCCTCGGCCATGTTTGTCTGCTGTGCCCTCGCCGCCCATGCCAAGGATGTTGTGGGGGTGTGTGAGAGTGGCGGAATGGAGCGGAGAGCGGTGATGTTTTGGATGTTGTGGAGGGTTGAATGTGGCAGGCAGTGGTCAGTCGTGTAATAATCCATGCACGCTGCATGATACCTCCTGTCAGTTTAGCATCATTGGAAAAGGTTACGCTTGTGCAAAGAGTTAAGCTATTTATACCCTGTATTTCAGGGGATCTGTCAGCGAAAAACACGAAATTATTTTACTTGCAAATAGATATTTAAATAGATACGTGCCATTTTTTTGCTTATTTTTCCTTGCATATCTGCACCAACATGAATATGATTGTCACGACTACGGACTTACGGGGGAAGGAAGCGCAGAGGTCTGACATACTGGGAAGGGTTTTTTATTTTTAAACAAACAATAAACTCAAAGAAATACAAATAAACAATGGCGCGGTGGCCGAAAACAATTTAACTTAAATTAAGAACTGAAACTAACCCGTAGGCGTGTGGCGATTGCCAGAACTGAAAATACTAAGACACGGTTACAATGTCAAGTTCACAAAAATGCCAGAGACCTAGAAGGGGCGGAAACATCCGGCATTTATGGGGCGTCAGGATTTGAGTCAGGTGTGGAGCCCAGCTGCAGGCAATCCTGACAATGATTTACTACTGGCTGTCATCCACATCCACATTTGGGTACACAAAGCAGAGGCGCGCCCTTGTCAGCGTCACATTTATATTTGATGCATAATTCAATGTGATAACAGAGTCACTGCAAGACCTTCCTCTTTAAAGAATATTTAGATTAAATTGTTATTTTCTTGTCAAACTTTGTGTACAGAATCTACAACAGAGTGAATTAAATAGATGTATTCATAGTTGGGGTCCTAGTGAACCGGAATTGATCTCTTCATCGATGGTAACTTGAAAGCACGTTGTAAGTCGCTCTGGATAAGGGCGTCTGCCAAATGCCGTAAATGTAAATGTAAATGTAAATGTATTCTCTTAGGTGTAAATATCGCCTGGTGGCCCATCAGCATTGCTCAGGTAAAGCCCCGTGTGCTTTAACCCAGCTTAAAAGCCATTTTCACCGTTGCTGCTGACTAAGCTCACATGCCATATACTGCAGCTCGTGTACATAATGACCCCTGCGCGGGCTCGGCTTCCTCTGTGGTTGGAGGTTGATTTAATGGCACTAATGCCTTGTCCACTGGAATGGAAATAAATATTAGTGGCGATGGCTTACACCGGGCTAATTGAAATTACCACAATTCACAATCATGTTTTGATGATTCAAGCATAAGCTTAATAAGTGAACCAGACATTTTAATGGACAGGGACAATTCCAGTACAATGTATAAAAAGGGGCCGAGCTTGAAAGGGTTTTCTGCAGAAATTCACTAAATGCTGGCTTTAACTCTTTAAAGCGAGAGACTACAGTGTAGATAATCAACAGTGGCACAAATCGAGCTGTAAGATGTATTATCTTGCCGTGAAAACTCCTCCCATTGTCTTTCAGCTGCAAGAGCCAAAGATCTGAGGGCTTTACAGGCTCCTGGGATACCGCCATGTTATTAAGAGTGATACCCTCATGACAGATGTACACTCACACACACACACACACACACACACACACACACAGACTCGTTTTCTAAAGTGACTCTGATGCATGAGAACAACATGGGACACCAGGGGCACCGCAACTGATCTCTCCAAAATCCCAGGAGGATTATCCAGGAGACATTTGGACTGCGGACTTAAGACGGACTGGGAAACAGAACCTGCTTGGCGGTGAGAATGAAGTGGTTGCGTATAAATATGGAACTGAATATTTGAGACATGCTAGGACATCACAGGAACGCCAGATCTATGTCCAGAGAAGATGGCACCATGGCAGGTAGAGGCAGGAAAAGTTGGCCCAGAGTGAGAGGAATGCAGTCTGGTGCTGGGAGTTTTGGAGGAGGTAAAAGTGACAGCTTCATACACCCTACGTCCTTGTTCCCTCCACCGTGCTACAATACCAGTAACATGCCATGGAAACAGCATGGTAATAATGCTTAATTAAATAGTATTATACTTCCGTTCAGAAGTCATTTAAAAATATCCTCATTGTTCATGCTAGAAATGTCTATTACTGATGGAATATCTTTATCAGCAGCTATTTGTCTTTAGTTCCTGTGGAACAATTCTTTAATGCAAGTCTAGCCAAATTCATCTAATGCATCAGCAGATGTAGTTCAATTGTTATTTATTTTACTATTTGCTGTTGCCGCTATTTACATTTACATTTACATTTACGGCATTTGGCAGACGCCCTTATCCAGAGCGACTTACAACGTGCTTTCAAGTTACCATCGATGAAGAGATCAATTCCGGTTCACTAGGTTCATCTTTTATTCACTCTGTTGTAGATTCTGTATACAAAGTTCGACAACAAGAAAATTACAATTTAATCTAAATATTCTTTATTTACTTCTTTCTATTTCTTAGTAATATTACATAGTAATATTTTCTATTGAAATAAAATTTTCAATGAAAACAAGGACATTAAATTGGTTGATAGTAAGTGCAGTCTAATTTAGAAGGAGGTGTTGAATGTGGGAGCCGAAACATAAAAATGTGACTGGAGTGAAAAACATTTTTGTGTCGGTGCTTGTTATTAACAGTCGGCTCATTAATCTGCCTCCTCTGCCACTGGGACAAGCTGAACCCAACCCCAGAAACCCCAAACCCCAGACCTGGCTGTCTGGACCCTGACCAGCAAACGCTGCTTCATTGCAGATGCTTTATTTTGACACCTCCCCCCAATTTGCGTCATCGCTCAGTTATTTTTCGTCATCCTTCCTCTTCATCTCCTGCTCTCATTAAACATAGCCTTGGCTCTTCTATCCTACGTTTATCCCCTTTGCCTTTCTTTCCAGGATTTTGTTCTCTTTTGTCTGGTGATAGGTGAGGCTGAAATGATCAGAGCCGTGTGGGATGTGAACAGCGAGCACGGTGGCAGCTGTAAATCATCCGCCTGCCCTCCGCTGCTCTCGCCTCAATATTTTTTCCCTCAACTGGGTTGCCAGGCGGCGAACTTTCACCGTGCCAGCGCTTGCCCACCAAGGCTTTTTTACTTGCTTTTATAAAAACCTGCTTTTATACTTTTACATCCCCTTGGCAACAGGCTTTATGTCCAGAGTGTTGATTTTCTCAGAGGTTGGAGCGGTGTGAGATTGCACAGTTTGATATGGGGGGGTTGGTCATGTAGAGACCCTGATACGTGATGGTGTATATGCTGGTCCTATTAGTGGGTCTCTGACCTATGAATGGTGCAAGCAGTGCCCCTAGTCCAAAATGATCATGCATTTTCTGCAGGTGGAAGTACATCAATAGGTTGCTGTGGAGCGAAGGACGCAGGGCGACTTTAAAGTTAAAGTAAAGCAGCACAGCACACGGTGCACAGAGTGAAATTTGTCCTCTGCATTTAACCCATCACCCTGAGTGAGCAGCAGGCAGCCATGACAGGCGCCCGGGGAGCAGTGTATGGGGACGGTGCTTTGCTCAGTGGCACCTCAGTGGCACCTTGGCGGATTGGGATTTGAACCGGCAACCTTCTGATTACGGGGCCGCTTCCTTAACCGCCACCACTGCCCCAGGCCACCACTGCCCCGGTGGTGGCCTGGCCTTTAACCAGTATTGAAGATGAGCTGCAAGCTGCTAACTATGGCTTTCATTATTCTAATAAATATTATGTACTGCCACTGTCCTCTCTCGGCTGCGAGGGAGGCACTCCACCTCTCCTCAGCAGAAATGATATTGTCAGGGGAGTCCGAGGATTTCAGAAACACTTATTGTCATCTCACTGAAGGACACTGCACGGAGAGTAAAGTTTATAATGCCCAGCAGTGCAAAACCGCAGTTCCTGTTTTCCTGTTTTTCTCTTATCGATCATGTGCTTTTATCTGCAACGTTGTCTTTTTTTATTGATGTGTCTTTACCTTTTGTCTTGTCCCCAGGCCTACTTTCACGTCTTTCTTTGCCTATCCCTCCTTGTTTTTTCTTCAGGCTCACCTCCGTTCGGTGGACGTTCGCATCCTGCAGCAGCTCCTGGCGGTACATGAGGGGATCGAGGCAGTCAAGTGGATGTTGGAGGAGCGCAGCACCCTGACCAGCCGCTGCAGCAGCTTGACCAGCAGCCAGTACAGCCTGGGTGAGGGCCCTGATTCCTCTTGGAGGGGCAGCTGGGGCAGCCTGCACGACCCCAACGACAAGCTGGACAACATCTCAATCGGCAGCTACCTGGACACGCTGGCCGACGACACGGATGAATACTGCCCCTCCAGCTCAGAGTCCGTCCTCTGCTCCACCCCCCGCACCACGGACACGTCTGGGCGAAGTGGGGCCGTGATGGGGTCAGGGCCGGGAACTGGATCTCCCCATATGAAGCAGCTGGAAACCACCAAATCCTCTGATGTAACCAAGGCGTCATTTAACACTTCTAAGGATAAGATGGGGCAGAACCAAGCGCCGCCTAGCAAGGCTAATGGAACTGTGGACAAGGTTCTCAGGCAGGATGGAGACCAGGAGACCATCCGAGCCTCCCTGGCTGACAAATTGGCCAAAACCCAGAGCCCCAAACTACAAAAGACCTACATAAATGGCAAGGTGGAGCTAGATGGGTGCAACCTCAACGGCAAGGTGCACCTGGAGTACGACGCCCACTGGCGATGGGTGCAATCACAGGATGATGTTACGTTCTTGTGACGTTACCCTCTTCAATTCCAGCCTCCTTCTGTAATGGTCACCGAGGTCAAAGATCAGTTGGCAGGTGGAAAAAATTTATGAATGTGAGTGTCAAAGGTCAAAATGGCCAATCAAGAGCAAATCTTTACTAGAAGGTCATATCTGCAAGATTGCATGTGTGTTTGGTTTAGGTGAAAACGGTGTACAGTGGTTTCCGCCATTCCATGTGTGTGACTGCAGTAGTTCCAGGTTCCCGTTTAAATGTACAAATTTTAACCCAATCAAGTGTTCGAGCTATGCATCCTCCTGTCCCTACAATCAACCGCCTCTGTGGTGTTTTCTGTGAACAGTGCTAGAATACGGACCAAAGTTTCTGCTGAAACAATCCCAGGAGTGAAATATTTTTCTACTCATCCTGTCCCCACAAACCCCCTATCGAAAACCCCTAAAAGCTTAACGTAGGTTTAGGTGTTCATTCAAGTTGCTTAATTACGTTCTTAGGGAGCACTGTGAATGTAAGCATCCTCTTCCCATCAGAAGATTCCCTCAAGAGCGAATGGCACTTTCTAAACATACATTGGGTACCAGATGACTAGAGAACCCCTAATATTGTCTTGCGCTCAGTGGACAGATACTTATGCACTTAAACGTATGTGATTGCTGATGTTTGAATTAATGCCTAACCAATACATGTAACATGTTGATGGCAATACCTATTGTGTAAATCAGGTTCGTCTTTGGTGTGGCTGGTTTCGTGGGTCCGCGTTTTCCCAGTGTTAACGTTCAAGAATTTGCATGGTTGTCCTATTGGAATGTTGGCAGTTTGAATTTTATGTGAAATATCTGCAGTATTAAAGCATTAGCTTTTAAACTATTACTCATTTTGTCGTTGCAATACACAGAATGCTCAGCACACGGTGCACACTACAAAGTGTGTCCTTTGCATTTAACCCATCACCCTGGGTGAGCAGGGGTCACCTTGATAGTGTGTGGGGACGGTACCTTGCTCAAAGGGACCTCAAGGGGACCTCATTGGCACCTTGGCGGTTCTGGATCTGAACCCGCAACCCTTTGTTTATGAGACCACTTCCTTACCTGCTAGGCCACCTCTCATATCTGGATGTAAAGGGCAGTATTGTCAGGTGTGTTTCAGTGTTCATTGTCTCAACAGATTGTTGAGCAGTGTGCTTGAAAACTTTTATTTTAACGTCCTGTCAGGTATTCACACTGTCCAAGTTGAATTTTCCACTTAAACTTGCCACTTGTGGGACTAATAAGGGATTATCTTAAAGCATTAAAGATGCACTGCATAAAAAAAATTATGCCATTAGGCATGAAGTCAGATACGCAAGAGCAATATTCCTCCGGTCCCAACCGGCTCCCTCTCTCACACACCCACTTGGAGAAGCAACAATGCCAGTGTTTCGACAGTTTCAGAGGGAGGGTTTCTATGACTACTGCGCAGCGGTAGGAGTGTGGGCTTGCTGGAGAGAGGCTGAGGCCAGCTGCTTAGATCAAGAGCCACATGGGAACTCTGCATCTTTCGATTTGGGATCCTGTCCGTACCAGCCGTTCCACCTTTAGATAATCCTGCCCCTGTGTGTTTCGAAACTTTGCACTGCACATAACATGGACTACATGTCTGAAGGGTTCTGACATCTGCACTGTTACGGATACAAGCACTTCAATGGCAATAGGATGCACTGTGGTCTGTGCAGTGTTGTACTATATCCAGATAACAGTTCTAAGTTATGACAAAGTTTTTGGATGCTTTCGTGTAGCTTTTTTATTCATTTAAGTCATGTTCATTATTTTTGGATGTTTCTGTAATAATTCTGCTTTGAGTAACTTAATAGAATGTGTTAAACAGCAGGTGGTGACAAAGGAAAACCTGTTTAAATTGGTCAGTTATGGAACATTTTCCTTTTTAGATTTATGCTTTTAAATTGAAATGGGTATCATGTTATTGTGAATTAACCTCTTTTTCCTGTCATAAAACTTTTCTTTTTGGGAAGAATTCGGTTATTTTCATAATTGCCATCTACTTTGCTAACTAGATATCTCAACAGTGTATTTATCAGACAACCTTAAATGTGCCTTAGCTAAGTAGAAAAAAGCATAAACATTGCAATGTATAATGTATTTATGTTGTCCTTATTGTAGATCTGCTGCATATTTAACATTAATGACGCTACAAAGAAATGGAGGCTAGAAAACAGGGACTGGCAAATCTTCTTAGACCCTTTATGTGCTATTTTCCTTTAATTTGCCATTTGTCAGTGTAATAAAATGAACATCGTAATAACATTTAGGGTTTTCTAACATTTAGAGTTTAAGTGACACACATGGGGAGTGTTTGCTGATGTCCTATTTGTTACCTTTTTTATTTCTGACCCCCAGAAAATAAACTTAAGGAAGTTTTTTAATGGGAGGAGCCAATAGGGAGGATTGACAGCTCAAATGCATCATACATACTCATTATGGACGATGTATTCTGAATACTGTCATTTACATTTACATTTAAAGCATTTATCAGACGCCCTTATCCAGAGGGACTTACAATCAGTAGTTACAGGGACAGTCCCCCTGGAGCAACTCGGGGTTAAGTGTCTTGCTCAGGGACACAATGGTAGTAAGTGGGATTTGAACCTGGGTCTTCTGGTTCATAGGCGAGTGTGTTACCTGCATGGCTACTACCACCCTACTGCCAATATAGCACATTCATCTCCTCCCTCTTGGGACCATATCCACTTGTGAATGGGACATTACACACTCCCCACACTCTGCGTTGTATATAACTCTGTGAAAGTATCCACCATGAAGATAATGATAATGTCATCTGAGGTAATCTGAGGTGTAATGAATCTTTATTTATTCAGAATATTCAGTGCCCCGCACTTATAGACCTTACAGTAGACAATTGGATTAAATGTCCAGCCCCTGGTTTACTTTGCAGCCTGGGTGGTTACTGTGCATGCATGGTGGTGGTCAGCTTGATCCATGTGGCTTTAATGGGCTCTGATGTGGGCTGGGGCCCTTCTCTGTAAGAAAAAGTCTTATGGCACCGTTCCTGTAAAACGTGTGCAATTTATGAGCCCTGATGTATATGTCACATCCTGCTTAGATGATGAAAATACGATTAACGAATGGTTCATGATTGGAAATTTATTGTATATAATGAATGCATTGTTTATGAAAAATCCTGTACAATTTTTATTAACATTGTGAAAATATTTTTTTCCTTCCCTGTGGCGTTTCACTCAGTACTTCTTTAATCCCCTTTCCATTATTACAGAAGTTATTTGAGTTAGGGTACATTGAGGAGGGTTTAAAAATAGATGTGGTCTGGCCAAAATGCAAAGTCAGGACCCTAGCCAGCCATGAAACCAGGTCCAAACGTTGTTCCGTTCATTTTATTGGCAGCTAACTGCATCATTCTGTCAGCCTTTGTTTATTTAATTCCCTGTTGCACATTTTTGCTTCCATTGAAATACGTTATTACCGTCCACAATGTACAATGTCTGACAAAACTGCATTTTTTAAGAATGCTTCTTTCCTTTTAAACAGTTAAATGTTGGCAGGTACAAAATCATTAAGGCCCAACAACTGCAACAGTTTTTCCTTCTCGGTTGGTCGTTTAAATCTGAAAGGAGCCTTTCATTCAAATTCTTGTTCTAACTTTCCAGTTCCTTGGGGATAGAACAAAATTATATGACCTAATGTATACACACAATGTATTTTTTAATATTTTGTTACTGTAGATACTGTAGGCATTAGCCTTCCACAAAAGCTTTAATCATAAATAATTGTCAAATTTCATAATTTAACAGGAATAATAATCCCTTTCTGCAACAGAGCGTTTTGCATTTGCTCTGTTGTATCCCTGATGTACATCATCAACTTCTTATAAATGGTGACATCTGAGTATATAAACTGATATGCAGCCTCCACCGTGCAGACTGTTTTTACACAGTATTTCATCTGCAGTGACCCGGCAGCACTGCCCAACATATTTCCCACACTCCCCCTGTGCCGGGCGGATCTGACGGAGATTAGGACGCGAGTCACATACTGTAAGAGCACAGAGAGACGCTGAAAAGGACCTTTTTGGCTGTTCGCAGTTTATGGGGGGGGGCGGGGCAGTTTTTTTGGAGAGGCTTTTGGAAGTTGAACTGATTGTGTTGCCTCGGGTGCGATGGCAGGAGGGAGGCTGAAAGCATCCGTTTAAGGCTTCCTGTTGGGCTCTGAGAAAAGATCTCCGTGTTAACACGGCTTTGTGGGCACCTGGGCACAGCTAAAAGGGAGGAAGTGCTTTATGAAGCATATTCTTTGGAGGTAGAATGCTAAACACTCTTCCATTGTTGATGTGAAGCAGTCACTATCAGGCTGGGTCCTGGGCCTGGTGGACGGCGAGGCATGTTACTAAGGTTGACAGGTTAACAGGTAACCTGATGCCAGAAGGAACACTTTATTTTATCTTCATTTTAATATTGTATAGCAACCAAAAAAATGAAACCCTCAAAACACTCTTTGGTTATCAAGACTTGACAATGCTCTAACAGATCATGTGACTCAAACTAAAGATTATCTGTGGTTATCAAGACTTGACTATGCCGTTCAAACTCTAAAAGATCATGTGACCCTCCAAGTTGGACCGTTTTCTGTGTTCTTTTGCTTTGCGTGGCCTGTAATAATTTGAACTTGAGTAAAATTTAGAATGACATAAAAGGTGCACTGGATCTCTTCAATTGGTGATGTGTTTTTTTTTTATTCTTATGATATTCTTTGTGTGATGTTCTTTTTTCTTTTAAGACTATGGGTTTTGTGAAAATATTTGTTTGCGCTTGTTTTGTTGGAAAGGTTCCGCAAGATCCACTGTACATGCTTCGGAAAGCGATTAAAGCTATTTTAAGTGTTACACCCTGTCTGCTTTGTTCTTTGTGAGAATGTTTCTGTTTACTTGAAAACAGCTCAAGTTCTAAAATGATGGTGGTTTGACCTCGCTGCTCTCCAGGGCTTTTTAACTTGGGAAGCTTCTGGCACTGGATCGGACATTTCACTGATGAGGGAGAAAACAAGATGGATGTGGCAAAGCCCATCCTCTGCATTCCTCACTCAAAGGCCGCACTGTCTAAATCTGGCAGATGGTCCCCGTCCCTCTCCAGTTACCCACCTATTTAATTGTGAGAGACGTGAGAAGACGCCACGGGTCTTCAAACTATTTCAAGTCAACATGTTGTTTTCTCCAAACCAGACAAGACCTTTTGAAACTCCTTCCTTTTTGGCTTTCTTTTTTTAAACAGCTCTTAAACTCAGACAAACCAAGCATATTTCTGATTATGATTAAAGAGATGCTCTCCTAACCACATGGCACTAGATTCTGGAGGTCTTAACCTTAATCAGACGAAGAGAAAGCAGCATAAAGTGTTTTCTCATTGCATAGAGCATGTTCTCATATTAATATTCTCATTGGACGGCGATCGCCCCTGTCTCGTGTTAAACGGGTCTACAAACCGAATCGGCCATGCTGCCGAGACTGTCCCTTTGTCTGCCCTTTCAGAAATCATATTCCACAGGATTAAGGATGTAGAGGGAGTCTTTGTGTGCTAAGCCGTTTTGTGGTGACTTTGTCTGGTTCATGCATGAATTGGGTATTGATCCCCTGCTGTGATCCACATGTGCCAGATTTATGTGCTGGTGCTTTATTTATTTGGCCTCACTAACAACGGCCGGATCCTGTTTGCTGATTAAGGCCATTGAATTATGTGACAGCCATAACTGAATTATGGGATCTCTGGAGAATAATCTCAGAAGCCATGCCTCTAGAGCCTTCTCCTGTTTCTTCTCCTTTCTCCTGCCACGATATTACACGATGCATTTGTGCAATGACACAGATAATTCACTGTCATAGTTTCTCACAGCACATCTGGCATAATTTACATTAAATAGCACCAGCAACTACCAGTAAACATAGTGCAACAGACCATTTATACCGCTATGGGGCCTTCATAGTCAGTTCCACGGTATGGACTTCCCACCGCAGGAGCCGTCAGAGGGCGGTCCCAGTGTTCTAAAAATCACATAAAAACGGAACAAAGATAAATGAGCACCATATGATCTCAGAGCTGTTCTCATGGGGACAGTGGTGGGGGTGTTCCCCGTGTTTTCTGTGGGGACCGGAGGCCCCACACACTTCTCAGATGTTCAGTGTAGAAATTACATAATGCAGAACACCCCCGTGGATCTACAGACAGACGTCACCTGGGACGTACAAGCCCCAATACCAGCTCCATCCATCTTAACCATCTTATATTGTTTATTGTATTATACATCTCAATAGGTGGTAAATCCCCCTAAAAATAAAGCTGTGAATGCAAGACAGTATAGTAAATTAGAATTAATGTTTGACTGTAGGTGTGTGTACAACATTTAATAAGAGAGTAAACAATATCATTGTTTTGTTGCCATTGTCTTTTTTTTTTTAGAATTTTTTTAGAATTATGATGCATGCAATATGTTTCAGTATCGCTCCTGAGTTGGATAAAATCACTCAATAGAACCATTTGAATGTTTCCAATGCATGCACATGCATTGACTGCCCCATGTTTTGAGGATGGTTTTTACAGTCTGATCTCACCCACCCCCCCAACAACAGCTTCCTCCATACATGTACCGAGCTGAGCTCCAACCCTCATATGCAAGACCTGCACCCAAAGAGAAGCTGTTTATTCAGCTGCATCTCCACTCTCCCATTTACTCCCACATTTCCATCCTCCCTACCCTTGCTACTACTCCCACACATGCAAATCCTTATCAAGTTCATTATACTTGTAGTGTATTCTTTAGCAGAAGAAATTAGTCTTTTCATTGGTTGAGGTTTTTGGTTGCGGTCACTGTAGATGTCTACGACAGTCCAGAACCAGAGAAATTCCATAAAGCAAGCAGTCCACGGACCAGGAAAAACAGAGCAAACACCATGGTTACAGACACAACTCTACACTGGATCCATGCTGATGTCCCCCACCGTGGCTCAGTTTCATCTGTCTGGCTTCCTGTCCCCATCACAAAAGCCCTGACAACAGAGGATCCCCGCAAGGGCCTGAGACTCATTGAGGGGGCAGGAATCAAAGTCACCAAAAAAGCATATATAATATTGCTTTCTAAGTAAGAGGAGACAAGAAAGATAACTCAGAACATCCACACTGCAATTGTGCTTCTCAATAAATGCATGATGTTAGCATAAATTGTGGTAGCTACAATGGATCACCTTACGGTTGTGAGGGGTGGAGAGATGTCTTTTAGTGATGCCCAGTTCCGTGGGACTACAGGAAGTGAGCAAAAGGGCAGAAGTAGGCCACACTGTTCCCATAAACTGATGATGGTGATGGTGAGGGTGTTTGTATGTAGCTCTGTGTAAGCAGCAAAATCTCAAATTACATTCTCACATTATCCTTTGCATTTGCTCTGTGTTTATATGTATGTGCGTGTATGACATGCTCTCATTACCAGTCAATCCCTGATATGTCCTCTGCCAAATAAAGGAATTAGGATTTGACATGTTCATCACATGAGACAAATATTTGCCCATCAAATCGTCTGTTTTTTCTCTTGATTCTGTGTGAAGGGTGTGCTCCTGGGAGATTACCTAGGGCTCCTGTAATCGTTCGCCAGTTAGGTCATCCTCGTGTCCCAGCACCACCAGGTCTTTAACGGCAAATCTGTCGGATGATTTTGGATGATGTCATTAGGCAGCACGTTCAGTTCAACACAGTTGCGTTGGCGGTGATCCACTCTGCATATTATGTCTGTGTGTCTGTGAGAAGGACAGCTTGTTCACTCTCCCGGGGAATGCTCAGCCTTACACACGTTGAATGTGGGAGTGTGGGATTAGATGTTATTTGTAATTATAAACCATGAGGCTGACGTGAAAGGGGAAGTCTTGACTAAAATCTTCGTATTTCGGTGACAGTAATGAGCACGATCCATCACTTATTCATCAAATGAAAGACTTCTTTCATCCATTTGCCCCAATGTACAGAAACACATCTGAATGTCTCCTGTACGTAGTCTCTGTCAGGACTATTGGCCTGTGTGTTGCATGCTCATTGGCCCCTACATTCGATTACCCAGGGACAAGTGTGCTTTTGTGTGGCTGCTTCTAACGAGGGCTGCGGCATGATCACAGAGGACGTAGAGGGAATGCTGCCTGCTGTGAGCCTTTTTTCAAAGACCCTCTGTCCGCCTCTTCTGGACATGTTTCACATTCATGACCCAGAAGGACAGGGGAGCAACGCGCTAATGGGAATATGTTTGGTGGGCATTGAGTTCTTGACGTGTTGGCATGGTGGCAGCCATTTGTTAGCAGCTTGCCCGGGTGACACAGATTTTGTGTACAAAATCAAATTGTGGGTACAATGCAGGCTCGGATGTTTTCTTTGCTTTTACCACCCTCTAAACATGTGGGAGGTCGCATATATGCCACAAAAGTGTTCACCACAAGTGTGAACGTTATCTGATGTAGGCAATGGTTGGCCAAGGAGCCACTGAGGTGTCACTGCTCCCCGGGTGCCTGTCATGGCTGCCCACTGCTCACCAAGGGTGATGGTTAAATGCAGAGGACACATTTTGTTGTGTCACCGTTTGCTTTGCTGTGTATCACAATGACAATCACTTCCCTTTTTATGTAAAAGTGTGTGTGTGTGTGGGGGGGGGGGGGTTCATCGCATCCATTGACAGCCACCCACACAGATTGGAATCAGGTGTGGGGATTGGGACTGACTGACTGTACAAATTATGGGAGGCCACAGTGTGTGTGTGTGTGTTTGTGCAAGGGGGGAGGTTAATTGTTCAGTTGTGTGTAGCATGACACAGGAGGGGACCTAGGAGAGGTCAGGGAGTGAGGAATACCAGAAAAAAAAGAAAAAGGAATGTTGCAAAAGTAACACATGTGCCTAGTAAATCTTTCTCCACAGTATGGCGGTTGGACATGTTCTTTTGGACTGGAAAGACCAGCAGTGAACCATTTTTACCAAAATCATCTACAGTAAAAATCTGATACTCAGTTTACAGTAGCACTAGCAACAAGTTACTTCATTGTAAACCTCCAAGGAAAACAGAGCCGGAAATGACTGTTTTTGAGAATGCAGAGGAGGACAGTGCCGGAGTCAGGAATTCCTCCTGCTATGTGGCATTTGACACTAATGTACAGTTCTCAGAGAGATTTCAGCCTAATGTCAAGGGCTAAAGCTACTTGCAGAGGCTATTAAAGGTAATGCCTTGTTCTAAATCTTGGATTTGCAACAACAACAAAAAAAGGGCCAATTTGGGAATAACCAGACATGACCACACACATACAGACCATACAGATCATAACAGTCACAAGAGTCACCTTTATAAATGCTATTATTATGACAGTTAGAGGTCCCCTATCATGAAACTTTCACTTTGAGAGATTATTTAAAATTAATACGAGTGGCAAGAAATGGTGATAGGTGTAAAGAGTGATAGGGTGGTAGTAGGGTGGTAGTAGCCTAGTGGGTAACACACTCGCCTATGAACCAGAAGACCCGGGTTCGAATCCCACTTACTACCATTGTGTCCCTGAGCAAGACACTTAACCCTAAATTGCTCCAGGGAGACTGTCCCTGTAACTACTGATTGTAAGTCGCTCTGGATAAGGGCGTCTGATAAATGCTGTAAATGTAAATGTAAGAGTGCTTTGGCCATTCTGATTCATTGTTCAAAGAGCGGCAGCTCAGATGGTCTGATCTGGAATATCTCTCCTTATGTAGTCATCCTCCAACCTGTCCCAAAACATTGTCTCCACCGACCATCATGGCATTGCATTGCAGCTGCAATTTTTTATTTTTTGGAAGAAACGCAGACAACTTCCCCAATATTATTGTGGGACTGGCTCAAAGTAGCTGTAATACTGTAATTCAGACTCCTTCAATTGTTTTTGTTCTTTGTTATATTGCAGCCATTTGCTACAAATCACTTAAGTAAATTTTTTCCTCATTAAATGTACACATTGTCAGAAAAATCACCAAAATTACATTTTGGCAAATTTGGTCCAGAATATTCAGACCGTATTTAGTAGAAGCACCCTTTAAATCTAATATAGCCATGAGTCTTTTTGGGAAAGATGCAACAATTTTTCACACTTGGATTTGGGGATCCTCTGTCGTTCCTCCTTGCATATCCTCTCCAGTTCTGGCAGGTTGGATGGTAGACCTTGGTGGACATCCATTTTTAGGTCTCTCCAGAGATGCTCAATTGGGTTTAAGTCAGGGCTCAAGAACAGCCACAGAGTTGTTGTGAAGCCGCTCATTCGTTATTTTAGCTGTGTGCTTGGGGAAGGTAAACCTTCAGACCAGTCTGAGGTCCTGAGTGATAGTTCCATTGGCCTTGTGATTCTCATTTGTTCTGACGTGCATTGTGAGCTGTAAGGTCTAATATTTACAGGGGTGTGGCTTTCCTAATCCACTCCAACACAGTATAATCAAACACATCTGGACTCAAATGAAAGTGTGGAACCATCAATGGCTGCAATATAACAAAGATGGAAAAATTTAAGGGGGTCTGAACACTTTCCGTACCGGCTGTATGTTTATTGTGTCTTTTATTTAACATTATAGTTGTTGTTATCATTATTTCTGTAAGTCCATCATTTGCAGAAAGGAAATTATGTAGCCCCATCTCTGTTCCACTCAGTCCCGTAAATTAAAGAGAACCCTGCTATTTCTGAAAAGGTCCGGGACTTAAAATAAACAGAGGCCTTCTACACTGTGGTCAGTTTTTCCAGCAGTCAGACCCTTTGTAAGAGCCGCAGCTCCCCTGGAATATTATGAGTATATGAGTCAAGGAGAACGGCATCCACCTATCAGAGAAGTGAGATCAGGGACTCTCCTTCACCTCCTTCACCCCCCCCCCCCCCCCATCCCGCGTTCCACAAGTGCAGGGATAACACCAACTTGATCGCTTCCAGATGCTGCTGGATCGGCCTCCTCAGATAAATCACACTGGATACCACGGCTTATTTTTATGATTATTGCGCTACCTAAGAGCTATTTCCTGGGCGGTGGGATGCCTGGCCAAAGGGCTGTTTATGCAGGCTGCAGCTCAGACTACAGATGGGAGCTGGTCTGGGGGAAGGAGAAGGGGAGGGGACCGTGGTGAGAACTGATGTGATGACGGAGATGTGCTTTGGCGTATTTGGTTTTTGTGTCCAAACAGCCCGTGCGTGGTTCCTCAACGCTGCCTCAGGGAATGAAGGAAGGCAGCAAGGTCAAGGTCACGAGGAATCTGGAGAGTATCCCAGCAACCTTTGTGCACAACCTACTTACTGGGTTGCAGTTCATTCCGGGGTGAAAGCACAGAGGCAAATTTTCAGGCAAATTCCACAACGAGTTCTTCCAGGGTGAAGTTGGCAGTGCAAGCCCTTTACCCACCACTGCATCCCAGCGGCCCTAAAATGTAGCTTTTCATTTTTTCCTGGACACCCTTCATAGCCACTTCTCAAAATGGACTGTCTTCCCTGCATTACGGTCTTGTCTTTTGACCCAGAAATGTGTGGCACATTAATGAGAGACTTTTTTTTCCTGCTGACGGTTTACTAATGACAGCATTCCTAAAGGCACAGTGCAGATAAGCCCGGCTGTGTTCCTTCCTATCACCTGTACCGTGTCCCGTTTGTCCGATTTTGGCTCGTGAATAATGGCATTCCAGCATTTTATCTGAGTTGCGCACTATTTACACACGGCCATCTGCTGAGACGAGGCATGCTGGGATGTTTTACTGAACTGGATTCTGCCATGTGCATTTTGGAGAGGGCACTCAGGAGGTTTATCTTTTCTCTATCCCTTTACAGAATAAATTGGTGCATTTTTAGGCCATACACACACAATAGTGATGCTGATGTCCAAAATACTGTTAAAAATGACAGTGGGTCTGAACCAAGGTCATCATGCTCCTTTTTGTTTTGGGAACGCAACATAATAAGTGCCATTGTAATTAAACTCAAGTTAAGGACTATTTGCTAAATATTTAATATTCCAGACTGTAGCACACAAGTGTCAATTGTTGTCAGGCTTCATTATTGTGCCTTTGTGGATTGGGTCTGTAATTGAGCATCGCTGTGAAATGATCAATTTTTCCTTTGTTCAGCTACTTTTTTAAAAGTTACAACTGATGTTGAAAACATTGGTGCAGGGAAGTGGCCAAGAACCTGAGAGGGCCTACATTTGGAAATTTCCACACTGTGATTTGAAATGCACCTTTGACAGCGAGAGAGGAAATTCAGCCTCCTCCTTTCCAGCACCTGAGGAAAAACATTATTATTAAATTTGATCGTTCCGCTTTTGTTGGCTTTGAAAGAAGCAATGAAAAAGGTTTTCATCTGGTTGCTGAAGCATGTGCTCGGTTTGCTTTGGCTGCTTGAACTCTTCAGTGTTGTCCCGAGGTTATGTTGTTCTGCCCTTGCCAAATAAGCAGCAGGTTTTTTTTTCAGAATAGGAAAAAACGAAACTACTAAGATTCCATGTTAATATGAATAAATTGAATCTGTATGAAGTGAAGTGATTGTCATTGTGAAACAGTGCAGCACATGACAGCCGCCCGGGGAGCAGCGTGTGGGGACGGTACTTTGCTCAGTGGCACCGTGGCAGTTCGGGTATTCGAATTCTGATTACAGGTCCGTTTCTTTAACCGCTAGGACACAATTGCCCCATACCTCAGGTATTGGTGTTTTCAGCCAAAAGAAAATCCGTTGCTTTCAAATTATCGTCTACTCTTTCTGTGGTTCCTGATAAGGCAAAAACCAGAGCAAGAAAGCTGGCAGCGATGGAAAAAAAATGTGTACCCAGAGATGGGTTACCATAGTTACCTCTTCCTATGAGGCTAAATAAGTGCATGCAATACTGTAACAGCATGCAATGCTATAAATTCTACTATGAAAAGTAATTAGCCTTCAAATATGTTGAAGAGGTTGCAAGGTAACCAAAAACTTTCGACCGGTGGTTGTAACACACCTGCCTATGAACCAGAAGACCCAGGTTCAAATCCCACTTGACCCTGAGTGTCTCCAGGGGGACTGTCCCTGTGACTTCATATTGTGAGAGTCTCTGGGTAAGGGTGCCTGATGAATGCTGTAGATGTAATTGTGTTAGGGCCTGGGCCAGAAGGTGCCTGTGCAGACATGTCAGAGCTTGGGGATGATGTACCTGTTCCTAATATGTTCTCTCCTGGGAGAGTGGTAAGAGCTCGGCATCAAGGCTACCGCCTTCTGCGTGGTAAAACGTGCAGGGTGTCCATGTTATCCCCTGCGGTGTCTTTATTAAGCCAAGGTGCACTGCATGGGTTTCACAGATGATTATGGAAAACTGTGTTGGTGTTTTTCTGACTTTTACGTGTGAAAAATGAAACTCTGAGTTGTCAGCGCAACCTCAAGGGGAAAAAGGCACCACAGCGTGACTGGATAATTGTCTTTAATAAGACGGTGTTTGGGTAGAAGCCAAACCACTCCAGCTTTAACGGCAGCTGATACCATTAACATATGGCAGCAACTTTAAGGACTCCTAAATCAGCAGCTAGAGACTGCAGGCCTAAGTAGCTTTTTTTTTTAGCACGATTCTGGGTGGTTTGTTGGGAATTAACATAATATTCCAGTGCTGAACAACTGAACATTCAAACAACATTCATCATTCATTTATTGTGTAACTGCTATACACCCCTGATCTGTGCTGGGGAAAGTTTATACTTTTATGCAGTTTATAACATTTATGCAGTTATGAATTAGTTTAAAATTAGACTAACTTGGATCAGCTAATTTGTTGGTTTAAATTATTGGGGCTGGTGCCATTGAATTAAATAAATTCATTGCAGAGCTGCAAACAGCATGATTCACTGACTGTATATCATGGATAGGACTGGGTTCACATTACAATGAAGTAAAAGGCTGAGAAAATGTGGGCCCAGCCCTCTGACAGCCTTTGTTCGCCATCTAGTGATGTTTGATGGAAATACGTTTCGTACAATAATTTCATATTAAATTATGTTTGTCACATTTTTATTAAATAAACATATATTTATGCAGTAAAACACAGTTAAGTCTTAACTTAACGTAACAAAAATGTTTCATACATAACATAATTTCCTTTTAAAAAAAAAAACAATGACATGATGTGTCTGTTCTTCTGTTGTACTCTGAGCAGCAATACAATCTTGTTCTCCATCTGTAGACTTTTGCTTGGGAGAAACCAACCCCCGGTTCTTCTAGCACATCTCTACATATCAGCATCAACATTACTTACAGTTATTGCACTAGACTGTATATAGAAAGAGAGATAGCTATAAATATAGACAGATGTTAAACAGATGGAACAGTTGCTGTGAGTGGCTGCAGAGGTGTGACCTTGCATGCAACGTAAAACCCAAGTGCAGTTGACTAACATCTTTGTTCTCTGCAGTGAATGAGCTGGACCCCCGTCGTGTGTGGCCTCGCTGACCCATGAACGCACACAGCGGACAGAAGCACAGAGTAAACAGCGAGTAGACCTGAAATAGACTTGTGCCGTACACGTCCTCTCGCCAACCTTCTGACATTACAATATCGCCGCGTTTTACTGGTAATAACGTGTTTGAACAACACATTTTTAATTTGATATTTCAGTATTTCTTTTTTTGGGACTGTGAAGTATGAAGATGGCCGGATAAAATGGATCCAGAGATTCTTGTCCTCTTTACACAGTGAGTATGTTTTTTTTTAATCAATGTGTTTGGCTTCATGCGAACTGTTAAAATAGTCTGTCCAAACAGTAATACAAACCTGTCTTCATTATGTACATTGCTACATATTATGTATAACATATTGAATATGCTTTATTGCCTTTTCACTCGTCTGGTTGTTTTAGTCAAATCGTTATTTCCTATTATCAGTGTGTTGATTTAAAAAATTTACAACCATTATTCATTTTGTCCAGTAGATTCTCTTTTATAGTAGTACCATTGTGAGCTTTGCATAAGAGACTGCGCATATTGTCTCTCTGTGTGTGTTTATTGTGATGTTGTGTACTGCCATACTCCAGCACTCTCTGGCCATTCTTACATAAAATCCGCTTTTGAAAGCCCTTAACATTTCATAGTCCACTAAATAAATCAATTTTCAATTATTAATATAAACTGTAAAAACATTTTTCACCTACCCAGCCTTTTTGAAGAAGAGGCTATATTGTTGTTTAGATGTAATGTCTGAGTCTTTTGGTATTTCAGGATGCTTGGAAATATGATGTGGGATGGATAGACAACCAGGAGAAACTTGTAATGTGAGTGCTGCTTTTGCAGATTTGTATAAAGATGTATTTTTAATGAGATTGCTTATTGAATGCGTTCTGGTGAGAAAAAGTCATATTGTTAGTAGACCCCTTCACCTCTTAGGTTAATGAGCTGCGATAGTCGATACATGAAACATGATAAATTTAAACTCCTGACCTCAGCCTTTACACATACAGATACGTCTTGGCATTATTCATCACCCTACATATAATATCCGATTGGACAGGATCTAAATAAATGAAATTACGTTTCAGTATTGAATTTCTTGCGTTGACATTTTGAACAATGTGCTCTGTTTGTGTGTGTATTTAGATGGCCTCTAGTCAGTCTGACCTCAGTGACCCTCCCGGTAACCCCCAGCCTGGTGACCTCATCGAGATATTTCGACCTGCTTACCAGCACTGGGCCCTGTACTTAGGTGATGGTTACATCATCAACCTGTCACCAATTGGTCAGTATTGTGCTTCAACATTCTGTGCTTTATCCACACATTACCACACTGTAAGTGTATTTCGGCTAAATTCTGTGGGCCTTCCCTCCTTTCTTCAGATGAAGGTCAAGCGGCGGCCATGTCCAGCGTGAAGTCGGTTTTCAGTCGCAAAGCGGTGGTGAGAATGCAGCTGCTGAAAGAGGTGGTTGGGGAAGACTCGTATCGTGTCAACAATAAATACGATGACAACCACACCCCTTTGCCTGTCTCTGATATCATTCAACGAGCGCAACACCTTATTGGCCAAGAAGTGTCTTATGACCTGCTGGGCAGTAACTGTGAACACTTTGTTACACTGCTACGCTATGGGGAAGGGGTGTCCGAGCAGGTCTCTCATTGACTATTTTTCAATCTCTTTCAATCTCTGTATTGTTTTCTTTTTTTAATACCCTCATTTTGCATGGTTCTGTGTTATTTTGTAACCCTTTTTCTATGCCAGCGAAGAAATGTTTACATTGAAGTGCAGCAGTTCAAGTTTTATGTCTATATATCACGATATATCACTTCTCTTCACAGGCAACGCGGGCCATCGGGGCCATCAGTCTGGTGACGGCAGCCGCGAGCGCTTTCTCAGTTCTCGGGCTGATCAACACGCGGTCCAGAAACAGGCCATTCTGACCTCGCCGAACAGAACACTTTCCCCGTGGCTCGGTGAGAAACATCAACTCACTGAAACATCACAAGCAGCAAGATTCTTAATTCAGTGAATAATGTGCCTTCTTCAGTTGACAGCGATGGCAGATATTTATCTGACGTCTGATGTGATTTCTTGATGAATAAACATATTATTATGTTGAGAAATTAGGAAAGCATGATAGTTACACAGAATCACCAATATTGATAGAAATGCTTGTTGATTCTATTATTATGAGAGGTTTCTCTAGTGTTGAATTGTATAGGCTTGACTTTGCTTTATATCCCCATTCTTTTGGAAATTTGTACAAATAAACCACAAATGTGATTATACCTCTCGTTCTTCTGTCTTTTCGTGTTATTTTTTGACTGCCGATTTTTTATTCAGTCAGTGTCAGTTCAGCTTCATTTTCAAAACCTTATTATAATATGGACAACATGAGAAAATTCACAGACAAGAAAAACAACACAATGCACAGACATGGCCAAATTATTACACACACAAGTTATTACGCAAAAAATTACATAGCTTGTAAAGAAATGAAATTGGAATTTGCAACATTAGGAGGTCACATTTACTGATATCAAAGCTATTTCAAAATGTCTTAAGATCAAGTTAAATTTTAGAATAAGACACCTTATTTGATAGCAGCTTCACAATTCTCACATCCTTTGAACTTCTACCTGAATTTCTTTGCCGGGTGTCCCAGAGATGTTATTTGGATGCAAACTGCCTCCCACTCTCATAGATCTTTTGCTTGAGGATGCTACAAAGGTTCTTTGCAGACATTTCTGTTGGTGAGCACAGGTAAGAAGTGGCCGAATCCATTTCTGCATAACTGATTGTTTATCTCTGACGCTTAAATACAATTTGCATAATGTTTGGAACGTGGTATAGATGCAGTTATTATTATGCATAGATACATACACTAGATGTCTCAGTGAATAGAGCCGTCTATGGGAGTGAATGCGTCAACAAAGTCACCCTCTTGGGATGGGGTAGCGCTACTTTTAAATTAATGAACATATATCAAGGCTAAAGCGGCATACAGAAAGGACCATAAAACTACAAATTTGAGAAGCGATTTTATTGTCTTAGTTCGTTTCAAATGTCTGACATGTATTTACGACCAAGGTGCAGATGAATCGATAGAGAAGCGTTTTTGAAAACATAAGCAGAATTGCGTGGCTTCTCTGTTGTAGCTTCTTCTTCTATGAATGATTCTGGAAGAGACACCATTTGCTCAAATGTAAATAAAAGCTGAGATATTTTTCTTCACAATAATGCCTCTTCTACATTGTCTTATTATCTTTTGGGAGATGCCTGTGAAATTTCAAATACAAAAAAACTTGAACAAATGACCAAAAAAAAAAAATCATTTTTATTTTGGTCATTTGTTCAAGTTTTTTTGTATTTGAAATTTCACAGGCATCTCCCAAAAGATAATAAGACAATGTAGAAGAGGCATTATTGTGAAGAAAAATATCTCAGCTTTTATTTACATTTGAGCAAATGGTGTCTCTTCCAGAATCATTCATACAATAATCAATAATCAATACAAAGGCCTTTATTGGCTATTACAGCAATCAAACACATTACATATTTGCAATTGCTTTTGATTATTTTCCCTACGTGTCCTCATGTCCTTTCTGGCGCCTGTGTTTTATTTTCCCCGGGAGTTGACTTCGCAATTTGTTGGTCTTGTATTCAAGCTCTTCTCTAAGCCGCTGTTCATCTCGCAATTTGCCCTCAAGAGTGTGACTGATAACTTTGAGCATTTTCAGTTTGCCTTTCATATTTTTACGATCTGCCAGTCTTTTATGACGCTCCATGTGAAGGGACGTTTTATCTTCTTCAGCTAAGGCCAGCACTTCCTTCAGTCTGTGTGCAGAATCCTTCAGATCCATCCGAAGCTGAGTGGTTTCCTCTTGGAGGTTCCTTTTCTCTTTGAGCTCTCTGTGGAGCTGTTCTCTTTCTGAATTGTCATGATCCTGAGCTTGTTTGTCTTTTAGCTCTTGGATTTGTCCTTGCAGTTGGGTATTTGCCTGCCTTTCAGTGTTGAGCTGATGTTCAAGCTCTTCTCTAAGCTGCCGCTCTTCCCCTATTTGGTCCTCAAGAATGTGATTGAGATCTCTGAGCTCTTTTTCTTTGGACATCGTGTATTCTTTTTACTGAATAAATATTTCTTTTTACTGAATAAATATTTCAAGTTAACAAAACTACTGAATGAAGGAACGCTAACCGCTCTCAAGACAGTTGTTTCTTGAAATGAAATTAAATATACGCGTGTGCTCCCCTTTATATGTTTTTCGTCGATGACGTCATCAGCGGTTAAACCAATCACTGCACAGTGGTTGTTTTTTTTAACCAATCAGATTTGTTTTTGACGAGCCAATCACTGCGCTGCGTTATATCAACAAGGCCCTTAGCGGGTCGGTTCAGGGACGAGATCGCGGGGATATACGAGAATACAGCGGCAGTTGGCGTCATGTCGGGCAGGTCCCTGCCTTTAACGGAGGCTCGGCGTACCGACTGAACACGGGGTCCGGCCGCAGCAGTCGCGTTGGATTGTGTGCGTGTGCGTGTGTGTGCGGCCCGGCAAATCGAAGATGGAGGACGAAGATTTTCCTGAACACTTTTATTACCCATATTCATTATGATGTAACCAAACCTGGGACCTAGAGGTTAAGGAAACGAGCCCGTAATCAGAAACCTGTCATGGCTGCCCACTGCTCTCTAAGGGTGATGGTGCTGTGCTGCAGTTTCACAATGACAATCACTTCACTTTCACTTTATTGGATGAATGAAATGACTGAAATATTATTATATGATGACAACCGTCTTCCAAACATGGTTCTGAAAGCCACATTAAGTCATTTTAAAAAGCCAGAACTGCAGGTTATTTTCACAACTGTAGGTTTGCATGTGTAAGTCACTGTCTTGATCATTTTTGCTTGATTCTTCAACAATAGGCTCAGTGTCTATATACTTTAGGCTCAGTGCATTCTAACAGCCCCTGTTTCATCCTGTTTCAAATTTTACTTGTCACATACACAGTCATACACTGTATGATATGCAGGGAAATGCTTTTGTGACTGCTATAGACCTCAATTTTGCAAACATTGCAAGTATTCAAGTGAACCAATATGCAAATAACATAACCAAATATTACAATTTTATGTTTTTAAAGGGTGACGGTGTGGAAATGTGTAAAGGGTGGTAGTAGCCTAGTGGGTAACACACTCGCCTATGAACCAGAAATCCCAGGTTCAAATCCCACTTACTACCATTGTGTCCATGAGCAAGACACTTAACCCTGAGTGTCTCCAGGGGGGGACTGTCCCTGTAAATACTGATTATATGTCACTCTGGATAAGGGCGTCTGATAAATGCTGTAAATGTAAAGTGACAAGTGTCTCAGGCCAGTTGGCGTTTTTCTAAGCAGGTGTCTGCAGGATGCTCGGAGTCAAAGTGAACTTTAGTGTCATTCATTCAGACCATGCAACAAGGGATGCATATAGGTGACTGTGTTCTTTGGGAAGGTCTGAGTATGTGTGGGCAAACAAGGAAAGCCCTGTCTGTCCCTGTATAAGGAGCACGATGGTGAAAGGCCAAGGCAAAACCTCAAGGCTTCATATCTTACTGTTTGAGAAAGGGTTTAAAACCGTACACTGTGCTTTATTCTCCAGGAGTGTGCTGCCTGGGCCTATTTTTAAAATCGGTTTGTTGGCCTTCATGCCAAAATACAGGCAGGACTCAAATTATCTTTTTAAGAATGTGGAGAGACAATAAATGTGTACAATGAAATGGTGGTGAAAAGCATCAGCAGTGAGATTCCCACACAATGAGCAGCGTAGTGAGATGGTAGTAGTCCCTGAACCAGAACTCCCTTTTCCAGAGCAACGTACAATCAGTAGTTACTGGGACAGTCCCCCTGGAGACACTCAGGGTCCAGTGTCTTGTTCAGGGACACAATGGTTGTAAGTGGGGTTTGAAAAAGTGCCTTTGTGGCACAGGCGTGTGTGCGAGTGTGTCAACCACTAGGCTACCACCACCTTGCTACACTTCCAGAACTTGTTGTATTCCTAGAACCATTCAAGGAGCTGTTTCATGTGTGTTTGGTTTTGGGAAAAGAGCCATTGTGAAATAAGCGAGCAGTGCAGTGTAGCTTTTCAGCAAAAAAGTAAAAAAAATATTTTCTCTAATGCTGTTTGTTTGGATTGGTGACTGGTGACATATAAACCTGATTGTGTGCAAGGATGTTTGACAATTGTTGGCCTCTTTATGAATATTGTGGCCCCTTATGGCACTTTAAATCTTAGATCCGCCACTGCACGTCAACCTGAATTGGTTATGGCACCGGTCTGAGACAAGCCTGTCTGGCAATAAGAGATCCAGCATATCCCATAGTGAGATCTCGCTATACGAGAGCCACAGATAGAAACACGGAGCGAATGCGGGGTAGCGCTGCTTTTAAATGAATGAAAGTCTATCAGGGCCAAGGTGGAATACAGAATTGAAGGAACATTACCCGGCGAATTTGAGAAGCAAATATTTTTTTGTCTTGGTTCGTTTCAAATGTCTGACGTGTATTTATGACAGAGTCGCGAATATATAAATATAGAAGGGGGTTTTGAAAACAGCATAATTTTATGTTCAAAATTATGCATTTATGTATTTTTTCATTCGTAATAAATGCAAACTACACTCCTACTATAAGAAGAACAACGCAAATTTAAAGACCACACAATAGGCCAACAATGTTATTTGAAAGACCCTGGCAGTCTTCATAAGTCCTGTTACCACTCGTACATTTATATTTACTCCTTTATCCAAAGCAACAGGCTGTATGGATTTGTAGAGAACTACAGACAATGAACTGAACATGATGCTTTTTTCAGACGAGGAAAAAAATGGAATTTATTATATTTAATATGAAAGATGAACATCCATTTACCTGCTTATTTGGGGAAAAAATAACTATAAACAGGGCAGGTCCATACACACAAGCATCTTGTATAGATTTGTCAAGTTCTATGGACAATAAACCCACCAACCGCCTGCGTCTATAACATTGTCTAAAAAAAGAACTTTAGACAATGAGCTAACTATACAATGCATACAGGTGCCATAACAGCTGTGCTTTTCCTACAAAGTCCGGCTTCTTCTTTCGTACCGTCAAAGAAGCGTGGTTGAGTGAGCTTGGAACCCCCTCCAAATATGGCGGCGGTATTGACGCAGGATAGGCTGAAAACGCCTCTTCCCGTACCATAGAAGAAGCGCGATGACGTCATGTCTGTGCGTCAGTAAAAATACACGTGTTGTGTTTTCGGAATCGGTGCTTGGTGGAGTCGTTGTTGAACATCGGACACATTTAGTACTTTATTAAAAATGGGCAAAAAACTAAAGGTCGGAAAGACCCGAAAAGATAAATTTTACCATTTGGCAAAAGAAACGGGTAAGTAACGCTAAATGCTAACCGTAGCCAAACTTCAGCCGTGTATCTTTTAGAGTGTAGCATGGCATAAGACATTGTATATTAAAATGTAATTTACTTTATCTCAGGTTATAGATCCCGTTCCTCCTTTAAGCTAATTCAGCTTAACCGTAAGTTCCAGTTCCTGCAGAAAGCCAGGGCCTTGGTGGACCTTTGTGCGGCCCCCGGTGGTTGGTGAGTACTGAGAAACACCGGCGTTTGGCTTCGTTATCGGTTAAACCAGCCGTGACGCGTTTTCGGCATGTGGTCTGTTAGAGACGCGTGGCTTGGTCGTCATGTTTAAATTTGCACACGTCTGCTCGTTACCACAGGTTGCAAGTGGCGTCCAAGTTCATGCCCGTGTCCAGTCTTATAATCGGTAAGATGAGCTTGACGCCCTCTGCTGGCGATATTACGTCAGTGCCGTTAACATGAAGATGAATGAGAATCATCATCTTCTGTCTCACTGTACTCAGGTGTTGACCTGGTCCCCATCAAGCCCATCCCCAATGTTGTGGCCCTGCAGGAGGACATCACTACTGAAAAGTGCAGACAGGTAAGGGTGATGACGGTCGTATGGCCTACAGTCGTTTTGTGTGAAAGAAAAGAAAGTGAAGTGATTGTCACATGTGATACACAGCAGCACAGCACATGGTGCACACAGTGAAATTTGTCCTCTGCATTTATCCCATCACCCTGAGTGAGCAGTGGGAGCAGTGTGTGGGGACGGTGCTTTGCTCAGTGGCACCTCAGTGGTACCTTGGCGGGTCGGCAACCTTCTGATTACGGGGCCGCTTCCTTAACCGCTAGGCCACCACTGTGTGGGCCCTAGCAAACTGACATTATATTTCTTCTTCACCAGGCTCTAAGAAAAGAGCTGCAGACCTGGAAGGTTGATGTTGTGCTTAATGATGGGGCTCCGAATGTTGGTGCTAACTGGCAGCATGATGCCTTCTCTCAGGGTAAGTTTTAGGTTTCTGGATTTCGTTTGTGTATTTGATCATCTTTCAGCACTAATGCATAACACCTAAAATCGATGTTATTCATTTCTCAGCTCACTTGACTCTGATGGCCCTGAAGCTGGCCTGTGAGTTTCTGACCAAAGGTGGAACGTTCGTCACAAAAGTCTTCCGCTCAAAGGACTACCAGCCCCTCATCTGGATTTTCCAACAGTTCTTCAAGAAAGTCCAGGCCACTAAGCCTCAGGCCTCCCGTAATGAATCGGCTGAGATCTTCGTGATCTGTCAGGGTGGGTGATGTTGTCTCTGCGCTGCTTTATGTTCACTCTCGTTGCAGAAATTTGGTAGCTGATCTCTCTTTCTTCTTCTCCAGGCTTTTTGGCTCCAGACAAAATTGACAATAAGTTCTTTGACCCCAAACATGCATTCAAAGAGGTTGAGGTTCAAGTGAAGACTGTGAAAGAACTTGTTTCCGTGAAGAAGCCGAAGGTTTGTGGTTTTTGTATGGAAACACAGGTTCTACTGAACTGACGAAGAACTTCTAATGGACTTCTAAATGCCACTTATTTCTTTTTTCCAGGCTGAAGGCTACAATGATGGGGATTTGACCCTATATCACAGCTTCACGGTCACATCATTCCTACGAGCCGAGAACCCTGTGGATTTTCTGAGCAAAGCCAGTGAGGTGAGGCCTTTGTGGTTGTGAAGCATTAAATTAACTGCATACACTGTTTTCATGTTGATGCTTATACCGTTTTTCTGTCTGTAGATAACTTTTGATAACGATGAGCTCGCAATGCATCCTGCTACCTCCAAAGAGATTAAGGAATGTTGCACAGACATCAAGGTTCTTGGTAGAAAGGAACTCCGGTAAGCTGTAGTCATTTTTGGTTTGGATTTATGTCAATCCATAATTACATGGCTAACTGTTTAATTAACTGGCTGCAATGTCTATGCTCATTTAGACTGCTGCTCTCATGGAGGTCAAAGTTACGTAGGTTTTTGGCCAAAAAACTGCGGGACGAGGCCAAACAGATGGGCCATGAGATCAGGTACCTGCCTTCATACCCTTTGTCTGTGGACAGAGCAGTAAAATCACATTCTTTGCATTAGTAAATACATTTCTCATTTGTAATATTGTAATGTATACATGGAATGTTAACTCCATGGCACAGTGTTTCTGGAGATTATGATCTCTGACTGATCTTCAAATCTCCTCACTGGCTCATTTCAGCCTAGACTCTGATGATGAAAGTGATGCTGAGGAGCAGGAGAGCAAAAAGGAGGCTACGGAGAAGGTCGACGGGAAGGAGGAAGATGCTGATGAGGAGGAGATAGAGAAGAAGCTGGCTGAGCTCAAGGCTGAAGAGGTGGCCGAACTGAAACGGTGAGGCCACGCCTTGTTACAGCCTTCACTCCCGTTTCCCATATACATTTTTTTTATGACTGCATGTGTATGTGTGTGTGATTGAATGGTACTGGATGTTTTGTGTGTGATTGCAGTAAAAAGAAGAAGCTGCTGAAAGAAAGGCGAAAGCAGAGAGAGAGGGTGGAGCTGAAGATGGACCTGCCTGGAGTCTCCATCGCCGATGGCACAGACTCCTCCATGTTTTCCCTGAGCACCATTAAAAAAGCTAAGGTAATGTCTGCACTCTGAATCTCGATGGACTGAGTTGGGTGAAGGCTCTAGGCCTGCAGCCTAGTTTAACTGGAGCCTTCTGTTCGACTTCAGGCTCTGTGTGAGATCACAGGAGGGGACATGAAGGCAGCTGATGCTGTACTGAAGGAGAATGAGGATGGCGAGGAGGACCTGTACTTCTCAGATGAAAACGATGATGACGACAAAATCTCCCTTGCTTCTGACCTCGCCTCAGACGACATGGAGGAAATTGAGAAGAAGGAGAAAGAAATGGAGGAAAAGAAACCAAAGAAAAAGTAACCAGTGATTTACCTTGTTGCTGAATTTATGAAACTGATTGCAGAAGTCTGGTTTATTTCTTCTAAAATGTTGTACATTTGCTGTTCCAGAGTGACATTCACTGCTGAAGAGGATGAAGGACAGGGCAATGAACTGCTGGTCGACCTGGAGGGGAAGGATGAGAAGAGAGAACACATGACGAGTATGTGGTTCAGCAAGGTCAGTTTGTGGTCGAACTGCGAGAATTGTGATATTTACTCTGCTTCTTCCTCGCTAAGTTTAGACCGACTTATTTAGTCAGTATAGGAATAGAGCATCAAATAAATTATTTCATTGATGGTGACGCCAAAGCATGTTGTAAGTAACTCTGGATAAGTGCGTCTGCCAAATGCCACAAATGTAGATGTAAATAAGTGTCTGAACTGCTGCGAACTTATTTTATCTATTTATTTTGCTGTATAGGGGATTTTTGCTGAACTCAACCTGGATGGGGACTCCGATGCAGTGCGGGAGATCAGACAGACACAGATACTTCAGAGCAAAGGGACTGCAGGTAGTAGCGCAGCAGAGAGATCACAGATGGAGTGTAAACATGGGCGTGCTGATAACTTGGCTGTTTATGCAGCGAGGGGCAAGAAGAGAAAAGCTGAAGATGATGGTGGCCCTGCTGCACAAGGAGGGGCAGCAGGAGTGGAAACTGTTGCTGCAGAAAAGGGGGAGGAGGCTGACAGTGACTCGGACACAAGCAGTGATGATGAGGGGTGAGATTTAAAAACCACAAATGTAATATCTGTGTTTTTTTTTTTTTTTATTCTATTGTTCCAAAGCTTATCATCTAATCATTGCCTAGTTAGAACCACGTGGAACATTGGCTGTCATGTTATGTTATTTGATTAAAGTGATTGTCATTGTGACAATATCAGCTAACATTGTTCCTGTCGACTCACAGAGATATTGCTGAATTGAAGAGGGCATCAGGGTCCGGAGACGTCCTAGGAGAAGGGGACGATGATGACTTTCAAGTTGTGCCAGTGGAAAGCACAAGTGAGTAAAACTCTGGGGTTGTGGTGAGTGAAGTGTAAATGAATCCAGTGTTAACAGTAACATTGCAGCGTTGCCCATTGCACACTCTTGCTAGTCCCTCTCAGAGTAGCTTCTTGTGTCCAGAGAGATTCCAAGGCTGAGGGGTGTCATCTGTAAAGCCACTTGACACATACCATATGTGCTATTAAAAAAAAAAGTTGTTGTAAATTTTGTGCTGCTGCATGATGCGCTTTTATCACTTTTCTTTTCAGGTAAGAAGGCTCGTATTTTGGATCCTGAAGGGCTGGCACTTGGTGCTCATCTTGCAACATCCAAAAAGAGACACAGAGACTTGATCGATGACTCCTTCCACAGGTATTTATTTACTTAATCTTTTCCCCTTCATAACAGTACTATTCCTATAGTGGCATATTGTCATCGTGCTCACATGTTACTTACACATGAATTTTATTACATTTCTATGAATGATTATGGAAGGTCCTTCTTTTTCCACTCTGTTATTTTGATGGTGACTGATTCTGATTGGTTAATCCTGTATATGTAGAATATGTAAGAGATGGAGGAAAATCTGTCCTGCCATCTCCAATATTTTCTTCTATTCCTAAATGATTACTTTCGTTCACTCTCAGGTACGCAAGTTCCCAGGAGCAGTCAGACATTCCCGCCTGGTTTGTAGATGACGAGAAGAAACACCGGAAGAAGCCAGTGCCTGTTACCCGGCAAATGGTGGATGAGTACAAGGAGCGCTGGAAGGAAATTAACGCCCGACCAATCAAGAAAGTGGCCGAGGCCAAGGCTCGCAAAAAGAGAAGGGTAAGTTGGGGGACAGGGAGACGATCGGAGCGCACAAACTAAATAGAGCAGCTGTCTGATGTTGACCTCTGACCGCCTGGCAGATGCTGAAGAAGATGGAGCAGGCCAAGAAGAAGGCTGAGGCTGTGGTCAACACTGTGGACATCTCCGAGAGGGAGAAGATGGCACAACTCAAAAGGTCAAGAAGTGTGCCTGCGTTCGGAATGAACCTTGAGCCGCAGCTCATTCTCACGTGTTTATTTGATTCTCACATTTGATCCATTTCTTTCCCTACAGCATCTATAAGAAGGCCGGAGTGCGGAAGGAGAAGAAGGAGGTCACTTACGTTGTGGCCAAGAAGGGTGCAGGTCGCAATATTCGGCGGCCGGCGGGAGTGAAGGGGGTGTTCCGTGTGGTGGACTCCAGGATGAAGAAGGACAAGAAGGGCCAGCAGAGGAAGGAGCAGAGGGGCCGTAGTGCAAAGGGTGGGAAAGCGTCACGTGGGGGCAGAGGACAGCCAAACAGGAAGTGAGCTCCAGAACAAGAAACTGAATGATCTTATCACCGCCTAAGTGGTTCAAGTGAGATTTACATGTTGGATATACCCATGATGCTTTGTGGGTAATGTGACCTATTTGCCCTCTCCTGCTGCCCTGCTGTATTGGTAAATTCTTTTTGTCATATGAAAAAAAAAAAAACCTGCATTCGTCAAAATGAAAGAAGTTTCATGTTGTCAGACCTTTTGGTTTTATGTACAGTCACATGACCCTGTCTACACAACAAGAACTACAATAAACAAAGCCTAAGATGGGGTTTTATACATACAGATATTTATGCCATTTATTTACAGTCAAACATGATTCTTTCACTGGTTCATAAAATGGAATAAAGGGTGGTTCCCTTCCCCTCCCTCGATTTTTGCAACTCTGCATTGCATTATGGGTAAAACAGTAATAGTGGTTTAGTACTGTACTGTGTCTGAAACAGCCACAAACTGCAGAAAGAATCAAAACACAATTTTATTTATAACACATTACTATTTTTTTAATAGTACGTTGTGGGTGTGATGTGATTTTTACAATCAAAAGGTAAAAAAATATGAACATGGAATGAACCATGGTATGGTTGCTGTCTTATGTCATAACCCCACTCACCACCAGCATGGTAATGTTGTGAAACACCATTAAAAAGATGCTTGCTCTTTCAAACATGGAATTAAAAAATACAGCTTATGCGTTTCTGCATCATATCAGTGTTTTTAAATACAAAATTTGCACAGTAGACATGTGTAAAAATACAACTAAAAAGGAAGCTTTTCTAACTGTTTGAGAATCTTCTCTTGGAAAAATTACTGCAGTGTAATGTGTATTGCACCAACTCTGATTTTGTGTTATGGGGCGGTTTTATGTATTATGCACTTCATTTTATTTTATCACGTGTGAGTGATGGTCTGTGCAGTGCTCCATATAGTGAACAAGAGGATGTTTTGGGTGAAGATTATGATGTCCTGCTGCCTTTTAATGACATACAACTGGCCTTAATGTAAATAAGAGGTGGCTGGTCTCGGTGGAATGTAGTCGGTTTGTAAAAGAAACGTGCATGAATCTGCATAATCCGAGCTGGGGCGCTGAAATGTCCTAGAATCGTTTTTTGACCGTCCATCCTTCCATTGGTTTGCATGATGACTCAGGCTGGCATTGTTCAGGGGAGCTGATCTGGGCAGGACCTGGACCCGACTCACCCGAACTGTGCACCAGGCTGGGCTTGTTGGGCCTGCGCAGGGTTTGAGGCCAATCCCATCCTGCGTCCCTCCCCTCCACCCCCTGACCCCCAAAAAAGCCTCATGATGAAGGGCTTTGCCAGGACTGATCGGCAACTTTTCCCCTTTTCCTAAATCGGGAGAACAGGGAGGAAGCGAGGGTCCATGCAAAAGAGCAGAGTTTGCCAAAGGGACCGTGAAGGCACTGGCTGGAGATGGAGAGACGAGGAAAGGATAAAGAGTGGAGTGATTGTGAGGGATGGAGAGACAGGGGGAGGGCAGACCAAACAAGAGAGAGAGAGAGGGGATTACCTCACACCTCACATGTTGTGCTCGATCATTCCCTCCATTGTGGCAGGAACAATGACGGCCGGCCGTAGTTGGTTTAAAAAGGATAGAAAGTTGCGGAGAGGCAGCAACCCTCACGAGAGACAGCAACCAGCAGCCAGGTATTTAAAACTCGGAACACCAACCGTGCACCAGGTACCTCAGGGACTAGCTCAGAAGCTCTAGATTCTGCCGCAACGGAAACCGTACCGAGAAAAATTATTCGTGAAGGGTGTTAGAATCAAACATTTTACCGTTCATGAAGGCCGTGGCTCGTCAAAAAACAAAGGCCTGACTTGTTCTCCCGCAGCACTCGCGTCCATTTGGTCGCTGCAGGGCTCCTCCAAGGTTCCATGGTGAATCGTGCTCTTATTTATCAGATGAATGTTGGATTGTGATCTGCTCGTGCAGCGCCTGCCTGAACACCATGGGTCCGGCGTGGGGGGGGTTGGTCAGCAGCAGGCCGGTAGTTTGGCGCGTGTGGAGAATGTGCTGATGTAGACTTTGCAGTGTGGACAGTTCACATTCATTAGCTTCATCGAGGGAGGGGGAAAAGGCATTAATTCATTGCGCTGGACTTCTGTTCAGTAAGTACCCACCAAGTTTTCTTCATAAGTAAAATCGAACAGAATCATGTTCTGCAGCGTTTTATGCAATATATACATTAGTATTGTGTATATTTGTGCCATTGTTTGGAGGCCGTTTATGTTTGTTATATTACAGCAATATTTTATTGGTGTATAAAAAAATTAGTAATTTAGATGCTGTTGTTGGAACATTTATTGTCAGGAGGACTGTGCTGTCCCAGGTCTCTCCTTGATGCTGTACACTTTTGCGGGCGGGGGCACACTGTGTGGTGTGGCTGCCCTTGTGCTACTCATCGTCTCCACGGCGACCGACTTTTGGATGCAATATCGGTATTCGGGAAACGCAGCCAGCCAAGGGCTCTGGAGGTTCTGCATCAATCATAAGTGCCATGCACACACCCTGACCGTGGGTGAGTAGGGCAGTGCACAGTGTGGAATGGCTATTAATTATCTTTTTCTTAAAAAATGTACAGTTCAAAATATAATGATACAAGTTTATGAATATATCACATTAACATACAGAGACAAACACAAACATTTCACAATAACACAATATTTTGATAAAATACTTACTTATAAAAGCAACAACAAGCCAAATGCTTAATAAAAACCAACAAGAAATGTTCCTGTTTTTTTTTTTTTTACATTAATCTGTGTACATTTATATTTACTGGTCAAAAGCATTGGATTCCAAAATGGATGACAAAAAAAAAGCTTAATGTTCATGGTTGCTCTGCACAGCATTCTGGGATGCCACTCGTGCCTTCATGCTGTTGGCAATCCTGAGCTGTTTTGCCGGGGTGGTGCTGGGCCTCAGCGCTTTCACCAATGGGACCAAAACCCGGCGGGTGAGGACAGGAGGGATCGCCCTGCTGCTGTCAGGTGAGCGACCGTATGCATTAAAACGTATGGCATTCCTCAGACGCCTTTATCCAGAGCGACTTACAGTCAGTAGTTTGTTACTCAGGAACACAATGCTAGTAAGTGGGGTTTGAACCTATGACTTCCTTATCTTCCGGTTCATAGGCGAGTGTGTTACTAGGCTACTAACACGCCATCCCAGCTCATCCACAGGCTGCCACGCGATCCCACACACTGAGATGAATGCGGGCAGACGCCAGAACTAAATTCACTAATCCCAATGAGTATATACTAAACACAATATATACGTGCACCATTTCACGCTGTATTTCTGTTCATAACCAACACCAGAGTCCGTATTTTATTCACCCTCACAATCCCCAGCGTTAACATCCGAATAAGAACAGTATGTAACTGTATAAGAAGCAACTAATACTAATACACGTGAATACACAACCTACACACTTTCACAATGTTTCTGTTTCATGCCGCAGGATTCCTTGCACTGTTAGCGTTGGCAATCTACACCGGAGTGACGGTTAACTTCTTCGGCAAGCGATATATTGACTGGCGCTTCTCCTGGTCCTACATATTGGGCTGGATTGCCATCATATTGGCCCTTGCAGCTGGTAAACACATTTTGCTTGGAATCGTCAGTTCATTTACAGCATTAGATTTTTCTGGGCTACTTTGCTCTGCACAACAGGTTCTCCCATTCAAACAGTCCCCATATTCTCAATTCCACTGTTTATTAATTTGGCAAATGGGTAAACTAGGTGAAACCGGCTGTTCCGAAGCAGGGTCGCGGACCCAGAACATTGGGTTTGGGGTGGAGATACGCACAAGGTGGAGCACCAGCCCACCGCAGGCGACACAAAACATTCGCTGACACATTCATACTCAGAGTCACCAACACACCTACATGTGGGTGAAAACCAGAGCACCCGGAGAAAACCCATGCCAACATGTGGAGAACATTCAAACTGAGGCCACATCAACAACCAGCGGCACCGCCCACAAAAAGTTGATCATTTTATGAAGACGCAATTATCTCAGGCTCACAGCCGATGGAATGCTGAAGTGCCTCAAGTGCCGTTCACACCCAAACAACCTCAAACTAATCTCGCTGGAAGCATCAGTGTTTTGAAATAAAATGTCCCACTTGTCCCACTTCCCTCAGGTGTGCTGCAGCTCTGCGCGTATCAGAGGAACGTTGCAGAACCAGCACCTCCCAATGCCTCAGAAAGCTGAACGTGAAACGGCAAACAACGATCCTGTGTCCCTCCGATGGCATGCTGTCATGGGGAATGAGACTCACATATTGGAAATGGTCTTAAAAGCTACTGCTATGAGTTGTCCAAAAAAGCTGTATGAAATAAAACAGGTATTTTAGACTCTCGTGTCCAATTGTTGAAAATCACATCATATTTTACAGCATATATGCACATTTTTCACAGGTATGGGAGTTTCATCGACTGCATTCGTCCCCCTTCTTTTTGATAAGGAAATTAGACTAAAGCTGCAGCTGGCGTGTGTGTGGACTTCATGGGTCAAGTTTCCTCGCTCATGGATTTAACCTAGTCCTAGGCTAAACGAGACCTTTAGTCAAATTCTCAATTTTTTGTCTAAAACTAGGCTTAATCCAAGAACATTATCATAGATTAATACATGATCACTCCTACTACTACCACTATTATTATAGTATATCATAAACCATATATAGGGTTATTTTGCTGCTGTGCTTCTATTATTATCATATCATATCACTAGTACTACCATTATACTATCTAACATTATACTATGTATATACTATATACTAAATACATTCATACACTGATATATTGCCATATTGCTGCTACTTGTCTGCCTGGTGTGTCTAGTTTGCCTGCGCTATATTATGGGTCGGTCATGTTTTGTCTTGTGTGTTATTCCATTTGCACTATTTCTTTTTGCACACTGTGAATCCCCGAAGCGTCACAATCTTGTCTCTCTGTGTACTTGTGTATGGTGAGATGACAATTAAGTTGACTTTGACTTTGCCTGTTCATGGATTAAACCTAGTCCTAGACTAAACTCTCTAAATTTTTTTTAGTCTAACACTAGGCTTAATCCATGATGACCCCACATGATTACAGTGGCGATAGGAATGGTTGTACCTGCTGACTACCTGGCCATTGGTTGCAGATTTATGGGCCACACACTCATGTTTTCATTTTTTGCTGCATTTTAGTAGTAGAGAGCAACAGGAGAACAAAACAAAGTGAATGAATTATCTGTCCGATTTCAGGAATTCCTCATATTCAGGATTTTGATCAGCGAGTGAGAAAATCAGATGACTCCGGTGACGCAGCAGAGGTCCTTCACAGACCTCCTGTTGTTCTTGGCCATGAAATAATAGCTTATTGCATCCAAGCAGCAGTTTGTATTTGACATGGTTAGTGCGACGTGGACAAGGTTGTGCGCAACTTGGGTGAGGTGGCAGTCTGCAGGCCAGAATTCCTCGGCCACATACTTGAACAGAAACCCAAAGTGAAACGGCAAAAAGCAAACAATAAAAGTAACCAGGTTTGCGCCAATGATGTTGATGGACTGGGCGTGGCCAGTCTGACCCTGCACTCTGCCTTTCCTGGACAAGGTGTACAGCACCTGTGCATAGCAGCACGTGATGATAATGAGTGGGATTAGGTAGCCGACGACAATGATGATGCTGATGAAATGGGCTGGCAGTGGCTTCTCCCTGTTCTTCTGGAAGCATCTGACTTGTTGGTTGTTTTCCGGATCTTCTGGGTACTGAGTAATGTGGAGTGCGGCACTCAGAGAACAAATCACTAACCAGATCAGCACACACACCACAAGGGCCTTTCTTGGGGACATGAAGGATTTGGCCCTGAAGGGATACTTCACGGCCATGCAGCGTAAGAGGCTAATAGCCGTCGCGATATAGATGCTAACATACGTGTTCACGTAAAAAGTCGACACCAGAACGAAGCAGGACTCTGCTGGAAGACTCCAGGTGTGGCTGTAGGAATACATCTTGATGGGCATGACCAGAACAACACATAGGTCTGCGAAGGCCATGTTGGTGAGGTACACCTTCATGTCGTTCCACTCTTTCCACTGGCGGAAAAACAGCACCAGAATGGTGATGTTGCACAAGAATCCCAAGATGCAGGTGGGTATGGAGACGGCCATGAAGAACACTTGGACTCCCTCAGTTATATTTGGAGTACAGTTGTTCATTGTTGATCTGTAAAAAGCGACAAAGCAATTTTTCTTATTATTACAATATAACAAATTAGGCCTGCAGGATTTGGGGAAAAAATACATATTGCAATTATTGAGATCAATATTGCGATATGCGATTGCGATATGATAAAGGACACTTGCTTGTATATCAATGAAAAGTTGCACCCCTAGGTCATCCTTCTCACTGATGGGTAGAGTTGATTTCTGGTGGCTCGTGAATTGTGTCCCGCAACAGCAGACTAATGGTGATCTGTAACAAAATGGTCCATTTCATTCAAAATCAGAAGCTGAATTACCAAGACTCGGCCCAATGCACAGGGTGGGCCATTTATATGGATACACCTTAATAAAATGGGAAAAGTTGGTGACATTGAACACATTTTATAAGTGGTCAGAAACTTAAAAAGAATTGAAAGAATAAAGTTACGTTAAAAGCGTTTCTTGTGAAATTACCAATACATTTGATGTGTCACATGACCCTCTTCCTATCGAAAAAACTAAAGTTGGATCCAAGATGGCTGACTTCAAAATGGTCACCACCCATCTTGAAAAGTTTGCCCCCTCACATATACTAATGTGCCACAAACAGGACGTTAATATCACCAACCATTCCCATTTTATTAAGGTGTATAAATCCATATAAATGGCCCACCCTGTACATATCTAGGTCGAGAAATTATAACCTTCCTCAGCAGGAGCAGCACAAGCAGCAGGTTTCTGACTCCCAGGCAGAAATTACATGTTGCTCCAAATGAAATATATTTAATTTTTAAGTTGCACCTCAGTGGTTCAGGATTTGAACCTGAAACCCTTCACTTATGAGTTCGTGTCCACCGCTGGCCGAGGTAAAGGACAACATGCAGAGTAAAATCAGCCGGTTTCGAAGTCACAGCCTCAGAGGTGTGACACTTACAGCATGTGTTGCACGATTTGTCCAGAGCGACACACAAAAGTGCTTTAAAATATCCATCATTGTGTAGATCCCATTCTCTTAACGACTCAGAAGCCCTCCCCACACACTTTTCCGATTTTTGAATATAGAAAGTGTGCGTAAGAGATTATGTTAAGTTTAGTCGCCGTGTGACCCTGCGTTCATTTAGCTCTAAACTATACCTGCATGAAACTGAAAGTGACCGCAAGGTAGCTCAGCGCCTCGTAACTAGTGTCTAAATAAATAAAAAAAAAACGAGCAAAATACAGCCTTTCGTCGTGCAGGCGTGTACACTTCACAAACTATTGCCAGCGACGAGTTTCAACGCGTAAAACTATTTATTTCCCAAGAATGCAGCGTGCTGCGCAGAGCCGACTGTACCACAGGCAAGATGCGAAAAGCTCGTTAAAGTTAATTGTCGAGACAGAAGACATTGCGACAAGTGCAAGAGTTGCTACAGACCTGCCTGCACCCGAGCACCTCTGTCGGAAGCCTGCCGCCACCACAGGCTTCTGTAAAACCCAGTCCAAATAAAAAAGAAAGTCAGTCAAAGTAACGATTTCTCCAAAAAATATTGAAATCAAGAAAACACATTTATGACAGATAAATAAATAAAGCGACTCCGGTTGGCGCAACCATGACCAACCTTCTTGAAAGCCGAGACCCCCCCCCCCCCCCCCCCCCCCCCCCAAAAAAAAAAAAAAAAAAAAAAAAACCTGGGACAGGTTTTTAAATGAAAATGAAGTCGGCATCAGGTCACAGTTAACCACCCTCCGTTATTTAAAACCACTGGCCACAATGCAACCGGAAAACGAAACGGCTGCGTTATGAGACACGCAGGCCATGCAGGTCACGCCAGGATTTTGTGATGTGGAAAAAGACGGACCAAAACAAGTAATTTAAAAAAAAGACTTATATATACTGTACAAATGTTTAAAATCTAGATGCAAAATATGTCATATCGTGAGGGCATCTCTTCACCCTGTTGATTTTCTATTGGATTTAGGTCTGGGAACTGACCGGGCCATTCCAAAACTTTCCTGTTTTATTCGGATGAAGACATTCTTTTATGCTCTTTGTTGATTGTATGCAGATGGATGCTTGGGGTAAAATTCCTCTTCAGCTTTCTAGCAGATGCCTGAAGGTTCTGGGTCAAAGGTGACTGGTGTTTGAAACCATTCGAAACTAAGCCCCCAGCTCCACCTAAAGAACAGCAACCCCCAAAACAGGATACGACCCTTTGGAATTGTGGACAAAAAGATCAACCTTGGTTTGTGAACTTAGCCAGGCCTGGATATATGGAAAATACTGGAGGTACAGATCCAGTATTATGTTTTTCTATTTAACTGGTTAATAAAGTACTTTATAGCGGTCACACCTATAATATGTGACAAGGAGTTACTTTGATCCTAGTGCACACATATTACCTATGAAAGGTTGTGGTGTCATTATATCAGTGGCAATAGGGTGCGCTGTCACAATGTTGCCAGATACATCACTGTTTCATTTACATTTTGTGGCATTTATCAGACGCCCTTATCCAGAGCGACTTACAATCAGTAGTTACAGGGACAGTCACCCTGGAGCAACTTAGGGTTAAGTGTCTTGCTCAGGGACACGATGGTACCTGGGTCTTCTGTTTCATAGGCGAGTGTGTTACCCACTGGGGTACTACCCAAAGCATCCAAAATGTGTCAAAATCTGGCAACAAAGTCCAAGATTCAAAATGAAATTCAATCTTAAATAAGTAATAACAACTCCTTACTCTGTAAGTAATTATTTCATAACTTTTTCATCACACTAGCAGAAATTTGGCATCCACTGGCCTCCATACCTTGATAGAATGTGGGACAGAACAGAAAAGCTGATTAATTCAATATTGTTTTCCAGCCCGTATCTGAACAATTTCACATTTAATGGCAGGCCGATAAAAAAAAAAATATAATAATGGTAAAGTTTACCAGAGTTTTCACTGTTTACACATTGGTCTTTTTTTGTAAGGACCATTTTAAGGACATTGCTTACTGTCTGGATGATGTCCACTTGTCTCTGCCCTATTAAGGAGAGCTGAGCATAAACAATGCCACAGACCTTCTCTTTCAGGGAAAGAACACATTGAACTCCAGCTGTGGGAAGATCTCATGCCTCATAGTCTCACGACACGGTTTTCTCTAATGCATTGGAATTCATTTTAATTAATCTAAAGCTTTTAAATATATTACCGTTGATATTGTTTTGTGTGGTATTGATATTTATACAAAAATCGTAAAAATATTGAAGTGAATAGACACGAATTCTGTATTTAGAGTCATATGAGGAAGCACCTCCAGACTGGTCAGGTAAAACGTGTTCCAGGAAACAGTAAAATGAAGGAGAATCATAAATTAATATAAGAAGCATTATACCAAATGGAATAGGAAAAAGACAGAACACAAGAAAATGAATAATTCCCCAACTGATTTATTTATTTTTTTACAGTAACAAAGTCAGTCTTCCAGAGCCAACTTTGACTTACACAAAATGCAATAAATAGACTGAGGGAGAATTAACATTAATGTAATGTAAATACAAAAGAATTATATACACTTGGTTAATGAAGGGGGAAAAAAAAAAATAAACTCCTCGCCCAAATTCTTGCATTGAGATCATTTATCACGAGTCATGCAGTGGAGTTGGTGAAGTCCACGTGCAACCCCTGCCTGACATGAACAACACTCAGTCACCTGCATAAATCTAGTCCTCCACGGGCTTCACCTGGGGACAGAAATTCTTGTGTTATCTGTGTTAAAGCATGCTCCGAACACCAAGAGGCTGGAACTGTCAGTGAGCATCAATTTCATTTGGGTAAATCAACATGGCAAATAATCGATACCTTTGGAAGTGATACATTTCAAAATCAGTTTCTGAAAGTGAGAGGAGCCCTTCTATGCAAGCAAAAAAAAAAAAAAAACACAAATGTGAAATGCCGAAAGGTAAAGTAGTGCAACCTGTTCTCGGCAGGTTACTCCTACCCTGAGAGTAAAAGGCCATAGCACCGTCTAATACTTAATATCTGTCCGCTCTCCCCTCGTCCTCTTTGGGATTGAACAGTCTCCACACATTTTAAAGTGCGATCGCTCTCCTGAACGATTGAAGTACTCTCACGCCACGAGAAATCTCATCAAGGTATTGCAACACACACAAGGAAAGATTGAAAAAAGGAAAAAAAAAAAAAAACATGCATATATTGGACCATTTTGTGTAAAAAAATATGACTCAAGTTACTTAATTACTTCGATCTGGTGGAGACCTTACAGTTCCCCAACAAGTCCTTCAAAAGACAATCTGGTACATGCAAATTTGACCCAGAGCACGGCCATCTCCACAACACACATGAACATCAGCGTTTAAAACGCTGTAAATACGAGTTTGTTCACGCCGCCCCTTCAGCCGATGTTAGTGAGCTGAAGAAAGGCACTGGTTTAGAAATGGAACCCCGCTGTCCGGCGACCAGTAAAAAGCATATGTAGAAAAGACCTGATTGAGACCGGTTTGTGCATAGACCATGCATACATCCAGGAATACTCGAGGGCCGGGCTCCAAGCACTGCTCATTAAAGTCTTTTAAATCATGCAAAAGCCAGGAGAATGCCACCACCCTTTCTGAGAAGAGAGAAGAACAGAGCGAATCAAGAGAGGAGGTTGATCGAGTGTGTTTGCTGGTTGGTCATCATTTCTACCAATAAGAAGAAAAAAGGACGTTGAGAGACGTGTAAAGAAAAGACACCAATGTGGACCATCGTGCTGCAGGAAAATGAATTAGGACGCTTTGACAGGAACTGCACAATATCCCTCAGAATCAGGAACCCACAGATTTGTAGATATACAGAATTTTTTTTTTTTTTTTTTTTAAACAGCAATTTTACTTTCGTTTCTGCTCAGAAACAAAAACCACAAGTCTTTGGTTACATGTTTGTGACCTTTCGGCACACAAAATTTCTTTCTTCTGCATTCCTCTGCAAGTGACATCAAGCTAGGTGAACATCTGAAGGCTTGCACCTTCCAAAACGCCGACCACAACACAAGCATTGGTGTCCTGCAGATGGTCCCAGGGCGATTAAAGCAGCTTTCCTTCACTGTCAAAGATGTCCAAATGTCCAGGGAGCCTGTTGGCCATGGCCATCTTTCATGGTGCCCTATTGGACTTTCAATTGGTAGATCTTCAGCCAGCAAGTTCTTCTCATGCCCTCGGTATCATTATTCTCAGCTCTCTTCAGCCAGGATGGTTACGTGTCTCTGTACCTGCAAGATACAGAAAGCTGTGGTTTTGCCTGTTGGTGTAACTCAGAAGCAGGCGGTTCTGCTGAAGCCTCTACGTGAACACGCAGGTATACAGCGCTTACCCGCTCTGTAGGGTGAACTCAGGCAGGGCGCCCAAAGAGGTCAGCTGCTCTTCCAGAGCCACAATGCGCAGGCCGATGTAACCCGAGGAGAGCAGGAGCAGCACCACCCTGCAAAGAGACATGCGTACAGGCCCATTTCCATTAAAGCAGCGAGAGCAGATGTTACATTTTGTACTAATCCACTGGAAGAAAAAAATATTCTGCATTCTATGAACAGAAAACGACTGATAACACTTGTAATAAATAAATAAAATACATTATCTGATACTTATCGATTACAAAAATTTAGTATCTAATGGAGGACCCATTTTTTTCATGAGAGACACACACGTTAAACATGGCAGCTGGCGAAAGCAGTTATATATATATATTTTTTTAACCCTGAGAAGAAAACTATTTTGCACAAGCAAATATAGCTTCGAGATGTTTGATTTATTTTACAATGTTAATGGCCTTTTTTCTATTTAATAGGTTTCTTTTTTCATTGTATTGTTTTGGCGGAGTTTTTACTTTATCCTGAGAGTGCACAGAAAATAATACTGAGTATCGAGTGCCATCCTTAGTATCAGTATTGGGTTTGAAATTTCAGCAAAGTCACAAGCCTAACAGTAACAGCATTACACCGTGCAAAAATAATCTGAACCTTTGTTTCCTAGAAGTATAATCATGAGAAAAGTGAACTTTGCTCGAGAATATTTTTCTTCAAAATCATAAAAGAAAAAAAAAAAAGCAACGATCATACTTTTGTCTTTGACCCAATTTCATTTTTCATTATTTAAAATCACTAATAAGAGGATACAGAGACAGAAACTGATTTAATTAATATATATTGATGGCAAAGTCCGAGTGTCTGGACTGTGTATGTCTGTAGACTGTCAGACGGACTTACAGTATCAGGTAGACGAGGAGGAGGGTGTTAATGTTGCTCGGTTCCCTGTGGATGAGAAGTGACCGGGCCCTGTCAGTCACACTCCAAACCCATGAACCGCCTGCTGCATACAGAGAAGAGGGAACAACACTGAAATGTCTGCACTCAGCCAGCTTTACCACTGTAAACCCACACAGATGAGTGTGTGTGTGTGTATACCTGAGGACTCCTCTGTTGAACTGCTGTCCTCGTGCTCCCGGCGTGAATTCCTCAAGGCTGAGTGGCTCACACGTGTCAGAGGCACTAAGGACAAGGACAAACACAGACAGTAAAAAAATAAATAATTAAATAACGCGCACTACCCGCACTTTACCTGATGTAGTTAAAGGCTTAAAAAAAATGCAGGACTAATAAAAATAATCAAGCAGAGCTTCTCACCTCTGCTCAGTTTCACTGGTGGTGGGTCCAGCACCAAGGCAGGCTTTTCTCCAGACAGTTGGTCCAAGCAGTCCTCCAGACTGGACTGGCTCGAGTTCTGCAGTTGTAGGACAAGGACATGACAGTTAACATCACCACCACGGTGTCCCTGATCAAGACACTCAACCCCAAATGTCTCCGTGGGACTGTCCCTGTAACTACTGATTGTAATTCTGGATAAGGGCGTCTGATAAATGCCGTACATGTAACAGTCATATAATATATGACGGTCTAACTTGTGTTAACAGGAGGGTCACGGTTTTCCTTTTCATTGGTGTAATGGTGTAAAAGTACTGTTAAATAAGTACTGTATTAGTTACAAAACAGACTAAAGTGGGCTTACCACGAGTTTGCCCTGATCAAAGCTGTTCTCTGCAGAGGAGAAGAGGGGGCTGCTATTCGGACTCCCGTCCTAAAGGGGGCGATGGTTGCACATTTGTAAATAAATGAACTGCATTGCTGCGAACGGGACAGCAGAAAGGTAGAAACGTTTCGCTCCTCACCTCTAACTGAATGCAAACAGAGCGCAGGACTTTGTGGCATCCCTCTCGGTTCCTCAGCGACACAAACAGATACTGGGGTGAAAAAGAGAAAAGGAGAAAGGACGTTTCAGCCGGCAAATCACGGCACAGTAAAAGCAGAGCAAAGGCTGACGGGCTCAACAGCAGCAAGAGGTTGGAGTTGTGCAAGTCCTCCAGTGTGACGGCCGCTCGTACCTTCTCTCCCTCTGCCGTGCGGATGGACAGTGCGTTGGGCACCAGCAGCGCCGTGTTCTGCTTCTTTATTACTTGCACGCTGGGAACAGGGATCACCACCTGCGCACAGGGACGAAACTGAGGACATGTCCAACAACGAGCACGTTTCAGAACCCCAAAAACAAATACAACAATACAAGAATTACAAGAAAAATGAAATGCGTGAGGAGATTTATTTAAATGAAGACATAATTGAAGGCAGAGTGTGGTCCTACTTCGGACGGGACAGAACTGGGAACAAGTACCTTAGTGGCCTTCAGCAGCACGGACGAGTGGAAGCAGATGTTGTTCTCGGTGATGTAGAGCCTGCCGTGGTACGGCACCTCCTTCTGCAGGGCGCAGATGTACGCTGCATAGAGAGACCGGGGGTGGGGGGGGGTCGGAGAAGAGAAGGTTACAAAAGGCTTACACAGCACTCCAGCTGCCTGCTGACGTCCAAGCGCTGCTGCACTACAGCAGAAGCTCCGGCTGCAGCTACGCCCTCCACTGTTCTGCGCGGCCGCCGAAGCAAGTCAAAGGTCACTAATCAGCTGGCGTGTTGGACCACGCCGCTCAAGTCACGCCATTCTCCTTTATGTCCACCGCAGCACTGTACACATTGACTTAGCAGGAGTGGAGGGTAAACGGTGATCAGCCCGATACGGAGCCCGATTGCACGGCTTACCGTGGATCAGGTCCTCGTTTTCCGGAATATCGGGGAAAAGCTTGTGGAATGATTTGTTGTGTTTGATGAAGCTCTGCGGGGAGGAAAAAAAGAAAGAAAAGGAGGGATGAATGCAGAGCATGTGAAGAATGGTGTGGTTATTTTGAGTGTGAATAAGGACTGGATTATGTAATATCCATAGCAGGAAGAACAAGGTGTGGGTTTGAGGAACCTACACTTCGGGAATTGATGCTGTCGGTTCTCTCGAACGCTCGGTCGCCATCAAACGTTTGAGCCCTGCTAAAAAGCCATATTCAAAATGTCATCTTACCTTGTTAGCAGAATTGTGGACGTATTCACATTCATTTTTAATATTCAGCATGTTCTTGTAACTATGCTGAGCAAAATTGATGTGTAGATACAAACACACACACACACACACAAACATAAACACCAACACAAGACAGCGTTTCATGAGCACCGTGTACCTGAGAGGAGCCGGTTTGGTCAGGTTCTTGCTGTGCTGCTGGTTCTCCAGCTGGGCGTCCTCCAGGCTCTGCGCCCTGCGGGAATCTGGCTTCTTCTTGGCCCAGCTGCCCCTCTTCACCCGGACTGGCAGCGCGCCACTCTCCACTGGATAACTGCGAGAACACACACGTTCACAAAAAATAATGAGTAACATGGAGCTCGAAACGAAGGCATGTCATTAACAGAAGACTGACAGATGCCATGTTGGAAAAGTTTTTTTTTCTTTTAAACTTAAAATTTTACTTCATAGCTTTTTACAAACTTTTTTATTGCATGTTAACTACTGCAGTCAACGTTAACATTAACTGGTAGATGCAACTTTTTTCCCCTTGATTGTTAATGATCAAACCAAGTCCAGTGAACCTAAGGAGCTCCAAAGTGTTCAAAACTAAATAAAACGTATTAATAAATAAGAGAATGATATATAATAGCAATATAAAACATTTTGATATAATTATAGTGAAATTATAGCATTCTGCTATATAAATTGCTAAATATTTGTATTTATACACAGGTTATTTCAGAAAATTATCATTTTTAAATAATCGACTTAAGTCAGCGTGGGTTTATCGACTCCAACTTTACTGCTCCATTTCCAGACTGCCATGACGCGTGAGCCTTTTGTAACGGTTTGGGTCGGTGTGTAGGGGGAACACTTTGGGGTTCCATCTGAACCCAGCCAAAAGTTACAGCTACCAGTACAGCAACAAAAAATGTAAAATTAAATAATCTGGTACCTTGGACAGAACAAATGCAAATGTTTGTTAGGTTGCTTGAATTTTCAGATATCTAATGCACATTAGATGCTATATATAACTGCTATAACAGAACCAGAGGAGATTGTGTTGTGTCGTAAATGCGCAGCAGGCACTGAGACGTCTCTGGTCTTATATCAAGTTCAAGCGGGAAGGGGGGAGAAGGAAGAGAAAAAAAAAAAAAAAAAAAAGCAGTATAATAAAAAAAAAAAAAAAAAAGTGTGGCCTTGACCTTGAGGGAGGGAATTATGAGAATCCTTGTGTGACTGTCCTGAAAATGAAATTCTTATCTTTACGATGGGACTAGAAAGCCTTCACCCGGTTATGACAACAGGTTGTAAAGAAAAAAATAAAAATCCGTATGTCAGACACTTCCTCGTTTTAATCTACGATCTGCTAGCAGTAGCCTCAACCTTGACAAAGATCAACTAAAAAGCCCCTGATGTTGAGAGATGATCCCTCAGCATCACGATGAAGATCCGTGATGGATAAAACCTGGGTCTGTCTCAGCTGCTTACCTGTAGAGATGATCAAATCTTCTAGACAAGCGCAAACTCCACGACCTTTTCATATCAGGTAAACTTATTTGGTTTAGCTTTTCTTATTGGAAAGAAAGCACGAGCCAAACCATAGTTTCAAGAAAGGAAATGTATCTTAAAGAGAGAGAATCCAGCCAGGAAACACAAATCCAGAAAAAGGCACGTCTGCTTCCTCTGTTGATGGCAATTCCAAAAAGAGGTTTGACGTGAAATGGTGTGAAGGCTCACGCACGCTGATGTAATGGAGCACCTCCCATAAGCGCCGAGTGCAGCGTACACAATAGCAGGGAGCTGGAGCGCGGCCCTGCCCGTAAAATTCCACAGCGCGATCGTCGCATGACCATCGTAAATAAGCCGCTCAACCGCTCACCGGCGGCAACACCGCCACGCCGGACTGGGGGGGGGTCGGATCCAAGAGCGCGAAAGTGAAGGAAGGGACGAGGAGCAGAAAAGATTCTCGTTTCTCGCGCACACAAAAGAGAGAGAGAGAGAGAGAGAGAGAGAGGAAAAAAAAAAAAAAAACTCGAGCGAAGTCAGGAGGGAGGGCTATAAAAAGCGGCTCGACCTGTTCAAGCTCGGCCTCTCAGATGCCCACAGGCCTCTGGAACCCACAGGTCAGAGCAGAGCATGGTGGGCGTGGACCTTCGGTCAGGTGACGCTGGATGGAGAGACGGAAGCAGCAGCGCTTCCTCCATTAACAACAGTCGGAAGATAATCTGTAAGGATGAATTTACAGATAATGACTCAACCCTGTCGTCTTCCTTCCTTCACAGCCTCGTGACAGCTGACGGTTAAGATGATTCCTCTGCGGGCAATAACCAGATGATAATATAATCAGTTCAGGTACAAGCGCGGAAATCCAGGTAACGGCGCGTTCGCGCTTCAGCGTCTGGCCCGAGGGTCACATGACTCGCTGCAGGCATGTTCCAGCCCATCCACTGCACGCACGAGGGGTGTGAGTGAGGGTTATTCCTCGGTGCATCAGCATCGCAGAACAGAGGTGACTGATGTCGTCTCGCTCTCGCTCACTGTGTACGAAGGATATTTTCCCCCTAGACAAATACGTACGTGGCCCAAATTTAACTGGTGCCCTTTACGGTGAAACTGTGATATTTCAAGTGGCCGCCGCAAAAACACATGGATATAAATATAGAAGTGAGTGAGTGTGCTTTTGCAGGTAGAGCCAAGTCAAATTGGATGGGTGACTTGGCGAAGCACGTTTGAGAACATTTCGGAAGAGAGCCCCGAGGGACTTTTTAATTAGTGGCACTGAGGAAACATCTCATTTACATAAACAAAACAAACACCACTTTCACAGTCAGATCCAAATGAGCAACTTCCTCCACAGCAGATGGTGGCACATGGGACGTCATGACAGCAGATGCGGCCGACTTAAGTCCCTCAGACGCGTGACCCCGTGCGAGGTCAGCACTCGCACTCTTACGCACTCCGCCACACCTACAACTACGTAAGAGAGGTGAGATCGGAAGAGTCCGCAGACACTGGCCATTGCAATCGGAGGGTAGACGTGTGTGGATGGAGAGAAAAGTTGTGTGTGTGTGTCATTCAGAATAAAAGTAGGTACAACACACAGCTCCCTGGTCATGAAATATCTTGTGAAGCAGATGCATTCAGGCCCCTGTTCTATTGGACTCACTTTATGGCCTCAGGTTACAGCGAGCGCTGATTGGTGCGCAGAAAGGATAGACATCAGATCATCTGATCTGACTGGTTTAAATGAAGGCCATACCAAACGGAGAACTTGGCAAAGAAACCTACCTGAAAACAACAGGTTTTTCCCATCCGGCCTGCTAAGGCTAAATGGGAAACCAAATCTTGTTCCCATGGCAACATAATAAGACGGATATAACCTCCCTGCCTCCAGACCGGTTTCTCACACAAGTTACTTCTTGCCACAAGCTGGCACTCTGGGTGATTCAGTCTCTCTCAGGAGGAGGCGGTGGCTCTGGGTTGAATGCTGCCCTCGTCTGGGGATTCGTGTCCCCAATGGGGGTCTGGATTTCTGCAGATGGCGGGGTGAAAGGTCAGAAAGCAACACTGCCTCCTTTCCCTGAACAAGTGCAGCGAGTAAAATCCCCATTCAGCGGTTCGCCCACAGCCAAAAAGGGTCGTGACCCCGGCCAACCGCTATGCAGGTGAAAGGTACCTGTAAACCACCCAGAGGCCTTTATTCTGACAGAAGTGGTCAATTACTAACTTAAAACAGAAAATGACTAGAATGATTAAAACCATTGTAAACTTCCTGAAGGATTTGCTAAACTATTTAGTCAAACATACAAAAGGAAATTAACATACAAAAGCTTTACAAAAAAAAAAAAAAAAATCCCCCAACATGCACTATTTCATGCCAGATCTTGATGCCAATGTCTAGACACACCTGGAGGAGGAGTCTTATGTAACGTTATGTAAATGTAGCTGCAAGCAAAATTAAAACTATGCCATTACATGACAGGCCGAGACATGACAAATATTACAAAAATAAATGAAAGGTTGTCTGCATATGATATCACAAAAAAAAAAAAAAAGAGAACCAACATTATATTTACTATGATATGTTATTATATTTCACAATGAACCAATGGACATTACCCTGAGTACAGGTAACAGTGCTGGACTGAATTGGCATTATTAATCAAAAGCAGGTCACAGATCAAACGGACCGACCGCAGAGCAAAAATCCAATCATGAGTTTCCAAAGAGCTGATGGTAACCAATGCCCTACATGTAATTACGTTTTTTTTTTTACTACTCTGACTTCTCACCCCTTTAGGGCTGATTAGGCAAAGTCAGCGTCACAGAGCAAACACCGAGTTCAGACTGGAACCCTGAACAGAACAGACTTAGTACTGGAAAACCTACATTATGAACAACAACACAGTCCACCCTGTTCCAGCGTCATCTAGCTACAGTACACACAGTGCGGACACAGCAGTACCAAATATTCATTAGAATTAACCAAATAATAAGAATAAAAAGCTTCTCTACCTGCCACCGTCCTCTCCAGGAAGCAGGTCAGCTCCGACCTGGACACTCAGGCTCTTCCCCTTCGGCAAAGCCAGAGTGCTCGGCATAGTGGCCTTATGTCTCGACAGCACTCGTGTGTGTGTGTGAGAGAGAATCGCTGTGTGTCGATGCTAGCGTGAGACTGCTTGTGTAATGGAGGTGACAACAGACCGAAGTCTAAAGGTCCCTTTTACAGCTTAAAAAAAAAAAAAAAAAAAAAAAAAAAAACCCTGAATATCACTGCAGAGCTCCACGCGCAGCAAAGAACATGTATAATTTGGATGCGAGGGGGAGCCGAGCATCGCCCTCATCTTCGGCCGCATACGGCCACGCGTTGCCTCGGCAACGGCGGGTGGGGGCGAGACACTTCAGCTGCATTCACTCGGTTTCTCTTACCCTCAGTGGTGTCAGAACAAAACACAATAATGGTGACAATGAGGGAACAACGCAGCCTGACAGAGCGCTGCATGCACTGCAGTAAAAATACCTCCCAACAGGCAGGAACCTGCCAACTTCAGGACTCTTTCACAGCGTTTTTAGCCGACTCGATGACAAGTCTGCTAACCTGTCCCCCCCCCCCCCCCCCCCCCCCCTTTCCATATCTGAACATCAGAATTGCTGGAAGAAAATTTTTACACTTGAATCCTGGAAGCCTGCCATTGGATAATTAATAATAATAATAATAATAATAAAAGTCCAACAAACAATGATAAATAAGGTGACTGATGCGACTGACTCAACTGAAGCTGATTGGCTCGATCTTTATTTTGTATTAGAACATTTTCTTGACCAATTACCAAAGTTAGAAGACAGACAGAACAATGAGTCAAATAAGCCATCTTATCTCTTAAACTTATGAACATTTAGTCAAATTGTCAAAAAAAAAAAAAAAAAAAAAAAAAAAGAAATTATTAAGTAAATTTTATTACTTATTGTAAATGACATCAAACCCAGCCACCGGGGACACATGTAACAGTGCTTGGCGCCGGTCCCAAGGCCAGGTAAATGGGGAAGGTGGAGTCAGGAAGGGCATCCGGTGTTAAACTTACACCATTTGAATCTGCTGTGGCGACCCCTAACGGGGGTAAATGAGCTCACCTCCCTGCTGCAGTACCACCATTGGGCCACCAGAGGGAATGGCCACACTTTTGTGTCACCAGAAAGCATACGGTTATAAATGTTATATATTAGTTAATTTAATATTAAATTATTAAGAATAATTACAGATCCAGTGTGCAGGAGAGCCGTGGGGCAGCAAAAGTAGATTAGGGACACAGGTAAGATGCCCCAGTGATCTTTAGCCTGTTTAGCCGTCTGATCCACAGCAGTTTTATGGCGTCCTTAGGCTCGTGTTGAGTCACATGTTCCACAACATCAACGCCACCGACTGGTGGCATCGCTTCCCCGCCGCCTGCGCCCTGCCTGGAGATGGCACAACTCACACAACCAACCGCGGGGAAAAACGGAACGCCCGACATCAGAACAAGTTTGGTCCGAGTGTGTGTGTGTGTGTGTGTGTGTGTGTATATGAAACAGTAGTTCCCGTTCCCGGTCAGAAACAGCAAAATCCACGAAGGCTGGTTACACAACAGAGAGCGAAAGCCACAGACAGACAAAGGGTAGGTGTGAAACAATACGGAAATGACACATCAACCACTTCCTTCCGTGTAAAAGAAAGTATAAAAATGTGTTTGGGGGAAAAAAAAAAAAAAAAAAAAAAAATTCACAAAAGAGATGAATGGATCTGACTGGAAATCTTCCCTGCCAAAAAAAAAAAAAAAAAAAAAAAAAACGCTCAAAGGAAAATTACACGGACCGTCTTGCCCTACAACAACGCGCCACTCGTGGCTGGCATCCACCGCGCTGGGCGTCATGTGGCCGACCCCCTTCCGAACCGTGGCCGGTCAAACAGAGGGCTTTTTCTTCAACCCACCACCCCCCCCAAGCTCCAGTCAACGGGCCCTGTGATGGCCCACCAGAACGGACATGTGACACAGGAAGTGAGTGTGTGAGGGGGCACTGCGGGGGAATTTTAAGCTTGTGTGCATGATCGCTTTGTACCAGTAGCTGATAAGCCGGAGACAAAATATTCCAGATACTCAGAACAGGAACGGCTGGAGCCGGAAGGAAGAAATCGGCCTTTATTAGTAGCCCACGTCTCCTTCTGCTTCTCGGCCATGTGATAGTTACACATGACGATGCATCTTTGAATCTTGAAGCAACACCTACAACGTGATTACAGTAGACAATTCATTTTTTGAATCAGTACTTGCTTTAAGCACAGCAAATATATAGGATAAGAGATAAGATAAGAGGGTGGTAGTGAGCAACACACTCGCCTATGACCCAGGTTCGAACCCCACTTATTACCATTGTGTCCCTGAGCAAGACACTTAACCCCGACAGGGGAACTGTCCCCTGTAACTACTGGTTGTAGGTCTCGCTCTGGTTATCAGTTTCTGGTAAAAGCTGTAAATGGAAATGATCCTTTATTGCTGCCACAAGTGGGAAATTGACATAGTTACGGCACATAATAAGAGCAAAAAAATAAAGACTATGCAGACAATGTAATATAAAAAATAAAAAGTTTACTATACAAATAAATAATCTCAAAATAACTGTGGATGAGTGTATTAAAATATACGGTACATTTTTTTTTTAAAGTGTGGATTAAATTTCTGGGAAAGCAGAAGCGAAAGGCACCGTGTCCAAAATAACGAAACCAAAACTCACAGCAGAGACTCAACTCAAACACCGAAAATACACACTAACCCGCAAACGATAGTCAAGGGAGGACTACACGGGACTTTAAACACGCCGATGCAGACCCCCACTCACTCTTAACCAGCGCCCGGGCGTGGTCATCCCTCTGTTGCTAAACTTACACGCAGCAGCCTACAATTTACCCAAACGCCTACTTCCGTCTCCCGGCGGCGTATGTGATTTTCCCGGCAGTGTGCATCCTTATACAGCCGGATGGACCGGCGCCCCACCCATCCCAGAGCAAGCATTGCAGGGACGTCCTCTACACCGGCAACGATGCAGAGGCTCACTGCTGGTGCGGCGGGACAAGGAGAAGCCGGTGTCCCTCGGGGGGGTCTGGACACCTGGCATGGACAGAACACCCGTGTCCGGCAGCACAGTTGCAGATTATAAATAACACACACACACACACACACACACACACACACACTGACAAGTGCAGCAAAGCCATTCTGAGAGCAGGAAGATCCCCTGGTCGAAGGAAAAGGTGTCACCCACATTACAGACTTAATGATGTAACGTCACCTCTGGAACGAGATTAGGGGCGCATGACCACAACAGGGGATGCTTGCAGGGAGGATCCCGACATTCGTTAACAAACAATGGAAGGTCGGCCCATTTGCTGAACCTAATCAGGTGGGATATTTTGGGTGTCCCGACGTGCTATTTCCGGATAAAGGAGATTAAAAGCAATTCCAGAAAGGCGTTCTTCTGGAAGAACTCTTAAAGTCACTCACAAGTTTGCTCTCATTTACACAATAACAAAAAAAAGATAAAAAAAAAAAAGTGTCCATTGACTTTTTTGTACATCGCGAGTGCGATAAAAATGGAGATTGTAGAGGCATACGGAAATTAACATGACAACGGGTGCGCAGGAAAAACTCCAACCTTACAATTTTACCAACATTTGACGTGTCCAGAAGGACATTTTTATATCAGCACCCCCTCCTTGTGCTACTGGTGCTGACGTATCCGGACATCAGGCGGCTAACGGCGGCTAGCATAATAAACCACGTCCGTGCCGCGCGTAAAGCGCCACGGATCGACCGCTAACCGGCAGCCGGCGCGCCGGTGGGGAGATAACGGGTCGGAGGGGATGGGCGAGCGGCCTTACCCCTCCTTCATGAAATGCTTGATCCGGAAGATGGCCCTCTCGTCGATCTTCCGCAGGAAAGTTTTCAACCTCTCTCTCTTGTTCTCGAGCATTCTTCCATCTGGCGGTGCCCGGTCCAGGATCGAAACACCAGCGCTGGAGCCGAGACGCCGCGGAACGCCAGAGCGGAGGTCGCCGCTTCTTTTTCCTCCTTCACTCCATCTCTGCGCCGATTAAGAAAAGCAGGCCGAATCGGGTCAACTCCGCCAGCCAATCGGCTGCGGCCCCGGGCCTGAAAAAATGGTCAGACCAGGCGCGTCACTCAATCGCAGCGCAGCGCACCACCCCCAGCTCCGCCCACCTCCTTATAAGGAAGAGCCGGCGTCCTGACGCTATCACGTTGTGCGGCCGGCCAGGGAGGGTCGGCTGATGTGCATGGGTTCGACACGAGTCCGTTTTATTAGTTTTTTTTTATTGTTGTTGTTGTTGATTTAAATGCGTTTAAATGCGTGTAAAATGCCTGGATTTTTAGGGGACATGTTTGTATATCTGACACTCACACGGTCCCTGCCCAGTTTAAATCAGTACGTCGAATTTTCGATGCACAATTTGGAATTTGAGTGTGAGTGAGCAGATTGTGAAAAAATAATTCTACAAGCTCTTGCATAAATATCCACCTTCCAGGTGACTGTTGGTTTAACTGAAACAAACAGAATGGATCAACATCGAGTAAATATTATTTAAAAATCCCAAAGACAGTGTCTAGTACACCAGCCAGTTCCCAACAATCTCTGTCCTTTTTTAATGTTTAAAATGTTTCGCTGCATATCACAATGTGTTTGACTGTGTACGTGACAAATAAAATTTGAATTTGAACTAGATTTGTTTTTCTATTTATAGATTTATAGGCACCTTCAGGTATGTATGGCATCTGATCTGAGCACCTAATCCTTGCGTGTGTATTCAGGAGTCTAAATTTGTCTCATGCTACTGGTGTTGTGTTTAATAAGAGGAAAGGACTCAGCAAAAGTTATATTGAAATAGAGAACATGCTGAGAAAGAGTTCACGACAGATCTGATCGTATTGCTACAGACTATTTTCAGTTGCAGAAGGGAAGCACGCTGAAGCCTCGGGTTGAAATATGCAAACACACTCGAGACTCCTACGAAAAAAAAAAAAAAACACAGCACTGATCATTTTTTTTACAAACACAGTGCATTACCGATTAATAAAATCCATATTTGTTTTTAGAGATAATAATATTTACGATGTCCAAACATATATAGCACAGCACACAGTGACACAACGAAAAGTGGGGAAGGTGCTTGGTTCAGTGGCACCTCGGCGGATCGGGATTCGAACCGGCAACCTTCTGATTACGGGGCCGCTTCCTTAACCGCTAGGCAACCGCTGCCCCGTACAGAAAGGATCGGTTATTCCAACACCAGGGGGTATACCAGCATCTTCTGAGCTGTCACATGATCATCACACAGACTGCTTTAAATAAAGGAATTATTACACGTGGAAAAGAGGCCTACATGCTCTCTGGCAGACTGTGGAGCCTTTTCTTGATAAGAGTTCGCTCTATTTAATGGCAGTGACGCAAGCCACACGCCATGGCCTCACAGTCATGTGGCCCAAGAATGGAGAAAATTCCAGATTTCTCTGGCACGTAAAGAGTGTTAAAAAAAAAAAAACAGTAAATATACGATAAGATTGCAGGGTATGTAAACCCAGAGGTCGTGACAATTCAATTTTTCAACAAAGTTTTATATATTTATATAAAGCTGTATATGGAATGTAAATACTGTATGTCCATGTGATGTCCATTTTCTTATCACTTCCTTATTGTCTGTTTTTTTTTTTTTTTTTTTTATTAGAGTCAGCAATGGGGACAATGACCTTGTGACAAGCTTATATAGTACTTTGAACTAGAAAACATTATCAATAAGGGTTTGATAAAGAAAAGGTTGTATTTTTTTTATAAAATTCTACATTCTTAAAAGTTTATTATTTAAACAAAAGATATGTGTTTCTGTGTGAAAAGTCACATATGGGCAAGCATCCCTAGGCATTTTGAGAATTGCATTTGCTATGCAGTGGCAAGCAAACACAAATAATGCATTGAACATAAAACAGGTGAAAAGACCAATTCTTCCTCGTAGACAGACATACGCACTGGAATCATCAGCGCACATCCATCATGAGACCGTGATGCATGCTTATGCACACAATGAAAGTGGATTTTTGCAGGTCTTGGCCACCAGTCCCAAGCGCTCGCAGACTCCATCATATCAAGTTCACAACATATTTCATCTAGACAGTAGACAAAACATCTCAACTCTCAGGTTCACTGGAGCCTTCACCTTCACCTCATCAAAATTTGGGTGAGTGCCCTCAGTTCTTCAATTACATTCACTTCACAAAAGCATATTTGGATGTGCTTTCGCTGTCGGTAGGTGCTCCTCGCCTAAGTGTGTACATATAGCACTGCTGAAACTGCAGCCAGGTCTGGAAGATCAACGATTTGACTGCTGCTTGTCACTGAAAATCAGACAATGAGCTGTTAGTAATCCAAGATTATTCCAGATTGGGGAAAGACCCTCATGTCATGTCCTCCATTTATGAAGGTGATGGCATTGTTGCCATGATGTGTTTCTCATTTGCTCTGGGGGTTGTGGTCTGGTCTCCGATGTCACAAATAAGATCCCCCGTTTTCTGGGGGGTGTTGAATTTCTCCAAACAAGGCCAGCGACGCTCGCCTGTCTGTCCGTTACCTGGCTACACTCATCACTAATGCATGGGATGGGCTGCAGCAGGAGGGGAGCTCGCCATGACTCAGGCTCCAGGTGGAAGAAGCCAGAGCAGGGCCCGATGCAGAACAGAGAGGATATGAGCCCTCAAGCCCCGGACATGAAGGCCACGGCCCAGGAGGAGACGGACAACGTGGTGCCCTCAGCACCCCCTCTTCCAGACTCGGCGCCCGGACCGACACCCAGTCCGAGGCCAAAACTTGTGTTCCACACCCAGCTGGCCCATGGCAGCCCCACCGGCCGCATCCACGGCTTCACCAACGTCAAGGAGCTCTACGCCAAGATTGCAGAGGTGTTCAACATCTCTGCTTCTGAGGTAGGTTGTTACTTCTGAAGACTAGCACTGTCGTGAAACCTCTTCTTATACAGCCGCTTTGTATAAAGTTTCTATTTGATGGCCAGAGTGTTCTGGAAAGTATAAATGTTTCACCAGGTCTAGGATAACAAGGAGGATCTTTCTGGAAAAGACACACAATCAATTTGTGTCTGTACACGATGAGATTAGTTTGTTCATTACTTCTTTAATCATACTTCTTTATCATAAATGTCCTTGTTACTAAGGAACCTTGGTTAAAGTAATAGATTTTTGGTATTATATATAAATCTACATTATATATAAATCTATATTAATATGTATCTATCCATGTATCTATCTGTATATCTATACACACACACACACACACACACACACACACACAGTTACAAGGCTGCTTTTCGTGGTTATAGTTATGATTATAGCATGTCTGCCTTTCTTAACTAGGTTTTTAATGTCAGACCATGAATGGACAAGTTTCAGTGGTGCCATTTCTTTTAAGTCCTTCATTCTGAAAGGAATGAAAGATCAAGGCTGCCTTCTGAAATTGGACTTTATTGCTCTTGAAAAGTGGCCATTTTTTTCTAATGAAGTTCTGAATCTATATATTTTAGTGTAAGTGTAACATTTAGAGGGATATAAAATATGGGATTTATGAATTTCTCAACCAGGAAGGAAATGCAGTTTAATAACACTTAAAGGCATAAAAAGTATAAAAGGAATTCATGAATACTGAGGTTATCGCAACACTGAAGGAAATGCAGTTGAGCAACATTTCATTCAGTAGTGTGAAAATTGTTTATGCTGGTTACATAAAGTTGTGTTTTAGGTGCACAACGGCCTTTTAATTTTCACTGTTGGGTTCCTTTCAGATCCTTTTCTGCACGTTAAATTCGCACAAGGTTGACATGCAAAAGCTCCTGGGGGGCCAGATTGGACTGGAAGACTTCATTTTTGCTCACGTACGAGGGGAGACAAAAGAAGTAGAGGTTACCAAAACAGAGGATGCCCTTGGTCTCACTATAACAGACAATGGTGCTGGATATGCTTTTATTAAGGTACAGCTATATTAAAAACACCAAAATATATTTGCCATCCTATATTACTATACGTCATAGATTGTTTTCTATCATTTGGTCCAATTATGATGCAATATTTGTTACCGGTGTTATGTATTTTGTTCATATTCAACCATATCTCGTCATTTAGAGGATAAAGGAAGGCAGCACCATTGATCGGCTGAAGACTGTGTGTGTTGGAGACCACATTGAAGCAATCAATGACCAAAGCATTGTGGGGTGTCGACACTACGAAGTTGCCAAGATGTTAAAAGAGCAGCCGCGAGGAATCCCCTTCACACTTCGGCTGGTTGGCCCCAAGAAGGCATTTGGTTAGTCCAGCTCTCAAAATCAGACTTCCGCTTTGTTCTAGAAATTTGCATTTCTTTGTTCACTATTGGTCCCAATGCTCTTTGATTAAGAGCTCAATTCAATCCGACTGTTTAATGGCCTTAGAACAACTGCTTTGATGGAACTGGGTCAAAGCGTGTTGTTAGACCGAACACAGCGTAACACTTTCATGCAATGTTCTGAATTTGAACTCTGCCATGACATGCACTAGACAGACCCGAGGGAAATCACTCACTACCCATAACCCCGGAGTCCTAATTAGGTTCATGGCTGCCAGAGCCCATCCTTGTATATTGGTACATTGGGTGCGGGACAGCCACACACACAAACACAAATTCCCCTGGCATGTACGCTTTTGGAGAACCTGGAGGAAACCTGTGCCAACACGGGGAGAGCATGCAAACATGAGAATCTTTCGAGCCAAGTTAAGTGCCGCGCCACCGCGTGGCACCTAATCTGAATCAACCTCTTAGAAAAGACGCACACAACCCCTTAAAAGTCAAGACAACAGCACCACTCTGTGGCCAAATGTACCAATTCATTTTCTGAATGAAAAAGATTTCTGAATCTTTATATTTTACTTTACTTTACTTTATTTAGCAGACGCTTTTATCCAAAGCGACTTACAAGAGGAAGACTTCTATAGAATATTGAGTTTACAAACTAAGAGCCCTGATAAGGCTCAAACTTGTCAGTGAAGAGCATGCTCAGAGATTGTTAGGTGCTAGACGAAGAAAAAATATAATGTATTTATACATTTATGTATTGTTTGTAAAGTGAAGTGATTGAAAGTGAAGTGATTGTCACATGTGATACACAGCAGCACAGCACACGGTGCACAGCACGGTGAAATTTGTCCTCTGCATTTATCCCATCACCCTGAGTGAGCAGTGGGTAGCCATGACAGGCGCCCGGGAAGCAGTGTGTGGGGACGGTGCTTTTGCTCAGTGGCACCTCAGTGGCACCTTGGCAGATTGAAACCGGCAACCTTCTGAGGGGCCGCTTCCTTAACCGCTAGGCCACCACTGCCCCACACACAATAGAGTGATAGTCGTATTATAGATAGATAGATAGATAGATAGATAGATAGATAGATAGATAGATAGATAGATAGATAGATAGATAGATAGATTACTCATAAAAAAAGAAATTTAGGAAAACTATTACAAAAATACTCCAATACTTTACTGTAAATTTTACTGTAAATGTGAATAACTGCCGTAAAAGGCAAATGCCACTGGGCAAACCAGACAGACAACAGGAACAGTGTTTGGACAGCCATTGTACGTTTCTAATCACATTCCAAGAATGGAAGTGTAGGACTTGGATTCGTAATCTGTTGATTGTAAGAAAGTTGAGGAAATGGCCCATTCTGTTATGTCGCTGTGAGTAAAACGTTCTGGATAAAAGAAACGAGTTGATTATTTTCACGGGAAATGAGTGCCCATGGTTACATCCCGTAACCTGTCAGACATAAGTGCTTACGGAATTTCTTTTCTTCTGGGAAACCACACGGTGAAGGTTTCTCAATCTTCAATGGAGCAATGGAGCAATCAAACAATATAACTTCAGATTGCGGTCTGCCATTCAGTCCATTAGACGGTTTATTTTCGAACCTGAACAAGTCCACCCGACTGTGCTGTGCAGACAAAATGTGTTTTAAAGGAGACAATTCCTGTAGATTTAGTCATTTATAGTTGCGCTGTCTGTACATTTGAAGTCGGTTCTTCTACGGAGACGTGTATTGGTGGGGATGTTTAGTAAACTCAGAATTAACACTATAACTGGGATGAGCTTTACCCTTCCTCCACCGACAGCGAATTACTGCGGTTAATAATTGAAGAGCCTTTGATTATCATTACAGCATTAGTTAATTGGATGTTTGAAAATTGATGGATTACCTTTCATGTGCAAAATTCTTGTAATTACACTCCCGAGTGCTCACAGAAAGGGAGGGTGGGGGTGCATTAAGTCAGACTCGACTGCTGTGATTTATGGAATTTGATACAGAAGATTTCTGTTGATGTTTTCCATTTATGAAAATCGAATCGAGACACAGCAGTTGAAACTTTACAATAAAAAGATGTATCTGCCTGTTTACGTCAGACATGATTGGCCAGAGGACGAGGGCACCTAAGTCCAGTGAGGGCAAGATGGTCAGTGGGAAAGAAACCTTACGCCTGCGGTCGAAAGGGGCAGCAACCGTGCAGGATGTGGTGAGTTTATTTGCTCTGACCTGAACGGTCACAGGCTGGACTCCAAGCGCATCCCACAATCCTCCACTGACCTTTTTCCGTGACCCGGGGCTTCTTCTCTTCTCGTCTCGCAGCCCAGCGAGTTTGAGGAGCGGGCCATTAAGAAGGTGGACGATCTGTTGGAGAGCTACATGGGCATCCGCGACGTGGAGCTTGGTGAGCAGACATCCGCAGGGCGGCCAGCCAGACTGGGTGGATGTAGTGTCCTCCATTCATGACCTGATGTGACAGGGTGCCTGACAGTTAAAGGTCTACTTTTCTGAGTAGTTTCTCTGGAAAGGAAAAGGAAAAATCTCAAAATACCGTCAGCCACTTTTGCTCTTAGACCTTCCATTACCAATCACACAATGGAATTTTCACACAGATGTCACTGTGATGAATTACTGGTTACTGGTTTTTACCCGTATACATATGTGATTTATATTGATTCACTTGGCAGATAATTTTCCTGAAAGAGAAATTTGTGGCTTTCATCAGATGCAGATATCCAGAGCAACTTACAATCACTAGTTACAGGGAGAGTCCCCCCTGGAGACACTCAGGGTTAAGCGTCTTGCTCAGGGACACAACGGTACTAAGTGGGGTTTGTAACCTATGACTATGTGGTCGTCTGGTTTATAGGCAGGTATGTTACCCACTAGGATACTAACATCCTAGTATGGAAGTTTTTTGAACTGGTGAAACTCTCTGTTGCAGCTACAACCATAGTTGAAGCTGGAAAAGACAAGAAGAACCCGGATGACTTTGCAGAAGCCCTGGACTCTGTTCTGGGAGACTTTGCTTTCCCTGATGTGTTCCTCTTTGATGTGTGGGGTGCTATTGGAGATGTGAAAAATGGACGAGTGTAAGTGACCTCAAGTATTGGCTCTTTTTTTTTTAAAGCAATACTGTTCCAGGATATTTCTTTCCACTTAGGTTTAATTCAGAATTTAGGTTAAAATTCTGAAAGGTGAGTCACCAAGATTGGGAACATCTGACAAAATGATTTATTTCTAAAAATGAGGCCATGTTTCTTTTTTTCAAGAATAATAAATTAATAATAATAAAAACACTGAGCCACTGAGATCAGATGTATTACAGGTATCAACCTCCAGTTATTAACCCTTGAACTCTCAATTTTCTGCTCCTGGAATGTCAGGGCCACATCCTTTTTCACTGTTACAACCCCCCCCCCAAAACAGAGCAAAGTGAAAGTGAGTGGCCTTAAATATATTTCTTGTAATTAATCCCCATGCAGAGAATATACTGTATACAGCTGAACGTTTACCTATATCATGCCTGAATGTATGATGGTCTTCATATTATCTATTCCTTTATATATTTTTTGGTATTTCATGTATGGAAAAGCCTTACATTCTGAGGATTTTTGTAAATACTAATGACTTTGAATTGATAATGCTAATTGATAGTTCTGAATATATATTACTGTTCTCTTGCATTGCTTTATGAAGACCTGACAGCATTAGGCCTACTGCATCATTTTAGTTAGCAATAAATTAATTACACCAACAATGCTTCCAACGTTACTTTCCGCATGTAGCAAGCACAACCAGTGCATTAGCAGCCATAGAGCTGCAGAAGCCACGCCCTTTCTAGTGGATGTGCGAAACCATTTGTAGTGCCAGTGCACCGGTTTTCCAGAAACAGGATGGATTAATGTGATGACAGGCATTTACCACAGAGCTGTGTAAAAGCTGTTAAAAGTGTGTGTTGCTAATAGTGTGGAGTAGAGCAACCCAGAGTGCATTATGTTGTTATAGTGACATTGGAAGGTGAAACCTTGTGAGACCCTTTACAAGGTTTCATGTTCATGTAAAGCTCTATATACTACCTACATATTGGAATTGTTGCTTAGCAACATCACTCAGTGAACAGTCAGGTTGGATGTTTGAAAAAAGCACGTGTGGCAGGTCCAAGAAGGTCTCCCCAACACAAGTTTCATAACCATATTTAATAAGGGAGAGCATAATGGTGTGATTCTATTCACATGCAGCTTGGTTTCTTTATGTTGTTGCCATGACAATTTCAATATTCAGTACACCTTTATGCTGAAATATTACGCAGCAGCACCTTAATACTCAATAAGGAATTACACAATTCTGGAAAGTGATAAACTATGTCATAATTATCTAAGTGTACTTCTGTCTCATATGCAAGTTGCTCTGAACTTCATCAGCGTTGAAAAGACATGAACCCTCACGCGCATCACTTCTATATCCTCGTGGACCTGAGTCGGTCTCTCCTCAGCTGTCGGACTAAGGCAAGTACAGTGTCAACGTCGAGGGAACCACAGCAGAGCCATTTCAGCTCCCAAGTTTAAGTGAAAGTGAAGTGATTGTCATTGTGAAAAACTGCAGCACACGGTGACACAACTAAATGTGTCCTCTGCATCCATGAGATGTGTGGGGACGGTGCTTTCATTAAGGGGACCTCAGTGGCACCTTGGCCGCTTCCTTACATGCTGGGTCGACACTGCCCCCTAAAGTATAGAATTTCAACAAAAAGGACTTTATCTTGGGGCAAAAGTGTGGCACAAACAAGTCTTAGAACATTCCTCAAAAATCAAACTTGATGTATCTCTTCCTCATCACTGAATCGTAATTTAATTTAATCGTAATAGCTGGCTATAGCAAGTAATCAGTTTCTTGTATACTTGCATTCATTTCTTATAGATATTTGATGGCATGTTAAATTATATTCAAATGCCTGAATATGAAGACTTGAAAACAAGAATTCTTTCTTTCTTTCTGTCTCACCCCACATGTCCCTGGCTCAAGCTGCCTCACTGCAGGGAGAGAGAGAGAGAGTTTGATGCATTGCAGATGTGCACGTCCTCCCCTCAATGCTTACTTTTTACTGAGTTTTCATAAACACTTCCACAAATTGACTGTGGAAAGACAAGTGGAGAAGTGCATTACAAAAGAGCAAATGAAATATGTAACACTTCCGAGCCCAGTTATTGTGTCATGCACTTCTTCGGCCTCTATTTGGGCATTTGTGAATAGGAATATATTCGTGGAGGCATAGAAAGTTCTGTTTGAAGGAGTTGCTCTTAGCAGAGTCTCTGGCGGTCTCAGCACTGAGACGTCGGTGACTGGACAAGCGCCACGGGCTTTGTGTAGCCCGCAGCCTGCCGTCCGCTCTTCTGGTCCAGATCTCCCCCCAGCGAGGCTCGTGTGAGCCTCCTCATGGAGGCGCTGTACAGGGTGAGGATGGAGCCGCGGGACCAGCCCATGCTGGGGTAGATGCGCCTCAGTATGGAACGACGGAAAAGGATGTAGACCCAGGGATCCAGTATCTGGTTGAATGTGGCAAAGCGGATCCACAGCAAGAGTTTTGGGACTTCGAGCTTGCCACGCGACAACACAGTCTGCGCAATAAACACCTGCACACACAGACAATGAATCACTTACAAATGATCAAAATGATTGATGTATGGATGAATGGATGGAAGGATGGATGGATGGATGAGAGACATAATGTACAATGGTCAATATCCTGTTCATGCACAGTGGGATTCCAGCCAGAAGCTTTACCCATGAGTTATTATCTCCAAACAGCAATGTAATAATGGCTGCTCTGAAGCTATAAAATCACATAATAAATCTCAGAAGAGATTTTGGCATCGGTCGTGCAAACAAACCTCATGTCAATATGTCAATATTTCATGGCGTGGCCCTCCCTGTATTTCTGTGATAAATGACATTTTAATGGTCAGTATTTATATACAGCTTTTTTGATACCTCGGCCTATCACAACTCTTTCTGGGTATAAATGTTTGCACGTCATCTGTTTCTTACAAGCTGCTGTGAAAAACAGTGAGTTCGTGGACAGGGCTGCTTCGAGGGCTGGGATATGTCAATGCGATGGTGATGTAAATGTGAAAAGCCACTGCGAGGAACTGCCCACAACATTTTCATCCAGAGATTTGATGGGCTGAGGCAGAACAGAAATCTGACTTCATCTGTTCACAGTTCTGCGTTCCACTCAGAACAGCACACGCCACCATATTTAGAAATGTCTGGGTGCACATGGGCTCATCAGTCCGATTCAGAGACTCGGATCTCTGAGTCACTGCTGATAAGCCTACGCGCATTGCACTCAATCTGTCCAACACCCGCACTCTGCCTCGCGTTTGAACAGTGACTGCTCATTCAGACAGATGAACAACTTCAAAAAGCACCGATAGAAGCCACGCGGCGGGTGAACCAAGATCCTTTTAGCTCTAATGAACATGAGGTGGGACTGAAATCAACCACAGTATGGAGGTTATGGATGCAACCGATGAAGAGCTACTGCCATCTGGCCGCCGGCCAGTAAGGAGGGTCTACTGCGTTGGCTTGAACGGCATGGACATGAAGCGTGGCCAACGGCCAAAGAGCAGCGTGAGATGATGGGGGCGGAGTCGACAGCGGTTTCTTTTCCTACTCGCCTCAGGTTCGACTCTTGACACAGGATGTAAATCCAGGGGTCGCATATCTGGTTGCATGTGGCCAAACGGAGGCCGAGCAAAATGTGCTCGGGTTTAACTGGAGCATTCGCGACTGCACTCGTCAAAATGTCCAGGAGAAGAACAGAAGGTTACATGACAAGTTTCTGACCGTGGGGGCCATGAATGGAGATCATTAGAAGAAAATATAATATCTATTGCCTGAATACTCAATTTTTTTTAAGTAATTTCATTTTGTATTTTTGGACACAGAGAATTTGAAAAATTGGCCCCACCCATGTGCCAGTTCCCAGAGGACGGACCTTGTTCACAACGTTAAATTAGCGGTTGTAGTAAACTGAGGCTGCACCCTTGATAAAGGAAACGCTTTTGGGCTATTAATGTCACTAATGAAGTTAATGGCTGTAGGCCATCAAAGCTGATGTCATCTCCCCCCGGTTCACTCATCATACAGGGTTACCGGAAAAGCGTGGTGAGAGAACACCGAGAGAGCTACTATGAGGCTATAAAATTTGATGAGGCCAAAAATAAATGGCTCCCCTGAGTAATAAGAACAGGTAGAACGCCTTGCGCTGTCTCCAGACAAGACAGCCCTCCCCCCAGGGTGCTCTATGACTAGGGTGGGCGGCTGTGAGCCGAGGATTTCCTGCCGGAGACGGCTCCATCTTACTGGGGCTTATCAGCTGGTAACACGCTTCGCAAGCGACGTGTCCTGTACATACAATGCCAATTAAGGAGCAAAAAACAACTGAACATGTGACCTCTCGTCATTTATTATCCTATATGCGACAAGACTGTAGAGGGGTCCAGAATGCAACAAAACGGTTGCATAGGCGACCATCTTTTGAGAATGTTTCATACGACAAGGCCACATGGTCACACAGTCGAATGCCGTTCTGGTGCCTGTCTGGGACAAGGTTTTGCATTATCCATTCCAACAGAATTAGTTCTATTTGTGGCCATTTCAGTAGTGGAAAAATCCCGCTCAGTTGGGCTACTAGGACTGGGATTGGATTGTGTGTTAAAGTTACATTGAGATCTTTCTTCACAAAAAGATCTCAATTTAGCCGATTGATTGACTATTGCCATATTCAGTATGTGATCATCTTAGAACATCAGTCTGAGGCCCAGTGCTAGACAAAGGAACACTCACCAGCAAGGGACACCAACAGATGGAGGCGATGATCATGATCCAGATGAGCTGCACCATCATCTCCACCTCATGGTCGCGCCGACGTTGGCCACTGTCCTGGCCACAGCATACCCGAAGCAGTGTGATCACACTCACCGTGTTCAGCAGGAAGGAGGTGACCAACGACAGCAGACCCACCAGCGAGAAGATCAGGCTGAATGTCATGTCCAACGGCTCAGAACTGATGTTCAGGAAGCACCATGAGCCGGGTAACTGCAGACGGTAGCTCCCGAGGCCCAGCAGGGGCAGGAGGCCGATGCATCCTGCAGACACCCACACCATCGCTACCACAGAGCATGCTCGGGTTTTGGACATGTTGGCAGAGCGTGAGAACGGCCGGTTGATGCCCATGAAACGCTCCACTGCCATGGAGGCGCCCAGCATCAGAGGACAAAGGCCATAGAAGACCATGGATATGCCCATAAAGTTACATAAGTGGCACTGGGGGTCCAATTCCTGCCACTTGAAGTGTGTGATGTGATACGAGACCACGATGGAGCCAGTGACCAGCAGGCCCATAAAGTCGGTGACCACCAGGCCGCAGAGGAAGATGAGAAAGGAGGAGCGTGATCGACTCGTGGTGCGCTGGAAGGACTTCCACAGAACCAGCAGGGCAAACAGGTTGGAGAGTAGTCCCATGGCACTGAAGATTTTGGAGAATCTGTCTGAGGAGAATCTGATTGCGCCAATGGATGAAGTGTTTATATTGAAACATACTGGAATTGTTTCATTGCCTGAGGAAGACGTCCCCGAAAAATATGTTCCATTCATCATTACACAGGATTGTTTTCTTATTGGCTCAAGACGCTGAGTTGCTTCATCCTGCAAAACTGAAAAAAGGCCATTATTTCCAGAAATAAATATTTTTCACAATCACTGTTTGTACTTATTTGACAGTAACTGATGAAAGAGAGGGAAGCTGGTGGAGACCGGTGTGACGTCATTAGCAGATCTGCTGATATGCGTCTGCAGTAATGCTTCTACGTATAAAAACATAAACAGGAAGACTGATTCCAACTCGGCCGCTAGTGATGCGAGCCTTGACTCTCCAACCAGCGTTAGAAGATGCAAGAACAGGGTCGCCGGTGTAGATAACAGGGGTGAAGGCTGTTTGTTTTACATGCATTTTACTTTTTGTATTGCGCTTTTCTCAGAAGGCCTCATTGCAGAATTTGGGGACACCAGGACAACACAGGCTAGCACGGTCTGAACATATTGCATGACACGGGCGCATCTGAACACATTTACCCTAACCTGAACATGCCCTATGAGCAAAGAGCCATGGGCTCTTGGGGCAGCAAATAACCTCCAGATGGACCCCGGGGCAGATATGGTTCTGCCAAAAGCCATTAGCTGCTCCGAAAACATCAAAGCAAATATGCATGTTTGGAGTAGATTTCGGGGGGGAGGTGGACACTGATTCGATTGGAAACGTCTGGACCGTCTTTGTTATGGGGGTGAAGGGTGCAGGTCAGCAGATCACGCGCAGGTCACGCGCACGAAGTGTCCCTCTACAGCGAGCAGGGGTTCAACAACACAATTAATGCAGTAATATAATATAGTATAATATAACACAATATAATATAATAAAACGCACGAAAAGTGAACATGGCTCATTTAAATAACGACGGCGTGGAACCACACGCAATGTGGTGATGTGACGTGGAAATCCGTTTAGCAATGCGATTTTACAAAACTTTTATTAACCGAAAAAGCGACAGAACGTGAATTTTCATTTATTGTCGTAAAGAACGCTGACAGAGAGAAGAGAGCAGATCTTACCTTATATCGGTTAACTGTGCTATCTGTTAACTGTGCAGGCTGATCCATCTTTCATGGCTGTCTGCTGCAGGGCTGGTGGAGCTCAGGATCTTCTACCAGGACCTTCTCCTCCTCCACAGAAGGCGCCTGTTTTCTTTTCGCTCGTCTCTTTCTGCCTCCGGATTGGCCAGCGTCGCGTAGCCCCGCCCCCCGCCTATGTCTTTATTTGAAGGGCGCCTGGACGCTTGAGCCTGGGAATGAAAGGAGAATTGCTATGTGTTTAAGATACTTTATTAAATCAGACATGAACAGTAATGAGAAAACAAATAAAAGAGATTTGTTTTACTAATTCGTAAAAAAAACGAATGATTAAAAAAAGCACACACATAAAAAACCAAATACATCTTTGTTATTATTTCTAAGTCTTGGTTAAAAAAATCTTGCTGTCACATTCATCAAATTATATAGGTGAACGTGTACATATAAAGCCACTGCCCATCCTCCCAAAGCCCTGTAATACAATTCACACACTTGCAGTATTTATCAATTACACATTGAATATTAGGGGAGATTCTGTAACACTTTTATGGATTTCATAAAGCCCACTTGTGAGAACAGGCCGCATATTTAAAGCAGCAGACAGTAATCAGCCTGGACCTGACACATGGACCAGGAGGGGGTTAATAAATGGATGCAAATGGCTTGTCAGGAAATGAGCTGCAGACCTTCAGTGGAAGCCCATCAACGCTCTCGGTGGCTTCTGAGGCTTCATTAAAGAGCATAATAGAAGAGCCTACAGAGCCTCTGTCTGCCAGGCTGCCCACATACGAATGATGGACGCCCTCCCATAGCAGCAAAGTGGAGCCTGATGTTTGTGTGGAGCATTCACACAAGGCCTTTCCCTCTAAATCACGGCAATGGCCGCTTCGCAGGCTGCCATCCATTACGCTCAACTTCAAAAGGATCGAGCACTTTATCTGCTTAGCATCTGAAGCATGGAAGGAAGCTCGGTGGCCTTTTAAGCCAGTTTTTGTCGAGCTGCCCAGCCTCAAACCTGGGCTTTATGTTTTCCTTTTTTAGTCTTCTTTATGAACTGCGGGGGGAGATGCTGTAGAGCAATGCTCATTCCTGCAGGGCAGCTGTTCAACATCTGTCAGCTGTCTTGGTTTGTCTCCCTATAAAAATACGCAGATGCTGTTTTAAGGAGAAACACGCAGACCTGTCAGCTTTATGACCGTCACTGCAGGTTTTGCAACACTGACCTGCTGCCAGCGCTGATAAAAACCAAGAAATATCTCAGCAGGCTGCCTTAAACCCTGACCGTCATTGTTACTTTTCACTGGAAAGATCAAAAGTTAGATTATGTTTGCCGGCAAAAAACATTCAGTTTGTGAGTGTACTCGACAAATAACTGTTAATCCTTGGGCGTGGCTTCCAGTGAAGTGCCCTCATCCTCTGACCCCTCGGGGCCTTGTGAAAGTGAAACAGACAGTTTTGTGCTGATGGGACAGCAGCGGTGGGACAGACAGACTACTCCTGTCCTGGGCAGCACTGAAAATATTGGGATCTGTTGAATGACTGGAATTAACCACCACGATGAGCCCAAAGAACATGGCAAACATTATTATTATCTAGAACATTAATTAGTAATTCCTTAATTCTCTATGCAAGAATTATGCGTAAAATGTCCTATACCGGCACGGCAAATGTATTTAAGGTGGCACTGGCAGGTTCTGGTGAATTTCTGTGTCCTGGTGTCAGATGTGCTGGGAAACCCGTCAACCCGGCCCTTAATTAGGAACGGCCACCTGCAGCGCGGATGACAACCCCTGACCGTTTCCTTGTTCCCATGGTGCCTGGACCAAGGTCGCGTCATGCAGAGTTGATGGGCTTGGTCAGTTTTGGGACTAGAATGTTCCATGAGAGGGATCTAAGTGAACAAACCCCCCTGTCTGATGTCCATTAAGCGTTAATCTATCTGAATTTCCAATTTCAAGGTTAAGTATTAGAACTGAGGTCTGCTCGGGATCACAGGGCTGTAGAATCTGGTCTGAGCGTGACAGTTACATTCCACATCAAACGATGCAAAAAGGGGCTGGAAAAAAAGATTGATGAACATCTTTACGTCTGCAGCAGACATGCAGACAGAAGCTCGACGACAAGATCAGAGTGAGTAAAAGTCCTGATTCATCTTCGCTGAACATGGTTATAGGAGAATTACAGGGACAACTGAAAGCATCTCGACTGGAATCTTTCGCCATCACCACTCCAGAGCGGGACGGCCAGTGTTGGTGGGAATGTGCAGCCTTCGTATGCTGGGAATGGGGCGAGAGAGAGATTAACGCGTCTGGACCTTCGTGATAATCGGACCAGAGGTCACATGAAGATGAAAACGATTCATCACAACTGCACCTAAGGAGCAGTGGAAAAGTTCAGCGGCAGGAATCTTTCAGCTTCTGGACATAAACGGAGATGGAATTTGTTATCAGGAATCTGTTGCAGGCCAGCATCAACATCCCCCTGTAATTATGACGCCTGAAAAAAGCGCAATTAAGATATTTTTAGGTTAATTATGTTGTATTTTGCTCAGTACAGACAGAATTCGAATGTACGTGGAACACACACCACTGGAGTGCTCGAGGTTTGAAGAGTTCCAGCATTCCAGGCAAAATAAGGAGGTCATCGCTGTTTGGAAGAGAAGTGGGACTGCTCAAATGCAATCATTTATCCACAGAAGATCTTTTGAGGCTCATTACCGAGTTTGTTCTATTTTTGTGTAGACAGGACGCATGGTGGCGGAGTCAGAGGAGAGAGAGGAGCACGACAGCAAGGTTCCAAAAAGTAGTAGTTTTTATTGAACGTGCAAAAATGAACAGGTGCAAAAAAAAAAAAAAAAAAAAAAAAAGGAATCCATAAATAAATCACACACGACTATAACGAAAGTTAACAGAAGATGCTAAACATATACGCTGTTTTGGGCAGGTTAACCCGACCTGGTCCTGCACCAATACTGTGACCTTGCTTGTTCGGAGTGTTCGTCACATTGGAAGATCATTCGTCACAAAGATCCTCCAGGCCTAATACAGGCTCACCTTCCCTGTAGCCCCTCCTCCTGGACCAAACCATCGCTCAGCAATGACATCTCCACATCAACATACAACAGTTCATAATCAAACAAAAATGCAGAAGAACACACATGATAATATATTCACACCACAAAATATTTACAAGCATATGCTACATTTTGAACTGATAAAAGCCCTGTACAGCAAAACCTTCAAACAACCCCAGTGATGGTGACCCCCATAGACCTTGTTGCACCTCGTTCATAATTAGGGAATCATGGTCGTGACACCCAGCAGCGTCAGGCAGCTATGATGGGAGCATGGCGGCATAAGGCCGTCTGCTTACTGTGTGAGGATCGTGGCTAACTCTGTTATAGTACAGTAAAATGTTTTCCTCATCATCCTCAAAATGTATTTAGAAAAGATTATACAGGCTTCATTCCCCAAAGGGGATTTTGGGAAAATTCCAATCCAATGACTGTCAAAGTGCAAAGACTGGAAAACACATTATCTTCTGAACTTTGTGGTATCTCAGGAGGGCTCTCAGTCTTTGGTTTTGAACCCCGTGTCATATCATGATGTAGAGACCACAGTGGCATAGCCACAATATCCAAACATGATCCATATTTAATCAGCCAGTAACCAATGCCAGGCTTAGACACGATGGCTAAGGCCGGGACAGATTATTGAGGGTCAGGATTGCATGAACAAGGCTTAAGGGGAGCAACCAACAGGAGAAGTACTCCTGAAACCACTGAGGATCGAATCTTTCCTGCCTTCTCTTCACACACACATACAAAAAAAACCCCTTACATTATGAAAAGATGACCTATTATGCAAGCAGGCAATATGAAATCTGACCACACGAGGGCAGTGTGACCCTTCAAATATCACAGTGCAGTGACGACCACCATGTCCCTCTGGTGGGCGTGGCACTGGATTTGAAAAGCACAGAAACAGCACCAGTCACCACATGCACCTTAATCTCACCGTTCATCACGTGGCTGCTCCGTTTGTACTTGAAAGGATCAGTTTCCTCTGTGGAGAGGCAAATTGGTCATGTGCTTGAAATGCCAGTGTAAATTAACGTGTAATTATTATTATTTCTACTCCAGCTCCAGATTTCAACCTTACAAAGGTATGAGGAGGCGAGAATGAGAGAATTTCAGAAAATAAAAACATCAAGACAATAACTGCTTATCCAGCTCAGGGTCCAGGCGTCCAGAGCCCATCCACCCAGCCACCATGACATCCAGCCAAGACACCCACCACCCTGCCACCATGCTGCCCCTCAACATGAGCTAAAAACAAGGTTTCTCAAAATATTTATATTTAATGCGCTTTTACACATACAAATGCTCACATAATGTTAAGATTTAAAATTTCAGATGATATGTAAAAGCTGCACAGATCAAACATGCCAGATGTTTGGAATGTAGTGCCAGCACCAGCTCAAGCTTGAAATTAGGGCCCTGTGTCTTAATAAGAGATATTAACAAGCAGAGAGGAAATGGACACATTATGAAATTAAACACATCCTGCATAAAAAGGCACAGTATCGAGCCTTTTCTGGGAATTCTTTTATCCCAGGCACTGATTCGCCTGACTTGTCATTCGCAACATAGCCTTCTCCACAGGCTATGGATAATCCAATTTATTGCTTCAGCGTTTATTACACACATTTTCTGTAGATTTCTGGCTACTGTGTCACAACAATTCTTTGATCGCTTGCTTGGCTGTGGCCTAATGAGCACAAGCTTGATTCACTGCTTAATTAGGCCCGTGCCTTCTTGCTCTGTTCGAACATTTAGGCGTCACCGTAGCTGTCTGCTTTCTGCCACCCCTTGGAGACCAAAATGGCCTATTTCCTTCAAGATGGACAGATGTGAGTGGCTGGCGACCGGAGGGGGGAGGTGAACAAATAGCAGCAGGTGAGGAGTTAAAACCCATCTGCCAATCTGGCCACGCCGCTGGCATTTAACAGGCTTTAGTCAGAGCCGCCGCCAGACGGGGCGCTGGAATTAAACGTGGGCAAGTAGCGCTCAAAGCACAATGATTCACACTAAAACGTAAATCTATTGTTTCTCTTCTTCAATTAGGAAGCTCCGAAGTGTTGGAGAGTGTAGTAGGTGTTATCTGGAGCCGTCCTGACACAAGTCTCAGTGAAGGAAAGGAAGCAGAAATTCAGAGAAAGAGCCCTTTTATTAAACGTCTTACTGCGCCTTCTGTTGTATAGTTCATACCCAATGGCCCATATAATTGAACACCAAAACAATCGAAGGTGCAGTTTTTCTGCTGCTTGAACATTGTATTTTCTCTGCCCAAAATCTGTTAAGCAACCTAATTAGTGTGAATTTATAAGTCATTCAGATTCAGTCACGGGACTAGACACTAAGCCCTGAAACACACTGCTGTGTGTGAGTGAAAATCGGTGAAAATATTAGGGCTGTCATAGATTAATGCATTAATTACTGTGATTAAATGACAAATGTTTAAGGTGTTAATGTAAATCAATGCAATTCATGCAGTTGTGTTGTGTGGGTTCTGATGTTTGACACGGCCAGATCAACTCCCCAGCTATGTCTTAATAATTAGTTGTGATGAAGTCATTGCACAATATGCCACTGATAGTTGTTTTTTGACAAGCCTAGAAAAAAAATATTTTGTATGTGAATATATGTATATATATGAATAAAAAAGGAATAAAAGGTACATTTTCAGACAATATTTCTTTAATACAAAGTCAACATATCTACATACACAGTGGTTTTAAACCAATTATTGTTTCATTTTGAAGTAACAGCTTGAAAGCAATAGTACTTGGCCCTCATACAAAGAAAAAACTATTTTGCTTGAATGTGGGTCTTTTGTCTTCTTTTTGTTGGCTCTTGTATTTTTGTATGTCTCTTCTTTTGTATTTTTTTTTTTTTTTTTAAACTTGTTTTTCACCATCAAGAATTTGGCTGTTGTAGTGTAAATTTCGCCATCTTTACATGAAGTCCAAGAATAACACGGTGCACAAGCTGTCAGAACACATCTCTGCTGCAGCATCGGCTCCTCTGGTCAAAAAAAAAAAAAAAAAAAAAAAAAAAAAAAACTGTTCTCGTCTGCTGAAATGTCTCATGAACGTCTGCACAGTTCAAAAGGCCGCACTGGAATTCCCAGATTCCAGATCCCTCTTTTCCACAAAAGTCTACTGTATCTTAACAAAAACAATAATACAAAAGATCAAAGAAAAAGAACATGAGAACATGTCTGTACAAGTCCACGACAGCAGCAGATCCATGGGGTGGCGATGGCGAGCGTGGCGATGGCTTCTATACTGCATGACCTTCCTCTCCTTCGTGTTAGGCTCTCTACACATTTGCTTTACAGGCACTGGGCAAACAAGCCCTCCTCGGTTCAGTGGAACTAATTAGATTTAGTGTAGAACAGAAAGAAAAGTGTAAAATCTCATCACCGGAGAACCTGGTGTCCCCCTGTACTGATGGCTCCCGTGCAGCTTTAGACTGGCAGATAAAAGCTCTCTGATGTGTAGGGGAAGGGAGTGTGGAATTTAAGATTAGAAAACTCAATCCTTTCAGCTTGTTAAAAGCCAAGTATTGGCCTGTACCGTGTCCAAGGGAATTATGGGAAAGACGGAACCTTCATGACTGCTCTTGCCTCATGGACCACAGCAAGTGGCTGCCAGGCCTTACTGGAAATTACATAGAAAGATGAAAATTAAGACAAAAAATACAAAATAAATGAAAGGATAAGGAGGGCACAGATGTCTCAGAGAAACATTGGTTGACTTTGCAATTAGCAAAAACATAATTTTTCATTATACAAATATTTGTTTATTTACAGGCATTGTCTTTAGGATCATAGTAATATAGGTATATAACAAATGAATGATGGGATTAAAAAAAGATAAAATGGTTACAAAAATTAATTACTTTTAGGAAAGTTTATAATATTTCGCACATTGTCCAAATGCACAGTACAAATAGACCGATCATTTGATTACAATGTGGTTTATTTTGAATTCATTATTTAGTAGACTGGTTATTGAACTTAAAAAATGAGCAAAATAAAACAAACCACAAAAAAAAGGGGAAAAAAAGAGAAAATACTATTCACTACTATTGGCGACAAAGCAGTAACTATTAAAATGCCGTTTCTATTTGGGCACAGTTTTTCTCCTGTGGTAGGAATTAAAAATGGCTGCAGATCCTACAGTCACTGTTTCAAAGGAAACAACATATTTTGATCGGTTTACAAAGAAAATGAATAAAATGAATAAAATGAAAAAGTAAAAAAAAATAAAAAATAAATAAAAAACTAAAAAAAAAAAAAATCTAGTTAATAATACTACTATTTAGATAAATCTTTATACTCTGCATTTAAATATATATGCATGTATGTATCTATGTGTATATATAGCTATATATATATATATATACACACACACACATACACATATATAGATATATACACATAGACACTGTATACTGAATCATTTCTACAGTGAAAAAATAGAATGTCTTTTAACATAATCTGAAAAAAAAAAGATTTTATTCTGACTATTTTAATGAGTAAAAAGAATCTGTTAAAAAGGAAAAAAAAGAAAAGTAAAATAACAATATTCATAATAACACATCAGTGATCAACAATGTTACAATAACAATAAGGCTTTTTGGAAATAAGAAAGACCACACACAGTTCCTTTTCCTTATTTAACCAGAATCCATCATTTGTTCATATGGGGGCTCTGTATGTCACAAATTTGAAACTTCAAGCGAAACCAAGAGCAGGGCAGCTTATGTCTATATGAGAACTGTGTCCCGTTAATGACAAAGGAAACTGTTTCAAGTTTTTTTTTTGTCCTCTCCCTTTTTTTTATTATTAATGTGCAAGTCAGTCACGCTATGATCTTTCTTTTTTTTATTCCATCACATTCCAATCATCCCATGATAGAGTACACTCATTCACAGCTAACATCCACCAATGGATAATGGGGGGAAAAATCCACAAAATTGGGAGAGGGGCTGTTACCGGGTCTGTACTGCTCGCCCGGGGCGTGTACCGCCTGGAGAGGGTGGCTCGGCCTCCCCATACTTGCCGATGCTACAGCCAAACACAGTAGCCTCCTAATCCCGGTTCCGTTACGCTCGCTTTCAGCAGAGATGAGGAGATAAGCAGCACGTTTGGTATACAAACAACAAACAAAAAGAATGTTCTTCTAAGACAAATTCATGAATTCTGACGGTAATGGAGGTTACGGTTTCTCTACAATGTAAAGCTGTCAGAGGAGTGCCCGAGCTCAGCCCCTCATGGTGGGTTTGGGGGTCTTTCTCTCAATACCATCCACCCCTGATGACGCTGAGATGTTTCGCCACCACTGTCGGGTTCGGGCGTGAGCTACGGCATTGACACTGTACAAATATTTGGGACTTTGTTTTAAGAAAAAGCACCAAAGAGAATATCTGCACATCTGCGCTTCAGACATTTGACAGATGGACACGGTAATGCTGAGGGTGAGGTTGGCAATCCTAAATGCAAAAATAAAAAGACAAAAACAAAAGAAAACCCTCAACCTTCACCATGATGCTTCATTTCCTTTAGTCACTTTAGTCTCTGTTCTTACCGCCGCTCTCCTCGCTCGCCTTCAGAAGTCTGAATGAGGAAAGTTCGTCCACGTGTAAGAACCTGTACCTGGTCCGCATTCCGGAAGCAGGAGTGGCGCATCCGTGTTCAGGTGTATTATTTTTTTTTTTCTGTTGGCAGATGATACTGAGTGTGTGCAGAGGCAGACGAGCAACCTGGCCACCAAAACCCTTTCCTTCACCGTCCATCTCCAGATTATCCTACTGTAAACTAGGAGCAAAGTCCCCCCCCCCCCCCCAAACCCCTTCTTCGGGTTGCCATGGCGACCAGCTCGTCTGTCTCTGCCAGCCAGTTGTAGCAACTTCCTTCATTCACTGTTTCACAGTACATCAATGCAGTTTTCTTCTTCTGAAATATAGAACATCCACCACAGCTGAACACTTGAGGTAAGGTTATCAGTCCGACACGCAAGTTCTTCCCACCCCGCAGCTCCAGCACAGATCCGTTGCTTCCCCCTTTGGCCGGTGAGGGTGTACAGTTCGTTTTTTTCTTTTTTTCATGTGGACCCCCGTCTCTGCCCCCCCACTGCTGATTCTGTCCCAGTCAAGGCTCGTTGGAATGAAATGATGCTCTAATTTCGGGTTTTTGGTCTATTTCTATGCCAATTTTTGAACAAGTGGCGTTGTCACTGTTTCAGATGTGAAGCAATTTTTCTACGGCTCAGGAAACCATCACGGGGGAGGTTGGGACTGGGGCAGGGGCGGGCGAGAGATGGCTTTTTATGTTGCATAGTGATCAAAGCTCCCTAGGTACTCCAGAGCCGCCTGGTAGCAAAACTGGTATTCATCCTGCGTGAGAGAGAAGAAACACAGGGAAAGCCTCGCGTCAGCATTTTCCTTCTCTGCGCGGTGCACAAATAAAGATGATCAATGCACTTCTGTGGGGGAGGGGCTTAAAAAAAAAAAAAAAACTTGCTCACCTCTGTCTGCACCATGGCTGGCCGCTGCGTCCTCAGCATCTTCACGGTCTGGAAGATGTCGACCACACCCTCGTAACGCATCCTCTCCAGCACGATGCTCAGCGTGATGAAAACGCCGGTCCGGCCCACGCCAGCACTGTAAGGAGACACGCGAGACAGTTGACAGCGTGGCGCGTAGGCTCCGCCTCTTATGGGAGGAAAGGCACTGGTGTATCTATTGTAGCGGTGTTTGGAGTCCAGCCAGCAGATGGCTGCTGAACATCTGCCACGTGCCGGTAAACACAGACTATACCGGGCCCCCCCATGGTCGCCACAGACGAGTGCGAAATCTGCAGAACTCATCAGCGGGTTACACACCGCGCACATGCACATGGCAGGGAGCACCATTTTAACTTTAATACACAAACTTCTGAGCCGGCACACACACAATCTCGCACGTAAGCCCTTCTTCTTTAAGCCCCTTGCAAACCTTTCTCTGTGACAGGGCCCAAAATAGGAGGAGTCTTAACTCTGATCCTGAAATACTTGAGGCCTGTCTCTGTAAGCTGCTTTGCCATGAAATGACTTCCACTTCACCAAGCGAACAATAATTGATATGACAACATTTTATTTTTTTAAACGAGGGGCTTCTTGAAAGCAGAGACAAGATTGAAAGAGAAGACTGGGCTTCAGAAATTCCGTGGATAAGGTACAGGATGTTAAAAAAAGTAAAATTCTTTTTTTCATACATTACAGTATGAAAGCACTATAATGAATGACTAGAGGAGGACCAAAGGGAGACCCATGTATGGGCAGAAGAAAATCCTCCTGGTAACTACCCCCTGTGTGCAAAGGGGTGACAGCCATGCAGATCCACTCATGGGAAGGATTTTGTATTTTTATTCCACTCCAGCTAATTAATGACAACACTGCATGGTTCTATTAAATATGAATTTACAATTGAGGAGTAAATGGCAGACAGAGAAAGAGCACATCCATGTGGTATGAAATTTAATTTAATGCATCTAGGATTACATTTACATTTAAGTCATTTAGCTGATGCCCCTTTTCCAGAGTGACTTACAATAAGAAGTTGAAGGTTAAGACACAGGGCAACTGTTTATAGAATAAAATAAAATATAACACAGGCCAATCACATGACCTGTGCTTAATATTCTGATTAGATGACTGCTGGCCAGATAACAATCACCTCAGCATACACAACATGAGGGTTCCACCAGAAGATATTGGAGCAGAGTAGGGCGGGATCTCACAGTTTCTGTTCACCAGGATCCAGAGATGTTCAGGATTTTACAGGTCTGCTTATTCAAGGTGCCATGACTTTATAAGCTTGGAAAAAGGCAATAAAAGTGTAGATGCTTTCTGAACTAAAGCAAAAGGTTCACTGCATCCAGTGGGATATAATATCTCCTGCATAAAATCCTGTCAACTCATGTTTTGAGGAGAGATAACAGCACATCAAAATATATAAAAACGACTGGCAGTAAAATGTGGTTTAAGAAGCGCTCTTTTCTGCTGTGGTAAACTGAAAAGCATCAAACTCAATTTCAATTGACAAGAAAGAGATAAGACACACTGTGCTTGACTGGACAGTAGCTCCGTACACACACACATATGCACCGTACCTGCAGTGAACAGAGATCGGGCCGTCCTGCCCAAATTGCTCCTTGGTTTTATGGACTTGACCAATGAAGTCGATGAAACCCTCTCCAGACTTTGGAACACCCTGCTCTGGCCAGTCAGTGAACTGGAACTGCCTGACTGTCCTGGACTGTCCATCCTGAGAGAGAGAGAGAGAGAGAGAGAGAGAGACAGAGAGAGCGAGAGAGACTGATTTACATCAGTAAATATATCACAAAATCTCCTGTTAAAGTCAATCAATGGCACATCAGGTCTGACATGAGTCTTGTTGGGTCGCCGTGTTAAAGGGAATAATCTGGTGATCGACAAATGGGTGCCAGTGCAATGAGAGTCAATCCACAGAGCTGATGGATGACTGGAGCGAAGGAGGTCACACCCCCTCAGAGCAAGAAATGTAAAAAGGAAACAAAGAGATCTTCCTAATCGTGGACTAGCGTCCCCATCATCCAAAGCAGAACAGTCTGGACTTCTAACTCAGAAATGAGAAACAGTTTTATTATATTTCTGTTTACAAGATGGACTTACAAGATATCATTTAATATACAGTATGATAGTATTGACAATGCTGACTCGGGTGTCATTAGTAGCAATGAACACAGCCCTGTTAGACCATTTATGTGCTCAGAACCGATTATTAGGATATTTCAAAATTACACATGAAGGCAACAGAACAAACAAGTAGTAAGGTGGATAATTTATTTTATAATGACTTAAGAAAATTGTAATAATAAAATTGACAATTTTTGAAACATTAGCCACAAAAAATGTATGAGTAAAAAGTCTGATTATGGGGGTACCATGACATTCTTAGTACTTCAACAGAATCAACAGAAACACAGTTGAATTTGCATGGCCCAAATCCCATCTAATTCGTTTATACACGCAACTTCAAGTCCTCACACGGATTTCACTGGAGTTTCCACCTTATGGGTAGCCACCTGAAAGCATTCAGCTATCGAGGAAATTATTGATATATTAAAACATCGTAAAAACGGTGCAAATTTAAGGGGGATTGTAACTGCCGCACACAACCTGGAGGCTGCGCAGTTGCTGTGTCGAAATACGTGACGGCCTCTCTCTCCTTCTCTGGGGGTGTGTTTTGGCTGTCATTCTGCGCTCCATGGCGCTCCAACACACACCACCTCCTGTCTTTCACCCAGCCTCTCTCCATCCTACGCGCCCATCCAGTCGCCTCTGATTAAACCCCCCCTTTCATCTGTCACTGGGTGCCACGAGCTGCTCCTCAGCCCCCCGATTACCGGCAAGGGCTGCTTTTGATGATTCAATCACTATCAGGGCCGGATGGCTGGAGCTGGAACGTAGCCGCCTCCGCCCAGCTCACCTGTTTCGCTGGGTACTTGGCCCTGTGTGAGGTGGTGGTGTCTGGAGCAGCACTGATTAAGGTGCGTCTGATTTTATCGGCAGTAAACACCCACTACTGAAGACTGCACAGGACTAGGCTTCAAAATGAAGTTTTAAGAAACTCCTCAGCATCAGATCAGTCTGACTAACCCTAGCGTCCGTGACCTTGAACTCGCGCAGGATGTACTGGGGCATGTTGTACTCAGCCATGGGGTCCACCACGAAATACTGATACCGGGCAGAGCGCTCGGCTGGCCAATATTGATGGCACTTTTCCTGTGGAGACACACGTAATAAACCATTCAGATTTCGGCAGTCAGAAAAGTTCAGTTGTGGTCAGCAGCAGTGCGGAATCGGACTTACTCTGCCCATCTCTCTGAGTTTGGTCAGCATCACCACGATGGTGGAGTTGTTCTCCCACAGCATCCTCCAGAAGTCCTCTGTGGTCTCTGCCAGTGGGCCCTGTGTGGCGATATAGGCCTTCTGCTGCCTGTCAAGACACAAAACACACCAAACTCTGAGCAGGAAGTACTTTTTAGGATGTGACTACACCACTAACTGAGCAAACATCTTGTTCTTGTGCCGATGAGCACGCACCTGTATCCGTCTATGAAGCTGGAATTGATGTAGTCTGAGCCCTCCAGCCCGCGAATGGGCTGCAGGCACACTCGGGTTGTCTCGTAGGGCATGATGTTGACAAGGCGGTTCTTGAACTTGTTGCATGGCAGGTTGGCACTGATGAAGCGGGACGTGTGGGCTTTGGAGTTGGCAAGGCGCTAGAAGGATGAAACGAATACATCCTGCATTAATTATCGAACGTATGCCTTTCATTCGTCTGTCTGCTAGGTTGGACACTCCACACTGGTTGGCTGTAGTGAACAGACAACCCCTACTTTATTTTTCAAAAAGGTAGGTTTAGGCAAGCGTAAATCCATTTGCTAGAATGGGTCAGTGTCATGTTGAATCTGAATGTTCCATTGCTCTACACACACACATACAAACACACACATACCGTGTGCCTGCCCCCAATAGCTGTATGCCATGATCCAAATTAGGAGCTGTACCCCTCAATTAGCGTCACTTTGGCTCCAATAGCCACAATAGCACGATTCTTGTCTTTTTCAGGTCAGACGTCTGAATGGATCACCTGCCTGTGCTACAATAGCCAGGCTCACGCTGTGCCACATCCTCTCCCTTCAAACTCACTAGCCCGCCCTGCTTTCTGCCAGTTCTGACCAGCTCCCCACACTCTCTCTTTCTTTTTATTTCCCATTTTGTCATGAACAAAAGGTGTTTTTTTCTCAAAATTCAGTCAAAATTACACAAAAATGTGAGTACCAGTAGATGGTGCCAAATATGGGCTTTATTTGCATATTAGTTTTGCATAATTCATTTGCTGATGTTAATAATGTTGTTAAAGACATTTGTGAAATTAATTTGTTTATTTTCATTTACAACAACAGCCTACCATAGTCAGGGTGTTAGTATCCTGGTGGGTTGCACATTCACTTAAGAACCAGAAGACCACAAAAAACAGGTCACAGGTTCAAATCCCCCTTACTACCATTGTGTCCCTGACCAAGAGTCTCCAGGGGACTGTCCCTGTAACTACTGATTATAAGTGATTATAAGGGCATCTGATAAATGCCATAAATGTACCACTATTTTCATCAAATAAAAACAAGATTTTAAATGAATCTGTCTTCTAAGAAATTAGGCTAAAAATGACATTTCAAGTTTCAAGTGTCTGAAGAAATGCTGTCTCTCTTCTCTTTTAAAATCACCAGAACAACACTTGTAATTACTTGAACTTTGCATTTGTTTCTCTATGCAAAGGTTTCTCCTTTGTTGGTAGCAGTGTAAATTCCAGCCGAAAACCCACAGCCCCACAGGCAACAGCCCCACACAAACTGTGGCCACTTCAGATGTGTGTGTGTGTGTGTGTGTGTGTGTGTGTGTATGTGTCGCTGTGAAGATCTGTCTTCAGTAATGACTCTTGAGCGGTCTCAGAGGTGGTCTGGAGTCTGGCGGAGTCTCGGCCCTTGCACGCAGCTCAAGCGAGCCTCACGCAGGGCGTAGTGCTGTTGTAAGATGCTGTAATCCACGACTGTTCATTAGTAAAAGCCCTCCATGTTCGCCCTCTCATCGAACGCCATTTGTCATCATCAAGTATTAATTACGACTCCCCAGGGTTATCGTTCTACCGCCGTCGCTGCCATTACTGATCTTCCGCAACTTTTCACTCTTGCTGTTACCGGTGTTTGGTATTCCAGAGTCTACACAGGTAAATGTCACCCATGGGGATGGGACTATTACTCTTGTGCTAAACACGAGCTACTTCCTGAAGAGACACGAGTTGATCAAAGACTACATGGTGGTAAAGTGCACACACTTTGGAGAGACTGAGGGCTACCACACGGACAAATCGCACATCCTCCACATCTCAGCACGTCATAGCTGCACCGCGCGGTGGCACATGGCAGCGCCGGCTGAGGTCGCCGTTATCTTGCTGCGGCTAATTCAGCCATTCAATGGAGCCCACGATTTAATCAAACATTTCTATTCGCTCCTTGAATCAAATAAAATGTGAGTTCAGCCCTGATGAAAGAGCCACGCTGTGGTACCCTGCTCATTCTCTAAACCGCAGGTGTCAAACTCATTTCCCGGATGGCTGGGCTGCAAACTCATAATAGCATCAACTGATTTGAGCAGCTAAATGTCTTCTTCTCACCTTAAATTTGAGGAATTTGATTAGCAGAGGAGTTTTAGGCTGTAAATGAACATATACAGTGCTGCGCTTTTACAGGAGCCTTACAAGAATCCTAGGATCCTACAAGAACACTACAAAATATCTTAAAAACTTTAAAGCATTATTAATAATACAATTATTATTTATTTTTACAAATGCACACACTAGCAGTCATATTTTTCACCACACCTGCTCAATTATGGGTTTTTCTTTACATTGTAGAACAGAACTCAAGGCTGAACACAAGAACACACGTGAGGCTATGTACAAAACTAATAAAAAAAAAAGTTTCATATTTTTGTATCCATTAAAGCTGATTACTTTTGGTGTGGTGACAGCATATCACGCTGTCTGGTTGTTGCTGCATCTCATGATCTTACTTGACATGATGATGACAACGGTGTGCCGGAGCAATCAAATTAAATAGAGGTTAATCTGGGGAAAAATCCTTATTTTAACGCATCTTGCATTACATTATTCAAATGTATAGCCTGCATAGAGTTGGCATGTCTCCTACATCTATATATTTCACTTTCTTTTTCCATTCACCTACATGTATTTTATAACCTGAATTGCTTTGGGTGGAAGCAATGATAAAATGGGGATTTAAACTTTCAACCAAACTTTTTAGAAAGGTTAATACTGAACCTGCAACAACAGCAATATGATATAAATATCCCTCATAATTGTCATGAATTTGTAGAATATGGGGACTGTGATGACCGACAGTGTAAAACCATAAAGGACTCATGGGTACCTTGAACTCCAGCTCCATGCCCGTGACATGTTCCCCGCTCTCCACCTGCGCCAGCTTCTGGATGTAGGAATAGAGGGAGCGGGCAGCCACCTCCGTGTTGCCGCAGGCGACGGCCTCCAGCAGCGCATCGTGGATGAAGCTGTACTGATCCTCCGTCTGTACCATGTAATTACGCTGCGAGCGCATCAGCGTCACGTGACCATAGATGTCCACTGTCTTCTCGTGCTTGATACGCTCCAGCATGGCATCAATCACGATGAAGCAGCCGGTCCGGCCGACACCAGCACTGCAAAAACAACAGCAAGTGTTCCATTGTTTAGCATTTTGGTCAAACCACATACATCTGTCTACAAATAAATTTGTTTGCACATTTCGTTTGAACTCTACAACACTTCTTTGTCATCAATAAAGTGGAAGTGATGGCCTAGCGGTTAAGGAAGTGGCCCCGTAATCAGAAGGTTGCCAGTTCGAATCCACTAAGCAAAAAGCACTGTACCCACACACTGCTCCCTGGGCTGATGGGTTAAATGCAGAGAACAAATTTCACTGTGTGCACCGTGTGCTGTGTATCACACGTGACAATTACTTTACTTTCTTTCTTTTCTCTTCTCTTTTCAATAGAGTAAATCTAGAGTAATGATGCAAACACAGAAAATTCATTATGCAGACCTGAGTGGAAATAGGTGTTTTGTTTGCCTTATATTTGATATTTGACAGTTATTTTGGCAGTTCATACCCAAAAGGATAAAACTGAACATTTAATTTATGCAGTGGTTGCTGTCTAGTTTTCAATGGAAGTTTCTGTGTGTTGTTATAACAGTGACTGCTTTTTCAATATTTACTCCCTAGCACTTCATGCTCTGACATATAGTTGAAGGGGTAGAGAATGAATCGAACCAAAACATGCAGAGTAGGGGTCAGGAGGACAGAAAGATGTCCAGAACCGGAGAGACAGGCCATATGGAGAAGCTGACTCACAGCCTTGAGGCCAGAGAAGCCCTGAAAGAGGGCCTGACCTTCGCATTACTGCGCATTTCTAAGCCCGGCATCCAGTGAACTAGCACCAGACGGCGGGCTGGCAGTGAGGGTGGGTGGGCCACTGACCTGCAGTGTGCGACGATGGGTCCGGCATCTGGGGGGTTGCAGGTCTTCACCCTCCTGAGGAAGGCGAGGAACGGGGTAGGGTATTCAGGGACCCCGTGGTCAGGCCACGCCGTAAACTGGAACTGACGGACTTCCCGTTTCTCGCTTGACCCATTCTGAAGTGGTGAGAAATATAACATTCAGAAGCAATTAACATTCAATTGCAAACAAATCACAGAAAAGGTGGCATTATTTTAATAAAACTGCCATAAGCAAACAAAGGACAGCCTGTTATTGGAGTCGGTAATTACATGTCTAAACGGCACAAAAATAAACACGCAGCCTGATACATGCGCCTAACGCCTACTTATGTAGATACGATGCCGATTGCCAAGCAACTGCGGAGGGAGATGCGAGATACGTAAACACAACAGTTCTGAAGGCTGCCGGAGTTTAAAATAAATAAATAAATAAATAAATAAATAAATAAGTGTGTGTGCGCGCACGCGTGTGTATATAAATAATATGTATATGTGTGTGTTATCCTGCCCTCTAGTTTTTCCTTTTCTTCCTGGAAGCTCTTGAAAGGACAGTTTTGCATTTCAATGCAGTTCTTCTGCTTTCCTGACAGTTTTTTCCTGAATAAATGAATAAATAAACAATATAATTAAAAGCAAACTGACCTAGTTTCAGGCACCCCCCACCCCCCACTCCACCCATTTGCTTTGCTGGATAACTTATGCCACGGCGATATTTAAGAATTTTGTGTTTTTTGGGGGTTTCGTGTGACGGTAGGATATTCAAGAATGACCAAAAGATTAAAACCACGGCCAAATGATGTGGACCACAAAGCAATGGCAGAAGGGGGTCTGGCCTGTTGGATTAAATTTCCTTTCAGATCATAAGGACAACTGTGCGTTTGTGTGTTGTTCAGATGACAGAAGGCAGAAAGATGCATGTAGGATGGTCCTGTATTCATCTGGAAGGGTGTATTCCCCATTAATGGTGGTCTAGTGGACTTGTCTTTTTGGGTCACAGCATTTTCGGAGGCATAAGGGGGACCTTTATAATATTACACCGCAGTTTTTAATTCAGTGGGCTTGTGTATGAACGGACTGTAAAATATAAAACACAAGTCTGTAAATGTATGCACGTCCCAGTATAAGCACACAGAGCCGGGCAAGCATTTGTTAAGGAGGAGCAGCACATGAGGCCAGTAATGCAGCATTTACCTCTTCCACGCCCCATACCCCATAGTGTGAGGCATATCTGTGGGAAAAGGCTCACGGAGCCCTTCACCTTGTCTCATTTCTAGCCACGGTCTGCTGTTTACTTGACCGCACAGTGTCTGTGACTCGCTCGATGCCAATTACACAAGTTCTAAGTCTCCGCTTCCGACCACTTAGCTAAGTGCTTCACCCAGGCATACGCACATTAAAAGGAGATGATGGGTGGAGAACGTGTCAGGAAGAAGATTGGAGCAGAGAGAGAGAGAGACGGAGGTGGTGAGAGAGTGAAAAAAAAAAAATTTATTTCGTAGGTGCTTGCCCTCAACCAAAATGGTGGTTGTCAAAATGCTGGACGTTGAGAGTGGAGCATGCACTATTGGCTGCCGGTGAGAGCTGTTTGTGTAGCAGGCACATCCACATCCACTTGCCGTCTCTTCCCACATTACATAACCTCAACCAGCAGGGAAAACAGGCTAGGAGACCCGAATACTGCAAGAAATTCAATAATACACTCTGGAATCGTGTGACGAGCTAGGTGTCACATGAAATATGGGAGAAACAATCGGGAAGCCTATAAAGAATGTAAAATATTTTGGTTTTATATTGATCATTATGGTTAATTTCTCATATTATTAGAACATTACCTACAATCTACTGAAAAGCATCTTGATTGATCCAGTCGATACTTGGTTGGGGCTGAATGCTTGTAAAATATGCTTAAAATAAGTAGTAGTATAAACACTAGTGACATATGCATGCTGTAGTACCTTGTGAAGGGAGAATGTGCGCACACAGAAGGTGGCCAGCTCAATTGTGTCCAGCAAGGTGACCTGGATCATCCCGTATGTCTCTGTTCCTCGACTGGGCCAGTACTGATCACACTTGATCTGTGAATCAAGGCAAAAAAATAAAAAGCCAGGTTAATATTGTGAGGAACACAATCTGTTAGATATGTCGTCTCTCAGCGAAACCCTCCAGCAGTCAGGAAAAAAATACATATCTCAGCTTCTTCCAATGTATGAACACCTCCCCGTAGACTGGAAATGTCCTACAGGGAAGTAAAAAATGTAGCCAGACCTCGTTCTGTTTGAAAGGCAGTGATGCAGGGTGGAGGGAGCGAGCGAGCGAGCGCCTTGAAGGCTTCACCTGCAATCATAAACCCAATAGCACACCTCCACCCCCTCTGCACTTTCACAAACCACCCTCGGCCGGCATGATCAATCAGCCTGGCAAAATGTTTTCCTTCCAGCAGAGAGGCTGTGCATCCGAAAGGGGGCCCGGCGCAGCTGGCTAATAAAGATTCATTCAATACGGAGCGTGGCGCGTCAACCCCCCTCGGCCCTGATGCAATGTGACAGCGGTGGCGGCGCGTGCAGGTTTAGCGCTCGCCCTGCGCTTAAGCACAGCCTGAGTCGCCCAGTCTGATGGCTTCTGACAGCGCCCTAATGCAGCGTGAGGTGAGGGAGACGCCACGGACGGGGATGGTGAAAGGTGAAGGGCTCAGGCGAAACCTGCCTGATAGGAGTTAAGCTGCACCTCAAGCGATGAGCGGGACCACCTCCGTCAAATCCCCCCCTAAAGCATGAATATAAATATTTCATGCATTATCGATACTTTGGTATTGAGGATAAGTACTTTTTGTGAAAAGCTTCAAACTTTGTTTTAACCACTTGATTTGAAAAATATACATCTCTTTTTTTTTTTGACAGACAATATAATAAAAAATTGCGTTTGTCTATTAGACTAGACACTAGACAAGAGACAGACCCATAGAAGGTCATATTTAGTTTAACAAATGCAAAGTAAATGAAGAACAAATACCAAAGATACACTCCTCGAATATTACGGTACAATTTTTAAAAAGGAGGGACCTGAAAGTCGCTCTGTCCAAGGTGGACGTGAACCTGAGGTGAAATAAATAAATAAAAATGTCAATGTTTTTTTCCAGTGGTTAGGGATGGGGGTGTCTCTGTGAACCTCAGTTTAGTTTCATTCTCCTGGTCTTTTCTGTCGTTTCATTGCTTGATCTCCTGACGGAGGTTTCCCAGATTCTCTCTCTGTTGAGATTCTCTCAAACTCAGCTGTGCCTCAGACACCCTGGCCCCCCACACGGACTTCCCGCTGCCGCTCTGTGTCGAGTTTGGCTCTCTGAATGTTTTATTGCGCTTTGCAACGACGTTCTGTTCCCCCTGCAGTCTGTGTAGAGGCTGTGCATCGACCTGGTGGCGGCTGTGGGGGCGTTTCATTATTATTATCCAGACCCCGAGTGGGAGTGGGCTAGAAAAGCCAGAAGATCTCCCCCTCAGGGAAACAGCCGATCCTCATTCATCCGCTTGTTATCTTCAAATCCACAACCAGTAGTTTGTAATACCCCCTCAACATTCCTACTCCCGTTGTGAGCTAAAAGTGGTTCTGGTCGTGCCCTTTTTACATTTTTGGAAGCTCAGGCAAGACAAACCATTCTGAAAAGATCAGCGGCACTGAGGGGTTACGTACGAATCTGGGCCTTCATGCTTCCAGTAGTCAAATAGTCGCCTCTCACCCGTGACTTCTCTTCCAGACGTGTCATCATCACTACAGTAGCAGCCCTCTGCTCCCACACCATCCTCCAGAAGTCACCAAACGTCTCAGGCAGCGGGCCTTGTGTGGCAATGTAGGCGTTCTGCTTACGGTAGCCATCAATGTAGTTGGCATTGATGTAGTCGCTGCCGGCGATGCCTGAAAATGAAAAAAAAAAAAGTTATTTCAACTCCTTTATCATGGTAATGCGGGATAGTGACCTATTAAATAGTCTCTCATGTTGAAAAAACATTTTTCTCTAGCTGTTCCCCTTTTTCTTCAGCCTCCCGTTCTAAGCTCAGGCTTTTTGTGGCCCCTGTTGGCATCAGTTGCTCTGATTTAGGGGCCACTGTGGAGTTCTGCAACAAGATGGAGTCTGGCAACAGTGGGAGTAAATCAGACAGCACAGCTATGAGAACTCCCCCCTCCCCATCACCAAGCCGTTCCATCACCCTCCACCCTCGCCTCTTAAGCTCGGTCCATACTAAATCTCCCATAATGCCGCTCCTCTGTGGGTTTCGGTGTGTGTGTTCGGGGGTGTAGGAGACCAGCTTCGGTGGTCTCCTACAGAAACTGTACATCTTACCTGAATCAATGAATACTTTCGGATTCATGAAGTGAGACCAAGGTGCACAATGCCAGAAAAACTGCTGTTTTTGTAACATATTACGTTGCAACCAAAAACTCCCGATCAAACAAAGGGGCAACGTCAGTTGTTGGTATCGTTGTTGCAGGAGCAACAGGTTACAAAGCCCATTTTTTCTGTTCTGTTCGTGCTCCCACCCAACAAAAGGAAACAGCAATCAGAGAGAAGGTAAGTGTCATTAGAAGGGATTCCACGTAGTGTGGCGATTGTCGCGCTGCCGCTTTAGTCACAGCTAAGTGAGCAGGAGACGGCGGAGCGTGCGAGACGTTCTACTGCTGTGACTAATGGCGAAATCACTGCACTGCAAAATGGAAATTTCTAGCCTGATTAATTTATGTATTTATGTAAGGCTTTTTTCTGTGATGATTTTTGTGCATGTTATTGCCTTCCTAAATTGGACTGTTGTGGAGTGTCAGAACCAAGGTGCAACGAATGAGTCACAAAACACGCCGGCGAGGTGGGGGCGGGGCCTTTTTTCCCCCCGCTGTTTTCAATGGTTTTCATATTAGATACATGTACAGATAGCAACATTAAAACAAATTGATCAGGGCTGCTGGGGGAATGGCCTGACCTTCGATAGGTGCCAGAATGACACGGGAGTGGTCGTAGGCGATGACGTTAGCGTAGCGATTCTTGGGCTTGTTGACCTCCAGGTTGGAATGTTCCCAGGTGAACTGCTGGCCAGGATCGATAGACTAGCAAGATGAACACACACACACACACACACACACACACACAAAAAGAAAGAAACTCTCATTAGTATCCAGCACACTGAGCCATCAGAATTTATTTTCTGCTGGGAGGTGCAAGAAGTTCGTGAAGGAAAGCCGGAGAAGAGGGAGAAACAAAAAAGACAAAAAAAAAAAATGAGAAGGAAACAATGAGAGAGTTACAAAAGGAATATCAAAAACAAGGAAAAGAAAAGAGAGCGAAGGAGGGGAGGAGGAAAAGACCCCCTGTTAGAAGTGTGTAATTAAAAGCTGTCTGGCTCGTGTGGTAAATATTAAAGAGCGTGCAGGTGGCTCTATCACGATCATTAGAGCTGACAGTGAATAATGGCAATAAAAAGTCCGATAAAGGTGGCAGACCCCGCCTGGGGGGAAGCGCAGAAAAGGGCCGGCTGGCCTGATGTCGGCAAGATAAATGTAGGCGCGCTCCCAATATAAGAATTCGGAATAAATATTCCACTCCCTTGTCAGGGTAATTTAGTATTCCATTACGATTCCAAGCCTGCTCTTGGCCTGTGGCTCTCACCCAGCTACGGCTTGAAGGATGTTTTCATTTAGGGCTCGCGGTGCTGAGCACAGAAATTGGGGCTAAATAAAGCACAATAAGGGGTTTGATGTAACAGTTTACCCGCAATCATTACCCAGAAATAATAGCACCCGGGTCCTCCTCAGATGGGGCCCTACCACCCAGACTCTCCCCGCCTCTTGCCTTACCCCCGGAGGCTGACTGCAGGAGTTTACCACGGCAGGAGTGAGGTTCTTTGACTATGCTTTAAACCTCCCTCACACACACACACATACACACTCAACCTCAGTCATACTCACACACACACACACCAAATACCAAGACAAACTGCACAGCTCAACCTTCAAGCAGGTACTTAATCACTTCAGTGTAGCTTTATCTCTTCCTTTCTGTCATACACACACCTTTCATTTTTACACTTGTGCTTTTTCCCATCCTTTCTGTTCTCTCTGCATTTGATATCAACTGGACAGAATTTCACAATTTCCCATTGGAAGGAAAAAGGTTCCTTCACCCTTTCCGGAAATTGGCAGCTAAAAAACAGATTTACTTCTCATGTGTTTAGCTGTACGACAATTCATTAGATTAGATTGGCTTAGATTAGCCTCAACATTGTCAATACGTAAGTTTTCATGTTTAAGTGTAGTGATTGGTATTGTGAAACACTGCAGCACAGCACACACAACAAAAAGTTTTCTGCTTTAACCCATCACCCTTGGTGAGCAGTGGGCGGCCAGGAGCAGTGTGTGGGGACGGTGCTTTGCTCAGTGGCACCTTGACGGTTCAGGATTTAAACATTCTGATTACGGATCTGCTTCCTTAGCCGCTAGGCCACCACTGCCATGGTTAAGGCCAACAATATTGCTAGCTTGACTTCATCTCATTCTGTGTTAATTTTTTTTACTATTTTCTACACATTTGGAAAAACAGTCTAAAATAAAAAAAGCTGTTTACTTGTATTAAACGTGCAGGGGTTTAAAAAAAAGATTTTGAGTCATTTTGAGTCCTGAAGTCCCACTTCTGAAGTCTGTGGAATGCAGTATTAGCAGCAATATTCCTCACAGGCTGTATCTGGCATTCACACTCACCCATATGAGCAGTCATTCGTCAATAAAATACCAAATTAAAATTACACTTCTCCTTTTAATTTACTCACTGGCAGTTTTTCCCAGAGAGCGAGAGAGAGCAAGTATGTAACAACTTTTTTTAAAATTATTTCTCTCCTGCGCCAAGTAATTACAAATCTGGCAGCGGTGTTGACAGCGCCACAACTGTGAATATGTAACCCCCGTATCCCCCAACTCTCCGACTCGCTCTACACGCGATGAGAATTTTAACCCTAAACCAAACTCTAACCTTATTAACCCAACCTCTATTTAAAGGTTGCCAAATTTTTGTATGGGAAAGTGATCAACAGCAAAATTCTAATGGGAATAGATTTGATTTTTGTTACGTGAGTGTGAGATTGATGTTTGAGAGTTGGCAGACCTGATAATGTTTAATAAAACCTGGAAAATGTTCCCTCTAGGCAAGCCTATCTTTCTCAGCGCATGTACGGTTCCTCTCGGCCTCATTATTTCTGCCTCGGCTCTGGCGGGGTCTCCCTGGCTTTGGGCCCTTCTGATCTTCCCTGGTGCCACCGGACTGGGTGATTTAGTGGCGGCGGGTAGGAGGCTATTGCTCTATGCAAACAAGGACTGATTCAGCAGTTCAGAGCGGTTCTAATCAGCTGCCGCTTCATTTATATCCTCAGAGCTCAGGCCCCAGACAGCTGTGCTGGTGCTGCTGATGGCAGCCTACTCACACACACACACAAACACACACACACACACAAAAAAAATACACCTCTCCAGCTGTCCCACTGTTGCACCTCCTGGACACAAGTCACTAATGACTCTGCATCCAAATGGACTCCTTTGGTATTCTAACCAGCCAGAAAACGAATCGATCCCTAAAACCAGTTCTTATCCTGCCTCAAGTCAGTGAATTAGCTCTAAAATCACTGGCCGGGTTAGTATGCAGTTGAAGAGGTACCCAGGAATGTTTCATTGCTGGTTTGATCAGCCAGTGACAGAACTGACCTTCTGACCTTCTAGGTTTTGTACTCTTGATATGTTACAACATCACACAGTTTGTGACATTCCGAGTCAGGGTTTGCTAATTCACACACTTGTAGAACTACAAGTTATTGTTAATGTTATGTTTTAATTCTAACATAGTCTTTGCATTTGCTTTATAATCAGGACTGTGACATGGAATCTCTCTCACCTCGTACTCCTGCGAGAGCTTCAGGTTGTCGTTGGCCTTCAACAGCTCTGTGTGTTCAGCCAGCTCCGTTATAGGGATGGGAGGATGGTTCATCATACCTGTTCGGGAGACAGAGATCAGGAGATGTTCTGTTAGAGCATCCAACACACCATATCATTACGGACCCCCCCCCCCCCAAAAAAAAAAACAAAAAAGAGCAGGCAGAACAGTGACTGAGGGACTGAGTGGGCTTTTGGACCAGGGAGGGTGGTGGCAGAGACGAGACTGCGGTGGAGGGGAGAGGGAAGTGTTGTGAGGACGCCCTCTGTGTCCATCTGGCACACACAGCCTACAGGTGGCAGTAAACGGACGGTGTTAGGAAGCATGGTGTGACCAAGCCAGAGCTCGAAAATTCTCATTCCGCACTCAAAACTCCCTCAGCGCAGACAGGGAAGTCTGAATTTATATGGAGCAGAAAACAAAAGAAGACCTATTGGCTGTTGCTGGAGTGTGAAAGAAACCCCACACCAATTATGGTTCTGTTCTACGGGGAGGAGCGGCAATGAATAGAAGAGTAACAACAGCAAACAAAAAACACATTTAAAAAAAAAAAAGGCATCAGGACTCGACATTCTGTAACTCCAGCTTGTGTTGTAAAGAAAATCTATACTTCACTTCTTACAGAACCACCCCCCATACACACACACACACACACACATTCGAAAATATTTTTTCTCAAATTTAATTAGCCTTAATCAAATGTAAAATAACTGTCACGCTAAAAATTACTTTTTGCATAAAGCACAGAAGGAGCTGCATAATTTACATCCCTCTTCGTCAACAAAGAAAGAAGAGGGGTAGAAAGACACACATAACTTAAAATTCCTCACTGTGGACCAAATCTCTCAAAAATAAACACATTATCTGAAGAAGAGTTCTAATGAAATGTTTCCATTTTATGTATTGCTGACTTTCCATGATTGTGAGACTGCTCCTATGCAGATGTGATTGTGATGCCACAGGAGGTGAACCCTGGCCTGGGGTGGGTGCATCTTACGGAAGGAGCGAGAGAGCAAGCGAACCCACCACATCTTTGCATCGGCACTTCTTCCAAATAATATAAAAAGTTTTACAATTCTCTTGTCCTTACGATTAGAAAAGGCTGCTGTAACGGTTTCAGAGTTGAATGTAATGGAGTTAATCCTGTTAAGCGTATTCTTGCGAGACTGCATTGTGCTGCAACTTTTCTTTTTGCTAAAAATATTTACACAGCTTGCGTCTTTGCTTCTATTCAAACAGAGGTCACACGATGTCTGGGTGATGTCATGTTAAAAATAAATAAATAAAAGATTTAATTGGCCATGCATAATCTGCCTAATAAGATTAGCCATCCTCAATTTCATTTTCAGTTTCTACTAATTCTCTCTAAATGTCACATAGTTCATTTAAGAGTGTACTGACTCATCCTGATCCCATGGCTCTTCTTAAATGAGAGGATCAGAGTTACAAGTCCAGACTGGCGACCGAAGACAGAACGATGAACTCTAATCCGTAGCTAGTGCTCTAGAACAATCCAACAATGCACCATTACTTGTTCTGAGTAGAATTAAGATGATTCCAGTGACCAGAGTTTGACCTTTATAGAGTAGAGAACTTACTATGGTCAAACATACCTCTTACTGTGTAAGGTATATTAAGAATGCTGTAAACTAGCCAAGAAAATTCCATCAAAGAAAATCTACTCCTTTCACAGAGAATAAAAATGCGCCTTTAATTTTTCTGTGGCTGGAATTGAACTTGTGTTCCTCCATTTCCAAATTCCAATTCCGCCGATGCGCAGCCTATTACAGACTAAGTACTAACCAATACCATGATAAAGCATTTACATTTACAGAGTTTATCGTATGCCCTTATCCAGAGCGACTTACAATCAGTAGTTACAGGGACAGTCCCCCCTGGAGACAAGTGCCTTACTCAGGGACACAGAGGAAGTAAGAGGGTTTTGAACCTGGGTCTTCTGGTTCACAGCCATGTGTGTTTCCCACTTGGCTTCTACCACCCTAAAGCAGCTGTAGTGCCAATGACTAGGGTTTGATCGTAGGAGGTCATGGTAAATGCTGATTAAAATCCCAAAAAGGGCCACATGTGCCTGGGTTCATATAGCCAGATCTACATGGTGATTTTAAAAGGTTCTAAACCAGCTAACTCCTGACTCGGCACGATTGGCAGGAAGAGCCCTTGTGTGGCGGCGCATCAGATCCCCTCCACACGCAGCATAGGGCAACATCATTCCCCTCCTCCATTAAAAGCCGAGCAACAGGCAGACAAATCAATCGCGTCATGGCTGCCATCTTGGGTTCTGGTTAGTGAACGGGAGTGTGTTTTTACTCAGCGGACGTTCTGTAGCTCGATGTGATGCAATTGTTCAAGGACAACTCCACTCCCCTTCCGAAAAAGATTCTTCCTCCAACAAGCAATCAGCAGCAGATCAATGTGCAGCACGGAAACATCCCGTCCTCTAATTACCCAGTTCCAGTCGCCAGCGCAAACCCCGGAAAAAAACCCCACACCTTCTGATAGCCCCATGCGTTCGTGTCTTTATTTACATATAAAAAGGAAGAGCCTCAGAGTGGCTCCTCTTCTTCAGTGGTTTCTGCTCTCACTGAGAAAAAGGTGATCAAATGTGGGCTGTCTGGTTTTAGCGCTTAAATCTTTTTATTTTTGTATTTTATCACAGCCTGCAGATTAGAAAGGGAAGCTTGGGGGAAGTGAAGTGGGCGGAGTTCTTTAAAAAAAAAAAAAAGGTTACACGTGTGATTAATGAGCAGTCAACAGCGTGACAAGATTTAAGGCCACAAAATAAAAGTAAACATAGCTAAAACTTTTATATATATATTATATAAAAGTTATTATATATATATATATAAGTTAAAGGAATTAGTGAATAACTTGAAAATTTGTGATGGGGGAGAAACAAATCATATGCAAATACATACAGGAGATTAAAAACAAGAAGAGTTTGTAAATGGGGCAGTGCTGAGAAAAGAGAAAAAAATGCGAGGAGACAGAAGCGCAAGAGCTTCATTACGCAGGGACTAACTTTCATAGTCAAAATCGGCTCCACTTAGAGGGCTGCTCAGACCAGAATCTGTGAAAAACAGAAAAACATAAGAAGAAAGGAAGGAAGCCTTTTAAATGCTGATGATGAAATTAATTGTAAAAAAAAGAAGACCCAAGACGCATGAAGATGGACAGGACAGAAAAGAGGTCTCCTGTTCTGTAGTGTGGATGAAGGCACGTTTTCTTGAACTGATTAGCAGCAACTCAGACTTTACCGCGTGAATTCAGGACTTCGGCGTCCTCGGGACAGGCTTGAGCGCTGAGTCCGACGCCACGCATTCAGGCAGACAGGCGGGCAGAGAAAGTAGGGCACGCATCTCAGCGGTCGGACCCCCACCCACCCGCCGACTCATCACCAGTCAGAGCCCTGCTCTGCTGTCTGCTCTCCACGGGCGCCTGCTGATTCGGCCTCATTCAAACATCTCCCAACACAAACTAGCACTCAACGCCACCAACAATGTGCGGCTGGCGGGGGAAAAAGACCCCCAACTCCACCACAGTGTAGAAAACAGAGAAGAAGGAGAAGCAGAAGAAAGCTTTTTTATTAGGGAATGGATAAAACCAAGTTTCTATTAGGTCTGATGTAGGGTGAAAAAAAGGAAAAAAACAAAAGATGACCAGGCGGTGACCCCCCCCTCCTATTCACCCTTGTATCAGTTTCTGGGTATAAACAGGCTAAAAGATCCAGATGAATAAAAGATCCACTTATGAACTGAACTCAATCACTGCTACCATGAGGGGATGAGGGGATCAGCCGGTGATTCCAAGTCTCTCTCCCACAATGGCTAATTAAACATGACGCGGGGGCACTAATCTCCTGTTGGAAGAAGCCAGTCATCTTCTGATTGGTTAGAGGTGAGTTGGAGGTGAGCAGAATTAAGGGGGTTCCACTGGAGAGTTGTGCTACTGTATGAGCCAAAAGATGAGCAGAAATGATGATCAGGAGGGGCAGAGTTTTTTTTTTATTCTTTATTTTAGGAAAACCCCAGGTTTCAGCCTCTGCCAATCACACGCACGTGGAGCCCCGACGGAGAAACGCCATCCCGAGGCTCTTTGCCCGACTGGGTGCTCGTATCGCCGGCCCCGGCCTGCCCCTGCAAGCGTGCTCATGTGGAATCGCATGAACAATGGCTACCATTAGCTAATGGGACTGTAGCAAATGATCACCGCCCTGCTTAATTGGGCAAAAATGTCTGTTTAAACGAAATGCTCAGAGCAGAGAGATAACGACACCGTGGAACGCCACAGAGTGATGGTGGCCGGTGGAGGGCTCTTTAGTAGTGCGATGTACGTGAAGCCATGTTCTTTTCTTCATGTAGGAAAGAGAACAACAGTGGAACAGAACGAGTGAAAAAAAAGTAAACCCTGCCAGTATGGATCAGTTCGGTACATATCCAGGGTTTACTCTCCACGGCCGGTTCCTTTTTCTCTTCATCTCCACTTTGCCACCAGGCCAGTCGGCAAAAGGTCAAAGCGTGGCTCTGTCAAACAGATTACCATTCTCCTCTTTAAAATAAGAGGCACTTGATGGACAGACGACTGAGACTGAAGCTCAGAGATATATGGACAGGGAGGGGAGGCTGACAAACTCGCTCCACACCGAGAAATGTCAGGTTGGGTTTAGTGGGGAAAGGCTGCAGAAAATTAGATCCTTTAGAAACAGGGAAGACCAGTGCTGGTGTCCTGTAAGTAACTTGATCATTATTATCACTTCAATACACCAACTATGCCAAGATGCTACCAAGGGAAAAGTCAACAGTACAGAAGTATCAAAACTGAACTTAGTACTGATTTTAAATGCTCTTCTTTGTCTCCATTTCTTCAAACAAACAAACAAACAAACAAACAAACAAATAAATGATTCTCATGCATTGGTATGTTCTTGTTCTTCTATAACCTTTCATCACTTGCAAAAATGCACAGGTCTAAAAAACTTTCCTGTAATGTAATTTCATGCTTCTTTGTTTTTTCAGACGATTCCTCTCACCTGGCGTCTGGAAGTTGATGCGTCTCAGCTCCACCGGGTCGGTGGGGTGGTGTGGGGCGAGGTCGGCGTTGTTCAGCAGGCACTTGGTGCGTGGCTCCGACTCCTTCCGCTTACTGCTTGAGGAGGGAAAAGCAAGGTGAAGATGAGCTGTGAACAGTTAGGATCTCTGGCAGCAAGAAAGAAGGACAAAACACAAAACACTGTCGACATGCATGAACATTGAGAGGCAAAAACAGACAAAACACACAAAACCACAGTGCTGCAAATAATTAAACATGTTTTGCTAAGGTAGGTTATTTTTTTTAAAATATGAACAAAATAAACATAAAAAACACAGCTAAGACTTACCTGTCTGGTTTGCTGCTTCCGAGGAAAGCAATGAAGGAAAAATAAATGTATAAAAGAAGGGCAAGAGACAAAATAAATAGGAAGAAGAAGTAAGAGAAGAAAACATACAAAAAAATCTATAGAAATTCTGGAAGTTCACAGAGCAGCACAGAACACCTGAACCCAGCAGAGCTGCAATGCCGCAGTCGGCCTGTAGGAGGCCACGCCGAGTCAAGGCCAAGGGCACATGAAGGAACGTTGCCTCGCGGCTTGTGGAGGCCGTCGTGCCAGAGAACAATGAGGGCAGCCAAGGTTAAGCTGCGGAGGAACTGGCTTTTGCCATCACCTGAGCTGCCCCGTACATTTTTAATGCACCGGGATGTGGAGTTCTCTCCTGCTATGTTTTGTTCTTTTATCCCCACCAGTCGGGATTTGGACAGAATGTTGGATCGCTTGCGGGAATGTAAGAAAACACACAAACATCTCTGAGCTACAGGAGATATGGAGTGTTTTCTTTTTCCAGGCCCTTAACAACAAGCCAGAAATGTAAAAAATGTGATCCTTATTAGCCTTCTCAATATGAGACTTTATTTTTGACTAGAAGCAACTGCTGGATACAGACAAAAAATACTCACTTCTTGTAGAGCAGGATGGCAATGACAATGCAGATGATGAAGACCACAGCCAGTACTGGACCCACAACCCAGATCAAGCCATCCCCAGGTTCGATTGGCTGGGGATTGTCATCTGGAGCCACTACTGGGTCTGTGAAGGGACTGGCCACGAACATTCTCTGCGCACACACACACACACAACAGAAACTAATTATGAAAGCTATTTCCATATTAAAACCAGACAATGTAGTCAATGTAGAAGAAGAATTGGGGTCTTGACTTTCGGTTGTTTTTGTCTAGTTTGGTTGAATTGGTTCTTGTTCCTTAGAGCCCTGTCTGTTTTAAACCCAACATGTGGAAAGTGTCTGAACTCACCACGTTTGTAGCGTTGAGCTCGGCCAGCAGGAAGAAGATGTATTCCTGGCCTGGCTCAAGGGCGCGGTTCTCATAGCCGCTGTACACCACCTGGTTTCCCACGGTGAAGGAGGAGGGCAGGTTGGAGGGCTTGAAGCTGGCAGCAATGTAGGGCTTCCGCGGGTCGGCCTGCCGAAGTTGTCGCCTAATGCGGGTGTGGCTGTTCCTCACGCTCACATCCCTCAACAACTGTGGCACAAGAACAATGACTCAAGAACTATTGCTGACATTATTAATGATATTAATACTGTCACTTCCCAGCTAGAAAGATTACCTGTATTACCTGCACTTGTGTTCATTTTCATATTTTGTGTTTGTATGCAATCTTTTTTTTAAGTTTTATTTAAATCTCTAAAGCACGATGAGTATGCTCTTTAGGTGGATTAGAGCTGTATGGATAAACTTGCAATTCTTACCAAGCTAGAGCAACACATTAAAAATGACAGAGAAGCAGTTATTTCTCCTTCAAATGCTGTTCCTTCTCATCAGAGCCTCTGGAAGCAAGAGTTTACCTCTTCCAGGTCCACCTCATCAGAGTTCTTAGGGATCTTGCCGGGGCCCTTGCCTTTTTTTACTGGAACCACCACTACATAGATGCTCCTGCAAGAACACAATATTGTAGAATGAACGTGTGTGATCTTTCTGTATTGTCTGAAATGGTACTGGAGGTTGATCTAAAGCTCACCTGATGATGTTCCTGGTCTCGGGGGCGGGTATGAGGATGGTGAGGGAGTTCTCTGTGTCCCGCTGAAGCTCCAGCTCTGGTTTCTTCACCAGGATAGCTGGAGCTGTCCGTGCGACCACGCGATGCCGAGGACCCCCATCACTGCTCTCCTGGCATGTGATGTGGAACTCATATGTTGTGTTAGGCCGCAAGCTGCCAATCTGCGCTTTGGTAGCCCGAGCGTCGATGTCCATCTTCTGATTATTATACTCAACCTTGAGAAGAATGAGAGGATTTCTGGCACATTGACAAATGGGCATATTCTGCATACAGATCGGGCAGAAAAGATGCTTTCATGTGAATTCTGGACAAATGGCTACACAATAATGGATGACACTGTGATGTAAAGTCACACAGAAAGTTATTTCCAGTCCCCAAGTTCTTGAAAATATATTAAAATGCACAAAAAATGGCACAATTTTTGTTTGCATTTGTATAATGATATGTAATTATGCAAATTACCACGGCTAGATTGTGATACATAATTAAAACCAACACATCATTTTAAAATGATTGTTGTAATGATTGCAATATTTCCATATATATAATCACACACACACACACACACACACACACACACACACACACACACACACACACACAAAATATAGACCAGCACTCACAGTGCAGCGATATGGGTGGCGGCTCTCTGAGAACTTCCAGGTCAACAGCACCGTTGTCTTGGTGACCAGCTTCGCAGTGAAATTCTTCGGCACATCTATAAAAGCGACAGAAACAAAATAACTTTCAGTGACACCAGAGATTGTGGTAGGGAGAAAATGAAACGCTGCATTTTATTGTTTTGTTTTTTTTTTTTTTTCAGATTTTGACGGTTATTTCCCGGGGGTCCTTCGAAGTGAGTGGAGTGCAGTGGTCGCTGTGAGGGAGCAACAGCAGTTGATTAGACACACAGCACGAGACACATGGACACACAGACCTATGGAGCACAGGACCGCCCGCTGACCAGCCCCGCCGGCAGTGCCGCCCCAGCTGTGTCACTCCATCCCTGGGCATAACCCCCGGCTTCCAACACCCTCCCCTCCCCCATGAGCCTGGTTGGGCACTGCCAAGCGTGTGCCTGGCACCAAAACGGACAAACCCAGACACAGCATGCAGACAGTTGTTAGCAGTGCATCTTGGGATGCCATGCTGCAAACAATCCCAAAGTGGGGTAGGGGGAAGGTTAAGGTTTCGGGCAGGGCAGGGCTGAGTTGAGACAGGAGTGGGGTGTCATCAAAAAAAAAAAAAATAAATAAAAATAATAATAAAAAATAACCCAATACCTGCCAGTTTAAACTGCACTCAAAAAAAAAGAAAGCAAGAAACTATGTGCTTTTCTCTCTTACAGCCTACCTGTAGGGGTGTGTAAATGAATCAGTGAATGAGTGCTGGGATGCAAGGAACTCAGTATCTGACCAATCAGCACTTACCTCAGGTTGCCAAGGCTCCTCCCCTTTTTTAACTGACTGACTTTTAACTTACTGACTGTTACCTTTGGGTTAGTGAGGTGAGTGTTCCCGCAAACACGTTACGCTTTTTTTTTTGGGAAGGGGGGGCTTTTTTTCAGTCTTTATTTGTCGTGATGAAGGTGCTTGGTGTTATTATTTTTTTTTGCTGGGTTCCCCGGTTAGACAGAAACAAGGAAGCCCTACCTGTCTCTAGGGACACCGTCCGATACTGGATCGGGGGGCTGTAGGGCCCTGGACCTACACTGGTGTGCGCTCGTATTTTCACATCGTAAGCTGAGTTGGGCTTGAGGCTGTTGAGGGTGTAGCTGGACTCGCTGGCCGGCAGGGTGAGTTCTCTGGGCACTCCGGCCGTACCCGCCTCCTGATAGGCCAGAGTGTACTCTGTGATGGCGCCGTTGCGCTCCGCCAGTACGGGCGGCAGCCAGGCGAACTGCACGGAGCAGCAGGTGACATTGGAGCTGTCTGTGATCTGGGGGTACCCTCGAGGCACCTCTTCGGGGATGGCGAGCTCCTGCACAGCCTCCTCGCCAAACCCGGCCCGACACTTGGCTGACACTTTGAAGACGTAGGTGGCGCCGCGGTGCACGTTGCCGACAGTGTACTCCTGCTCTCGGGGTGTGAACTCCAGTGTGGCCAAGGGACCCAGGTCCTTGCGGCCAAACTGTAGCCGGTAGCCCTGTACCTCCAGCCCTGCGGCCAGCTGCTGGGGGGGCTGCCATAGGACCAGCGCTGAACTCTCTGATTGCTGCCTGACCGTCAGGGATGGTGGCCCGGGTACTGAGAACAGAAACAAAATCATGCGTCAACAGCCATTTCAACGTGGTGTCTGTCACCTACAGCCAGCAGGCAGCAGGAAATGTGTGCGTGCCCATCTCCATGCATTTCGGTACGGCTAGCCAGTGTGTTTAGAAACAGCGACACAAACGATCCCTCAATAAAAAAACGAGCTGCGCTTCCCGAGAGGAAAGCACGTGTGAAATTGCTCGGATGCCTGCGTGCCAGCGTCACCCCGGCTTAATGTCTCCATCTACCACCCAGTGTCTGGAGCAGAAGTGAGCATCCAGCTGGAGACAAATGCGCAGCCCTGGCCTTGGTGGGGAAGCAGCATAATGAACGAAACGGGGGGAGTCGGGAGCAGTCAGTTATTCAAACGCAGGCACACAGGTGTAAAGATTTCCTTACGCTTTAATTACGCTCGCTCAATCTCGGTGTGTGTGTGTGCGTGTCGCTGTTCCCCACAACGGCGAATTTCAGGTCTAGCGGCTGTTCTGTGGGCGAGGGGAATTGAGTTTGAGATAATAGGTGTGTAGGCTGGGAACAGGGGGGCTGAATGGCTGTACAGCTCAAACGGATTAGGAAGAAGCCCGTCTGCATGAAACACGGGTGGCTGGGGGCGGCGTGAAGGGGAGGGGGGCTCTGGGGAATGGAGCGGGGGGCAAAGTGACAGAGAGGACAAATGGGTGAGAGGGGTCAAAATCACATTAATTGTGCCCCCCCCCCACAAACTCCAGGCACTTTGCTAAATCCATTGCCACAGGAGTACAAGCACGTTTCCCATCAGGCCCTAGCATTAATGGACGCTGTTGACACACCTTGCCTGATTCAGAGGAGATTGGCCTTCATTGGAGACCCCTCCCACGTTTCCAGGTACAAAATTTTCCCCTCCCACTCTGCCCTTCTCATGGACAGAGGACGGGTGGAGAGGTGTGAAGAGAGGGAGAGGAAAATGACCTTTAACCACTGCTTGATTAACCCACTGCTGCAACCTACATTGAGTTACAGAGTGAATATAAACCAGGACGATCCAAAAAGTGCTCCGCAGCATTCTGCAACCGAATTAATATCAGCCGAGTGGTGCCGGGCTCTGGGAAACATTGGAGGGCAAATTTAATTGAAAATGTTTCCTGTGCACCTCATTTGGGGTTGGAATGAAAAACTGTCTCTGCTTACCGAGGGCGGCCTGGCGACCTGACAGTGAAGGTCTGTGTGCACCGTCAGGCAGCTTGGTTCTACCACCTCATCAAAAAAAAAATTCTGAGACCCATTGCTATGAAGTGACCCACAAACTTGCAAGCTAATTAACAAAATCAGTAATTCAAATGAATCTGCTCGGAATGAAAAACAACACATGCTCTTCTGGGTATTGCGAGGCAGAAGCGAAAGAAACCCACTTATACTTAGACCATAGTTGCAACAATGCGGCGTAACCTTGCCAACTGCAAGTCTGGCCTGACCCCGTAATGGTCTCACAAGCACAAAGTGGATAAATTAATAGGAAACAATGGAGTTCGGGTGGTATGGTGGCATGTGGAAAGTACACTGTTATCTGCACACTGCCTTTTCTGCAACTTTAGTTCTTCTGTTCATAGTTCATGGTTTATGCTATTTTATACTACCATTATATACGTATACTGCATTTCTTGTATTAATCTAACATTATAGCTTACTGGTACACTTTACTTGCACTTTCGGTTAGTACCATTCATTCCAATTAATCTATTGGGAATGTAATTGATTCATGGGCAGGAAAACTTGATCTGACAGAATCTTCCGCTGTTGAAAGCACAAAAGAAGGTGTCTTTGAAAATAAGAACAAACTAGCATCTCCAGGTTCTAGCCCCACACATCGGCAATGTATTGCAGAGAGCAAATCTATTTCCCATGTCAAGTTTCTGCATTTAAACAATATTCAAACTATTTATCTTCGATGCCTTAAGCAATGCCTAAATTTCCCCACATCTTAAAACATATTTTGTTAGAAATGATTGACAGCCTTGGACAGAAGAGACCAGCTGCAGCAGCTGCAGCAACTCCATCACGCGATGGTGCTACCAAAGGGGTAGGTGTACCTGACAAACCGTCTCTTCCCGACTGCACAGTCTGTGGGAAGACTTCTGTCTTCGTTTCTACTGAACAAAAGGCAACGGTGGCACTTTTTTTAACAGTTGCGCTTTAAAAATAAATAAATACATAAACAAATAAATAAATGAAACGCTAGATACTTGACAAAGCGTGTGACTCTCCATCATGTCTTTATTTCTTCCTAACCAGACAACCTGCCATACAAATCACCACAGATCAATAAGCCTCAGACATGGGGGCCATGTCTGCAGACAGCAGCACTGCGGGAAAACAGTGCTTCATCATTTAAATCGCACTTGTTGGAGCAGAACATTAATATAAGCTTTCATCAGACTCGAAAAAGTTCTATTCGTAGGATTTCCGAGGGGTGACCAAGACACAAGGTGAGGTGTGAATGATGGCCAGAGAATCTACCTTTGTGCAATGTTTAAGACCTTTAAAAAAAACATTAGCAACAGAATATACAGTGAAGTTATGTACTGTGTTTGAGATATTTTTACTGGGGTTAGCATGTTTAGCACCTAGCAGCAGCATGCCATGTTATGCGAACCCTTTATGCCCCTCAAGATGGTGCCCTGAGATCACATTCTAACCTTCCGTTGCCCACGTGGTGGTGGCAGTGGTGGCCTAGCGGTTAAGGAAGCGGCCCCGTCGAATGCAGAAGACAAATTTCACTGTATGCATTGTGTGCTGTGCTGCTGTGTATCACAAGTGACAACCACTTCATTTCTTCATGTTGAAAGTCCTGGCGCTGGTCATTTACGCATTCTCCATGAATTGACCAATGCTCCCTGTGTTTTAGTGTATCAGATGGATAACTCTCTGGAGATATAGTGCCCATCTATTTGATAAGAGTTCATATTCTTGAGGTGGTAGTGCAGCTTTGAGGACGCCATGTCCTGCAAATGCTGTACCTGGGCAGAGGGAGACATTACAGAGCACAGTGTCCAGGCATCCATCACACTAAAGGAACTCGCTGAAACAAGTCGCTTCTAAGCTCGCATTTATTTATTTATCCATCCAGGGCGACATTAAGCCGATTCTCCACTGTTCAGTAATGAAACAGGGGCGGTCCTCGAAGGGAGGATGTCAGAGACCCCTGTGGCACATTAGTCACACCGGGTGACAGCTGGCAAGAGTGACAGCCCGGCGCTTCTGCGCTGTCACACTCTGACACCAGCGATAGGCGCACCTGTCACGCTTTAGGGCTGTCACGGGGTGCTTTGAAGGCCTTGTGGCAACACAGGAAAGAGAAACAGCCCAACACCTAACTGGACACACACTCAGACACATAGAGGCTACATAAAGTTGCTGGCCCTATCACTCTCTGTGGGTGAGAAAGCCCAATCAGTTCACATCGGCCTTGATCTCATATGGGGCTCTAGGGCATATGACCTGAAGCACCTGAGACCTGAGTCTTGTGTGAGTTCCTCTCTGCGTGGCTTTACGCCACTCCCGTCTCCGGTGTGCAGTGTAGGCGTCAGCATGATGCACAATGGCTCGCAGCGACTCCATCCACCCTCTTGCCCCGTCACCACCCGACCCCACCTCTCAAGGTATGTGTCAGTGGGCCAATCATCCTGGGCACACTGAGCAACAGTTGCCGATTGGTAGAGAAAAACTTACTATAATGCTCAATTACTCTGACTCATATGTACTGGAACTTCACCACCAATTTACTGACCGCTGCAGAGCTGAGAAACAACATCCCTGTGAACTCATGGACTCATTTCCTTTAATGCTCATCCAGTTTGAGTTCACTTTTATTCTTGCTCTTTTATTGGTTATTTTAAGGGTTCACATGATGCACTGTATTTATTTGGATGACCTATGCATGAGAGTTAAAAAGAACAAGAAAAAACTGGTGGCATTTCAATGAGTTAACTTCCTAAAAATCCTAAAAATCGGCCAAAAAGGCCGCCCTTCTGCAACTCTGCGTTTAACAAGAATAATTAATAACGATGTATCTGTGCGGCACAGCAGCTCTGCCCTCATTACTTAAGTGTCAGTGCAGTTCCTCGGCACACTTCATTTTCTACAGCAAGCTGAGTGAACGTTTGAACTCAATTAAACAAACATCAATAAAAAATTTAATCCTTTCGGGCACTTTGTGTGCTTCCATTCTTATAGATATTTCTTTCATACCTCTTTTTAATTCTCAGTCAGTATTAGTGCCCCAGTGAGAGCTATGAGAATGGGCCCCGCCCAACGGGATTCGCCTGCAGTGCAGTGCTGAGGCAGTTGGGACTGACCTGCTCCCTTGGTCACCACCAGCTTGGGCTTGCTGCGAGCACCGTCTCCTTTGGTGGTGTAGGCTGCCACCGTGATGGAGTAAGTGGTGTTGGGCTTGAGACCTCCAATGATCATCTCCTGCAGGATTCACACATGCAAAGAGGGGTCAAACACAAATACACACTCATCGATTCCTGAAGGCCTCCGGCACACTGAAACCTTCCCTTTTACCCTCCTCTGAAACATTTATGATGTGATCTCCAGCTCTCCTCTGCTACTGAGTGGTGGAACCAGGATTCTGCATATCCCTTACATTAGCCCATCACTGTGCTTGAGAACCAGCCTTTCGACCTTACGGTTTCATTACAGATTGAGGCAGGCTTAACAGCACATTCGTTCCCATCAAAATGTTCTGGAAACGTGTGAGCAAATTAATGTGTGGATTAAGTATGCACACACACACACACACACACAAACACATTAAATGAATAATTAATTCTTCAATACCGGACAGCAATCGGAGCACACTCAGACGCACACAGCTCAGATACTTTCAGTCACCCATTATTTTCCAATAGCTGAGAGGAGAGGAGAGGCGCAGATCAATGCTGATGAATTTTTCAGCAGGAGAGCGAAAGGGAGTGAGGACATTAGCCGGCTTTTCAAGAGTCGGAGGCAGGCGCCATCACTTCGCATAAGTCTCCAACGATGCCATGCAAGAACTGAGGTTAGAGGATGGCTCAACTTAAAACAGCCAAACTTAAGGATGAAATGTTCACTCAAGCATCTGTCTATATCCATATACAGATGTATTTACTCTGTATTAATTTATAGAAAAAGAGGCTTTAATGGCGGAGTGGCAAATGTAAAGTGTGACAATCACAGTCATGTGAAAAAATACATCTCATGGAAACTGGTCATTTCTTAAGCATATTTGAACAGCAATGTCCATGAATAAAAATGGAATATTTCAATAATTCTCCACTAAATACACATTAGACTAACTGCCCCGTTACAGCTGGTATCCAGAGCTCCAGATTAGATGGTATCGATTAGAACCTCCTGCAGGTTGTGAGGCAGGTGGAACCTGTCTTAATTCAGCCTTACACCTAGACTCTGGAGTTATGTTTGCAATGGAATTGTGTCTTCGCAGCCCAAATAGCTAATTAGAGCAAGCCAATAAACACTGTGACAAAGACCAGGCCTTTCGGAATAATGTGCTCAGGGCAGAAACATTGGAGATAAGAATTGCTCGGATTACTGATCGAGGTGCATTATCACATGACTGTGCATACTTCGAACTTAACAAATCATTACAATAATCAATGAATATACATGTTTTTTTTTCAAAAACACAATCACAATGGAGTCCTGCACTAAAAGAACACACACTAACATGACAAACTCCACACACAAGCAGGAAAAGGAGCCACAAAGTGCTGTGCTGATCATGCGCTGTGCCATCAATAGAGATGTGTGTAATATATGGGTGTTGGGATATGTAGCCATGATTGAAATATCGGATTGTGAGACATTATATAGCAAATTACCCATTATTAGTGCACAATATTCATATTTATCACTTCACTGATACAGAGTTTCAAATCTATGTAATGCATTTCGACATCTGTATCCCGAGGCTGCTATACTATATTGTTGTATTTAAGTTATAATAACAAAAATTTGATCACAGAAGTAATGATTTGATTGTTTTGCATTCATGTGTATTATGCAGTTATGTCTGTTCTGTGATTAGGGAATTTGAATTCAGTATAATTTGTTTTACTCATTATAATGAAAACTATTCATTATATGTTTCATAAGATATGTAGCTACCAATGCTGGCACTGGATAGATGTAATGGGAATATGGCTGGGAAGAGGTACTGGTGGAATGCTGGTGCCCGATTGGCTAGGCATGAGCAGCACAGCAGGCTTCAGGGCTTCGAGTGAGCATTCCCATTTCTGTGTTGCTTAAATCCAAGCAGCATACTCACATATTCGGCTGTCTCGTCCGTCTCCCACTACTCCCCCCCAACCAGAGGAGAGTACATGACAGACAGCCATTTACAAGAGAGGTAAAGAAAGAGAAGTAAAGAGTGAGAAGGAAGGGCAGTTGAGCAACACGAATGAAGGGAAATTTGAGGGGGGGTTAGAAGTAGGTCAACTCGTTCCCACCAGAGATCCCACAGACAGTCCAGGTTTCAGAGAGAGACGTGACATTTATAATGGTGTCTTTAACTGCCGAACGCTGCACTGTTATCTACATAAATATCTGAATGCAGCATGCTGCAAGGGCATGGTATGCATGCACTTTCTGGCCAAATTGTTTCCATTGTTCAGAAATCCAGATGCTACCTTTACTCTTGGTCAAGTCAAAACCATTGCTGGATTCAAAGCAGCCGTGTTAACATGCCTCATTTTGTCTATGCAACTCTGCCAAAAGGGGTAACGTAGAAAGGCAGACAAGGGCAGGGACTGCTGTTACAATTTTAGCTTAAACACATTGGCTATGGACAACAAAGGACAGACAAAAAAAGACAGTCATTAGGCCTAAAATACACCCCTGTCCAGTCAGAGGTGGACGTTTAGGTGATGGAGTGAGGGTGCTTTGCGCTGCAGGAGAGCTGCTATATTTGTCAGGGTGAGAGCCGTAGGGCCCCTGATGGCTGGTCGGGCCGCGACGTACCTGAGCGTCAGCCAGCATGACGTCCTTGATGAGGGGCAGGCCACGCGACTCGCCATTCTCCACACGCACATAGTGCACCTGGTAACCACGGATCTGGCCGTTCTGCCGCCCTGGCAACAGCGAGCGCCACATGACCTTGATGGCCGTGGAGTTCAGCACCTCCACTTCCACACGGCGAGGGGGTGCCCCAGGGACTACAAGAGGAAGAGATATGCAGAGTTAAGGCAGTGGCTCAAAAAAAAAAAAAATTCTCTCAGGCTGTAACACATTATTTCAGATTTTTAATTTTCTGTTCTTCTAAGTAGTTACCTGTTCACCTCAAAACTGTACCCACAAGTTAGTTATTTTATTTATTTATGTAATTTTAAAACACAAAAAATGAAGGTGTTTGCATGCTAACTAGACAGTATGTCTTGTAATACCCTTTATAGACCACAAGAGGCAATAATGAGTCTTGCAACCACTCTGCTTTCCCTGACTCCTGACAATACTTTTGATGGAAATTGTACTTTTTTTAATTTGGTGATTTTAAAAAGATTGCCAGAAGTGAGATGTTTTATAGGAGCCTCCCTATTTTAATTTAAGTCACCAGGAGACTGAATCAAAAAATTTCGCTCCATTAAACATTTTTAAATTGTGCAAACTGACACTGCTGATTAGTAGAAGACAGTAATTACAGTTAATCAGTTGTTTATTTTTTTGGTTAATCCACACTTTTCCTTCACACAACAATCTGCACGTGTGATTGCAAAGTGCGACAGATTTACAATGCAAGACGTAAGGTGGTACGAAATAAACTCATTACCATCATGTCATATGGTGTACGATAAGTGGAACTAATTAACACCTAATTGTTTTTTTCTGCCTCATTATAAATAAACAAATAAATAAATAAATCAAGGACGTAGCAAAGACAAGGACTTTTGAGGAACCTTGGAAATCTGATTCTTTAATCCGACTCCCCGCCCACACTCGGAAGAAACATTCCTCTCCCCTCTCTCAGTCTGCCCTGTATCCTCCTGCAGCTCTAAAGTGCGACCCAATCCTTCTGTGTCTACAGTGCAATACTCTCCCATGAGGGTATTTCTCCTTCAGAGCTCTCTCCGAGAAACTCAGACAGAGGGCAAAATCTTCCTCGCATCTTTAAGGGAAGACCTTTACAGCGCAGGGTTAGCCGGCCACCCATTTGTCTCAGCACTCAAATACCTATTTGATGGAGGCTTTTCCAGGCACACAGAGGAGCCAGTGAAATGAGATTTCCCAGCGGAGGCCTGGGCACTGTGACCCACAGCTGACCTACAGCTCTCAGCTGCCCCATCTCCAGCTAACACCACCGGGCCCAAGATCCAACTGCCCACACATCCATCACTACAGAGACCCCTGCCAGCTCTTGGTGAGAGGAAGGAAAACCCAGGCCAAGAAGTGCCGGAGAGAATTTACTGGGTTTCTTATTGATTAGCAGCTTGTCTCCTAAACAGAAGCTGTCAGGGAGCGAGAGAGAGAGACAGAGAGCGAGTGGAAGAGAGATGATGGGGGAAGGGGGCCATAACCAGGGGATGTTTCACAGATTTCTCACCGACACGGACATCTCCTGATATCATCTCTGCTATCATGTACAGCTGCCTGACCTGTAATGAACACGGCCGTCTTGCGATTTATACTGACAAACGATTAGGTCAGATACTAAAGCCATACTAGTGAAGCAATATGACTGATTTAAAAAAAAACTAACCAGACCTCCTTGATATTATATAAAAATAGCAGGTAACACACTTGAATATGAACCAGAAGACTCAGAAGTCACAGATTCAAACCCCACTTACTACCATTGTGTCCATAAGCAAGACACTTAACCCTCAGTTGTTCCAGAGGGCCGTTTCCTGTAACTACTGGGTGATAAACAGAAAACTATTTAGAAGGACAATATGTCAAATTTGATCAGGTTTAATGTGGTGTGGAATCATTTGTATTTGGAGACCACAAGGGTTTAAAATATTTAAAATACAGTACGTTACCACAATCACACCTAGTGGTGCTTCCTTTATGACACCAAATGCAGACAAGACTTATTGATGCCTACATTTCTATCTGCAAAATGTATGATTATTGATACAAGAGTCAAATGGTGCACCACAGACGTTAATATACTGTAGGTTCATATGCAACTACCTTTGAAAGAACCCCAAATATATATTTTGGATGGTGCACATCCTACCAAATTACTACATGATCAGTACATGATTACTACATGATCAGTGAACCTTACCACAGTAAAATTGATGGCTTGTGATGGATGAACAACTTCTATACTGCTCTCCCTTTAATTTCTCACCCACCATGTTGATAAGCATCCACAATGAAAGTATGTACCCTAAAAATATCATTACCACCGCAGTGGAGCAAGGAGACGAGAGCAACTGGCATTTTAAGTTATAGTGCGGAAAAATAAACCCCACTACCATAGGTTTACTGATGCATTACACGCCGCGGCTTTAGTTTATGAGACCAACATCCTCTCCAGTGCAGCAGATACATATTATGTTTACAGAGCACTGTGCTTCCTGGAAGTAATGTTCTTTTACTGTCTCTAACACACTACAGGGTATTAAGCGCTTTACTGTCTCTACCGTCAGCAGGATCTGGCCGAACAGAACAGGCGGGTTGCTTTGGAAACTACCTTATTTCTGCAGTGCACTTATCCACAACTAGCTTTGCTCATGTGCTTATATTTCGGTGCTCCTTTGCGTCATTAGCATTTTATGTATGTATACGTAATTACTTGATTGTAGTATAAAGTATAATGAGTACATCCTGTAGAGTTCTGCATGAAAATTCAAGGCTATCTAAGAAGGACAGACTAATTACCATCCTCGTCGGTGCGGCACATGAGGGGCTCGCTCATGGGCCCTGGGCCGATGGCAGTAAAGGCGGCCACGCTCACAGTGTACTGGGTCCACTTCTCCAGCCGCTGCAGGACCAGCTGACCAGTGGTGGGGGAAATGTCGGACTCCTCCATGAGCTCTGCGCCGGGCTCAGCTCCCACCACCTGGTAGCGCACAATATACCCCGCCAGGTCGCCATTTTGGCTCTCTGCAGGCGGGGGGCGCCAACTTACCAGCAGGGTGGTGGAGCTGGAGCTGCTGCACTTAATGTCTTGAGGGGGGGCGGAGGGCTCTGGGCAGTGGGAGGAGCAAGAGGAGAAAGGGGGGGGAGGGAAGAAGAGGAGGAGGAAGACAGGAGGAGGGGGAGGAATAGGTGAAAAACAAACGAACAAAAAAAAAGATGGGAGAGAAAAAGAAAATGATAAAAGGGAAAACAAACGAAACAAGCCAAGACGACACCGAAAGGGACCAAAACAGAAATACGGCTTTAAAAAAATTAATTTAAAAGGGCAAATGCAAAACTGAAAAAAAAGGACAAAGCATGCCCGCATGCAATGGAGCTGTGTAGGGTGGGCTGCGCACATGGCCTCTTAACACCTCAACACCTCACACACTGTTCTGCACACACTGACTAGCACATCCTGTCTTCAGTTAAAACTCATAACAGAAGTAATTTAAATGTGTGACTTTGCACTTGTCCAGACCTGCTCACTAACACTCCAGTGTGTACTGATTAGGGGACTGTCCCCCTCTTCTCTGATGATGTAATACGTAGCCCAACTAGATTCATGGTTTTTAATAAGATTGTTTTTATGGTTTGATCACAATTCTTATGACTTTTTGTGACGTCTTGACTTGACAGGATATCTATGGCATTTTTGGAAATGAGGCCACGTTTAAAACTGGCCTTGGTTCATACTACGTGCTTACGTAGTGGGTGCATGCTGTACCTATTTACTTCGTTTACAATAAAATTAGAAAATGGCCAGCCTGTATCAATGTGACTATGCTCTCTATTTACTGACTGTCCAATTTAACAATTTAAATGTATTCAACAATGTTCCTGAGGCTGGCAGCGCCATTACTATTTTCTTTGAATGTGAAGGTAAATAACCTGAAATTGAGTGTATTCTACAGAGACCAACTTAATGAATGAAAACTTCAACACAACACATCATCATTCCAAAAGAAGGGACTTCTGCAAGAAAGTTAAAACTAATACAAATGATAAATGACAAGGATCTGGAAAAAGAAGGCCTCTGTAAAGTAAACAAACTCAAAAAAATAAAGATGTATTAGGATCAACTCATACAATACATGAAAAACAGAAAGAAAATGCAAAGGCATTAAACGCATTACAGCTAAAAATAAATAGATAAATAAAATGACATAGGCATCTTCTGCATGATACGTACCTGGCATCCATCAAACACTAAACTCTACAGACTTTCTTACTGCAAGCACCCGGCTGCTGGGGAAGAAACCTCCCTGAGCCGTTGGGATCCAGCGCGCTCCCTCTTAAAAAAATGCTTTGCAAACACAGAATGTGTCCATCTACGTCTATCTACTTCCCAAACAACTGCATAAAGAAAGATTTCTTATGACCCCTTGTCTGATGTTCTGATATATATCTGGAGGGAGAGGGCTGGCCCAGTGCTTTAACCAGGACTGCACTATATACTCCTTTTATGGGCCTGAGGGTCCACAGCATGGAGAGCGAGAGAGGCGGGGTTTGGTTTGGGGTGGCCAAGGCCTCTGGCACGTCTAAGAGTCCCATTCTGTACCAGTCCCTTTACTGTGTTTCATACAGAGGTTTGTGTGGGAAGAGGGCTCTGATGTGTGTTAGGTGAATCTCATCATGCGTCTGGCTGTTCAGACCATTCATTAATCTCAATGCCTTGGTGACCAGTCCACTGATTCCTCCAGAAGGGTGGAGGCCATTCATCAGGGTCCTTCCTGTTGCGTAATTCCTGTTCCCTTTATTTTCCTGCGAAATGGGCTTATTTACACACGGCTTTAGTGGATTTCCCTCTTCTCTGCCAAATTGTGTTTGCCAGAGCTCTAAATGTCAGGACTGATTGTCCATTGCTCCATCACAGAGCGGCGAACAGCCACTGATATCTGACAATGGCCGAGCTGTATCGGTGCAGATAGGCCCTGAGCCCAGATAACACGAAAGACGATTGCCGGACCTAATCTGCTGTCTGTTTACAGCAGCAACTGAAGTGCTATAGATTATGGATGCCTATCACTGTAACGTCTAATGACAACTTCAGGGCCAGCTTTCCTAGCAGCTGCCTCCCACTGGTCAAGTGCCATGGCCTTGTGAAGGGATCCGAGCGCATCATCTAAATCCATCTCCCATTTTTCATTTGTTGAACAAGCTGACGTTAATCCACACTGAAAAAAAAATAGGTAAATTGATTGGATTTTTCTAACTGTCAGTGTCAAAAGGCAGGTCATTTGTCATAATTAAAGAATTAATCACTGCAGCAAATGCCCATGCTAATTCTCGAATGTACCTAAAAAGCTACAAGCAATCATTGTAAGTGGGTGGTGATTGTAGTGGTGTGTGTGTGTGTGTGTGTGTGTGTGGGGGGGGGGGGGGGGGGGGGGGGGGGGGGACAAAACTGATTGTCTGATCAAGGGTTCTTTGACTCGATGAAATGGGATTCTTAACTGCCACCCTTGTTTAAATATCCTGCTTCCACAGCAAACCCTGCACCACTGGTCATGGACTCATGCTCCTTCTCCACATGCGTGGACCCTCCTTGGCCATGTCTGAACAGGACCATCACTGTCTCAACTTTGTCTCAGCACACTGGGCATCCATGTGAGGCCTGTACTGCCCACCAGCTTCCGACACTAAGGCCTCCATACTAGAAGATCAAAGCCAATTTGAGCTTACATCAGAAGCCCTCAAAGAACAGAATTGGTGGGGGTTCTGGTCAATTAATCTCAATGACTGAGGGTGTTGGGGGCTGAAGACCTGTGGGAAGTGGGTGGTGGGAGACGGTCCCCCTGGAGCTCAAGATGTGTTAAACGTTCCACAAACTCAAAAGCCTGAACACACTTGCACAGGAATACTGGATCGAAAAGTAACAAGAACTGACTTTTATTTCACTTTCTCTTGTTCATAAAGGAGTCCAGGCTGCCAGGCATTGTGGGATACTTGGAACACCGCCGTAGTCTAAGCTGAAGTACGTTGGAGTAGGCAAGGTTGAAGCCAATGGATAATTGTGATGCACGAGGGTGCATGCTCCTAGTTGTGTTGGTTTAAGAACTGTGACGACGTTTTGTGAACATAATTGAATTTATAGCTTTAGGGGACCACAGTGTTTTTTTTTTCATTTCTCTGCACAGCGGCAAACTGCAACCTTCACCTGTGTGTGTTTCCTTTGTTTCCCTTTTTAAGGGACACGCACCACTGAGCTTCTGGAGCTGGACAGATTTGTCTTCAGCTCGTTTCGCAGAGTGCCAGGGTGAACATGTTTGCGGTGCTTGTCAGCCGCTAAAAAGCTCGTTTCCACCTGCGCTGCTTGGCTGGGTCTCACTGTTGCCGCCAGGCACTCGCCGGGGCTCCCTTCCGCAGATGTGAAATTTGAACAACCTGCGCGAAGCGGCGAGGAGAATTCCCCAGGGTGACGACATTTGACCGGGGCCGTCTCCACTCCGAACAGCCATGCGCGAGGCACAACTTTATTGTGTGACAGAGGGGGCCGTGTTTAACCCGATTCCGAGAGCCGGGAATATTGGGGCTTTTTCAACTACGGATTGGGGTGGAATAATGCAAAATTTTGCACTACAGTGTACAAAACACTCCCAGTCCCCGGCAGACTGGACTCCTTAGAAAGACTTACCTCCTGGGCATCCACAAGATAGTGTTTGTGTGTGAGGGTGAAAAGTGTGTAGAGGTTAGCACTGACTTTCTGACTTCTCTGCCATTCATCTCCCTGACCTTCCTCTGAGGAGAAGGCTGCAGTGTGCTGACCTCTGTTTAAGGGAGGGCTCCAGAGGCCACCATGAATGGCTCTTTCAGAACTGCAGACAGGCCAAGGGGGAAGCCTCATCAGTGCATAATAGCACCGATGGACACATATGGGCCCTCGTTCAGTCCTTCTCCTCATTAGAGGGGACAAAACCGCAAAGATACTTACTCTCACCTTCATTTTAACTGATTTATATCTGTATTGCTAAATTATGTGACTGCTAGTGGTGCTGCTGATGGTCACATTTATGTTAAAATAAAATAAAACCCAAATGCAAGGCTAAAAAAGTTGTGGTCCTGAAGGGATTTGAGTCTTATGTGATTAAAAAAGGAACCCAAATCCAAAACAACTCAAAGACAGCTAATCAACTGAACAAAAAAAAAAAAGGAAACAAGCTGTGTGACACCAAAGCCATTCCAAGGAAATTTAGATTGTTTCAGTTCAAAGGGAAACAAGTGAATGAAAGAAAATAGATAATTAGAACGATAGATAGATAGAGAGATAGATAGAGAGAGAGAGTGTGAAGCACTCAGCTTGTAGCTTACCATTCATAAAAACAAATCAAGACAGACATTTAAAAGGACACATGGGCACGTGTACAGGGGTGGCATTCACAGGTGGAATACATGGACATACACAGGAGAGGTCATGCCTGTTATCGCCAGTGACTGGGTTTCCACAGCGCCCCAGTGTGACAGGAGAAGGGTGCTGCATGCAGCTGGTGATTGCTCACTCTCAACTTCTGTGTCTGTGTAAGAGCTGACCCCGGCATCAAGCAAAGAAAGAGCCCCAGTCCCACCAATCAAAGCCCAACCCACTGGAGCCAGGTAAAATACAGAGTTAACAAAAGCTGAATTGGTAGAAACAGAAAATGTGTTAAAGAAAGTCTCACTGCCATGGCTTCCTTTAACTTGCCAAAATGACCCTAGTTTAGCAATTAACCAGTTAAAACCCATGTAGCATTATACACATTCTTAATACATTTTATTTAGACAGTGACTACATGGGTTGGGTGCTAGAGATGTTATTAATAGAGGACAGTGAGGCAGCGTGCTAATATTTGCACAATATGCCCAGCATAGTGAGAATGAAAATGAAAAGTGTATCATCGCAGCAGTCAGTGGATTCCCCTTTAAGAACAGGATGTTCACAAACAGGGAAGAAAAATACATGGGAGCTTCTGAATTTCCTGCAGGATTAAATGTTACATTTTTCAAACAAAATGCGCCGAGGTGCCGATGCGTTCAATCTTGAGAAAGCCGTGAGCGTGCTCAGCACAAGCTGAATTTTTGATGGCCCCGACGCACAGACCAAATCATGATGTCACTTCTGCAAGCGGATATTCTTAGGCGGCACGAGATAAATAATTCAGTAGCACTTCTGCTGCAAGCCAGCGTGAATATACGCAAGCTAATCTATGGGAGAAGGGCCCAGCAAGGGGCCATAACCGCTCCAGTGACCCCTGACGGGGCTGCCCCGCTGTCCTACGGCTAACACTAATCCCCGAAAGCGCCGGCTTGGACCGGAGAGGTGCGTGGGGAGCCATGGCAGTTTCCAGAATCAATGACATTTTGTGTGTTCCAGTCACAAGGAAAAAAAGTGCTCTTGTTGCTGACAAATGAAAAAAGAAATTTGAACCGAACAACAAAGAAGAAGAGGAAAAAGAAAACTAGAAAACATAAAAAAAAAAAAAAAAATCTGCACCGCGCCCATCTGGAATCGACGTGTCCACATTGATTTGTTTTGTTTCACATGTAGTATCCAGCATAGCATACACAGAGTGACAAAAAACAGAAACTAAGGAGAAAACAGTAAAATGAAAAAAGAAAAGGAGGTATCACATCAACAGCCAGTGACACCGCTTGAGCGAGGCTCTGAAGCCATTAAACTAAACTAACAGCCTCTACTCTTTTCCCAAACAGTGCAGCACATGAGACATGAAGGGGGAAAACAGAAACTAGCCACTGCAAAAGCGGCACATTTGGACTCATTTCCCTGTGGTTGCAAATGTAGAGGGGAAAACATCAGTCATTGCATAGAACACTCATTACAAACAGGAAGCAGTAACATGGCAGCACACACAGTGATCAGAGGGGTTTCCTGAGAAGCCATAGCCCAGAGCCAATGCCGCAGCAGCATTCGCGGCTCAGAGATAAAGCTACTCGTTCCCAGGAAATGCAGACATGGCTCTCCTGTGCCGTAAAACCACTCAATCATACCCGTATGTTTTTTACGGCACTTTCTATAGCCCTGTAATAACGATGATTACTTGAAAAAAGGACTTTTCAAAGCACAACCTCTTCATTGAGCCACCCAGGAGACCCCAGCTGTGAGTTAACCCATATTCTAGCCTAAGAAAGGTACACACACATACACACAGTTCTCAGCCTGCTAGACCCCGTAGAACAAGCATGGCCGGTGAGTCGAAAAATATGAAAGTAAAAACATCACATACTGGCTTGAGCGCTTTTCTGGGAGATCTCATTGGTGAAGGCTCCGATGCCCTTGTTGGAGATGGCAGCCAGAGAGAAGAAGTACTCTGTGTTGGGCTTCAGGCCCTCCACAATAAAGGAAGAGGATGGACCAAACTTTTTAGTGACCTAGGTGATAGGACATTATACAGTGAGTCAATGGGTTGGGAATGATCAAGGGTCCACAATATAAGACTTGGGCAGTATTCATACTTTCATACCCTATACTTACCTCAGTGCCTTTGGCACCTTCTCTGTAGCGTAACTCATAGCTGATGATTCCCTCCTTGTCAAAGGCAGGCTCCCAGGTCAGCTCCATGCTTGTGTCTGACACCGTACCAACTTGGAACTTTGTGGGCTGACCAGGAACTAGAAGAAACCCGAGGCATTTAATAATCACATTTTTATAGAAATTTCCCCCAAGGTCGCACATTTTTCAACAGGATCTTAGCTGACTTTTTTATTTGTGTGAGAAAGACAGACCATATATAAATTATAACAAACTGACCTCCCAGTTGCATTTTGACCTGGATGGGATCTGATGGCGGCCCATCCCCAACTGAGGTGAAAGCCAGGACTCGGATGGTGTAGGTCTCAGAGGCCACAAGGCTCTGGATGGTGGTGATCACGCTATCCTGCACATTGTGGATCTGCCACAGGCTCATGGGCTGGCTGTCATCCATGGTGTAGTAAACCCGATACCCTTTGATCTGCCCGTTGGGTTCCTCCGGCTCATCCCATCGCACCATCATGGTGTTCTGAGAGATAATTCGCGCTTGGATGTTCCTGGGTGGGCTTGCCGGCGCCTGCTCTCCTGTGCGAGCCTCCACCGGCTCACTGGGAGGTCCCTGACCAATGGTGTTAACAGCTGACACTCGAATCTCATACTCTGTGTTGGGAGAGAGGCCACCGATGCTGTAACGGGTAGTAGTAATGCTGTCCATCGTCTCAAACTTGCTATCGGGGGTCTTGGCTCGGTACTGTATGATATAATATGTCACTGGGTCTGGGTTGCCACTGTCCCAGGTGATGGTGACACTAGTGGCCGTAGTCTCTGTAACCACTGGGGTCCCTGGTGGTTTTGGCAGGGCTGTGAAAGAATGATAATGTTGTTATCAACCTATCCTATCTTACCAATAAAGCTAATAATTCACCTAGAAATGTAGACCTTTAAATTCGACCGTTACAGTACTGATTAGAGCTGTAAATCTTGGCCCGCGCCCAACCTCATTTTAGTCATGCTTGGGTCGGGTCGAGTTAAATTTGCTAACCTTTTATGGTCTATAGTACTTATCCTTTCCATATGATTCGCTGCTTTTAAATGTGTTTTGGTCATTGGTAAAAATGTTTTGCATGTTGTAAATAGATTTTTATTAAATGTTTCTTTTATGAAATGTGTATTTGATTTGCAATTCTCTACCACCATGGTCAGGTGATGTATTTTAATTACAACGAGAGAGATGAGGAAACCCGGTCATTTCCCCACACATTTCCTTTCCTAGTATAGCACTCGAAGCACATGCAAAGAAAGCCGGCCTTTCTAAAAAGTGCCACTTTTGATTGGTTGACTTTTAATACCTGATTACAGTCCTGGTACTACTGAAAAATACGGTTTACCCTAGTGTGATCTCTGCCATTAGTGAAGGAATTTAATCTAAACAAATTAATGTCCTTAGCTGGGTAATTCCAATTTGGAAAGCTCCAATGATCTAACAAAATCTGCACCCAACTAAATTTGTTCATGCTTGGAATACTTCAAGTTGGAGGAGCAACAAGTTGTCCACACTGAAGCTCCTGAGGGGAAAACCTTAGCCTTACACTTGACGGTGATCTGGGCCACAGCTTCAATGATGCCCAGGCTGCTCATGGCCACGCAGGTATAGTTGGCGGACTCTCGAATGCTGTTGAGCTCGAGAACATTCCGGCCCACTGGCATCTCGTCCTCGGGTGTCAGGTCCTCGGAGTTCAGCATCCACTTGACGTAGGGCATGGGTGAGCCCACTGCCACGCAGGTGATGTTGACGCTGCCACCAGGCATGATCTCATGGTTGGTTGGTAAAATGGAGAAGCGAGGAGGCACGCGGCGGACTGAGGGAGCGAAGGAGGAACGAAAGACAAGAGAAAGGTAACAAGACAGGCCGATGAAAATGAGTCCTTCTTTAGAACCAGATCACAGTCTAAAGAAAGGACAACAAATGGCAAAATGATACCAAAAAACACAACTAAAGGAAATCTACATTTCGATTTTTCTTTTTGGAACTTAAACCAAAACAGTGATGAGAGAAATAAAACTGTTCACCAACAATAGATTGACATTAAAGCAACAATTCATGGCAACAAGGTTCCATTGACCAAAAAATTTGACCCATCACGCACATTTATTGGCACAAAAATCTATTATGAGTTTCTCATCTTTTGAGAACTGAACTGCTGCACATTAAACCTTTGTCTGACTCTCATTCTCTCACTTTCTGTCTTTATCCATCTACACGACAGTCAGTCTCATGATGCTTGAGCTTTCTGATCTCCAAGCTGGTCCAAGGCAAACCAGAAGCTGGCTCCTAGTGAGTCAGAACAAGCCATAAGATCAGATTAGGTCAGATCTCCATGGCTCCTTTCTCTGAACTCCTCCGCAAAGATCTCTAGAGCTAGAAAAGGGCTTCTTCAATGGCTGCATGTGCCAATAAGCAGGGTGCTGGCTGCTTGGCTAAAGATGAGAAACTTTAATGAGATTTTTGTGGTTCAGGGTAGATCAACTGGACAAAGCCTTTTTGAGATCTGACACGGTTCCATTGATAGATGCAGCTATCATTATCACAGACACCATGCATAATAGGTAGAAGTAAATAAAGGAAAATAAAGAAATGATAAAGAAAAAAAAACAGTGGTTTGACTGATAATAAATGCATAGAGGAGTATAACTAAAGGGTCGCTAGCATGCCCAGACAAAGACGATTAAAGAGAAAAAAAGGGTAGAGGAAGAGAGCGAGAGAGAGATATGAGAGAGGGTGAGCAGTAGAGCCATAAAGAAAGAGAAAAAGAAGGGAGGGGTGGGAGAAGGGAGGGGGGAACCCACTTCAATTCTGTGCAAGCTTTTTTTTTCTTTTTATAATTTCTCCTGCCGGTCTCACTTAATGTGACAGGGGCACATTGTCACATTTCAGTCCCGGACCAAAGAAACACCAATGAATAAACAGAACCAATGGCTTCTAATAAACAGCTACACAGCTAACTGTAGAGGCTGTAGCACTGATGTTACGATCACAGATGCTAAAGGAAAAAATAAAGACAGAGGTAAACAAAAACTACCAGTAAACAGCAAGTAAAGACACAGGTCTAATCTACGATGGTGGACAGGTACACATCTGCACCGTAGAGCTGCCAAACCTCCATATGAGAGCAGGTATGGGTGGTGATGTGATGGACAAGGTGGTCTTGTGAAGTATTAATGGGGTTTTTGGATGGAGTGGTGGACCAGCCTCCCTACACGGCACTTCCATTCTTGGTAACCTTCCTCTAGTCTAGTTATAAATTCTACTTTGATCAGATTGAACTGGATCGCTATGAGTAATCTTTATGTTAAGTTTAAACTATTTCCTTACCAGTGAATTCTTTAACCCTTGAGGAAAGACATGGCTCATCTTTTGACATTTATGTGATAAAGGATTGATTGCTTATCAATCAACTACTCAATTAGGATTAGACTATCAAATCAGGACTAGTTTAATTTGCTTTTGATAAGTTGAATTTAAGCATGTGCTGGCTTTTTAATAAGTTGCTTGTTTATAAAGTGTTGCACACCATAATGATCCATAAACTGGATTCTGTTCTCTCAGAAATGCTGTCGTTCAGTTTAGGAACTAGTCAATATTTTTTGATTATTAAGCCAATATAAGTTTGGTTACTCCAAGAATTGCCAAGGCAGAAGCCTGTTGGAGTGCAGCAAAAGATGACAGGGCAGGGGACCTACAGTAGGTGGGGTGAAATGGTGGTGCTTGTTGACATGAGAAGCCATGCAAGCTTCATTAAGATAAGCTAAACAAGTAAGGAAAAGAAACGAGGAGGAGTGAGAGGAATTGTAATGGTGGAAGATGGTGTAAGGTCTGGCTTGAAAGACAGACAGAGCTCAATGAAAAAAGGCAAAACAGACCAGAAAAGGGACTAGAAGGACAAACTGGGAGGACAGAGGAGGACAGGAGAGGACTCCAGCTACAAGACAGTCTGACATAAATGGAGTCTTGGGCATATAGTGCCAAACACTGGGATCAGGGGCTGGTCCGGAGGGTAAGGAGGGGCTACATAAGAGGCAAGAGACATTGATTTTGCTCAAACTGAAAAGCAAAACTCCCAATGGGACGGAGAGGCCTCGCACAATGGGGCTTGAAATACAAGATTCGGCTGCACTTAGAGAAGGAGGAGAGAAACATGAAGGACAGCGAATGGAAGGGGGGAGAAAAGATCGACACCATGGTATTCCACATGGGATTCAATCACTGAACCTGAACTCCTTGAGTTATACCAGGGGGAAGAGCATCGGTGCTCATGCGCTTGGTTTCCATGATGCACCACCGCCTTTATTTCTGTGAGAACGTGTTCCTTGGCTAATACCATGGTGTTTATTTTTTTTTAGTTTATTGGACATCGCTGAAGGGTCAGATTTACTCTTTTGATGTTCAAATGCATGCTGGCTCCAAACCTGCAGAGCTTCTTCAGATGCATTATACATTATATTTGATTTAGTGTTCATTTTTACATGGCAAGTGACCTTCAGCTGTCATAACTGAACTCATAACCTCATTGCTATGAAGCATACATTAGCTGTGTCAAGGCTACAAGGCAAGTGTGAGGCAGTATGCTATGCTGCCACATGCTATTTAAAGTCTCAGGACATATCATGTTCCAGTACAAATAAAATGTGCAAAATAGGGGTAAAGAAGAAAATACAAACAATATCATTCTCCTCCACTCCCTAAAACACACACACACACACACACACACACACACACACACACACACACTGAACAACAAAGGTGAAAGGGCAGCCCGTTCTTCACAAAGTCATGCAAGGACTTCATCTTTAGCATGATGGAAACAAACATAGTATGGCACCCAACCCTTCATGTGGCCTGCGCACCTGTTCCGCCCAAACAAGCATGCGGGAGTCAGGTGAAGCCAGCAGATGTTTTTTTTACAAATATGGCTGAATAATCTGCTGGGCTTATTGGACTTATTGAGGTCATTGTTATTATATTTACAGGACGGTTGTTAATGTTCCCCCTTTTAACTCTAATCAAAACATAAAAATGTTTATGATGAATATTCCCAGAGACCTGATTGAAATCAGAAGTGATAAATTAAATTGTGTTGTTCTCTCCCTGGGGGCAGAAGAGACCTGTGGACTGTGAGCTTTGGTGGTTGAGTGAATGAGGCTTATTTATCTGCTTTTCTTTTATTAAACTCAGGGGTGCAACCTTTCACCTTTGTGTTACTGCACTAATTAACCTAGTCAGGGTTGTCAGTACTCAATAAAACCTGTAATTCATTCCACAGGGGTGTAGTATTTGACTACCTTGTCTTAATGTTCGATAACACAGCTTCCAAACAAGAAAAAGAAAGACCAAAGAGTGATTTGGTTCTGCAAACTATCATCTCTACCATCAAGGAGCCAAAGTGGGCAACTACAATGCATGTACAGCTTTACCCGAACTTTCCATGCATTCTTGTCATGTTATCCTTTTTACTTTTAATCAGAAAATGAGAGCCAAAAATCATAGAATCCCAGTGGAATGGACATGCTCTCCTCATTCACTAAGACCAGGAGCCCAACAGGCCCAGAGTACAATGGACTGGTAGGAAAAGTAAGTTTTAAGTAAAAAATAAAATCACATTAAACATCCATTTCAAGCCCCCGTGTGGAGAGAAAGACATTTCTAAAGGTCTCAACAGTGGATGAGGTGAACAAAGCAGCTGAGAGAGAATGTCTGAGTGCTGCACTACATCTACGAGTATGTTGAAATAAAAGGGGGAGAGTTCGGGGGTAGGGCCGGGGGTGGGGAGGTGGTTTGCACCAGAACGGTTAGAAGGCGGACATTATTGGCCATTTTTGGCCAGACAGTCCAAAAGCCAGCCTGTCCAGGCCCAAAATGAGAGCAGGGGATGCCGAAATAATGTGCAGCCTTTAGTGTCACCTTGGAGCTGAGATTACACCCTCTGAGTCAGCCGGCACGACGCGGAGACGCTTCGCCGTGGGGCGTGGCGACAAGCGTGAGTTTGAGGTGTGGGCCACAGGGGGAAAGAGAAATTAAAGCCCACCTGCGATTCAACAACGCAAACAGTCCCAGCAGGGGCAGAGAAAAGTCATTTCTAATAATGGAAGATATTTCTCCAATACCCTGTCAACTATTTTATTCAACCAATTTTATTCTTGTTTTTCCCCCTCACCCCCTGCCCCAGTTTATCTGATTAAAGCCTGTCAAGGACTAATTGAATTTTCAACGTCTTACTGCTTTCAGACAAGCAACCAGATTAGCGATTATTGCAGAAGTGTCTATGCACCCTGCTCAGCTTGCATGGAGTAAAACACGAGCCGGTTGGACAACAGGCTGATGGTGGGCTTTCGGATGGGCCAGTTTAATGAGCCTCATCTCTCTAAATAAACCAAATGAGCCCAGCAATTTCAAGTTCCCACGCCGAGGGCCGTAGCCGGCTGAAGCAGGTGTGATCTCACCCCCTTTCCCAACATCGTACAGAGATGCACAGCGAGACAGGCACACAGATGCAACAAGACCCCATGCACGTCCAAGGGCAAACAAGCATTCACATACATTCAGCACAGCACAGTCTTCCTGTATCTTTTCAACAGCGTGTCCCAAAATTCAAGGACTGATTAGAGCCGAATTTTCACCAGTTAACCGAAAATGATTAAATGGACTAAAGACCTCTAAAATTGGGCCATACATTTAGCCTCCTTGAACTTCGTCAAGGAAATGTGGCCTGATAACCTTATTGTGAATGCAACAGGGAATAAGTAAGTAACAGGCCTGCTGGTGCTTCATCTGATGTCTGAAGATCCACTAATTGAATGTAACGTTTGTCATTAAAACGAGCAATCGAGGTATTCCACAAAATCAAAGCTAAAACAGGGATTATTGTGTACACTCAGGCAATTAGCTTGCCTGCTAATTACCACTTGGGCAGAGAGGCTTCTCGGGGGCTGTGGCTCATTTGGTCTCCATAGTGACGACGGGGGAGAGAAATTTCCTCACCGGCTGGGCCAGAAAGCGCGTGTGATGCTGCTGCATGATAGCGAACCCGTGGGAGTTGCTGTCTGTGTGTGTGTGTGTGTGTGTGTGTGTGTGTGTGTGTGAGACGGCGTGTACAGGGGGTTTTCACTGGGGCGCGGAGGACGTGTATCTGTTTCTGCTGATGGCCTGGGAAGGCGCGTACTGAACGGGGCTCTTAGGAGGAAGGTGACTCAGCAGTCACGGTGGGTAGTGGCGGATGTGAAAAACATGGCTCAGCCAGGGGCCTGGGAGACAGAGCCACTGTCACATACACACACACACACACACACACACACACAGAGCCTCCATTATTCATAGCATCCTTCTGTCAGCAGCCGTAGTGGGGACTGTGGCCCCTTGACACAGAATGCCTCCTCTGCCCCACCCTCACAGCCTATTTTGTTCAGGTGCCCGGCATGTATTTGCATGGCCAGAAGTGTGTCTGCCTGTGATCCTCATATGGCGAAATCTCAGAGGGGGAATATGTGGGGAAAAATGAGATTCATATCTTGGGCATGAGATCAAACATACACAACAAGTACGCTGCAGTCAGGCCATTACATTTCATCTTAAAAAGGCCCACATCTGAGAGGGAAGGCGGCATTTCGACTCAATTTACCCGACAGGCACCAGTGGACCGAGCTGCAATTAATTTTAACCTCACGCCTTGCATTAGGGCAGGATCACAAAGGAGAGATTCAGAACATGATGCCCTGTTTCTGTTTTTGTCCAATTTGGGAAGAAGGGGGGCCTTAATCACACCTCACATCAATCTGGAGAAGCAATTCAGATGTGCGGTGTGGTGCTGGGACTGGTTGAATAACGAATTGGAGGTAGATTGCGCTGGCTGATGGTTAGAGTACAATGTCGCAGTCAGCCGGCCTTTCGGCTGGGGGCTGCTGTTGTCACGTCCACGCCGCTGAATTTCGATATTGATCTGTGTGGTTCTGCGGTGGTTTGTACCACTGGGTGAAGTGGCGCTAAAACAAATCACGCCCGATCGGCTCTGGTTTGCAATTAATTTGTTGATTATTAGCAAGATGACAGGAACACTGGCCGTTCAGTTGCATTGCTTTTTGTTCTCTGGCATTAATTCTACTTTGAGGCAATGAAAGCAGCAGCAAATACAAGGGGGGGGGGGAGATCTCAGAACATACAGAAGTACACCACAACCAACAAACAGAACTTCATGTGAATGTGGAGAGAACAGAACAAAAGGCACACATCAAACACAAACACCACACCAAAGAACCGAAAAAAGAAGCCTGTAAAAGGACAAACAAATGAAAGCGAGGTTGTGGGTCATGTGGCAAACTGAGGGAGGCGAGGGAATGAACCCAGATTCACCAAGCACAAGGAATGCAGGGGAGAGGGAAAAAAAGGGTCAACGCCCAAAGGAATTCTGTTCTGGCATGCAAGCGTAGTTACATTCTCCCATCATGCATCAGGCACTGTTATTTTTCAAGTGCTATGTTTACATGACAACAAGTACAAGAAAGCTTTCTGAGCAGAAGCAATACCATAGGATGCAAACAAGAAAAAGGCCCCACAATGCAAACGTAAATGTAACAGAACAAATTAATTTTCAAAAATATTCTTGAAAAAAAACCCAGACCTAGCGGGTTTCTCTCCATTTCTTTTGGGATTAACAAATCAATTTCCTTTTCCTCTGTAAATTATTTAGCAGCTTTGATTAATTGTTTAGGCTTTTCAATTGATTTATTGTTCTCTTTTGTCAGCATACTGAGCTTGGTAATAGATATAGAAGTATATTTAATAATTTAAACATGTTTTATGTGGGTAAAAAAAGTAAAAAAGAAAAACACACCAACCTTCTCGAAGCTCTGAGGGATGTAAAGGGGTTGATGCAGAACACAATGACATGAGGAGAAGAGAAAAATAGGGGAAACACAGAGAGTAAAAAAGGCCACCTCAAGGCTTTTAGCTTCTACATTTCCCTCTTTGTTGTTGCGTTTTCCTCTGCTCTCTGTCTCAAGACACCCATGACACCCGCCTTTCACAAACTTTGCCTGCCATTTTAACTTGCTTTGACCCAGAAAAAATCCTATTGGCCCCAGTGGCTGCTCCATCGCCTGCTGAAAAGAGCCGGCCGCCACTGGAGCGAATTCCCGCGCATTGTAACAATGGCAAATCACAAGGTCTTTAGCCACCTGTACAGCTCCTGCCGTGGCGGATATACGTTACTTAGAGAAAGAAAAGAACCAAAGGAAAAGAGAAAAAGGAAACTAAGACCAATGAAGACAAGAAAAAAGGATAAACTAAAGAACCCCCCCAAAAAAAACACAGTTAGTTTGAATTAGCAGCTACAATTTTGACTCCTTATTTTATCCTCAATTGTTTTGGCTGTGAAACAAAACAGGTAATGTTCAGAAAAAAATGGAGGCTATTCTTGGCCCCAAAATGGAGGCCGTTTTTCTCCATTGTAGCTGTTAATTTCAAGTGCAGCTCACTCCAATCAAAGCAAAACATTAGAATACATTAGAAAACGGTTTCAGAAGTGAGTAAAGAAAACAAAGGGACTGTATTTCATTAATACCATACCCCCAATTGAATAAACTGACATCTGCTTTTAACTAATATGTGTGCAGGTATAACAATAATACTATTTTAGCATGCGAAAATCCATCTGCTCTTACCTATAACTTTACAAAAGTAAACCAAGGACACAATTTATGATGCTAAGGGGGTGCATGATATTGCATCTGCCTTATCTGAGCTCTCTGGCAAGCAACCTCCTCGCAGAGCGCAATAATAACAGTAATAATGAAAAGACAGCTCTCTGACCTATTTTATAAAGGGAGGACAGTTAATAATTTATCAAGAACAAAGTTATTTGGTAGAGAGTGGGCACGAGCTCAGCAGATACGAGGCATCCTTTTAAAATATGCACTGAATAAATAATACATGTCCAAAATACTGCTGCCTCAATTTACTAAAGCTGTCTGACTTGGGGACTCATTGTCTTCAGTGGTAGAGACAGGAAATTATGTCCTCTAACCATGTTAGGAAAGCACTGATCAGATAAGGTGTTTCTGTACATCACAGCAATGTCACACTTTGCTAATCAATAGAATTATTTAACATACAATGGATTACTGTGCACCATTTTTACCTTTACCTTTTCTGACATTTTGATTGGTTTGCAAGATTTGCCACCCAATCAAAACAAGACTTACCGTCCTCTTCCTGGACCTTAAAAAAAAACTTGTAAATGGAACAGTCATAGTCTCACTGGACAGTTCCATACATCAAAGCCTTATGTATATAATACATACATATTATATATGTATATATATATATATACACAAACACACATTTTTTTTTTTTTTTTTGAATAGTCTGCCATCTCAACTCAAATCCAGCCACTGGGACTGAAAGTGAGTAAAGATGGTCCTGCACTAAAGGCCCCAGAGGCTCTTGGCCAAACCCTCTCCCCTGAGTAATTTTTGCCTCTTTTGATTGGTTAGCTGGGCGGGTTGCTGGGCTCCTGAACCCGGTTGCTTCCTACCTCGCACATAGAGGTTGGCAGGGGAAGAGTAGCGGACGCCTTCCACGTTAGACGCCACGCACTCGTACTTCCCCTGGTCTGTCTCCTCGCTGTTCTCTATCTGCAGGGCACCTGGAGGAGGACACACCCAGAGAAAAACATACAAAGAAGAGAGAAAGAGAGGGGGAGAAAAGGCATTAGAGGGTCTATTCTCTTTTTGAACATTTCCAGATTCATTTATCTGCGCTGAAAATAAAGCACAGTGCTCATAAAATGAATGAGAGAGTAAAAACACACTTTTATTCATGAGATGAAAAGAATCCCAACTATTTGGTTAAAATTACACATGGACGGGTGGTATGTGATGCCTGTTTGTTTCCTTGGCGCCCCACTGCACCCAGCAGGCTGTGGCCACGCATCATGAGAGGCAGGGATAAAGGATGGATTTTAGAGAGTGGGGGAGTAAGGGTGGGCAGGTAGAGCCACTACACCAGAGTGCAAATTATGAAGACTGAGAGATGGACTGCTTCCCAGCATGAACCAAACGCATGGGCAAGGGAGTAGATGAACACAAGGGCTCATGGGAAATGAGGAGTGTAAACTTTCAGCTGTTAATAAATAATCAAACATGACAGCTTCACATTAAATGATGAAAAGTGAATGGAAATGATAATACGGGAATAAAATGAGAGATAATTCCCAGTTAGTGAGGCTTGGCTGGGGCCTGTAATACAATCATCAGAGCCTCTGCTGGGCGGGCCGTGAAGAGGAAGCCGACAGCTTCTCTCCCTCTGACAAACATACCAGTGTCACTCATTACTGATCAGCAGGCAGAAACACACACACACACACACACACACACACACACACACACACACTTATTCAGACTTACAACTTTCTATGGGAGTATTCTAAAAAGGAATAAGAGTACAGTTATTGTCACCCACATATTGTGCCATAACTAGGCTATACACTGTAGGCAATATGAATATATTTTAAATAACACGATTTAAATAACTTTCAATTGTAAAATACACTAATTTAATACAATTTTGGCCTTTTGAAAAGTGTCTTTAGCTTTCAATACCAGATTGTTATTCCCCGTATTATTGTTGGACTGTCTAAATTTGCTGTTGTCCCGCTCATATTGCATTTGTACCTTTTTTGACTTAACTAGACTTGAAGGAATAACAGCAGTGCATCTTAATGCACTAAACATGCAAAGTATTTTTTTTGTTTAATGCTGTATCGCTATCTGATATAATTGATCACAACATTCCCTACTGGTGCAGAAGTGTCAAATATTGACCTTTTTGAATAAAATGACCTTTGAATAAAATGAAATACCTAATAGCAAGTTATCCAAATATTTGATTGATATGTGTCCGGTGCTTCATATTTATTATTAAAAACATCTTTATCATCATATTTAGACATATTCAACTCCAACAGCCATGTTTATTATTGTTGAATTTTACAATAATATGATACAATATCAGTGCACACACCAAAACTATATACTTTATATCTGGTAGTCCAAAAACTGAACTAAAATCAGCATTCAGGATGCAGTTCTGCTGGTTATCAGAGAACCGGACAGCAGGAGAGTGGGGAGGAAGGACCCCTCAAATTTAAATGAGTCTTCTTCCTCGTCTCTCACATTCTCTTTCTTTCCGTCCTCCTATCAACTGGCTCCCCGCGGCCAAGTCAATCCAAATTGCGTGCACGCACCAGAATTAGAACTGTGACCTGTGGAGCGCAGGTGGCGCGTTCGGGGCGTGTGCGGGGAAGCTGATTGGGCGCGTTTGATGTGCTGGCGGGCGCAGTGTGCGGCGGGGCAGAGGCAGGTGGGCTTGGAGCGCGTTCTGAAGCCTCCTTGCGAGAGCGGCGGGGGACCTGCGCTCCGCAACCTGTGATGTACAACTCCGACGCAGACAAATCCAGAAAACCGTGCCAGCGTTGGCAGATCCGCATACCTCACGCCTTCCCTTTCTCTGCCCTTTCCCCCTCCCCCTCTCTGCTCCAGGAAGCAATAGAAGCAGTGGAATGTTAATTTTTCATGGTCCTGCCAGCAATGGCCAGCAAGCTAATGGCTGACAAACAGAGAAAGAAACAAATGGATGATGAATGGCAGAAAGAAGAGGGGGAGAAAATGCAGCAGCTGAAGGAGAATTAATTAAATTCCAATTAAATCCCGGCAGTGGCTCCTGAGTGCGGAGCCTTTGAGATTTTTTCCAACCCCCTCTCTCTCTCTCTCTCTCTCTCCTAAACTCTCCTGTTTTAGGTGAGGACGCCCCCACCTCACCAGCGATTTCCTGGGGGTCCCTGACGATTTCATTATCCATTCGCTGCCGAGGAACTACAGAGGAGCCTGGAGATGAGGAGGGGATGATCACTACTTTAATCTTTTTTTCAAGTTGCCTTTGCTCCACTGCCTGTCACTGTCTTCAGTGGCATTGGTGGCTGGAACAGTGCTGAGGTGCTCAGACAAAAATAACAAGGGCTCTGCCACCGTTGCCGCCATGCTCTGCTTCTCTACCCCTGTTCCCAACCTTCCTTTCTTTATGTTGCCTAATTTCACGACCATCACTGCAATGTCTGTGATGTTCTTTCAGGGTCACATGGTATTGCATCGTTTATTGACAAACATTTATATAGTTTGCATGCTCTCCCTGTGTTGCAGTGGGTTTACTCCAGGTGCTCCGGTTTCCTCTCTTCGTCAGAAGGCATGCATTCCGAGACGACCTCTGGGCGCAAACTTGAGTAGGATTAATTCTCTTTTGCCTTCTCTACACCACCAACTCTCTGCCCCTCTTGAATTCCTTTGAATTCCTCCTCTTACCCCACCCACCAAAATAAAAACATCTTTTTTTAAAAGGAATTAATACGCCCCATCTTTTGAACGTAATTACACTCTCAGTATTTTTGTCAACCAGCGACAAAGGGTTGGCCAATGGCACTGCTTGCCGAGAGAAAATAATAAAAGCAACAAAATTAGCCCTCCCTGGTGAATGGGGCCGCTTTGTACAGACATGCTGTGGCCCGTGAGATAAAAAAAAAGCATGCGGTTTCTCTTCATGATGTATTCTAATGTTAAAGAAAATGCGGGAGCCAGGCTCATGAAAGCTCAGAGCGCCATTGTGAACCAGCTGTCCTCGCCACAGACCCTCCAGCTGCAAACTATTATTCCAGGCGGCAGAGTGATAAAGATATTAAAGGACATTGTACGTTTTAATAGCCGAACGTGTCTGATATGTCTCCGAATGTGACTGCCCAGTGCTGTGGCTTCAGGGTGGGCTACCTCATTATCAATATTACAAGCATTATTATCATTATTATTAAAGTAATATTCATCCTCTGTACTTTCAGAATATTTACACCTTATTTGAACTTTTCTTGGCAAACATGGTCCCATTTGAGTAATTTAATTAACACTTACTAGCAGGAACTGCACCATTAGAACAGGGAAAAGGAGTATTGTCAGCACAGCCGTAATCTGCAGTGTAGGAATGGAGCCAGGCTACAATCCGGAGCTAAAAACAATGGTACCTCCAATATGCTTGACGATAAGAAAATGCATTAGATATTTAAATGGATGTTTCCTCAATAGGGGGGGGCATTCCTGTACATTTCTCTGCCAGGCATAATGCAATTGCTGTCAGCAATGATCCATACAGGCCTGTGGATTTTCCTCTAGGCTAGTTTGCTTGGCCACGCCCACTGTCCACTGCAAAAGAGCTACACCCACACACTCAAACCACTGCAGACAGAACCATATCTAGGCATGAGGCCCAAATACAGCAAGTGTGTTTACATCCAGCTCAGCCAGAGTCTCTGCTGCTCCCCTATACGACTACTGTGGAGGGAGCCCCACCTCCCAGTTAATAATGGGAAATTTCATTATGCAAACGGGAAGTTCAGGAGTCAGGCTCAGTTTTGCGAGCAACAGTCTGCTTGCCGCATGTGCTGTGCTTTCCAGCTGGGAATTAGTGTGTACTGTTGGGACAGCATGAGTGATCTCTCCCTATATTTCTGCCATGAAGAATAATCTTTGATCTCAATATGGATGAACAGCGGGGGGAGGATTAAAAAAACAGACAGCGTGGCAGGGTATGAAAAATAATGTGATTCTAAACCAATAAAAAAAGGAATGAGATCAGAATAAGAAAGTTAATTTTTCACACATACCTCAAGATCCAACCCTTTCCCCTCCCCATACCCCATGACAAACCATAAAATATTTACAGAGCAACAGTATTTACCTACCTGGTCAGCCTGGAAAAAAAGGAAACAGCTTTGATCAAGTTAGACGAGCAAGACATTTCAGCAGGGCAAAGGCTCCCAGTTCTGTGATTTTTCACTTCATTCAACGCCCTTGGGCAGTGGAAAATGTGACCTTTTGCACGGCAGTCATTGTCATTGAATTTATCCCATCATCTCTTTTCTTTTTATTCAAACCTCAATTCCCTTTACTGATAATGAGATAACTCATAACTTGAAATAGATTTGCAGACAATGCTGATTTAACAAATGTTTTACATGTATTAACACGATGTAATATGTGAATATATTCTGCAGTAGTGGTTTAATAGCAAGATAAAGATATTAAAAGCAATTTTTTTCTTAAAAGTGATTCTAGCCACTCAAAATATAATGCTTAAATTACTGCGATCTAATTGTTTTCAGTTATTTGCTCACAAAATTAGAAACTAGAAACTTCTTTGTAAACTAGATAATGATTTGCTTTTTGTGGTGCATGATAAAATGGCTTTCCCAGCATCAACAGTGGACCTCCCACAGTCCCACAGCACCCAGGGAGCAGTGTGTTGGGACGATGCTTTGCTCAGTGGCACCTCAGGCTTGGGATTCGCACCGGCAATCTTCTGATTATGGGGCCGCTTCCTTAACCACTAGGCCACAACTGCATTCCTCATCATTTATGTTTGACAGGAACAGACTCATGACTGAATTATAGTTAACACTAGTCCTATCGGGGGAGAAAAAACCACAGACATCCCACCCCCTCATAGCCCACGTGACCGCCTTCGTCTGCTTGACCCTTCGCTGTATTGAATCGGAATAAACAAAACGCACCACAGCGACACATCAGTAATAGAAAAAGACAGACAGAAAAGACATAAATGCACAGACATACATGAATACACACACATATACAGACTCAGGACAGAGATGGATGGTGAGCCCTGAAAAGTGCTTAAGTTGTCTTTTTGTGGGTGTGGTCAGCTCAGTATTAGGAGAATAAGTGTGTTAGAGATGTTACGGTTCTCGTCTTACCTCGGATAGGGGTACCCTCTGGAAGAGATACAAAATGAGACACACAACAGTTTAGTTAATGTATTATTAGTTGCTGTTATTAACTAGTGGGTCATTTTGTCATTGATTATAAACTGGTTAGAATTTGGGTTAGTGTGTTTAAAAGACCCCCCCACTGCTAGTAGCATAAAGGTTGAGGAGCACTCATGCTTGCCAGCTCTCTGTATTCTTCCTCTCTGACCTCCCTGATCTCTGTATTTCTGCAGCCCCGAAAGCTCAGGGTGCGGCCAGCCCCCTTTAACATTGCGGCTACTAATTACGATAAGTTGCGTGACAAAGGCCAAATGTGACCGCTGGAAATCGCGCAGGTTAAGGCTCCCCCTTGCTAGCTGACCTTCAGTGAAAAAGGTGCTGCCACCAGACGTTCTTCTCCACTGAGGCTGTGGCGAGCACAATGATGGCGGACATCCTCTAATTAGCAAGCTATTCAGCTAACAGGTCTGCTGAATGTTGCAGCTGTTTATCCCAGGCATCATCATGCACGTTCAAGAGCTGTTAGACGGGTGATGAAATGCCTGTAGGGGCCAGATCCTGGTCCTGGACCATATTTAGCACATCGCACAATGGCACATAGGGATAACCCCCCTTGCATGATGTCAAAGTGTAATTTCAATCAAACAAGCCCATTTGCTTAAACTTTAGGTTCAGATTTGTATGCAACATCTTATATGCACAAAAATCCTATGCTACTTCTGCATATGCAGATTGCCAACAGGACCCTGGACCTCTAAGCACTTTCTGTCAGTTCGTAAAACAAATATGCTAAATTAAGGCCTTCCTTCCCTGCAAGGCCAACCACTGCCCCAAAATAGTATTTGTATAATTTTATTCTTGTGCTCTAAATAAGGTTAACCAATATTTGCCATGGTCTAGAACCACCACTGCTGCCCATTACTGTACTCAACAGAGAGAAGCCACAGCTACCCTATCCCAGTGAGAGGCTAATGGTGTAAATGTGCAGCTCAGAGGTTAATGTGGACCAGCAGCGACCCCACAGTGCTAAGCGCTGAACATCTATGGGGAGTCTTTTGCAGAAACGTCAATTTAGGTCAGCACAGTGCTCCATCAATGACACTGTCACATTTATACATATTACAAAACCGCGCGCTACTCTCTGACTTATGCAGACTTTTGGCTGGCCGCTCCATACTTCTTTGGGAAAACAAATAACTCCTTTATCCACCAGCAGTGGGAAGGCCGTCCTCGTGTCGAGAACGTGTTTTGCCTGCTTCTCAACCTGCTACGTTCAAGCCTTCCAGCAAACATGGTCTTTTATGTGGCACGCTGCTTGTTCGAGGTGAAAGCTTTTGAACGTAAAAGAAAAAGAGAGAGAAAAAAAAAAAAAGAGTTGCTCAAAAGCCATCTGAACAACAGTTTCTGACAGGGCAGCCGAAATGCGAAACAGTCCCACGGTTTAAAAGGGTTCTCTGGACGACATAATGGTGTACAGCGGGAGACCTGCTGCACAGACAGCTCTGGCTTTACCTGTGTGCTCTCCACTGCACGGGAGCACTGCGGGTTCTTTAATTACGCAGGAGCCGGATTAGTGATTGGACTTCATAGCAGGGACATCAAAAAACAGGCAAAACATTAACATTTTTTTAAATATCAGTTTTAAAAGGTTTAATTGTTCAACACTGATGTGAAAGGAAGAGGGAGGGAGGGAGTTAAGAGCACAGGGCAACAATACATAGTGTTATCATATGTTTGGGAAGTGACTAGTCTGGGTTAAGGTTAGGTTAGGTTAGGTTAGATTAGATTAGGATAGGTTATGGTTAGCTTTTGGTTAGGTTTAGAAAGCGAAGCCTGTCACATAAAGTTTTTAAGGAGGAATCAGGACAAATCAGGAACAGGAAATGGCCCACGGATTTAACAACTGTTACTAAAGACGTGTTATTTACCCATTAAAACATGGCCTACAAAGTGCAGTTGGGATGTCAGAGATCAACATCACATCCTCAAAAAGCCCACAGAGATAAACACACGGGCAGATGGTGAGGGAAGATTTTTTTTCCCCCCGCACAGTCCCAGGAGAACTGAAAAAAAGACTACAAGGTCACCACTGCCTTCCATACAGCTGTGTACAACACACAGCCCACACTTGAAGAATGAACTGCCACCATTGGCCAAGCATGAAATCACAATGGCAGTACAGAAGATGTTTCCTTAAAGGTGCAATGTACAAGATATTCAATTTAAATTTAAATAGATCATTGCCTGTCTGAAGGGTCCAAATAAACAGACATTTTTCTTTTGAAAAAGGAATTTGGCCAGGCAGCACAGGGGGAGGGTTTTTACGGTTCTCTTTTGAGGCAGCGGTGGCTGAGTGGCAAACGACGGGGACTCATAATCAAAAGATTTCGGGTACAAGTCGCCAACCGTCAAGGTACCCTTGACCATGATTCCACCTCCACACACTGCTCCCCATGCGCCATTTATGGCTGCCCACTGCTCACAGGTTAAATGCAGAGGACAAATTTTGTTGTGTGCACTATGTGCTGTGCTATGCTGTGTATCATAATGAATAAAACAATCACTTTGACATTAATGATATGGAGGTTGTAGATCACTTCAACAACTGTTGAACAACAAACTGTTACTTCTATGCATTCACATAACTGTAGATCTTTTTTTGTGATTTCTTACACATTGCACCTCTAAGGTAACTAAGGTAAATCCATCCTAAATTTGTCTGTCAGCAGATTCACCACTCTTTCCCATATCGGCGAAACGTCACTCCTGACATTTTGCACACTGGGGAGGAGGGTTGGGCTGTTCCTGTGCTGTGGAAAAATCTTCCTCTCCTCTCCAAAACCCACATGTGGAAAGAGGAGGAGGGGACAGCAAAGCTGGAAGGGGCTGATGCCAATCTGGCCACCGCCTCTGTCCATCTGCGCACTGGATTCTGGGCTTTCTGCCACACACAGCCCCCAGCAAGGCCAGAGTGACCTTAGCGTCACCATAGAGATCTGCTCAAAGTCCTGTTGGGTTCCTGTACAGAAATAACCAACCTTTTGTTTTTGTCTCCTTCTATTCAGTGCTTGCGTCTGAGAGTCGTGGAGGGGGTATTAAAAATAACGTCACACAGGATGCCTCTACTGTTCCTTTTTAATATTCTTTATTAAAAAGGAGGCATGTATGTGCCCAGAGTAGACTAAAAATATGTCTTGGTTCTGTATCAAAAGAATAGTTATTACATTTATAAATAAATGTTCACCCCCCACAATCTCCCAGCGATGTACACTGTCCCAACTAATCTCCTGGGCTCCAGTGAGTAAGAGAGAAATGTCAGCTTCCCTCCACACCGCACCTCAGGGGCTCAGCCAGCAAATACCACATTTCTGCCAGAATCGGCACGCCACATCTGCCACAGGCTCTCAGCCAGGCAGTCGGTAGTTAAAACCCATACTTTAGCCTTCCCCAGCCCTTCATTCATGCACTTAAGACCACCTGTGTACTCGACAGTTCAACCCGCTTCTGCACCTCAGTGAGGCCGTGCTGGACGGTGAACTGTTGAACTCAGCACCGTTGCCACAATAGCCAACACAAACCTGTCATTTGGGCCAGGCAACCCATCAGTCACACAGCCACCTTTGGAGCAGGGGAGGGGGTGCCGGCCATGGGCTATGACAAGGGGCCACGGCAGCTAAAAGCCAATCGAGTGCTGTCCATCACTCATATTCAAGGTACTTCTTGTTGCCTTTGGCTTTTTTGGAGTGGAAACTCTCAGGACTGCGCTGGAGTAAATAATGCTGGCCGGGGGGGAGTATCCAGTTCGATAAGCGCTGAGGATGCTGTATTGGAAAGGGAAGCCCTGATTCCAGCATCAGCAAGTGGAGCCTCGTTGCTGCACGAGTTCATATCCAAAGCAAGAGTCCTCTGACAAGTCCTGTAAGCAGCAGATGTCTGGATCACCCCTGCCTAGGGATAACGACATAGCAACAGTATAAAAATGGTATTTTGGTGCACGTCAGGGGCAAGTTAATTCTTTGAGAATTAATATTTGAGGCTTTTTTTAAATACTGCTGCTTTTTCTAAATATCTCTGGAAGACGTCTGGATATACTTTTGAGAAAGTCCTCAGGATCACCAGGGACGAAACTGTAAGCTTGAGCGCTCAGTGGCACAGACTCAAGTTAAGTTAAGGGAATAGACACGCCTGTATGTGTCAGGGCAGGAGAACACAGTGCCCGCTTCTGTTGCGACTATCCTAAATGCATGCTGCATTACCGGCCTCAATCCCATTTCTCGCCCTTTCTTCTTATTCTTTTGATTCTGTGGGGCTTATTTTCGTACCATGAGGAGCTCGGAGGTGTTTGGGACAAGCAAGACGAGACACAAAAACAGTGTGACAAACAGATAAGTGAAGACATTTGACTGGAACATTGAAATTCTGGCTCTTTGATTGGAGAGAGAGAGAGAGAACAAAAAAGACATCACGGGTTCGTGTTAGTGAAGGAGTCAACATTAGACAAGTAGGGAAGGAGAGAAAAACATGGGGGTAGGAAGAGGAGGAGAAGAGCATGCATTTTAAAAGAAGTTAAAATGCCATCTGCTTCGGGGACAATGGGCAGCTTGTGAGCTCATGGTGGCACTTACCAAAGGCTTCTGAAAATTACAACCGAAAAGCAAAATAAATGGAAAAAAAAAAAACAGAACAGATCATTTAGCACTGATCTCACGTCACCTGGGTAAAAACACTAGCCTGGAGAGTAAAAAAGAAGAGAAAAGTAGCCCTGATTTCAATTTCAGACCAGACATTTCGTAATAAACACCAATGGCACTACACAAACTCATATATTGTTTTGCTATAAAGAACTGCTTATCATCATAAGGCGTCAAAGGTGGGAGCGGACCATCAATAAAAACATTAGGTTTGCTCTTTTGTTTTGCCAAATTGCTCATGGTGGAGAAAAAGAAGGTGAGGGTCAATCAATCTTGAGGTCTCTCCAGTGTGTTATGGGGTCATTGCGTAATCTATTTGCCAAAATGCCATGAGTAAAGATTCAGTAAGGCGTTTTGTACTCTGAGTGTGTCTCTGTGTATTGGAGTATTTTTCACCGTGCATGGTAAGGTATGTAGCGTGATTAAAAAACAATGCTCATTCTGAGACTAATTAACATTTGATGAAATGTGGTTGAAGTGAAGTGCAGACAATGCAGCACATTGGCACTTCAACAGACAGACAGCAGAGCTGCATGACCGTCATTTGGACAGAGCCAAATGCAGAAATGCTTGAAGAAAAGAAAAACACACGGTGGAGACAGGACACAGTGTACCAGACAGACAAGACAACAGCTGGAGGCCAACTCCACCAACACCTTTACAAAAAAAAATTACCCCATTCATTTTTTTACATGCAATAGACAGTACAGAGTTACCATGTGCAGAGAGCGCAACTCCCCCCGCCCCCCGAGGGTTGCCTTCTGTCCTCATATAAAAAAGACAAAATCATTTGCACACTGCAGGTCTCTCCCAGAGCACCACCTCATTCAGCGCTAGGCCCGTGGGGTCCTCCTTCATTCCCTAACCTGAAGAACTGGGTCACTCGGTGAGCTATGCATCATCTGCAACTGCACTGGGGTGCTTCTCTGTATTTAATATGGCTTTTTCCTGAGCAATCTGTACATTTTTCCATTCAAAAAATCTTGTCTAACAAGGCGCCTGCATCTGGGGGAAGGGTCACTGGTGTTTATTATTTACTCCCAACATCCTATATCTGTACAGCCTCAAACCAAATACATTGAACTTCTCTGGTGGTGACAATCTATTGACCCGAATCACCCCTGCTAACAGCCTGGGGAACTCCAATAAAGCCCAGACTTAATTAGATATAGAATTAGTGCAGTATTTTTATGGGGTCTTTTCTTTCAGTAGTCTGTCACACATCCAGTTGCTAAGGCATTGAGAAAAAGGCCACAACCCGCTGATGATTCATGAGTTTCACCAGCTAAATAAAACACTCAACAGTTATGCTTCAATAAATAATAGAAAGGTCAGAACAGGATGTTTTTTAATGACTATCCTCATTTCCAAGAAAAGGGCATCATTGAGGAAAAGAGACTGAAAAGTTGACAGGAAGACGACGAAAGGAAATTTCTTACCTGATCTCAGCTGCTTGATTCGCCCATTACTTGTGCTTGGGTCAACTGGCAGGAAGTCTTTGAACCACGTGATCTCTGGGTCTGGGGTACCACTAGCTGCACATAGCATGGTGGCTGTGCGTGTGCGCTCCACCACCTTTAGCTGGGGACCCATGTCAATGTTGGGGAAGCCTGATGGGAGTAAGTCCTCTGTGAAAGAAAATGAGAGAAAGAATGAGTAACTAGTGTCAGCTAGTGTTTATCGGATTCATCAATCTTCAGATTTCTAGAAATATTTATAATGGGCAGTTAGTTCTTCTTTGGCACAGATAATATATACTGAATATGCCATATACCATAATATATCCATAAAATATAATGAAAGTGACATTTTTGAGCATATCCCATGTGCACTGCTCTTGTAAATATTTATTAAATGCAACCATTAGCAATACTTCAAAATGGAAAAACCCACTGGGTGGGGATATGAAATGGATGTCATAAAAATGACCAGCCATTGCCTTCATCATAGCAGCACAGATTCACTGCATCCTTCACAGCATTTTTTTATACTTTTATTAAATACATTATTTAAAATACATTTTTAATCTCTACTTACATGTTCTTTGTACCTGTACTTCTTACATCGCTGTATATATCTCCTTATATTTTACGACGTAGCAGAAACTGAATTTTCCAGAGGAATCTTCCTGAGGGATTAATAAAGTTCCTACCTTCCTACCAAATTACTCCCAGCACCTCCCAGCATGCAGCGACAGACTTTAGATTTCGTGTTCAAAACCAATAATTTCAGTATTCTGACTAAATAATGTGTTAGGTCCTGGCCTGTGCTGTATATCTTATCAAATATTTTCTGAACAAAAGACAGGCGAGTTGACGGGTTATCTCAAGGAGCTCTAAGCTTGAACTTCTGCTTGATACATCATCTCTCTCTCCCGCTGTCACGGCTGCACTGCAGGCCACCCCAAAAGGGAGCTTCCGCACCAAACGGGCACACACTACCTTCGGATCACAGACAGGACAGATGGATCATCCTGATAGGGAGTCAAGGCACATAAATTTCGTCCCGATATGCCACTGTACTGAATGCTCAGTCAAAACAGGCTGGAGTGTGCAAGAGTTTGGATAATAGTGGAAGAAAAGTGGAAGGAAATTAGGAGGGCAGCATCTTCCCAGAATTAAATGCACAACAAAATTCAAAGTGTCTGAAAGTTGAGTCATGACAACTGGACTTTCTTTCTTTAAGGTAGAGACGTTTCATTGTGCATCCACAGAACTTCAATCTGAAGAACATCACATCTATGAAATTCCAAAAAAGCCTGTACCTGTGATACCCGCCACTTTAGGAAGACAGTACACTCCAGTAAACACACATGAACACAGAATAAAAGCCAAGTTACTTTCAAAGAACACAGAAACATCCAACCCAGATGAGCACCAACACTTTGCCAACTAGGTCAGTGGACAAGAGCCAGTGGCCACCTTCATGGGGGATGGCTGGCACAGACAGTGGTGTGTCAAGGGCACAGCTTTTCACCTTACGCAATCTGGTGCACGTTACAATAGGCCGTATTCACACTTGCTGAGTTTGGCATCGACATCTGAGCCGCCATTCGTTCGGAGGTAGAAAGTGAAGGAAGCTTGGGTGAAAAGAGGACACTGACAAGGAGGAACTCTATGCCAGTGAAGGGGATAAATATTTCACAGTGAGCTTCAGAGAGCAACGAGCACTTGTGCTGAAGCCTCGCCATTGATTATTAAAGAATGCTGATAAATCGTCTCTTTATAGCATGCCGGCCCCTCAGGGCCTGGATCCTCCAAGGCCCAAATTTGGAACATGGCCTTTCCTTCTCTCTCCCTCACATTCTCTCTTTTAGAGCTGACAAATGCTGTAAATGTAGATTGTTTCTGGTACTACAAAAGACAGACCTTGTTCTGCACACATCTGGAGAAGCTCCTTTTGTTGCTCTGGATGTCTTTTACACAGGCTTTGGTCAAGATTGTGTGTGCACAGTGCCAAATAAGGAGGCTGGGACAATGTGAGACTTTAAATACACTGGATAATTCGATTTTTGAATTTAATTAAGCCAAGCAAGCAATATGATTGTATGAAGAGTGTGTGGGAGCCTGAGGTGGGTTGAAATCTAGTGGTGTGGAAAATGGGTTTGGGTGGAGGTAAAATGGCAGAGATGTGTCCACCCCCCTCTCCACCGATGTCATGCCTACTTACTTTTATTCCTAAGTACACTCAAATGTGTCTAAATAGTGCCAAAACAGCCTTCTAATGTGGGGGGAGAGAATGGGAAGAGCATTGGCTTCGGGTCACTAAACGCTTCCACGGGAGGGAGGGAGTGACGGGCGGGTAGCCAATAGGACAAGCCAATACATACACAAGCCCCAGGGTTCGCTCCGCACACTGCCAGCAATCACATTTATGTTTTTCAGCTTGCGAGAGCTCCATGCAACGACAAATACGCCTTGGTCCAAATCGCAATGGCCCTTCACCTACATTGAACCAGCTATGGGTCCACCACTGAGCCACACTGGCCAGGCCCAGACATCTGTGTGCCAAACTATGAAGCATAAACTGTAATTTCAGTCTCTGCCCCTTCTCTGTGAGTGTTTTTCAGAGCGGATAATGTACTGCCGACAGTCTATTGCCACAGATTTAATTAGGAGGGGTTCAAATGGGTCTCCATTAGACAAAAAATGTGTTATTTTCTATGTGCCACCATGTCGTCATTGGTCAAGCATACTCTTCCCTATTAAATCAGTGGGGATTTCAGGTACACCCTATTGTCTCTAAGGCTTTTAGAAATAACCACTCTGCTCATGTCCTACGGTGGACCACCATTACTGATGAGGGAGCCTGTGAAGCGTTCAAGGAACATGGTGTCCCGCTGGGTGACCCTGGCTGTTGTGAGTGGCTGTTATGCAGCAATGATAATGGAGCTGTTATGACAATCAGGGTAGGGAAACATGTTCACTGGTCACTGCCGCCAAACAGCTGGCCCGGCATTCACACACTCGCAAAGCGCTGCTTTTATCCCCGCTTCTTTCTCAACGAGAATGACCATGCTCATTATCCCTAATTGTCTTTAATAGGGGTCTGTTGTTTAATTCCATTACGCAAGTGACAGGTGCAAAGCCCTTAATCTGTCCAGTTGGCTTCGGACCTCGCGCCAACCAAATCTGCACTTACCCCCTCCCCGGCAGCCATGAGACAATTTACCAGATTGCTCCATGATATCTCCCTTTCTGGTATCTTATCTCCCATGTCTGCCAGTCCTGATTGGCGTGGAGAGACACAATGCTAGTAATTATTCACTCATGTGCCCGTTTGTGTCTTCACACACCCAGCAGACTAACCCAGACGTGCAAATGAGGGTGGTCTCTGGCCCCCAAAAAAACGACAAGCCCTCAGAGGGAGCGACCGACAGTGGAGATGGAACTCTCTCCTGACAGACATGGTGGACTGGGAATTAAACGAACGATGCTTGCAATAAATAAATCTCCTCCCTGCTGTGCAGCCGCAAAAGCCGGGCGTATCCTCTATACTTATTACTCGCATTATTATTTTCACTTACTGAAATGATTTAATTTAATCAGCAGCATAATCAGGTTAACTGATTACCCCTCGCCGCAGCCAGAGATGGGGCTTTGGAAAGACGCTGCACGTTAATATTACAGAGAACTCAGTGGGGGTCAGAGAGGCGGGAGGCGATCGAGTGAGGAGGTCCGGGGCCGCTCGTGGCAGGGGGGAGGTGAAGAATGAGAGCGAGTGCGAGAGAGAGAGAGAGAGAGAGAGACAGGCTACTAAATAAATAGACATTTAGCTAATCTGCGGGCCCAGCTGTTTGGGCTCCAGAGACGGTCAGTTTCATTTCCTCTGATTCCAGTGTGAAAGGCGCTCAATTAACATAATCAACCGTCTGATTCGCTATGTTTAGGTGTGTGTGTGTGTGTGTGTGTGTGTGTGAAAGAGAGAGAGATAGAGAGAGACAGAAGGGTTGTGGTCATGGCACATGCCCTGTCACTTTTAGCTGGCATGATGTCATCACACTCCGTCGCACTGCGGCCTGGGATGGTAATCGTGGACGGGAGAGGAGCAGGTCCGCAGGCCGGCAGAGGGACAGATAATGGTCATTATGCAGCCTTCCCTCCACCCGGCTAATCTCCACCTTCCTGCTCCTTCATCATTCCTGGTCCCATTGGTATGCTTCACGCTCCTTACTCCACCAGGGGCGTCATTTCCAACCAAATTTTCAGAAGACATTCAAAAATAAGATGAAGAAGAGAAAAAAAAAAAGTCTAGGGCAGCTAAGATTGCAGCACGCTGTCCAGCAGAGGGGAGAATTATGAAAAAAAGAAAGACAGAAAAAACATCTATGTTTCAGCCAGGAGCAACACTTTATTGCATCTGCTTTGGAATTCAGGGCCATGCTTTTCTCAGAATGAGCAAAAGTGAAAAGGCTGCAAAAGAAGCACACGTACAGCAGCTCTAGCGTTTTTTGGTGAGTTGCTGTTGCAAAGCCTGTCTGAATCTTCCTTCCCCCTCCTTTTCCAAGCTCCTGCCCAACACACACAAATTTGTCTGTGTCCTCCTCAATCTGAAAAATGATGGATGTGAGCTGAAGGAGCCAGACTCTGGAATACTAATCAGGGACGTCAGGGTGCAGCAGGAGGGGAGACATTTGGCTATAGCGCCCTGCAGGACAGCGGCCCCTATCAGGCTCTGGCGAAGCTCCCATCCCACCATCCACCTCCTCCATGCCAACCCACAGCTCCTGATGACAAGTGCCGTGCTATTATCAGGCAGCGTGTGGGCATGTTCACCAAGTTTAAGCATCTCTACGATGACGGGGGCCAGATGTTGAAACCTCTCTCCAGTCACAAGTGTCTGTCAATCCCTGCTGGGTACTGGAAGTGGGTAGAGGGCGTGGCTGCAGAGGAAGCGGGTGAGCCAGGTGTGCTGCTGCCATACAGAAACACAATTCCCGTGGGAGCCATGTGGAATATCGCTCTCTCTCTCTCTCCAGCCACACATCAGGACAGGGACTGAAATACCGAGCCGGAGCTCCAGCTCAGGAGGCTGGAACAAGAGCTGCAGAGGCACTGTTTTAAGGAAGAATGGGACGGAGGAACCTTGATGGTGTGTTTTGCACACGAAACAAGACTGGGCTGGAGAATGCACTGCACTACCATGTCATACCCTGTCTTCTCCCATGCAGTCACAAATGGCTCTCCCAGACATGACTCTCCCAGACAACTCGTACGCATCACCTGCCTGGCAGCGATGCTTAAAAGGAGACGCCTCTTCAGCTAAGTGCACAATACTCGGGAATAACAACTCCGACAAAACTCCTCTCCTTATCACACTTGGTCTGTGTATATTGTCCATCTCAAACTGTACTTCGAAACTTGAATGGTTCTATTTACAGGAATTTTATTGTGAATATACCAAACCCACAAAAAAAAAAAAAAACCTGTTATGATCATGAAAAAAAAGATGTTTGAAACCTTCTATGGAGGCTCCGATTTCAGAGAACTCACTGTTCTGAGACAACAGCACCATGACTAAAGTTCAGAACACCACGCTTCCTGCACAGCACTTCCAACCAAAGCAAATGAAAAATGCATGCCCTAGTGCAGCATAACCTTCAGCAAAACAGAACAAAAGGTCCAACACAGCCGCAACGGGAGGAGGTTACAGCCATTTCAACCTTAATGCTTTTAGATTGGGCAAATTAGCACTATTATCATGGAGTGTGTGCATTTATGGAGGAAAGCACCAAGAAAAGAGTCTTGTGGTGACCAAATGGGAAACACCACAAAAGGCTAATTGCACACTTCTGTCAATTGTCGTTGCAGGCTGTGTATGTATATCTTGCATGAAACTGCTAGTGAATGACACAAATACACTAAAATAACTGGGAATTGTCAACCACTGAGCATCTGGAAACGTCTAGGCTGCTGGAGTAATGGTTAATGAATATCTTTCACTCACTACCTCCAGGTACTTAAGACTCCTTGTACACAGAGACAGAGATCTGTAATGAAGAGGACAGTGGAAAATGAAGGCCACTGCGGTGGCAGAAAGGCCAACATGCCCTTTAAGAACCGCAGAGCAAAATGCTCATTAAATATTAACATGTTAAACATTACACTACCAAAACATGGCTACACCGAGGATCTGGTTTAAGTATGGATCCAGAGACAAGGGAGGGCCAATTCTGTCTGGTTATTCTTCCCATTGGGACAGGCAGCCAACCAAATTCAGCTCCAGGCAGTGTACTTGAACTCTGTGTTCTCAGGTAAATGTCTGCTCACCTGAGAAAATCTTAATGTTTATGCATAAGGGCATTGTGTGGGGCCACCTCCCCCAGCTCTTCTTTATTCATGTCCTGGGTTCCACACAGGACTGTCACTCAGCCTGGTTTCCATGACAACTGAACTCACCCTTTACCTATTTCCCCTGAAGACATTCCACATTGTATCAATGTGAAAGTTTACACCAAACACCTTAAATTGAATGGCGAGGTAATGAATGCGGGTTAAGGCTAGAACCACACCAGTTGACTTTTCTTATTCTTCCAAATAACTGAGGCCATCCAACTACTGGCCACTTACCAGAGGCAGGGTCACCTCCAACACACTGATCTTTCGATTTAGTGAATGACAGCAAGTCCAGAGGACAGCTTATCCATTTATCCTAAATTTCCAGCCAGCAATAAAACAATCAGATCCTCTAAGTCTGACCTAATGCTCCCATCTCCATTTCAAACCCTTTCTCCAGTAGCCCAGAGGACGGGGCATAGGGTCACCCTGCTTCAACAAGCATTACACAAATCAATGGTGAAAGTTAGGAAGGCCAAAGCTTGCCCAGAGAGCCCTACTTTCAGCCATTTATCCTTCCAATGTAACACCCATATGCGATCATGCTTGATTATTGCACTCCAGGTTCTCTGGATCAAAGCATTGGGATTCTCAGTGATTTTCCTTCAGGCACCGTACTTTCTCTCTCTCTCTCTCTCTCTCTCTCTCTTTTTTCTCCAGAGGGACTGGCACGATGAAGTATAAAGAGAGTATAAACAGGGGACACAGAGAGAGAACCTGCAGACATGGAGCCAACCGTGCGTCCCGTTTACCGTCATCACTCGATAAAATGACGCGGCTGCATCGACTGTCCATGTCCATGAGATTAACTCATGGTGCTCTGGCAGAAGCAAGCGATGAAAGACGGAAGGAGCGGGAAGCAACCTTGCATACGCTCACCCAGTGGCAGTGGCGGCAGGGGGGACCTGCACGTGAACCTGCATCTCCCCTATCTGCCAATTATCTGCCCGAGCAAACAGAAAGCGCGTCGAGCGCAGTCATTAGCTGCAGATGTAAACACCAGCGGGCAGAGATAAGGCACGCTAAGCTACTGCTAATGCCACGGTTCTTTTGACAAAAACGGGTTACATAGAGACATGAAATCCATGAATACGATATCGCCATCATTACTAAAAAAAAAAAAAAAAAAAAAAAAAGCCACTGGATAATGGATTGCACGAATCATATGTTTTTTTTTTTTTTTTTTGTCTCTTTGATCAAAACAAAAGAAATGCATTATGCAGCAGGGTGCTACTGAGGCTGGCGGGCCGGGAATTGGCTTGTTTGTGCGAGATGCAGATAACACGGTGGGCAAATACAGCTGGGCCTTTGTTACAACCTGCTCATACCAGAGTCCATCCAATTCAGCCTGATGTGCTAAACTCCTTAGAGAACCCTCACTTCACACCGTGCGTTCTCACTCTGAATTTTTTTTTTCATTATTTCATTTTATTTTTTTTCGCTAATGTCGTCTTCAGTGGCTCTGACTCCAGGGACAGCTAATGGTAAAAGACATTAGGAGGGATGACTGAGCTCATTGCATGTCTTCTATCTCTCCTTCTTTGTTTTGGCTCAGTCAGGAAGCGTGCGGGGTAGAGATAGAAAGACACAATTCTCGGGTTGTTTAACTGATCCGTCGATGTCTCTTCTACAGACAGCTGTTCATGACAGCCAATTAGCGCTGTGATTAATTCAGTCTTTTAGGGTGTGGTGAACCCTGACCCCTCGCCCAGGGCTACACAGGAATCACATGTTGCGGTCCGGAGTTGAGACCATGAACCTCATGTATACACGTGTTTACAGTAACAGTCTCCTTGGCAGGGATCTCTCCCGTGTCCCAGGAGTCCGGGCAATGCCGGCAACTACTAATTACAGGCTGGCACTGAGTCCCAGATTAACCACAGACAGAAGATTATTTGGAAGCCAGGAGGGCACAGGATCGATGGGAACGGAAGACAAAGGTGGCGGGGTGGTGGTCATTAGTCTCAGAGGGACAGACCTAAGACAGAAAAGAAGAGAGAGGGCTTGGTGGAGCCCCTTCCTCCCTTCATCGACGCATCACCCCGACACTGTCATCAATCGGATTGTTAGTTCCACAACCTGCTCTCTCAGCCTTAGGTAAAAATAGTGCCAAAATGTCCTTTTGTCAATAACATTTAGGTCTATTATGTTGCCGCGCATGTCTTTCTCGCTCCTGCACTCCAGTATTGGGCCACAGACGCTGGTAATAGGTGAGGTGAATGATGCGTAAGTGAAAGCACTTTTAGAGTAATTTTATCTTTTTTCTATGCAGTGCTTCAAAGGACAACGCATGCCCCGATGCAGTAGGCCATGTGAGAAGTGTGTGTGAACGTGCATAGCTTAACAGGCCGTCCACCTCTTTAGTGCATTTCCTGGCAGCTGTAGATAACCTTCAGTCTTCTTCTTCCTGCTTTAGCCCTGCACTACTCCTCCTCCTCCTCCTCATGTCCTACTCCCTCGTTCCTCACCCACCCTGTGGATCTCTAATGCATGATAATGCATGATACGTGCAGGGGAAACACACAGGCCGAATGTTAAGCAGCCACACTCTGTTAACCCAAATCATTCACGGACGGCTCTAAGAACACCCACAAACCCCTGGGGCTGGGCATCCACTTTACTCACTCTTCCGGTCAGGAAGGGAGACAGACAGATGAAAAACGATGCATGGAAGACACACAGATGAGGAAAGCTTGGAGTCTGGACACCTTGCCAGGCCACCCCACACTGTAAAAAGTTAACTCTGGCTAAACTTACAAAACTTATCATTGACGTAATGGAAATAAACCAGGTTAGAGCAGGTTTGATTGGTTTATTTACATTACGTCAATGCTACAATATTAGGTGTGACAGATTACTTAAATTTTTTTAGGTTTAGCCAGTGTTCACATTTTTCAGAGCATTTCCTCCTTTAATCCATATATTATTAATGGTTAAATGTAATGTGGATTGCAATAATTCAGTATAACAATATAATTTCTAAAAAATGATGATGCCACGGTTATGTCAACCATTTTTTACTATACATAGTTTCACTATACATAGAAAAATAAATTTGGTACAACTGTATACCTGAACTGAACCAACAATGGCAGTGTATTTAAAAAAAATCTACCTTGATACTGAATAGAAACATTGTAATTGTATTTTTTCAAGTTTATTGCAGCCTCTGACCTCTCCGGCTTTAGGAACATCAGGGTATCCACTTTCTCTGATACAAGAACTAGAAATTTTCTTTTGGTTTCTGATGAGTGGACAGCAAGAGTCTGTCATGGCTTTTTTTTTTTTTTTTACAAAATGGTGCCGTTCGGAGGTGGTGATAAAAGTGGCTAATGAAAGGGCTGCTTGGCGCGCTGAGGGGTCAGAGAAGTCCAATTAAAAACGTGCGCCGGGCAGCGGAGCGAACGCCGACTCGTCCTGGAGGAGCGCAGCCAATTACCAGCCAGGCTGATCAAACGCACATGAGCCGCGCCGAGCTTCCAGCCTGCCATCTTCCCTTGCTAACGAGGTCCCCGTGCCCTGAGTTTAGCAAATATACGGTCACACTACCGAACCCCAATCACACCATCCCTGCTAAAGAGAGAGAGAGAGAAAGAAATGGATGGATGTATCCATGGCGGTGGTTGAGATGAAGAAAAAGAGACTGAGAATGGAGATGGATGGATGGACCTTGATTGAGAAAAAGAGTGGAACAGAGAAGAAAAGGGGGCAGAAATACAGAGAGAAATGAATAGAACGGATGGAAAATGGGAAGTGCAATGCCATCTTGCATTGTGTCCCTCTCTCCGGGTAAAAGAGGTCACATGATCCCTGTGGTGTTAAACCTTCAGAAGGCTGGACTGGGGTAAAAGTGCCAGAGAAATAGAGCTCTGAAAGGGACTTTGCAGGCACTTACAAAAAAAAAGACCAAATCATAAACACTGCAGAGAGTCACTTTCTCATGTATTTTTCTGCTTCCTCCTCCTCAGGACTAAGGAAGAACGCAGGGACGTGTTTTCAAAGCAGCTGGCACACATTCGGCATTCCGCTCACAGTCCTGAGTGCAGCCAGCAGGCACATAAAAAAAGGAGATTTACAGCAAAGCCAGCCCGCTGCCGTTGTGGATGACACACCCCAATAAGCCTTGGGGAAGCTGCAGGAGTTCAGAGCAAGCGCGACCTAAGTCAGGGGGTTAACGGCCGACGCCCTCAAGGACCGTTTACACTCACATGTGTGTGAGTATCCTAGAGCAATGACTCTCGAACCATATAACCAAGTGCCACATCTGTGACCTAGCAAAGGTTTTTTTGCACAGGAAGAAATTTGATTCCTAATATGAATATTATTATATAATACATATTATTGACACACAGCAGCTGGTATACCGCTAGTGGTAACCTGATCACCAGAGTTATTACCTTCAACCAATCAAAATAAACTTCATAAAGGTATGCTGATTTGTACAGTCAGTGGCTTTCTGGGGCTGAAGTAGGGCTGCACAATTCATGGAAATATACTCACGGTCACGATTTAATTAAGGTGATCGTTGGCTATTTTTTCATTTAAATAACCAACCACCAGGGGCGGTTGTGCGCACAACTGCAAGAAAGTGTCCCTCACTTTGAATAAGTTGGCAACCCTAATAAATATATACACCATGGATATATACACTAGATGTCACATTCAACCTCTCAGTGTGTATCAATACTGGCGTCATATTTGGACGAGGTTCCAAAATCATTCAGTCACGAAATGCTGGACTTTTGCATTACGTTCGGCTATAATGAAGAGCAACCAAAGAATCAATGCATAACATTGCATGAGTAAGATTTTATTTGATCATCTTTCATTTGTTAAGAAAATTTGTGTTCAACAAATAACGTTATTCATGTTACAGACCAGAACATCTGTCTTCTCACCCCCACCTCATAGGAAAGGCACAGCTTCGGTTCTGACACCTCTATATATTTCACAGTTACTTCATTATCCATAGTTCTTGACTAATCTGAACAAAATGCCTCTGTGTATGGACCTGCACTCTCTATATTTACTTTTTCCCAAAATGAACAGGAAAATGGATATTCATCTTTCATATTAAATAAAACAAAAAGTCTTTTCATAGTGACCTTCAGGTGTGACAGGCTGTTTTTTTTTTTATTGCAAAAAAAAAATCTGAAAGCCTTGTTCACTTATTGTTTGTTTACAATAGAAAGTGCAATAAAAATGTGGTTTACATAAAATAATGAATAATCATGATTAATAATGGTGATTACAATATTGATAAAAATAATTGTATCTATCATTTTGGCCATAATCGTGCAGCCCTAGGCTGAAGGGTAAACTGGGACAACAAATGACCCTTTCCCACGATATTGGAGTGTTTATGTGGTTGACTGCAAAGCAAGAATCAGTCTGGAATTGGCTGTGTGCGCACGTCTCTCTCCAGCCCAGCTTTCCCACTAACCCTCTGCATCCCACACCTGGCCCTGCCAGGCCCCTCCCCTCCACAGCTTTCATCCAGCCTCCACGGCCGCCTGGGTCCTGCCAAAGCCTGGATTTTCTTGTAAAACTGGGCAGCCTACAATATCCCTGCACTCAGCCAGGGCCGCTGGAGCTGCCAGGTCCGACGTTCGGTAGTAACAAGGCAGATGGCAGGGGCTCGGCACAGAGGAGCAAGGGAACCGTAGAGGAAAGGAAAAGAGAGGGGGGAAAATAGACGTGTTCACCCACACGCTAAATCCGGCGAGGCTGAGCAGGTGAAATCTCTCCAACCCTTGCCAACAGACCCCTGCGGTGGGGTTGGGACGGGACCTGCGGCCTGACCAGCTACCTTGCTGTGTCTCTATAGTGACGTGCTTGGCTTTTGTGATTCGGTGTGAGGCTAGTCATTATGGGATGGGCACAGAGACTTTGCGGTCATTGTTAGGCAACCACCGGGCCACAATGCCTCCCTCATGCTGAGCATTCAAGTGTAAACAGGGCAGCTCTGCCAAAGATCATGCCTATGCAAGCCAAAAAAAAAAATAAAATAATAATAATGGCAACAGTTTCAGCTGGTTCAAACTAGCTCAACAATCATCTGCAGTCTGATGGGGTTTTTGCTCTTATTTAGCAATCAGCCTCTCGTCTTCGTAAAGTGATGCTAACTGTGGGCCTACAGGCCTGAAGGCACAGATGATCATGGTCACTGCGGAATAAAAGTGTGTTTTGACGGGAAACGACGCGTCATCCGCTCACCTCTGCTGATCGTCAGCTTGGCGTGGACGCTGGTCTCCCCCTCGCTGTTCTCGGCCACGCACTCGTAGATGTTCTCGTCGCGCGGCGCCCGTAGCGGCTGGATCCTCAGCACTGCTCCTGCCCCTTCATCGAACTCGATGGTCTGGGTGAGGGAAAGTACGAGTCAAGCTTTGAGTAGGAGATTTATTTTAGCAGCGAGCTCCGCCGAGGCTACAAAAATAATGAACAATGAAAAATAAATTCAAATGCTGTGGGCTCGAGCCTCGCTGGCAGCAGCACCGAAAAGCCAATCCTGCGAAATCATGTGCACAAGTGTTTTTGTCAGCAATGTGAAATAATTCTGCTTACAGCAATCAGTGTAATACCATGCGAGTGCAACCTAGGAGACACGTTCGTTTTAGCCCACGGGGGGAAGGCGTTAAAATACAATACGCACATGAATCAATGGCGGCTGACAGAGAGAAAACGTTGGCCTGCGTTAGCCGGTGGCTCAGGCTGTTTCTTCATGAATTTCCGGGCTAAATGCTAATGAGGAGCTGCGCCGCCCGCGCAAACTGGCCTATGAGAGCGGGTCGATATCAAAGCGACGACCGGAGGAGATACGAAATTGCAAAATGGCTCTTTTAAATGCAGGAAAGATGATCATTTGAACCAGGGTTCAACGCCCAGCTTGAGTCCTCGGACCGGCGTGATGCGCTCGCCTTTCCCCCCCCGTCCCGAGCAGCGTGCTGTAAAACACGGTTAGCGCGAGCTAGTTTTAATTAAGGCACAGTGAGCATCAATCACGACTTTACAGCTGCCATCTGTTCTCCGACAGCGAGGAGCAGCAAACAAACATCATAAATAAGGAACAGCTTGTTCCCGCATTAAACACGGTGATCGCTCCGCGAGAGGCCTCGCCGAGCGTGCCGAGCGCCGGAGACACCCAAGCGGGCCCTGGCCTTCGACCATTCGCTTTCATTCAGTACAACCGTAATCAGCAGCTACTTGACACCCTCCCTGCAATAAGGGTTCTTTCACAGTGCGACCGCAGCTACAGCTCACGGCTACACAACAGACAGGCCACTTCAGAAGTCTATTTCCACAGCAGCCGTTATTAGCTGAAACTCAACAGCCATCTTCAACATGATGAGCTGCTGATTCGATGACCAGATTCGACCAAATCTTTGCTTAGTAATCCAGTGGTGTTGTCACTAGTTTATGTAAGACGCTTGCACATTACTGTTGGACACAGTCAAGGACCAACAGACTGTGGCCTCTTGGAGCAACAAAGTTAAGTGAGTAAAACTCCAGCTGAGGGCATGTTGGTTGACCAGCAGAGCTCTAATATCACCAATATTGCTTTGGGCATAAATTGAGCACAATATTGTTATAAAGGGAGCATGTTCTGGAGTAATTCTGGGTTGTTCTCTTCAAGGCCTTACCTCAATACGCTGTGAGTTCACCCTTTTTCCTTTCTTGTTCCAGGATACTTTTGGCTTGGGGTCTCCCGTAGCTTGACACACAAAAGAGACCACTCCCCCGGATACACCAATCATGTCCACAGGAACTTTACTGAAGGTCGGAGGTGCTGTAAAAGAGGACGAAAAAGTCATTATGGGAAGAGCAGGGTGCTCATAACAGAAAAAAAGACACATAAAGGTAATTAAATCGGTGTTCACATACAAAATACACACACACACACAAAAAAAAAACACATCCACACAAACTTCTCCCTCGCTGTCTGTCTCTCTCCATCTCAGACTTCGGCTGCACAATAAATGTCAGCCCACGTGCTTGGAACCCAGCAGCGTGGGCTGCGGAGACCGAGCGAGTGTGGCTGCAGATTCCTCCAGTGTGTAATGAGATGTGATGGCACTTTACACTACATCCACCAGCCATGGACCGGCTCGTCCCGTACTAACGTGCGCCGGGGGAGGGGGGCACCCATATATCAACATGGCGGTAATTACTCTGCAGACAAGGCGCACGCTGACGCCGCCATGAATTATTTAATGGAGCAATGAATAATAAAGCATCCGAGCTTCTGTCTCCGTTCTTATGCCACCTGAGTGCATTCCAGAACCCACACACGTCCCTCTGCCAGCGCGCCGGCCGCAAGCAAATCACAGATGAGTGGAGGGACAGCGGGAGAGGGAAGGACAGACGCCCTGCCCGTCTCGGTGCCCACTGAACCGCCGCCCGGAGGAAACAAACGCGTGAGCGAAATCCCCGTTCGGCGTCAGAACTCGCTCTTTTGCCGATTAGAATTACATTTGCAGAGCGATTCGATTCATCACTTGACTAGATGCTCGCGCCCGACAAATTTAAAACAATAAAGCCCGGTTTACCCGCACGCGCTGGGGCCGCAGCTTCTCGGCTCGTCTTTTTAATGGGCAGAAGGTCAGGCCCAGGCGCGGCATGGGAAGCCGCTCTCTCGGGGAACTTATTAAATTCAGGATGCACGGATACGTGCGGATGATCAAACGGCCAGCGAGCACATCAGATTAATTATTAACAGTCCGTGGGCAGGCCCAATTCTCTGGGTAGCGATAAACACACATGAAGGAGAGTTCCTGCATTTATTAGGGACTAGGGAGGAGAGAGGGAAGCAGCCCGAGGACAGCGGAGCCGCGCCGACAAAAGTTCCACTTCGACTACGCGCCCCCCCCGAGCTCGCGAACGCGCTCCCACCCGCGCGCCGATGAGTCAGGCCATCAAACGTGACCACCTGCGTCTTTGATCCCGGAATCCTCCGCAGCGGCAGGCACGTGGAGCCCCCCCGTCTGGGAGAGGTGGCGGGGGTTCCGCATCACGGTGGACCCACGGCGACACAACAAGCAAAACCACCCGGCCCACATCGTTCCGCCGTCTAACCAACGGTCGAGCGCAAGAAGCCAGTTCTTCAAATAGACGTGTTATTGTTACGTAAGCAACGTGGCTGACTATAGCTGCATGGATCTTGATAAAATTAGATTCACTTTGTTGGAAAGTATACAATGATTTTCAGGGTGGATTCTTCTCAGCAGACAGAAAAGCGGAGTGTTACAAGCAGTCTAGGGTGGTAGTACCCTAGTGGGTAACACACACGCCTATGAGCCAGAAGACCCAGGTTCAAATAACACTTACTACCATTGTGTCCCTGAGCAAGACACTTAACCCGAAGTTGCTCCAGGGGGGACTGTCCCTGTAACTACTGATTGCAAGTCAGTCTGGATAAGGGTGTCTGATAAATGCTGTAAATGTCAAAACCACAGAACAATGATTCAAAAACTCAACATTTTGCAATTGCACTAAACGTGGCTCTAACTCCGTGACAGCAACTTGCTCACATTGTATGTATATATGTTCAAATATGTACAATTAATGCATAACGTTTGATTGGATTTGGAAGTGCAAATCAAGCTTTTCAGACCAATTTTGCCCACATGTCAGATATTGTTCAGTGCAGACAGCCCAGGAAATGTGTGGATGTCCAATATTCAGCATAATAGACGAGTTACAGGTTGCATTTATGAGATGAAATGACTCCCTGGCAGCCTCTTCCTCTTCCTTTACTCTGCAGATCGAACGGGGAGGGTGGTGTGTACAGGAGTCAAGGGGGCAGCGATCTGCTCCAGATTGCTTTAGATGGCCTGCTGCTCGCTTGACCTGGTCACTCCAAGCACAGGATCATAGCGCTGCCAACCTGCCCTGAAAACGAACAAGCCGTCGCTGGCCAGGCTACAACCGGATACCTCAACCTCAGCAGTAAAACCCCGGAATAAAGGGGTTGAAAAAAGAAGAAGATGAAAGCAAGCACATGGGAGAGGAATAAGATGCGGTGCAGTGTTGCAAACCCCCAAGTTAACCAACACTTGAAAATCTGATGAATGCTTCCAAGCCTGGGGCAATGTTTACACCCAGCAGAGAACTGAGATGTTCAGATCCGATGCAGAGGCAGGAAAAAAAAAAAAGACACCAACAGCCATGGGATCCAGGGAGGTAACAAACATCAACATACTAACCGGGCCACGCCATTCAAAGATGTGTGCTCCACGGCTTTAGCTTGACAGGAAGATGTCGATGGAGCAGAATTTGGTGTTAGACTTGCACACATTGAGGGACTGCAGCACCGCGGAGGCATAATTAACCTTTCAAACCACTTTCCGGCTGGTGGTTAGTCACATTCTATATAATGGCACAAGCCTTTCAACCCAAATTTGGTTCAGGCAAACCCAGCAACGGGGGACTTGACAGTAATACCGTTTTATTTAATCACTTTTTATTTGGAACACTCGGACGTGCAAATTAAACCAATGAGTGGTGCTCTGTTGTCAGTCTGGTAAAAGTGCTAAAATGCAAAAGACGTCAACATCCTTTTGGAGCAAACTGAGTAAATGTCATTTTTCAGGAGTTGCACTCAGGCCACAACAAAACGGAAGCTGAGTTCAGCATTTTTTTCTCAACTTTCTCTGCTAACACTTGGAGGTGGGATTGACAGACAGTTAGATGACTAACAGTATAATTGATGGGGGGCTTTAAGGCACAAAGAAGACCCCATTACGGAGGAAATTAGGGAAGCAATGGCACAAAATGGTGTCCCATCATCCCATTCACTGGCTTTTTCTTTTCTTTTTTTCTTGGTAAAAAGAGCGAGAGAGATGCAGAGAGAAAAAGAGAGAGAGAGAGAGAGAGAGCGAGAGAGATAGAGTGGAAGCAACTTATGATCCATCTGGTCTAAAATAGCCACCTTTAACTGATGACTATGAGCAAGAGGACAACAATTTGTCACATTATAGGTGATATTTTGTACCTTAACCACCCACCCCACACATAACTTATATTATAAACCAGCAAAAATGCATAATTTAAAGGCAGTTATTTATTCAATCATTCTGGCTGGGTACTGTCCTCATTCAACCATCGCTCAAACTAATTTGATGTCAAATCAAGCAAGAGTCTTATATGTGCCAGTCTGCCCATGGCTTCGTGGTCTACACTCAATCCCCAGGGGTCCACAGGGATCAGTGATTGGTCCTCTTGTTTTAGCAATCTGGCACCAAGCTGTGAGGTCAAAGCCATCCATCTAGACCAGATTCCTACACATTCTTCTGGACATTCTTCTTATGTAAACTAGATCCACCATCTTTCCTTCTCTGAATGTCTGTTTTAATTATTCATGCCTCTAGCTTTACATAATTGACTCAAATGAAAGCTGCAGGGCAAGAATCAAATAAGGTCTCAATTGACAGAAAAATCTGAATATGTTAGAAAAGGACATAGCAGGTCCTCAGGGTAAAGAAGAAGCTAGACGCTAGCCTGTATTGGTTCCAAGCTAATGGCCCCAAACATGCAAACACAGTTCCATTACACCTGCTAATACTCTGTTACCAGTAATAGATCAATAGCCAACTACTGGTGTTGAATGGATTCAGTTCCTATGAGTGACAATTGCACTGATTAAAGCATAAAAAAACCTGACTGAAATATAATTAGATATTTTGTGCCCAAATGCTCAGTTATGTGGCTAAAAACACAGAATGTTTTATGGTACTAGGGGCTTTCCTTGTGTACTCGGAAAACTTTAATCCATGCTTTTGGTATGGTCACCATGGATATGATAATTTAACCAATATTGAGCTGTCTGGATATTTCCAACAAACAACTTCAGTAAGTTGTGTCTTCTCCAGGCTTTCACACAGCCCCTGGAGACCAAATGGTGAATGTTCTGTCTTCACAAAGATAATGATGTCCTCCCCCCAACTACCTTCTCCCCAGACGACCTATCAGGCATCTGCCACGTACAGATGACTGAACCTTCATGACATCCAAAAGACACATTCAGCTGCATGCTCCCTGAGGAAGCTCCTGGGGTTCCCTCAGCATTCCTGACCCATATCTCTATTCCAAAAGCCTGTCAGGCCTACCACACCTTCAAATGGTGCAGCCCTAATAGTACCAAATGAATCCCATTGAAACCACCGTTTCAAGCACAGCCTGCAAAATATAATAGAGCAAACCTCCACTGACTGAGAATGAATACAGTGAGTCTGGATGGATGCTAGAACTGAAGTTTCAAAATGGCTGAGCCCTGCGTCTCCATGAGCAATTGACACTTGCTTTACATGCAACTGCCACTTCCTGCCAATTTTTGTAAATCAGTACACAGCATATTACATATATTGTTACACATCTTATTAAATGTTCAAATAAGCCTAATATTTGTATTTGTTCGCTATATCCCAAATATATTATTATGACAACAATAATAATTGGGTGGAAGTGGTTGGCCTAGTGGGTAAACGGGTAAGGAAACTGTCTCGTAATCGGACGGTTGCTCGTTAAGGGTGATGTGTTAAAAGCAGAAGACACATTTTTGTTGTGTGCACTGTGTGCTGTGCTTCACAATGACAATCACTTCTCTTTGAAAAAAAAAATTAGCGTTTGTATTAGTAGTAGTATATGAAAATCCTCAAATTATGCAGAAGAAACAATTTCAGGCACTTCTGAATCCACTGGATATATACTGCATGCTCTACAGGTGAAATACATATAGCATATGCTGGATTTCCAATTTCTCTAAAATTAAGACAATATTCCACACAAGTCTAACATCAATGACACTAACATAGATGATGAAACAAAAACAATCATAATGACAAGGAAATCTAATTACAAAGGAAATATAAAATGCTTTGAAATCAAGCTTTAAAACAGTTTTTTCTAACCAGAGCAAATGTTTATGAAATTCAGAACTATAATCCTGAATTGCATCTCTCTCATTAACCAGTAGTTCTAGTTCTGATGTTCAAAAAGCGACATCGAAACCATGCCCTATACATTTATTTCTGGCTTTAGATAAAGTAGAAAGGAAAGTGCCCGGAGACGGTGGATAAATGGATGGATGGTGGGTTGTTTGTGGTGTAAGAAGCGCTTAAATTGCTGAAGTGGCTCCTGGGTCAGTGCTGGACAAACTGCCTGTCTGTTGTCAACTGAATTTCGCTCTATCAGATAAATGCGGGCTGAGGTGCAGGGCCTGGGGACCAGGAACAATAACACACTGACATGCGCCATCTGCTGGCTGCTGACTGAACTACAGCAAAAGGAATGGGTACGATCACACTGGACAAAATCACATCTCAGCCTCAGCAAAAATAAAAATGCAAGCCTGATGCTAAAATGCTGCAAATAAATACTACAGACAATAAAATAATATATATTTATTATATAAAAGCAACACAAAGATCACTTTCGAAAAAAAACAAAGATAGCAATTCAGTGCAAATAATATGGTGTCAGTAGGGCGTTAGTAGTCTAGTGGCTAACACATTTGCCTATGAACCATAAGACCACAAAGTAAAAGTGAGAGAGAGAGAGTGCACAGCACATGTGCACACAATGAAATGTGTCCTCTGCTTCTAACCATAAGCCTTAGTGAGCAGTGGGGAGCCATGACAGGCGCCCGTGGAGCAGTGTGTGGGGACGGTGCTTTGCTCAGTGGCACCTCAGTGGATCGGGATTCGAACCAGCAACCTTCTGACTACGGGGCCGCTTCCTTAACCGCTAGGCCACCACTGCCGCAGTGACAGGTTCAAACCCCACTGACAACCATTATGTCCCTGAGAAAGACATTTAACCGAGTGTCTCCAGGGGGGGGGACTGTCCCTGTAACTCTGGATAAGGGCGTCTGATAAATGCTGTAAATGTGAATATAACTGTTCATCAATGCACCCATTAGTGGTGTTGTATTACAAGCATCTAAAAAAATAACATGAAGGAATGAAATGAAGAAGGCTGATTTAACAGATAGTAAGAGACGCCTGCCCTTCCTCAAGGCCCTGGAATGTTAAAATGAATACAATTAAAAGAACCACCGATTAATTTTATTCCAAAAATAAAATAAACAGAGTGAAAATCAGAAAATAATGATGGATTTTGTGAGTCATAAACATGCCGTCTCAGCACCCAGCACGGCACTGGTTGAATTCCTCACCCCAGTGGGGTGTCTAGTGGGTTTTCAGGGACAGACAGGGGTGCAATGTCACTGGACCACACCCATGCTGGCCTTCGTGGCTGTTTTTAGAGCTCTCTGTACAACATGGACACGTGGGAACTTCAGAACCGGCCCAAGAGCTTTCAACAACCTGTCCTACTTTTACTACTTCCTTCACCCACCCTCTACCCAGCACCACCAGCACCAGAGGCAAGGTCCGCAGCTAATCAGCTAAATGAAAGGATGCTGGGCTCCTTCCTTTCCACTCGGTCTCACTCAGCCCAAAGGCTTTATTATCACTGGGTGGTGCCCGCCCTCCTCCCACTTTGATTAAAATGTCTTCTTTAGGATGTGATTTATGAGAAGAAGAAAGAAAGGTGAGGGGATGACATCATGCTTTTGGCAGTGTCACCGAGCAACTAGCAACATCCACACACTGCGTGTCTAAATAAGATACATGAAGGAGGAGGAGGAGGAGGTAATGAAGCTCAGCAGTTGTTTGTGTGTGTGTGGAATAGGAGCAGAGCCAATAACTACAGTCCAGAAACAGAAGCAAAAGAGCACCTACAGCAGCGACCCCAATAAAACCAGAGGAGAAATGTCAATTCCGAACCGTGGGTCCTGTAGCCAGGTCCAGTCAGAAGCAGCAATTATGCTTCAGAGTCCAGACAGAGAGTGAGAGACAGAACGGGAGGACGAGTAGAAGCAGGGGGGAGGTGTGGAGGCCCGGGTGGCTCAGGGCTTATGGGTAGTGTGATTAGAGCATTGGGGTTCAGGGACGTGCTGTGTTTGTGTGTGTGTGTGTGTGTGTGTGTGTGTGCTCAGACTGCTAAGCGACTGCAGTGCATTATTTACATGTAGAGGCAAGAAAGCACACGGGCTGCTGATGGAAGAGTTTGGCAACTGACTGGCTTAGAAAATAAATATGTCTGATGAAAAAAGCAGAAGATAGAAAGAGGGAAGCTTCCACCATGGTTCATTCACCTGCCCATTGAACAACACAGAGAGGCAATGTTTTTTTTTTTTAAATCCCAGCTCATCCCTCCCCCTACAGCCCTGCATATAATAAAACCTCCGAACTGCAGGGGAGCCTCGCTCTCACATTGCCTCCATCACTGGCGCCGTCCTCTTTATCTCACTCAGTCTTTGTTTTGTTTTCCTAATGCGTCTCTAAACCCATCTTAGGGGAGAAATGGTGCAGAACAAATCCTAACTGGGAGCTTCAAAAATTAAAATAGCGAGTGCACGGCAGAAAGATGGTGAGATAGTCTGGACGACCCGGGCGGGATAAACGCATAGTAGAACCTAAAATCTCCAACCGGACTCTACCTAGATCCACGAAAACTGAGCCCAGCAGAGGAAAAGGAGGTGAAATGTGGGCGGGGCTTACATAAGGCCTGGGAGCCGTGGAGCAGCAGCAAGAGAAGCAGGGCTGGTAGACAGGGCACGCCTCCGGTAGCCATCGCGTTCATTCTGACCTTAGACCTGGCTGGAGTGCCAAGGCCCCTCATGCGGGTGATGGGGGGGGGATGGGAGCGGTCTTCAACTCGGGACGTCTAGGCACTCTGGAGGGAAAGAGAAGAAGAGATGACATCATGAGTTCATTAAGCTGATGGAGATGATTAAGTAACGAGACGACGTGTTTACAGCGTGTTCACTTCCACATCTGCAGATGTGACGACTGTGTTAACACGTGCTAAGTCGTCAGGGAAGACACTGACCCCCTAGCTTTTCCATCACCGGGATTCATAGCCCTTGTTGCAGTGCTCGTTTCAGACTTGTAATTAACCGCTTTTCACGTCTCATAATTAGTTGGGCTTTATCGCCGCATCTCGTCATTATTTGCTTATCCGCGCATCGTGTAATTGCCTAGGTGCCCGGTCATATTTCAGCCTTTGTCTCCTTGTTTCAGTGAAACTGTCACTGGTCCCCTCAACACGCCACTGCCTCGGGACAGACAGCGCTGATACGTCTCTGGCGCGAGCGCCCATCGCCGGGGTGCCCACTCGCGCTGTAATTAAAACCCCATCAGCAGGGAGGATGGCGACGTTCCTCGAGCGCTATTTTTTACAAAGGACCACATGACTCGCAAAAAAAATAAAAGGACTCGCAGTCAACGTGTAAAAATTATGGAGACAGATAAGCCAGAGTCTATATCTGGACCTGTTACTCATGCTTGTGGGCTACCAACCTCCGGATCTGTGCTCAGTGGAGGTCTACATGGGCAGGGCTTGCCAAATCCATATCAATATTTCTTCATTAGACCAGTGACTTGCGGCAACAATACGATCACACCCCAGTTACTTACTTGGCTGAGAGGTGTTCTAGACCCCGTGAAATATCATTCCACCCTTATTTACCTCATTTTAGTTGTCATGCCATAAAATGACAAGCATCTGCTACAGATCTGACTGCAGACAGAATTGCGTTGCTTAGCAACAACACCAACAGCTAGATAATATGTGGAAATCTATTCATTGTAGACAACAACCTAAATATAAATATAAAAGTTTTTTTTTTGCATATTAGCAGTCATAATTGCAAGTAATGTTAACACTTAAACTGTGGTATAATAAAAAATAATATACGCAAACATTCTATACCACTCAATATTAGACTCAACATTAACATGTAAACTATAATAAAATGCTAGTTTTCCACCCACTGCTCTATTATGGAAGGATGCAAGGAATGGGCTGAGAGAAGTTGTTCAGAAGTTCTTATAAACTAATAAAAAACTAGTAATTCTGCCACTATTAAGTGTTTCAGCATATATCATTCTATTTGCAGAGCATATGAACCATGTCAGCCACAAAATACTAAGATAGAAGTGAAAGGAAGAATCCAGATAGCAGGAAATCAACTACACATCACAGTGATGCATATTCACATTTTTCATATGCAGCTGGTCTATTTCCAAACACAAGTGACAGTTGTCAGATAATAGTGATAGATGTCGAGAGCAGTGGTCACGGTTTAGCAGTCAATTGTCCCACTGGGTGAAGAAACTTGATGAAATGTTAACGATAGTCTTAAGTGGCCGACTCCTTTTAAGCTTTCGCTGGCATGTCAGCTGCCGGTGCACGCGTCCAATGGGGGAGTCTCATCGCAGAGTCTGGGAGCGACACAGCTCGTAACGTAACCCTACCCCATGAACGCGCCAGCTCCCCACCACCCGCTGACAGGCCCTGTCTGTTACACCCTGCGGGAAAGTCACGGCGCCGTCACAGCTCAACAACAGCTCCTTTGTGGCTTGTGCCTTAAACAGGACGACTTCTTAAAAATGTGAGATCACTGCCATTACAATAACGCATGCACTGTACACACGGGACGGGCAGACACACGCGCCGGCCTGAGGCCTTTGTTTCCTCTGCCCCGTCACCACCACTGAAGTGTATCCTAGGGGCAGGTATTTGTGTGTGTGAGAGGTTGTGACAGCCTGTGTGTGTGTGTGTGTGTGTGTGCACTCACATGCCCCTGTCAGCCATCATGCCAACACCTGCAAAATTCTCACCATGAAACCCATGTCAGGGGCAGGTCTTGTTTCTGGAACAATCCACAGGGAGTGCAGGAGTGTTCATCTGTTTCTTGCTCAAAGGTCACGGTACCAGAGCCTGACTCCCAAAAAATATTATTTTTCAATATTTATAAAATTGCCCAATTAAAAAAAAAACAAACACAATTACATTAAATTCAATTTGTGACAGAATTTTTTTTATGATTTACAAAAAAAGACTACTGGAACCAATGCGTTCTAATGGTTCATGTAACATCTGCAAACTAGGGCAGAATACAAGACCACAACTGCAACATCAAATGTCCATATGGTATCGTGCCATGGTTTTAAAAGCCAGATTTGCTATACAAATTGCATTACATTTCATTAGATTTCACAATTAACACCAAAGCGCATCATTTTAGCCATTAAGTTAGTAGGCTATGGCAAATAATACAAGCGTTTTATTTGAGGAGGTCAGTGGAACTATACGACAGCTGCCATCAACCACGGGAACTGTGGAGCTTTGTTAACGGGCTGCTAGATCGCCCGTCAGATTATACCGCCAGCGAAGATTCATTATGTATGTTTGGTTCGGTAGCAGATTATGTATGTTTTGGTTTAGGCGGATTTAATGTGGCACAAACACTGAACTTTGACATGGACTGTCGAACTGGGATACCGTCACACCCCAACCGTCAATCAGGTTTCATGGAAAACTGCCTGGCAGAAACCGTGACGGGCGGATGAAGGTGAATTTTTACGACGGTGGTTGTAGGCTGTGCGTGGCGCTCACGGTAATGAGACGTCCTGCGCACGGTAAATGGTAAAGACAACGCCAGTGGTACAACAGGCACAAATGACATGCTAAACAGATGCTGTTCCGAGAGCGAACCGCACAGCAACGGTTCTTATCGGTTTACATTAGCCTGGCTGTAAAGCGCCGGGACGCCGTCTCCCGCGGGAGCGGACGGGCTTCCTGTTCAGCCCGTACGCAGAAGCCGCCGCGCTCTCCGGCAGACGGATTAATCGCCCGTGCTGATCGCAAGACGGTGAAAGCAATCCACTGGCATATAGATGTAATCACCGGCTTACGGCGCGCTCGCATTTTCCGTGTCACAAACTCCCGTCCACGCGGGCCCTGAATAAATCGAGCTGCTCGGCCCCGCCGCGGCTCGGCGAGGAGAAGCCCTCGTATTTCCTGCGGCGGCCGGACGTCTGGCCGCGATGCAAAATGCAGGAGGGCCGCTGCGCACATGAATTATTGAGCCATAAGCCCGGGCGCAACGTTAGGGGCCCGTTTTTCACCCTGACGCCACGGCGGCGGATGAGGAGAGGCCGAGATGCCGGACAGCAGCACAGTAACAAGCGGCTGATGGCTCGGGCCTCGCACCGTGCATATTAACTCCCAGGCCCGTCCCTCTCCCCGTGTCCCCGCGGCAAGATCGCCCTTTTTTCCAGTTTTTTTGTTATTGTGGATTCCAGCAGCCAGATGTAATCAGCGCCGCAGCGCCGGACGCGCCGGGCGCCTAATCCAGAGCATTTCCATGCATTATTAATGCTAACATGTTTGATTCGCCGACCACGCCACCGATGGCGGCCCGAGGCAAGGGCCTCCGAAAAACAAGAGAGAACGGGATAAACACAACGAGGTCTGTGATACACTCACAACAGACGGCACGGCGAAACCGATAGATGGCCAAGGATAATCACTTTAATTGAAGTAAAAAAAATGTAGCTGAAAGCAGAAGACAGGAGTTTGTTTTTGGGGAAAATATGTAATATTTATGTTAAAATCCATACTGGAGATGGTGCAGGTGCTTCTGGAATTTGGAATGAGCCCAGGGTTTGGACCGGAGGATTACACGGTTGGAAAAACGGATGGGGCGAGATTTAACACTCAAGCGTTCGGGCAGCAACGTTACCAAATCAGCAGCGCTGTTTGTCCTTCAGGGCACGCGGTCAAAGCGGAGGCTGGGAGAGCTCGACCCGGCAGAGCGGCAAGGAGGAATGGGGGGAAGGCGGGGGGGTTGGTGCGGGGCAGGTTGGGTGGTAGGGAGGGGTGGAGTAGAGAGGTCAAGGAAAGGGAGATGAGAGGGGGTGGAAAGGGTGGGGGGGGGGGGGGGGGGGGGGGGGGGGGGCACTGCCCATGTGCATTTGAGCAGAAGAGCTGCCTGCCATGGTGGGAGCAAGTGCCCAGCAGATGGAGCATAAATGAACTGAGGGAACTGTGTGCGGTGTTTACATGTACAGTACACACATCTACTCGTCTGTGGCTCACAACTGCGAACTGTCACACATGAAGTTATGCAGTAAAGTTAAAAAGTGCAAACAAAGGCAACTATTTTAGGTTCTTCAAAGCATTTCGAACTCTCTGCTTCTCTATTCGTGAGTGCAATGAAAAGTGATGTTAAAGCATCAGCATTATACAGGCTGTGTGCGCCTGTAATGGAGCCTACTTTCATGCCTGAATTAAACTGATACTGTATCCGAAGTAAATTTACCTGAATTGATCCAGAAATCTAATCACATTGGGGCAGTGGTGGCCTAGCGGTTAAAGAAGTGGCCCCGTAATCAGAGGGTTGCTGGTTCGAATCCTGATCTGTCAAGGTGCCACTGAGGTTCCAGTGAGCAGAGCACCGTCCCCACACACTGCTCCCCGGGCGCCTGTGACGGCTGCCCACTGCTCACTCAGGGTGATGGGTTAAATGCAGAGGACACATTTCACTGTGTGCACCGTGTGCTGTGCTGCTGTGTATCTCACTTCACTTAAATCACTTTAATCTTTAATTTAATCATTGCGAATATAACACAGGGAACGTGCTCATTTGGAGAGTGGCAGCCCTCACCCAGCCACCAGGGTCTGAAACATGTGAATGAAATACATGAACGAGAAAAACCGAGCAAGAGAGTGGGAGAGTAATGTGATACTTAAAGCTGTATAATCAGAGGAAGGCAACGCTGTGGCACCCCCGCGCGCGTCAACAACTGCAGGAGCAGGCAGAATCATGGCAGGACTCCAATTAAAGCCCCAATTTCCAGCTCCCGAGACAAGTCCTCAACTCACACGCACACACACATATATATACAACCCTGCTGACAAAGAGCAGTAGCCACACTCCCTCATTTACAGACCCTCATACTCAGGTCCAGGCAAGAGAAAACAGACGTTTTCCCATTCTTTTTTTTTTTTTTTTTTTTTGCTGCTACCTGCCTCATTTTCAGTCTTTGGACAGAAATCTGTCAGCGCAGCATGGCCTGTTCATTACACCACCGCCATGGGCACAGTGTGATAATTCCGGACATGCCAAGCTAAGGAGACCCATAACCATCAAGCGAGGTGATGCAAACAAACCTAATTGAGCATGAAGTGGCGGTCGGTTGTTCAAATGTGACATTGCGCGTGGCAGGACATCGTTTGTCAGGTTAATCCTTGAGCAGGTCGCGGCCTGACGTCACGATGAACACAGATCTCGATGTCTCACTCAAGAGACCTCAGCATTGAGCGTGGATGCACCCGAATTGATAGTGGAACGTATTTAAACAATCGTTTGTACTTTTGGGCTGTCTTATGTGTACTTTTTTCTCATTTACCTGAATAGGAACAAGTCAAATTAATGTCACTTTAATACAATTATACTGTTCCCCATCAGAGCATAGGCATTCCCTCAAGAATTGTATATATTTGAGGAAAAATTGTCAAATTTGTTACCATCACAATAGTATGCTACTTCATAGGACAATGTTCTTTATTTATTCTTTCAAATTGATTTATTTTATTTATTATATTACTTATCCACACTACCTTGGTACTTAATGCGAAACAACGAAGGCTGAATTCCTTGATTTATTCTGTTATCAAGGACAAAAAGAGTGATTCCACAACAGTGAGCATATGTGTGTCCCTAATTGAAGATGGAACACACACACACACACACACACACAATTCCACACACCTGCCTGTCTTTCAACCCTCTGCCAGATCACCCCAGCCCAGGTGGCTCGGACTATCTCTCTGTTCAGGTTCATTCCTCTGCCATGTTCAACAGCAGACAGAGCTGAACACTCCAGAACTCATTTCCTTCAGCCGTTTCCTCCTTTCCCTTCCTCACTTACAAACAGCCAAAACACACACACACACACACACACACGCATGCATAAAACAGTAAGCTTGCGCTGCAGATGCTTGTTGAGGAAGCGCATACATTTGCATTGATCTGAAGAAGCCTGGCCGTCTAATCCTGACTCCTCACTTCCCCAGTAAACCTGCTCTGCATTAGTACTCCTGTACACACACACACACACATACACACACACACACTCACTGATAACAATTATTTTTTTATTTCCTTTATAGCCCAAAATCACAAACGGCATGTCTCATTGGGCTTTATAAAATCCACACTGTTTACAAGGAGCCAACAGCATCTGCGACACACACGATCCCTACGCCGAAATGGTTCTGATTATCGAGATAGTAATATCCTGATCATAACATCCTCCTGCCTTTCGCCATTGTATGTGGTAAGTAAAACTCTCTGGCACACTGTGTTTATTTACAGCGACAGAAGACATGTGATCTATCACACAGTCCTGGGCTGCAGATGTGCACAGCGGCCGAGCAGAAGTGGTGATGAATCACACAAGCGCGCACACACACACACACACACACACACACACAGGCGTCTCAGAGTCTGCCATCCAGACAGGGGATCGGTTGCAGAAGGGTGGCCGGCACCACACTGTGACCTCACGTGGAGTCTTCCTGACAACCTCTTCCGACGATCCTTACTGCTCGCTCACGCTCAAAACAAAATGTGCCCTTGCCGCCTGAAGTCCACCGCATCTTCATGTTTTTTTTTTTTTGTTTTTTTGGAGGGAGATCTGGCCGCCTGCCTCACGCTCTGCCCGAAAGGCGAAGCGCTTAACTCACACACAGCGGCACTGAGCTGTCCGGCTCAGCAAATCGCCCACCTCTATGCCTCTAAACAGAGAGGGCTTTCGTGTGGGTTAAGTGAGAGTGTCTAGACTTGTCATTTTGACCCCTGGATGACAGCGCCGCTGTGTTTCGTCTCGTTCGGCGGCGAAGGCGCGCTTTGCTCCGCCCACGACGCTGAAGCCCGTAGGTACTGACAGGGAGAGATCCAGCCACCACGTCACCTGCACCAGGGCGCATTATGGAAGTACATCATTTCATTATGAGCATTGCGAGGACCGGTGGGGGTGCGCTCGGGTGCACAAACGCACTCGTCCTTGATGAAGAGCATGACGTCAGGCTCTGGCCGTCTTCCAGGGCCTCGGTGGAGCTCAGACCGGGCCCTTACGTCCTCGCTACAATGACTTTGCAGGGCAATATAAAAGCATGAAGACAGGTCGGCACTTGGCAGACGCGATGGAGTAGAGAGCTGAGGCAACGGGAGATGAAATTGCCACGAGCGAAGAGGAAATTCAGACCCAGTACACGCCTGGGCTTAAATTAGGGGAGCGCAGGGAAATAAAGGCAACCCATTACAGCCCTGATTCGTCCCAAGAACAGGTAAATAAAATTCCGGAGACCGTGTGTACGGGCCGCACAGCGACCTGTCCGTTAAAAAACGCGGCCGTCCAGAAGAGGCTCCGGGGTGAGATTGCTCCTTTCAGAGTGATACAATTATGCTGCCAATCGCCGCTACTGACAGCAGAGCAAGAGGGGGCTCCATTAGCATTCCGCCCGGACACCTCCATTTATTCTCCACGAGGTGTAACTAGTGCCATCGATGCTGCCGTGTCATGGAATACACAAATCGAGCCTGGCAAGCCTGTGCAGACCTTCCTCAGAAGTCGGAGCGGAGCCTCTCGTACGTTCCTGGTTTTGCATTCCTCGAAAAATGTTGGAAACGGTAGTAGTGGATCTCTACATGTTTTCGTTCCCCCATTTTAAAGCGGAGGCCGCAGAAGCGATCGGCGCAAATGTCACCTGTGCTGAGCGTTCGCTTCTGACAAGTGCTCTTTCGTCAAGGGTGCCCGGGGTCTTCAAACAGCCCTGCAGAGAGCTGGATGCAATAACCGAATCCTGTTAATTAACAACAAATGTGATCAAATTCACCCGTTTGCCCATGAGCGGTGCACTTGACAGTACAAATTCTGGGAAGTGGCGGAGGGGAAAGCACCAGGGGAATTTTTCTATTTCTCTGGTTCACCCTAATAAAACAATTTCAGCGCAGTCCCGTTGTACGCCGGCGTAATTACATTACAGAGATGTGGCTCACGGGTGAAGCGGTAAGTGATTACGTAGTAGCTTTTGCTGGCGAACTGGAATACCCAGAGATGGTAGCTTGTGGGTGTGTCGGAGCAGAGGTTGAAGATCCGCAGGCCACGGCTCAGAGAAGAGTGCAGGAGACAGGAGACAGATGGCCAGGTTCAGCTCCTGACTCGTGTCTGTCTGTCACCTCCCTGCCTCCCGCCTTTCATGGCAGCCCGAGAGCACAACTGGCACAAGTTTTACAGCCGCTGTAAAAAAGGACCGACGAGGAAGGAATGCTGCATATGTCCTGCCCCCCACGCCGTATTTTCACAGCCGGACTTTTCCTGTCTTTTTCTCTCCCCCCCCCCCCATCCCCATTTTACCCCCTTCTTCGCTGAGCGAGCTTCTGGACTGCACAAGTGGATGCTTGTGGCTTGGCAGGAAGGTGACCTCTGAGGTCACGTGACCATGTAAGGGACACACAGCAGTGATGGCACAGTCTGAGGGGCGGCTGAGTGGCATGATCCTGGCTAATTTATTCCTGGACAGGGAGAGGAGGAAAACAGTGGCCATGTTGTCTTCTCTGCCTCCAACTCCTCGATAAAGGCCACTGGTCAAAAAGAGTGCAGGGCAGAACCAAACACAAGGTTATTGTTAGGCGCAGGGGCATGTGGGAAGCCCATCAACATGGCCAGTGTTCCCAAATTTTAAGCATGAGTGTCCAAAGCCTGTTCAGTCAGGACTTCCCATAGCAGTCACCATGCTAAGACCCGCTCTGAGTAATAAACCCACACTCCTAAACCCACCCTCGGCTTTCCTGAGGTCAAAGGTTAAAAGTCAGCCAGCTGGTAAAGTTCTGATAGGGGCCGTTATCGAATTCCTGCCATTCTTTTAATTGAAAGACATTTACATTTAAGGCATTTGGCAGACGCCCTGATCCAGAGCGATTTACAGCGTAAGTCGACTTACAAAGAGATCCAACATAAAAAGTTACACAGTTTTAAAATGATTAAATGTTATCAATGTTAATGATTTCCCAATGCCACTGAAAAATGAGACAGTGGTTGTGTGGACAGTGGTGACCTAGCCGGTAAGGCAGTGGACCCGTAATCGGAAGGTTGCTGGTTCAAATCCCAAACCGCCAAGGTTCAATTGAGCAAAGTACCATCCCCACACAGGCCTTTCATGGCTGCCCACTGCTCACCAAGAGTGATGGTTAGATGCAGAGGACACATTTTGTTGTGTCACCGTGTGCTGTGCTGCAGTGTTTCACCATGACAATCACTTCACTTTCATTTGTTAAAAAAGATGATGTGTTGTTTGACAGGAGTGAGACATTTATTAAAAGAAAAAAAAATTAAACTCCCTTTTTGATGGAGATCATATCTTTTACAGAATCAGCACCAAAAAGAAGAGAGGAAACAACAAAATGCACAGCATGGAAAAACCAGACAAGTGTAAATGCTTTGAGGCTGAAGAACAATGTCGACGATCAGAGAAAAGCTTCTCAGCTCTTAAAGAGGTGTGACAATACCTCTCAAACACGTTGCAAGCCATAAGCCTGCTTCATTTAGCTCCGGCATCTCAAAAGCCTACTAGAGCCAATGGATTCCCAATGGTCAAAAAAATAACAAATTTCTACAGCAGGAACTGTCACTGTGAGAAAGAACTTCCTCATAGAATCACCCAAAATCTCCAAATGGGGACAAAAGGGGAGTAAATCTTTTCTGCTGTCCATTCAGGAAGCACAACTCTAAACTGCCACAGCATCCAGGTCAATCAGATGAATCGACCGGGCTGATACGCCAACGCTCGGACGGATGCGATAGATGTACACGTACATTTCCTGCAGGCAGGACTGGCTGATTACAGACAGATCAATTTTTCATTACTGTTACAATTGGGCCTGCTGACTTCATCGGAAATGAATCCTCTGCGATGTGCCAGACCACCGTGAGGGACAGTTGTCTGTTAAATCCCACCCACCTTACCCAGCCCATCTAGTTAGTGCCTACAGAGAGAGAATGAGAGCAAGTGGGATGACTTCACCAAAACCACTCTGCATGGCCAGTGAATATTGTACATTAGAAAGCAATCACAGATCTTCAGTCTCTGCTCTACCGACCACCTCACCAGAAGACCAAAACGACCAAATCTGACAAGCTCCCAGCTCCCTTGTGGTATTAAATAACCTGTGGTAATAAAATTATTATGGTGACAGACGCAATATGATGGAGCAATATAAACATTATGTCCTTTATAAAATATGTTTCAGAACTCAGCTAAACAGATATGATGCACAACAGGGTTTTCACAAGTAGCATGTCATCTTTTTAATTAATATGTGACGAACGCACGATTCCAAGCATTCCTGGCGCATAACTTCATACGGTAGCGTCCCCACTGACAACACAATGTCCCTCGCAAAGTTTTATTCCAGCGGTGTGCACTCACCTACAAAGCGCCGCCACTGCTGACCGAAACCAACCCGGAATACGGTGCGAAGGTGACGCCCCAGCCACTGGAGAGAACCGGTGTTGACTAGAGAAGTCCCGTCTCCAGGAGAGTGCAGTGACGGGGATGTACGTGTGTGGAGAGTCTTCCTTCTCGCTCCGAGTGGAAAAGCTCCCCGCGGGCATGAAGTGTGTGCTACAGGGTCCCCGAGGCCTCGCTGTTTTTCTGGGAATAAAATGCCTGCGCGTTTCCCACTGAAACTTAACTCTTCAAAGGCAAAACTGTATTTTAAAACTTCAAGCGTCAAAGGATCTTAGTTGAAGTAGTTAACTAAATGTGAAGAAATTATGTGGGAGGAATTCAGTGTTTTATTTAGTCTTACAGAGGTATTTTCTAGAGCTAGCACGCTAACCAGCTAGCATAATGGCATGTAGAGTCACAGTAACGTTGAGTATCTCCTCAGAAGGTGTTTCTAGGCCTGTTTCGTAATCAGTTTAAACCGACGCCACGGTTTCCACTCAGGCCTCTGGTGTGTGTCCGAGTGCGGGTGACTACGTGAGGTGTGTTTGTGAGCTACACAGAACTAGGGTGTGTATTTTTGGCAGCACTTGGGGGTTGTTCCTTGCCGACGTTTCGGACGTGTCCACTACAGCGACAGAAGGCCAGATAATAATACAGTCACCTGTTGCCAGAAGCAACTCGCTGGTCTCTCGGCAGGCTGCCGCACTCTGGAATTTTACGAGCTCGTCTATTCGCAGAACGTGGAACGGGTAGGGGCTCTAGGCCTCTAGGCAGAGGCTTCTTCTCCCCATGGATGGTGATTGGAAGCACCCACATCCTTGTGAAAGGTGGGACTAAAATAAAACGAGAAATAAAAACTAAAAGGCGTCTGTCCTTGTCTGATTGGAGGACGTCTTAACCCCATAACCGGCTGATGGGTGGGCGGGGGTGTTTAATGTGGTTTCATTTCGAGCTAATGGGGAAGAAGATCCCCCTCCCCCCTGTCCCTCCCCCAATCAGAGGGGACATGAGAATTGAGTGGCCATGTGTGAGCGTGTGCATGACCAAGCAAATCGTAACAGGCCCCATGAGGCACGCGGTGTGCACGGGGACTGCAAGATGGGACATTACCGATGCAGGTGTGGAGAAAACACGCAAGTACACACACATACAGGGGACTGAGCAAAATAGATCCTTCACAGGCATTGTTCACCATTGAGCAATGCATTACATATAACATCTAACTCTTCTTCAACATAATAAATATCAACGTTATAATATTAAGTGAGATACTAATCTAATGGTATTCCCTCTCTATCTACGTTTCTACAGCTACATATACATATACACAGGCCATGCATGTTGGGACTATCCGCAGCCATTGGAGACAACAGTGGAAATTTTAGACCATCAGCCCAGAGGATCGAGGGAACTGAGAGACAGAATAGGGAGAAAGAAGGCAGAAAAGGTGAGAGACAGTTCAGTCACAGCAACACAGGGAGGTGACAAAGGTGCAAATGAGTTGGCCAGCTACGGTTCACCTCCTCCCCATGTGGCACCCTGTGTGTTTCCATAAACACAAGGAACTGTATGGAGGTTGACAGTCCCCCAAAATATCCAAAAATACCCACAATGCAAAGCTGTAGAACAGTTTTTTTCCCCCCTTAGAATATTAATGTGTGCCTGATGAAAACAACATGTGTGTCTGAGCTCAGGGGAGCAGCCCAACACCTGGTTTGGGTGAATGCTTATGGTTTGGACCAGCGTTTGCGTGGAAACCTCCCACGGTGGCCGGGGGGAGGGGCGGAGGGGTTGTGGGCGGAGCCGAGGAACAGCAGAGGGACCGGGGCTACGGGTGGCAGCCATCTCCCTCTGTGGAAATGTGAACCAGCTGTGCCATTCTGGGCCCAATCGTCCCCGGACAGATAACACTGGGCCTTTTGTCCTCCCCGCCCTGTCAGCCTGACACTCTCCAACTCTCTCCTCATTCCTCATCCCCTGCCCGCCCCCGCTCTCTCGCCGCCCTGCCACTGGAGCAGGGAAAACAGAGCTCGGCTCCCCGCTGCAAACTCTCACGCGAGTGAGAGCCAGGCAGGCACTTACGCCAACACGACAACAGACTACGTAAACGCGGCAGGTACACAAGAAGCCCCGAAACGCACTCTCTCTCACGCACCGGGCCGTTTAACTTGGTGGCGTCTCGGTTGTGTTGCTTGAACGTAAAGCCTCTGTAATGTTTCAGCATATGATTAATTCATAAGAGCGTTCTGTAGGTGTAGACAGCTACAAAAAAAGATATATATATATATATATCCTCATTATAACCCGAGGAATACTCCAACACGTCACGCCACTGGTTGATGCTGAATAATGACAGTTCCAGCGGCGACTAAAAAAGCCGCACGCACTCGACATGGCCGCCCCCCCCCTCGCTCGCAGTCGGCGCTGCTCAGCATTCCGCAGCTAGCATAAATAACGCACTTTCTCATGGCATTTTAATGAGGCTGAGTGGGAGTTGCATTGTCGCGTGAAGTCGGCCGTCCTGACTCCTGACGCTGCTTTTCCTCATGCGGCAAACAATTAACTTGCTAATGAGCTTCTGTGTGATAATCATAGCTTAAAATGCCACAAACTGAGAGCCGAACAGCAGCCGTCCACTCTAAACTGAACAGCGTATATTTTCAGCTTGGTTAGGTGCATCTGGTTAAAAAAGAAAACGCTTGTATTAACCTGTAACGTTTGGGGAGGGCCGGCCAGCTCCTGCAAATACGTATTCTGGACACCAGTGCACGCATTTCCTTGTTTATTAATTGCTTTAACCAACTCTGATTATAACCCCAAATTAACCTTGCTCGGAATAAGGAAAATCAATGTCACGCAGATTGCCATATTACCTGGAGACCATTTAGCTCACGGATGTTGTCAAGGATCTTGCACGAGGGCCACCGGGACATCCGGGCAGAGTTTTATTTATGGCTCTTTTCAATTAGGTTACTTGGTCGCCAAATGCCAATGAGCTTTAATGGCACTTGACTGCAAACAGCTTGATTGAATAGAGCCCTTAACTTATTTATTTCTTTGTTTGGAGGAAGGTAATCTGGAGGAGACCCTGCCCCCCGTGCGGGTTTTTATCGTGGCGGAGATGTGCTGTGACAAAGCGGGGACGCCAGGAGATTTGTGACACCATTAGCCCAGCCCGACACCCCTTCACTGGGCATTGCTGGGAGCGCGGCCGAAATTTATTGGGATGTTCCCCTTGTCAGCGAGCATGTTTTTAACTAAACGACTCCGGCGTTGGGAGCAATTAGCAGGCCTGCTGAAAGCGCCATGGCAGCCACTGTACTGTGAATGGCAAGCCTTTGCTGCCATTTCATTAATTGCGAGGAGCCTGAGCTTGGTCTCCATGCTTCTCTTTGCGTGTGAGCCCACCCACTGTACACACACACACACACACACACACACATACACACACACTGACGAAACCAACCACACACAAGGGCTGAAACGTCAATAAATCTACAGTGCGACTTATCCTAATTCCATTACGGGCACTACGCACCAGCCACTTACGCTGGTGAGCATTTGCAAGTCAAGTGGTTCGATTCAAATTCAGCACTGCCAGTAGCGTGCTGATAACGTCTCCCTCAGGGCCTTAAATAACATTGATTGATAAAGGCAAAAAAAAATTCGCACAGACATGACCACGTAGGAACGGGCCCCGTAACCACGATCTGGGAAGACACAGCTGAGTCGCCTGGAGGGGGCGGGAGGGAGGGCAAGTCCAGGCAGAGTGGGGCATCTCTGCAATAAGCACTAGACCCCGAGCAGGGTCGCCCCATCACGCTTTTAAACACGGACGACTGACACGGCGCTTCTCAATTACGTCGCGCAATGGTACAGACACCGCTGCCCAGGCCGGAGCGACGGAGCCAAGCCACTCGCCGCAATACAAAAGTGGCTCGGAGGAAGACGTGCCGGGGAGCCAGAAACAGCGGGAGCATGGGAGAGAGGTGCCACCTGGCCTGTTTTGTCCTGAATCTCCCGTATCCTGCTTTTTTTTTCTCCCCGTTTTTCGGGAATTCCCTAACACCGGGGACAATTTTAGCCATGGCCGTTCTGGAGACAATAGCCAGATGCAAAGGAGAAAAACACAAATGAAGGGCTTTCATAAAACCCCAAAATTTCCTCCTGTTCCTGCCGTTCTTTCATCGTCACCCGAGGCAGGCTCTAAAAATAGCCAGGGAAAAGAAAACACTGCTTTTGCCGGAGCGCTGTGGAGGACTTGGGCTGACATTGAGCTGATGAAAGGAGGAAATTTTACAGCACGGGGATTTAAAAATTCCACGTGCCTCCTGTTCCAACTCACCGTGCTCAGGTAGCGTTATCACTCGTTTCAGTGTAGAAGTGCATTAAACCCTCCTACAGAAGTTGTGTCCCAGCACAATAGGGCTGCATGAAGGATGGCATAAGAGGAAAAAAAATGATCTTCAATATCTGGGAACAGCAGCAGACGATTTTGCAGCATTTACAGCCAAACAGACGGTTCATAAAGCAAAATGTCCAAATGACCTCATGTGGCACCAAATGCACTCTGTTATGAGAGTTTGGAGGAGGAGGGGGGAGGTTAAGGTCCGAAAAACCTCCATTCTATGGAATTTTCAATTTTGTTAAGGATAACAAAACCTGCATTTAACCAAACAGAGGTCTACACTGTTTGTGTCATGGAAGAATAGTAGACGAGAATGTACATGAATTAATAATCATCTCTGGCATTGTAGATCCCGCACAGAGCCAGCAGCATCCAACTAACAGCGGAGACACCCTGTCCCCTTAACCTCCGTCTCTCCCTTGCATTCCAGAATAAGAGGAGGGCCGTGAAATGACTTCCTGTCTGGCCCCCCGTGATGGAGGCAGGGGTGCGGAACGGAGTGCCAAGCCAACTCCGGCGCTTCCAGGAAGCAAGGCAAGTATTTATAGAGGGGTCCCAGTTGTGGCGTCGGCACCGGCCAGGTGGAGTGGGTCAGCGGGGCCGAGACAAGCGGCAGCCCTACAAAGCCCCAGTGGGTGATGAAGAATGAAAATAAATTGGGGAGTCGGTGAGGCCAAGTGATGGCAGGAACTGAATTCATAATGACGTGAAACAGTGAGGGAAAAGTAGCAGAGGGAGCAATTTTAAAGGACTTTATTGGAACCATAGAAGGAATCCATGGCCTCTCTGCATGTGACAACATATATATTGTATGCTGAATAAGATGGATTAAATACTAGCAGTTTGTGCAGGCCTTTTTATAATAATAAAAAAAAATTCATTGAATTACCCAGTAACACGCTGTCTATACGAATATATATCGTATAGACTTGTCAGGATTGCCTGCAGCTGGGCTCCACACCTGTCTCCAATCCTGACGCCCCATAAATGCCGTATGTTTCCGCCCCTTCTAGGTCTCCGGCATTTTTGTGAACTTCAGTTGGCAACAGTGTGCATGTTGGTAATTTGAGTTCTGGCAATCGCCACATGCCTTCGGGTTAGTTTGTGTTCTTTGTTTAAGTTAAATCGTTTTCGGCCACCGCGCCCGTCTTTATTTGTGTTTATTGTTTATTTAATAATAAAAACCCCTTCCCAGTATGTCAGACCTCTGCGCATCCTTCCACCGTAAGTCCGTAGTCATGACAAGACTATAGTTACACTTTCAGAAATGACTGTAGTCAGTGTCTGCGAATCATATGTTTTTCATATCATATCATGTTATGATTAAACCTAATCACCCTGCACAAATGCATAGTCATATCTTCATCGTCAGGCGTTCGTCCATAACTGCCGGTGAGCAAATTGAGTTTAAAACAGGCAGTAGACAGGTAGGGGAGGGAGATGAACCGCACCATGCACCATAAACATATGGACAAAAACGGAAAATGACCAGGAAATGACCCATCAATGCAGCGTCTGTCTCTCGCGCTCCATCTATCCACTTTTGAAGCCCGTGTAAGATGGAATCTATCTTAAAGTGCAAGGCAGGGTTATAGCTCGCTCTCTCTCCCTCGCTCTCTCTCATTTCTAACTGTGCTTTGGTTCAGAAGCTCAGCGCGACTGCAAGGTTTGGCCTGTGACATCCGCATTGAAGTGACTCATTCAGCGGGGAGCGTTATCCTTTCATACATTTATCATTCATCAGATCGTCGGAGGCCAAAAGTCATCTGGAGCCGACAGTCATTTAGGGAGATGACAAGCCCCCGTCTGAATACGGGCGAGGAGGACGTAGACAGCAATGAGCAAAAATACCACGTAAAGAAACACAAAAGGCTCACATTGGCATGTAAGCCAGCGCTGTCGCTCATTTAGCCAAAGATAAAATCTTTCATTTTCATCCAAAAATCAAAGCAACAGGATTTATTTCTACTTTGAAAATGAATAGATGGGCACCAGTGGTTGGTTTCAAACATGGAGTGGTTCCAAAACGTGAATAACAAATGTGAATAACAAATAATGAAACAAGACGTGAAATCCAACAGTCGGTAAACCAGCGTCTCAAAATGTAGCTCAACAACAGCAATTTCAGGCCTGGCTTTCCTTCCAAGAAGAGCTCATGCATAAAGGGATCCCTTAAGCACAGCTGTCTGCATCAAATTTCATAAAGGAAGGAAAATTTAGTCAAGGAAAGTCGTTTCTATCATCAAAAACAGGCCAAAGAACCAACAAGAAAACCCTTAGCCCGAACCTGTTAGTAGGATCCAAGCAACACCATCACAAAAATCTCCCATCGTGTACTATTGTTTGATAGTATGGGAGGAAAATACCTTGAAAATTAGCTTGGCCAGTGTTTTGTCAAGGACCTTTTCACATAAGGATCCTCCCTTGCCAAAAGACCAATGGGGAGCCCTGAAGGCCGAGCGCGCTCCTCCAAGAAGCATTCAGGAGGCCTCCCAAAATTCCACAGACGGCAGCAAGACCAGCCTCCGCCCCCCTTTCGCCGAGGATTGTTTCAGGTACCGTAATCAAATTTCACTCCCGTTACTCCTTTTTTTTCCCCACGCGCTTGAACGGCGTCCACAAAAACGGGAGGAGAGGAGAGCTGAGAGAGAGCAGACCTTGGCAAAGGAATTCAAAAAGCCCAAAACTGGGCCAGAAAGGAAAAAAAAAAAACCCACACACAACAACAAGAAGAGGCGGAGAGGAGAAGGAAAATCAATACCCATCCGAGCGCATGGTAACACCGAAGGTGCAATTACGTTAAATGCGTTTTGTTTTACGGAGCTCCAGCCACTGTAACTTTCAGCTCGCTCAATCTTGGGGCAGAGGCAAATTAAAACATTATGACTCCCGGGGGGGAGCTCCAGAAGGCCTGTCAGGAATTTTGCTCTCCCACACACCTTCCTCCAGTGCCGGCTTGAGAGATCAACGCGTGCGACCTCATTATCTCCACGTATTTCGCCCCTGAACTCAAGGCCAGCGGAGCTGCAGGCTTTACAAACCACATTTGCTCGAGCCAGGGCCTGGAATCGGTTCAAATCCTTTTCCCTCCCCAAAAACCTGACTTCAAAAGATAAGGCAGAGAATGAGCGAGGTCCCGCTGCGGCATTCAAGAAATGCCATTAGCGGCAGGCATCCGTGCAGACGGGCCACGACTCAAGGACTTCTCACCGAATGCTTGCATCTGAACCCAATATTAGGGAAAATATACATCACTGGTGTAAAAATACATCATCAGTGGTTTCAGCCTTTAGAGAGTGGGAACAATTAACATGGCCACATCAAAGAGCCTACAATTCTGGGAGGGGGGGCTGACCCAGCCACTGACTTTGGCACTTTGGAGGCGATACTCATCTGGGAGATGTTGCTGATGCAGACATGGTGCAAGGATTAGTGGTACTAGGCGTTGGCGATCTACCATTCCTCTTCACTTTTCCTGGCAAATTTTTAATTATGCAATGGTAAGAGTTTGCAGGTTGGCTGAAACAGTCCTATTGAAAGCTACGGTTTACTGCGCTACCGTAGGAAAAATAAGCCAGCAAGGTAAGGTCAAGGTGTTCCCTGGGTGATCTGACACTAATATAGCTTGTTCCAGATACCCTGCCAAAACATATATCCCCTGTCAGCTGTTTTTACCCTATTAGCGAGTTAAAGTGCTTGTCACATGTGTACACAAATGCACTCTGCTTTAAACAAGCCTGGTCCCCACTGCAGTGCGTTTCTCCCCGACTTTGCAATGGGTTTGAAGAAAATGATATTTTCCAGAATGCACAATGACACATTTAGGTCTCTTTCAGCATAATTATTTATCTTTGTGCAATGGTGCACTACACTACCCAACATGCTTCACTTCCCCAGGAAGGTGAGCTAGTCAAAAATATCTCGGTGGCAGCGCATCAGACAATGAACTACTCCAGTGACACTACTGCTACCAGGAAACGGGCCTGGTGTCAAAAGACATCATCCAGCTGCTTCCAGATGGTGCACTCTGGAAAGAAGGAGGGAAGGGAAAACAAGAGCAGCTCCCTACCGGGGAGAAGGCTTAACCCTCAATAAACCGCGCAGCTGTCAACACAACGCGTCCATTGAAAATACAACCACACCTAATCGTTAATTACAGTTTCGGTGCTCCTGGCGCAGTGTCAAGTTGAGGGTGTTGCTCCGGGGCCTGACTTTAGTGCTCAAAGTGCGGCTCAAAGTTTTTAGTCCAATTTACAAGTATACCACCTATCCTCAAGCCTCAAGACACAAGACAACGTATTGGAGCAATGCACTCAACTCAGACTTGATTCAGTTCGATTGACGATTTTAAGATCACTTTACAATGCAGACGACTAATGATTAAAAATGTGTCATTAGTTATATAAACTGTGCCATTTTTCTTTTCAAAGCTGCATGAGAGTCTAAGTTTACCGTATGGGTAAAACACTTGAAAATGACCCAGTCCAACTTCCCTCACAACAGCGGCCACGTTTTTGCACATTGTACATTATGTAGCTTTTTTCGAGCACTTTACACACTGGCTGTCACACATTAATAGTGATTTTCAGCAGATTCACGGTGCATTTTTACAACCACAATTAGCATTGGCGTAAAATTGCTACTGTTGCTGTGTGTTGTTGCATACTGAATCTCGTTATGCTTCTCCTTGATCAAAATTACTTTTAGCCATCCATACATATAGGTGTATAATGAATTTTGAGATTAAACCTGTTGTAACCATGCTATATTCTCTGGAACCTCTTACTGGTCAAAATGGATCTATATAAATCTCTTTTTCTGGGAGTCACAACTGAGACATGCAATTAGACACGCTGGACGGCATAACTGCTGCAGGCATGCTTTCATTTAAATGGACTTCCATCCTTTTAAGATGCGTGGTGGACTGGATGTGAATGCGCACTCTCTTTTGTCTCTCAGTGTTCTGAAGTGCACATCAATGATCTGGATGTCGTAGAAACAGCTTGAGGGTAACGTTGTGAAATAGACCTTAAACTCAGAGCGGATGATAAGAAGAGTACAATGATGCACTCTCTCCATTCGGCGTTTGTCCCTCTCATGCTTTTCTCTACTTTTCCACACGTCTGTGTTTTCTCTACCGGTCAGAGCTGGCAGCGCCTCGGGGCCCCGTGCTTACACCAGACCTCTTCAGCGCCTACTTTCTCTCTCCCCCCTCCATCTCCATCTCTCTCCACCGGCCCCAGCAGGCCCTCTCCTGCCCACACAGCCCTGCCAGCGGGTCGAGAGCAACGCAATCACACAGCCGAATGACCTGCACAAGTAGGATCCGTGCCGCCACGCCAGTATTTAAATAAAAAAAAAAAAAAAACTAATATCAAAGGGAGGAAAGTGCCACTCTGTACATACAATGTGCGATGATAAAAGGCCAGGTCGTCTCCTCTTTCATGTGCTCTGCGTGCGTTCGAGTGTTTGCACGATGAATCGCTAACAACCGTGTGCGGTAACCGCAGAGGTCTTTAGGGTGCTTCCACCTATCAATTATTTCTCCGGGGTAATAACAGGTTTTTTTCCGACGTCTTTAAAGCTTTATCACAAGGTGGTGTTGAGTGGAGACAGGGGACCGTTTTACGGCAGCCTTGATTTAGACTGTTATTAAGTGCTGAAGTGATCATATCGAGGAGGGGCTTTAGAATAATAATATAGTGTGACGCCATCATTTTGCACACACATGCAATGTAAGCGGGTTTGAGTGCAGTTGCTGATGGTTTGATAGCAGCAGCTTTAAAATGGGCAGGTATGCTGTATGCTTGGATTGTAGTGAAAGTGGTACACCTGGAGGAACAATGGCTTTTCCAAAGTGCTTTATCACACGCTCTGCCCCACAACAGACATTTCAGCAGTAATGGGGTAATCGCTAATGTTCCAATTCTTGTGTTTTCTGTTTGTCAAATGAAAGTGCAAGCACAATTGCCTTTATACATATATAAACGCTATGAGCAGGCTAGACTGGTTTTGGTCCTGCTCTTGACCCACCATGGATGGTACAGATAGGTAAAGTGTAGTCTTGAATCCCAATACTCTTGCTACTGTTTAACTTTCAGTGCTGGAGGGAACAGTTTTGGTCATGCACAACACACCAAAATGTCTAAATCTGTGTAAAACTCGTGGCCTCCCATGCAGCACAAAACAGAGTCTGCAACCGAGCCGCAAAAAAAGCGCTGATTAATGTTGAATACAGCTGGCCTCTGCGCTGCCACACAGACAGCGGAGTCAGAGACCATTAACTAGAACTCAGCCTCCAACAAAGCACCACAATAAAACACCCACTTCACTCCAAAAAACGGCAGGGGTCAAGTCCACGCAGCTGTGACTCCCCCGAAAGGAGAAGAAGAAAACTAACAAAAAAAAAAAAAAGAAAAATCTTATTATCAAAGAAAAGCCAATAACGTCCTCCATTCAAACCGGCCGCGAGCTTCGCAGACAGCTACAGAACCTTCCCTCAGATCTCGGGTTACAGCTCTCATCTCCATCGATTTGTGCCAAACTCCTACTCACATGTTGCATGATGTTTGGCATGGGCTGAGAAATCGATGCACAATGCGCCCTGTGCTATCCCACCCCCCCCCACAGCCGCCACTTTGAAGTTCATGGTGCATTTAAAAAGGAAGAAATAAGCAGCTGCCATTAACAGGGGCCGAGCCTGCCTCTGCTTATTTTAGGCCCTTTCCTCTTTCATGTGCGCAAAACCCATTCTTCTGGTACCAGAAAGGTTCATGGTGCTCTTGAACTCGGTTGAGAGTCATCACCATTATTAGTCCGAATAGGACAAGCTGTCCATTGCCAACCCCCCAGGAAAGTTACTTACTTTGGAAAATGATTTCAGCCTTTAATGCTCATAAAGTGTCTGTAGATTAAATATATGCACATACCGTACATAAAAATAGGATCATCGCCGTATGCATGCCTTTGAAGATTCTACACCCCTGATTTAATCAACGCATAGCAGCCCTGGAAAAAGGTCAAAAATGTAACTTCAGGGCTTTCTGCTGAGGTGATGCATGGGTAAAGTGTAATTTTGCAGATTTCAATTATTCAGCATCTCACCATTAAAATATACATAGCCACTATTAACATTAAAAGTTCAATTTGTGAAGCTGCCTGATTGAATGCAAATGAGGCCCTTCCTCCTTGTTTCGCCACTCTAATCTCACCAAAGATTCGGATTCAGTGGAAAGAGAAACAAAACGCAAAAAGCCACCATTTCGTCATTTTTACTCTTGGCAGAGCAGACAAGGCCATCGCATGCGGCAAATTTGTTTCCATGCTGTTCTCTTTAAGCGCTCCACCACCAAACAAGACCCTACTGTGATTTACCGCGGCCGGGCCCAGTGCTTTATTGGCGGCCTGGCTCCTCCGCTTAAACAGGAATGATTCGCGCTGCAGAAAACAAGCTGAGGGCCCATCACGAAAGTAATGTTCATTGCTTGTGTTTGTGTGTGTTTGTGTGTGTGTGTGTGTTTAAGTGTGAATAAGGGTGTGTGCCATGCCAACTGCAGACTGCAGCAGGTCCCATCTTGCTGCTGATGGGAGTTTTACAGATGAAAACACAGACATGCACACAAGCACATATGCACTTGAATGAACGAGTGGATGAGTAATGTCCCCCTCTGGACAACAAACTCCTGCAACACGGCTGTCCTACTCCCCCGTCCCCACTTCTCTGTGTCCCCAAGACCCCTTCCACCCCCTTCATCTACCCTGCAGGGACCACAGATGGAGCCTGGCAGCCAATGCCACCGCCATTAGCATTCCACCCTCACCCCTGATCCCAGATGGCCATGGGTGTCTCTGAAAGCTTGGCCAGATAGGGGCACCATCACTGTGGGCACAAAAGCAAAAAGGATCCCACGGCCCCGGAGAAGCCGGATTATTACCCCCATCTCCTACTGTTAAAAAAAAAATCTTTATCCCCGACGAGCAGCCATATTCATGGCTTATCAGGGAAGCCCCATCTCCTCGCCGCTATCCGCTTTCACAGCGCGCCAGATGAGGCTGCTTAATCCAGCCGCTCCTCTTATTCGTGGACGCTATCGTCTCGGATCAGAAAGGGTGGGTCGCTGGTGAGAAGGGAGCGGGGGCCGGGTTAAGAATCTGCCCGCTTCTCACTCCCCGCCTCTCGCCGGTGCCCCCGATTCCCGGAGGGCTGATAACAAGCTGCATTACTGTCTGTGCGTTCAGAGCCCAAACAACAAGGTCAAATCGCAGAGGAAATGCAACAAAGCTAATAGGAGAGGAGCGGTGTCATTAGTCTTCTTTATCATCTTTAAGCAAAAGCTGTGCTCATCCCATACAAATCCCTCGCCTTTTTGTCCTGAACGCATATAAAAAATAAGTGGGGAATAAACGAATAATAAAATGGAGACCCCACCCTTTTTTTCCACATAATCCCTAAAGCGCAATATCGCTCAGATTGGCAGGTCATCGCTCTGACGAGACTGTATCGCTTTTAATCGGGATTATCGCCCCTGACTGAGACAGGAGGAGCTCGTTTATTTATTCCGATTAGTTCACTTTCAAATTCCCTTCACCACTTTTATATCGGTCTTAGTGGTCCCCTGATAATGGATCTGAGGTCTCTTTCAGGAAATTCAGCCATGGTGCGGAATTACAGCCACTTCGAGGCAGTCACAATCAGATTTCCCCACGACGCGCTGTTTCGGTGGGATGATGAGGAGGAGAGAGGCGGGACGAGGAGGAGAGCGGCCTGTAGAAGTGAGCGGGAATTCACTGAAATTATGTCATCGACACCATACGTCAACCACAATGTTTCGTGTAACCAGGAAGTTGTGTCTTTTTTTCCCATAAAAAAACCCAGTGGTTCTACAGCGTCCTGCGTGACGAAACAACGAAAAAAACAACGAAACAAACAAAAAAAAACACACATTTGTGCTCATTTTCTCATCAAATCACAGAGCAATTGGAATGCTTTGCACATTTGGAAGCCATGACAGTCGATGGAGTTACTTTTTATTGGAGGGGCGGGATATTCTCTGCGTGATAAAAGCATGTGAAACGGGAGGTAACCTTTCCCCTTATGATGACATAAGGGGACAAACTCAAGATCTGAACGGCAAAGTAGACTGGCCAACGCACTCTTCACACCTGACAGCAAAAAGGATCCCGCGGCCCCGGAGAAGCCGAGCAGCCATATTCATCCTTCACTTCACTTCACTTCACCTATCGCCATTTCTAGCCACTGCAGGACCATAGACAGGCTAGGGGAACTCAAATTAATGTTAAATAATCTCACAAAGTGGAATTTTCATAATAGGGGACCTTTAAGAGCCTCAATGAGAAGGTGGGGCAGGAGGGGGTATTAAGGGACTGGGTGGGGTCGGAGGGGTCATTCAATCGAGACAGACAGGATATTTTGAGGGCCAAAAGGGCCAAACGTGATATGATCTCTGCCACCATTCCAGCCAATAACCCACATGAGAAAAACAGGGAGCAAATGACTGCTCTGGGCTTCCGCCGTCGCAGGGTTTTCTTATTTAGAGGGAAATGCCATTGGCCATGCAGGCAGCGCTCGTTCACCCAGTGGCATGCATGAACCGCAAATATTCTCTTTCTTCACGACTGAAAGACATGCTTGTAATTCGCCAACAACGATGGGATGAAAACACTTTGTCTTTCACGCGCCAGTGATGCAATGTAATTTTTAGAGCGCAAGCTCAAGCGTGTGCCCTTTTCATGGAAATCATATTTTTAATATATAAATAACAAAGCAGCCCTTGCCGGCTGGCTGTTCTCAGCAGAAGAGTTATAATTAAAACGCACCGCGATGGCTGTCTGACAGGGAATCACGTTCACAAAAAGAAACCGTCTCAACCTGTCAAAAAATAAATAAATATATAATAATAAAAAAAACGTAAAGGTGCGCAGACAAAGATATAGAACAACCGCTGTAGGGAAAACAAATCAAGTGCGAACACACCCGGCCTATTTATTAACATCAAACCATCCCGTCCTTAGCACCGGGGTAAAGATACAATAAATTATACGTCTGCACAGCAAAGGGCTAATATATTTACTATGCAGTGTTTCCAAGCACTTTATAATTAAGAACTTCTGCGCAATCAATCTTCACTGTTTAGCGTCAGAGCAGTCAAAGCGGTCGACTCAGACAGGGGTAATTACTACACAGACGTGACAACAAAAAAAAAAATGTAATAAAACATAGCATCTCTGGTGCCACCATCTTGTCATTCCTAACGAAGGGAAACGTGTGGAATTGACAGGCGGGCGTTTGCTCCCGTTCGCCCCATCCGGGCTTGAGTGATGTTTCATGACCGCGACGCAGCCCTCCTCTCAGGCAGCCCCTCCCCAAATCCCACAGGCCCTTGTTTCCATGCTTGCATTACAAACAATTACCCACATCCATCATCTCTCCCCCCGAACCTACAACCAGCTGAGAGCCCCTCCCCCGGAACGACCAGATGTCCCCCGATTTTTTTGGGAAAATGGCAACAAAAGACCGGGCTTTGCCCTGCCCATCTTGCCCCCGAGCTTTCTGCTCTTCACAAAGGCCGGAGGATTAGCAGCTTTTAGCACATGAAAACCCCGTTCCCCCCTTCAACCAGTCTCAAAGCTACTCTCCTCGCCATTTATAAACACGCCACCCCACCCCCTGCTCGCCCCGTTCTCCCCTCCCCCAGAGTGCCAGGCACGGGGAGGTGGCTGGCCAACACACTGTACAGCAGTAAACCCACCACTGGTGGTAATATGATACAGTCTCGAAAAATCACTACATTTAACCCAAAGATCCACCTGGCAGTGCGAAATCGTGGTATCTGCCGCCTACCCCCCCGATGTTTACATTTACCAGACGCCCTTATCCAGAGCGACTTACAATCAGTAGTTACAGGGACAGCCCCCCCCCCCCCCTTGGAGACACTCGGGGTTAATTGTATTGCTCAGGGACACAATGGTAGTAAGTGGGATTTGAACCCGGGTCTTCTGGTTCATAGGCGAGTGTGTTACCCACTAGGCTAATACCACCCTACATTTCACATGTGTGTTTGATAATAATAATATCCCAATATCAATATATACATTTATAATATAAACGGAACGGAACCTGTGAACTCTGAGCCGCTGATTATCGCATCTATGCATGTTGTGCGGATTCAAACAAGTAGATGTCAGAGCCCCACTCTCTTGTTGCAGCTCACTGGGGGTCATAAAGCATCCAAATGTGCTGCTGAGTGGAAAATAACTAGGCCAATCACATCCCCATCACGGCAACCTCCAGCAGCGCCGACGGGGCAGCGGTCCCCCCCAAACCCCAGCAGGGCTCTAACTCAGGCCAGGGGTGCGGTGCGCTTATGACAGACCTGCATTGTCAGGATGTCCCAAGGGGAAGAGCATCAATCCCCAGCCGGCAACTGGTAATCACACTTTAACAACCCGGAGCCCGGCCCGCCGCAGACATCGGATGAGATACGAGCTGGGCGAACCAACGACTAGTCCCGCCGTCTCTTCGCGTGGCGGAAGGGTTAATTACAACCCCCCCACCAAAGAACACTAAACACGAGACGGGCGGGAGATCAAACAAATAAACAAGAGGTCTGGCGGCCTCAACGGCGCATCAAACTATCAACACACATCAGAAAGGTCCGAGGCATATCATTCGTTGGAAAGGCGGCATCTCCGAGGGGAGAGGCTTATCCCTCTCTGCGGAGCCCTTAAGCTGCTCATATAGACTAGTGCGCCGGCAGGCTGGGTAGCTGGGACCCGGGTTTTTATCAGCGAGCCTCCAGCACCGCGCTAGGCCCGGCGTACGCCCGCGGCCCTGGTGCGGAGAGCCGGCCAGGCGTGAGATGGAAATTGAACTTTGACGGGATACGGATCCCGGCTACTGTTGCCGCTGCGTCTTATCTGGACCGAGCCACCGACCCACGGCGCCCCGGCAGGCGGGCACGTGCACTGCGGCCGCGAGAACCTCAGTAAAGCGGGGAGCGCGGCAAATACGCCGGCCTGGCGGTTAAGGAAGCGGCCCCATAATCAAGAAGGTCCGCCAAGGTGCCACTGAGCAAAGCCCCGTCCCCACACACTGCTCCCCGGGCGCCTGTCATGGCCGCCCACTGCTCACTCAGGGTGATGGGTTAAATGCAGAGGACAAACTTCACTCTGTGCACCGTGTGCTGTGCTGCTGTGCATCACATGTGACAATCACTCTACTTTCTCTCACTTTTCTCACCTCCGACCCCCTCGGCTTGCAAAAACCTGCCCAAACAGGCATGCGCCGGTTCCGCGGGGCTAATCACCCTCGCTGTCCCCCTGGCCGGCACGAGTGTGTGAGAGATGAGACGTAAACCGGCCGCAAATTAAACCTCGGAGGACGGCGCCCCATTTTGACGCCAATTTGGAAAGAGAACTCGCAGTCTTGGCGTTGAAGACGGCGGCCCGAGGCGTTTCGTCCCCCCATGGATGACACACACACACCTGGCTAGCCGTAAATTCCAGCTAGCTCGACTGGAGGCAGGCGTATCAAAGACCCCCCCCCCCCCCCCCCCCAACCGCTTGGCAAATTGCACTGAAGTGCGCCGATTTAGCACTCAGGACAAATTAAGTGGCATAAACACAATTAGCGGGTGAAGTGAAGCCTTCCGGTGCCACACGCCTCTCGCTCTCCTCCCGGCAGACAACGCGGGGAGCCCAGGCGAAGCTGCTGCTAACGTTCCGCTAACGTTTATTACACCTTTATTCAGCGCTCGGTCGCTTAAGAGTTCAGGTCGCAGAAGTCCTTTCTATGGAGGTTCTCACAGCGTCAGGAGGGCATTTCAATTTTAACCAGCGAGGGGTTCGGGTTGCAACTGTTGCATCAGCCCTCACGCAAACATACAGCAGAACCTTCCGGAGACACGAAGAAAGCCTTCTTTTTTTTTTAGGTGAGATGCTATTGTTAAGAGTTGTGAGAATGCCCAGAAGACACTTGACTCTGATGTCGTCTCCTTTGATCCTTTCAGGTCTGAGGAGGTGCCACGTTGATAAGGGAGGGCAACTAAAGAACAACACACAGGCAAAGAAGTAACCGGCGCAAAATTCAACTAAACACCCCAGTGCAGGTCCCCCTGAAGACCTTTCATCATGTGTCAGGTACAACTCAAATAAATAAAAAAAAATAATAAAACCTACACGCTTTGTTCCGAAACTTTTTTTTTTTTAACATTTTCTTTCTAATTCATAACCGCTCATGCAGTTGGCACCCATGCTTATCTGGCGAGGCTTATCAAATTACGTCGAAATTACGTTTTTTTTTAATGAACATGCGTATCTAATGCGGCCTGCAAAAAAATAAATAATTGCGTGTATTTTTTTTTTTTTGTCATCTTTATCTCATCAGACAGTCGCTTTATGGCATCAACAACTGAATAAAGGGGCCAGGGAGGGCAGAAAAGTTCTTTGTGAAGCGGCTCCGCGGTACAATGGTCCATTCTACCTGCCCCACGGGCAGGGAATCTCGCTCCCCACGACCGCAGCAGCAAACCCGCAACGAGCGTTCATGACGGTTCATAACCACAAAAACAAATACAGCCGAATGCCGAGAGCCCCCGGGGCGTTATTACCGGAGGAGTCGGAAAGTCACACCGAACACAGAACGCGGCGCCACAGCCCGCTATTTACTGCGAGAGCCACGGTAAACCAGGTTTTATGTCGGTGTATATCGGCCATGGGTATATCACACGCAGATTAAACCCGAGTCCGCGTAGATACACGGGGGTAAAAAAAAAAAAAAAAAAGGAAAACTCGGGGTGAAGTGGCTCGATGTGACGGATTTCACGGTTACGTGTTCACGCGGACGCCATCGGTGCAAAAGCCGTGGAATGTTCGCGGTGTTCCGGCACCGACACTTACTTTTAGAAGAGCGCGATCGTCGTCCGATCTGCCCCCCCACCCCGGTCGCCGCTTTACGAGGGGGCAGTTGCGGGACACAGACGCGCTTTCTACCCCCCGAAAGAAAGGGCTTTAAGTTGCATCCATCCACGTGGAGTGAAGTACGTCCTAAAATCCAGAGAGTTTTTTGGGGGGAACGTGTCACAGCCCCGCCGCCTCGGCAGGAGAGCCGCTCATTCTGAGCAGGGGAGCCGGGATCCAGGGCAGAAGTTTCTCCGCGCTCGGGTTCTTTTTTCCTTCGGAAGCCCACCTCTTTCGGCGGGGGGTGGGTGGAAGGGGGGGTGTCGGGTGCCCCCGGCTTGCGGTCACGTGACCGCGCGTCTGTGAATGGCGTCGCGGAGTGGAATCAGATGCGCGTCCGGGGTCGGGCGTCATTTGAAACCTTCCCGCTCGGGCCCCACGCCGAATTGGGGAGAAGTCAGGGTCACACGGCGGCCGAGACGTTTCACAAGAAGGTGAAGAAGCAAATATTGAAAATGCCCACTGAAACTGATCTGGCCACGTGAGTCGCACAAGTTGTAAAGTAAAGTAAAGTGAAGTGATTGTCACATGTGATACACAGCAGCACAGCACACGGTGCACACAGTGAAATTTGTCCTCTGCATTTAACCCATCACCCTGAGTGAGCAGTGGGCAGCCATGACAGGCGCCCGGGGAGCAGTGTGTGGGGACGGTGCTTTGCTCAGTGGCACCTTGGCGGATCGGGATTCAAACCGGCAACCTTCTGATTATGGGGACGCTTCCTTAACCGCTAGGCCACCACTGCCCCTGGAGGTGTCTGGAGGCATATTTAAGCATCATCATCATCATCAACATATAATAATGACACTACTACTATATCAAATACTGCTATTACCACTGCTAATAAATAGGTTAATAAGTACTATAAGCTATAGCTCACAGTATAGAGATATACATTTACAATATTTATCAGACACCCTCATCCAGAGCACCTTAGTAGGTACAGGGACGGTCCCCCTGGAGACATTAAGTGTCTTACTCAGGGACACAATGGTAGTAAGTGGGGTTCGAACCTGTGACTTTGCGGTCTCCTCATTTATTCGAAAGTGTGTTTCCCACCAGGCAGGGACGGATTACGGATTAGCAAAAGTGCTTTGATTTAGAGCATGAATTGTATGACATTCAAATAATGTTCGTTATGGTACGATGTGGTTGTGCTACGTCTCTATAAACAGAGATGGGTAACCTGGTGCTAACATTAACGTGAGGTAATGGCATTAGGCTGTACTGATTTATAATTTACTGTATCAACTTAAGACACCTTCTTTTCACTTTTTCCGGCAAAAGATTTTGTCAACATCATTCTGCTTTTACAACACGGTACACCGCACTAGTTTGGACCCACAAGTGGCATGGTGACGTAGCAACTTGCCATCCCAGACAATGCTGGCGTTTTTTTTTTTGGGGGGGGCTCACAAACGTTTTGCCCAGGGGCCCAAACGACCCATAATCCATCCCTGCCACCAGGCTACTGTGTGTGTGTGTGTGTGTGTGTGTGTGTGTGTGTGTATACAGTACATAATTTTGATGCCTTCAGTGAGAATCTACCAACGTAAATGGTCATGAAAATAAAGAAAACACATTGAATGAGAGGGTGTGTCCAAACTTTTGGCCTGTACTGTGTGTGCGCTTGTGTGTATATATAAACATTATTTATAGATTAATATATGATGTTGCCACCCTAAACAATGTAATGAGGAGGACTGATATTTAAAGTGAAATATGACAGGACTCATCTCATATCAACAGTCCAGGTCAGTGGTATAAGTGTGGAGTAATTCACCTCAAGAAACCTTACATTAAGTGGACCATATAGTATCCTGCACAACGTTTTGTGTTTGTAATGATTGCATTCAAACTTTTAATGATTAGATCTCAGTTTATGCAGTCAGGATGCCCTTTATCAAACATTTAATTCCTTGATTCAGTGTAGTGGCCAATAAACTATCCATAATTGGCATTCGCTCTCCTTTTTAAAAAAACTGTATTATTAATGATACCCTTCAAAGATTTGCCAGTTTAAGCAGTAAAAAAAACACATTTGTGCATTTTTTTATTTGCCTTGATTTGCCAGAGTCTCTTATTCACAGTCGTCTAATTTAATACGTGTGATAAATCTCGCTCTGCGAACAGTGTTCCCCAGCTCAGCGTACGCAGCTTAGCCTGAGAAAATGCATTCGGTGACAGAGCACGCTGCTCAGTAATGTGTGTAATTTTATTTATGTGGTAATGATTCAAACCCAGTGTATTCAAGCTTATTTACGGGGATGGTAAATTCATACATAGGTGAAGGCAAACTGATCTCACAATATTGTCTGAAACTAGAAATATGCTTTCCAAGACTCTAAATATCTGTCATGTATGTGTAATTAGCCATTTATAAATGCAGGCTGTCTAAGAGCATATCTATTGACAGACAGATTATTGACAACTATCGCTGGCCATTTCCTGCATTTTCAAAAGATTGGGTAAAGACAAAAAAAGTATTCTTTTACTCTGGAGTCACAGGATAAGTTTGCTGGATCATAACTCACACTGTCCCTGGAGGGGACAGGCACTTAGGTTGAACATTTAATCTGAGCCCCTTCTGCTCCCTTGAAAGTACAATTTTAGAAATTGGAGTGGAGAAATTGTGTGAAAGAGGAGCCCCGAAGAAGCAGCTATGCAGTAACAGGATGGAACGGCATGCTTGGTAAGGGCATAGAGGAAGCCCACCATGTGAAGTTGGGAAGAAAACACATCCGACGTCCCTAGAGGGGCTCTCTGCTCAGCACTTTGTGCTCAGGTGTATTCTTTCATTTTGACAGGAATTTGGCACCTTAAAAAAAAAACAAAAAAAAAACAACTGTAGGACCTACAGTGGAGATAACAGGCCTTTGAACCTCCTGAACCAGCTTCTGCACCCCCTTTCGCAGACTGGAGCCCGGACGGATGGCAACTGACAGGCATAACTATTCCGTCTTATCTCACACTGATAGCATCTACAAAGGCCTTTGCAGAGATTACAAATTCATTAACACGATGCACAACCAGACATTGTTTAGTGGGGAGGAGAGGTCATGTAGGTTTGATGCTATTAAAACAAGGCCGTCGCTTGGGCTTGTACTTTTGATGTGTCCCATGGTTGCGATCCAGGATGTTTCCCCTTTTTTCTGCACCACTGATTGTCATCAGATGGGTGTGTGTGGTCGAAGCATGAAATATGACGCCGGCCGAGGTTATGGACACTTGATTAGAATTGACTGATACTTCACTAGATGGCACACAGGAAGCTCTTAAGCACACCGCTCCCCTTCTCTCCCCCCCTTTCTCCATTTTGTCATTTTGATGCATGGTTGAGCCGCAGGAGCATAAAGTGAAAAGGGGAGGATGGATGAGATAGAAACATGCACTGTGCGTGAGAGAGTTAGTGAAACAAACTGGAAGATTTGCTCGAGAGTGTGAGAAAGAGACGACTGTGTGTATGAGTGCATAAGAGAAGATCGGCCCAATTTCAATCCCAAACGTCGAAAATGTACAGCAAACCTCTGCAAAGCAGCCATTCTGAATGAAACGCACACAGAATGTGTGGCTGAATGTAATAACGGAATAAACAATGAGGCCGGGGTCCCTGGAGGGTGGGGGCTCAGAATTATTGGTGACAATACTCCACCTTCAGCATGCAACACAGTCATGCAGGACACAAAGGCATGACATAAGCAAACCTTTCAGTTGGGCTAGACGGTTTTTAGCCATAGTCATTTAGAAGTTGAATTGAAGGGGGCACTCAAGACAATAACAGGAATTCCCACCCAATTCTAGTTTTACCAATCAACCGAACTAGCAATCACCCAGATGGTGGGTGCCCCTTTGTAACAGTAGGCGGGCACAGGCAACTTTAACCTAACCAATTCTGACCCAATGAAATTTCTTGGTGCCTTTTTCCATTCCCAGTGGTGACCAAACATGATACACTTTCAGTCAATGTGAGAGAATCTGGTGTAATCAATATTCTCGATAAACATCTGAAATGTACTAAATCATGTTTACAAAAGAAACATATATTAATGGTGATATGTCTACTTCATTTGTGCAAATTCAAAGACCCCCATTTTCTGAACTCCAGGTTGGTGAACGTCAATAAAAAGGAGCAAGTCATCAGCATCATTTGGAGAGGAAATATTGGGAGGGGAGCCTCCCGCACTGTGGGTCACAGGGGCCAGAACATCCTCGCTGCTCAGATCATGCACAATGTCTGCCGCTGTCCATCTCACCCCGTCTGAAACCTGACACTACTCAATCTCCACACCAGGTTCACACACACCGCTCGAACAGGAAAAGTAGCCAAGTGGGGCTTGAAAAAAAAATCCGGTCACTTTCTTCCGTCATGCGTGCGCACACACACACACACACACACACACTCACGCTCAATCACATCATGGTTGCCTGCTCAAGCCCGGCAGTAATGGAAGTCTGTAAGGGGAGGAAATGCTTACACAGTGGAAGGACAATTTAAACAAGGCTTGCAAGGGGTCTGTTGTTATTCCTTTTTTTTTTTCCTCTGGTGCTGCCCGGCGCGGTTCTCACAAAAAAAGGATTCGCCCACACAGCATTGGGCCCTGAACCGGCTCTAACTCAGCCTGGCAATCTAGAGCTCCGCCATTCATTCTGAGCTCTGCTGGATTACAGAAGGCCCCCGGGGCCAGAAATCCACACCCTTTATTATTAAATCTCACAGCTTCTTGAAAAACAGCCTTTATTACCTGTATTGATTTTTGTCTATCAAAACTCCAACCTCCGGCAACCCAAGGAACATGAGCACATGCCACCACTTACAAGAATGGCACATGACTGAAAAGCTCAATGAAGTGCATGACCACAAACCGCTTGGGCAAGGGTCCTGCGACTGTTGGAAGTTCATGGAAAAGTTGGGCTGCACGTGGTGGGGACACAGCAGCAGTAAGAGGAGCTGGAAGCTCAACGTGTGACTGGATGAGCTCCCGCGTCTGTGGTCACTCAGGGTTGCCTGTAAAGAGGAGGGTATGTCCTCATTTGGAGTAGGTGTGGGGAGCACTGAAATATCACCCCAATATCCTTACAAACAATGATTAAAGTTGCCTGACCATGAGCATGGCAGGTTCCATGGATATGTCTGAAATGGCATGCATGAGGTGTGAAAAATGACAGCCTTTTCTGCTTTGCTGCAGACATGTTCTGAACATCTCAAGATTGTGAACGACAAATCATGGAAGTTCTGGAGTCTATAACCTGAGTCAGATGGAAGGAACTGTGTAGTGTTCACCTTGTTTGGGTTACTGGAGTCAGTGCAGGGTTCCATCCTTCTCACTCATGCCTGGAGCGTCTCACAGCTATCACAGGGCATGCAGAACTACACCTGAAGGCTGAAAGCTGTGCTGGCAACGTCAAATAGAATCAGGCAAAAGAGATAGAAGAAAGTAAGCCATGCTGACTGAATCTAATCCGTTCCTGAAGACGTGGACTGAAGATGCAATGTTGCTCATTAATCTTCAGGTGGTGGCTATATGCAGGAGAATGCATGCCCTCTGTTGGTCTGGTGGAGCATGGACATTATCAGGAATAATCTGGTACAAGAAAAGCAATTATCCTGGGAATGTGGTACACCATTTAGACCTCCTCCCATTACTGGAACATCTAAAAAAGAAATATCCGCCTTGATTGCCAAACACCATGAACTCACGTGCGGCAGTATCATAAAATTCATTACCTCAAGAGTCAAGGTTAATTTGTATTTCTTTAAACACAGCCATAAATAACTGAAGCGTTCATAATTGAATATCTGTAATTTATTGCAGTACCATTATGGTCTTCACTACTGTATTGTGGTGCCAGTGTACCAGAGGTTGGCTTGTGGAACTGAGGGCGGGTTGTGGGTATGTGGAAGTGTTTTTTTTTTTTTTTTTGTCATTGTAATACACAGAACAGCAGGCAACAAAATGTGTCCTCTGCATTTAACCATCACCCTTGGTGAGCAGTGGGCAGCCATGAAAGGTGCCCGGGGAGCAGTGTGTGGGGACGGTACCTTGTTGCAGTGGTGGCCTAGCGGTTAAGGAAGCGGCCCCGTAATCAGAAGGTTGCCGGTTCGAATCCCGATCCACCAAGTGTCACGATCCGGTCCGAAATGGGGGTTACTCCGATCCGGGATCCGGACCGGAGTTTCATTGTTGTCTTGTGAAATGTTCCCTAATCGTTTTCACCTGTGTTAATTGTATAAAGCTGCCCTGTTCGTTTCTGTTCGCCGTCAGGTCTTTAACGTTATGTTCTGTGTTCACTAATGTCAATGTCTCGGATGTCTCCCCTGTCCTGTGATTCACCAGTAAACCCCTGTTTCGTGATGTCAGGTGAAAGCGTCCTTCATTCCTCATTCCTCGTCACTCTCCGTCCTGCTCTCTGTGCACCCGCCGTGTCATGCCCGCATGGACGTGACACCAAGGTGCTACTGAGGTGCCTCTGAGCAAAGCACCGTCCCAACACACTGCTCCCCAGGCGCCTGTCATGGCTGCCCACTGCTCACTCAGGGTGATGGATTATATGCAGAGGACAAATTTCACTGTGTGCACCGTGTGCTGTGCTGCTGTGTATCACATGTGACAATCACTTCACTTTTTGCTCGGTGGGACCTCAGTGGCATCTTTGGCAGTTCAGGATTTGAACCCGCAACTCTTTGATTACAAGTCTGCTTCCTTACCTGCTAGGATATCACTACCACCAGTGGGAATATGCAACAACGTTGTATAGATCAACTGAGCATTATTTAATTACTCTGGTTTCTGACAGGACTGTTTTCCTAAGAGCATATTTGGCTCTGAAGGTGCAGAAACCAGAGAATTTTTGTTATACACCAAAGCCAAATATGATGTAAGATGCAGAAATTCCAATAGGACCCAAAGAGAAAAAAACACAATAAAAAAACATGCCCACATAAAACACGCCTTTCTTCATTGAAGCCCAGCTGAATATGAAAGCGATTGGGCTTCTTACATGTCACCTTCAGGACAGGGCTCCTTGCTGTTCTCCACGCAGTTGCTGTAGGCATGCATGCAGCTGGGGAGGCAGTCCAGATGTTCCGGCCTCCCTGCGCGCCACTTACACAGTTAAATGAGGCCGGCCATCGAGCACCGGGTATTATGTCACTCAATATGCTCTGTGCAGATGTTAATATTCTGCTTATGCCCCCCCTAAGGAAAAAAATGAACCTGCATCAGATGGTCAGATTCTGGCTAAACTCTGCTGATTATCTGCGTTTATGCATTTATCCTTGTCTGTGTTTTAGTAGCAAGAATACCAGTAAAACCAGCAATGTTATGGAAGGCTAACAGTTCTAATTGCAGTAGCAGAGATGATCTTAAAGAGGGAGATATCAGTCATCCAGTGTACAAGATTAACAGCGGTGGGGTCTGCAAAATGGAGTTTTTTGGTGATAACCATTAGTTTTGTAATAATAAAATCGGCACTAATATAATAATAATAACGCTAGTTAAGCGGCTGTACAAGCTTTGACCAGCAAACTACCAGCATTAAGGATTTAATTCTCAACAGAGGAAATAATATCAAATGTAATAATGAAAATGATGAAAAAATCATGATAATTAAATAAATGGTAATTAGCTGTTAGGTGTCTTTCACTGGGAATAACACTAATGCTGTGTTATCAGAAATATCTTAATGACACAACTTCCAAGCACATTAAAGGTAAACTCAAAATTTTGATGATTCCCAAGTTGCCAGGTTATGATATAGAATCATGGTGCAAGACATCAAAGTACTATTGCGCTGTATGATGAAATTATGAAAATAATTATTCTAATAATAATACGACACTCAATTAATTGTGCAAGCTGAATATTAATGGTCTGCTACACCTCTTCACACCAATTTGTTCCAAAAAAATTCTTGTAACCCATTTGCCACAATATAGTGTTTTTGTAAGATTGTCAGGTTTTATTAAAAAGAGTATTTCCTCAATCGTGTAAATTTGACAGCTAGACACATGAACAAGCAATACGTTGTAATTACGATTTAACGAACTGGGACGTAGGAACTTGCATTTAGCAGCATTGTTAGCAATGTTAACAGCAACAGCCATTCCAGCAAAACGAGTGTTACCAGTCATTTTAAACAAAACTGCAGTCCTTCATGTTTTTATGTGATTTTGTGAATATGTGAATATGTTTTTTTCATTCAGGCCACTCACCACTTGTTGTTTTCAAAACCTCTTTAGCTTCATTCCTCAGCTCTTTTACCGACTTCTTAGTCTTCTTCCTTTGGCTGCAGCGCACCTTGGCTGGAAGGAAATGAAAGAGAAATGTTAATGAAAAGGTCCCTTTTTTTTCTTTCCATGCTGAAGGCCAACGAAACCGAGATGCTCCGACCCAGATTGGTGCAGAGAACTGTGTTCAATCTGCATTGTGTGTTTAATTCTGCTTGAGTTAACTCGTTTTCATGCTCGCCGCGGTTCATTCCGGCTTCGCGTGTACAGCGAATCAAGCGCAGAATCACGCCTCAGCACTCTGCCGATGCCTTTCCGCGGGGACGAGGGATGAAACCAGGCAATGTCAGGACTCCATCAGCTTTAACCCCAGGGTGAGGAGATTGGCTGATGTATGGTGCAGACTCGGGGCGTTTAGCAGCCCTCTCACGGTGACACCTCATCAAAGCACGTCCGAACTCCAGCTCCTACCTGGAATCCATGTGCTCCTGTTGCACTGTGGGCAGCCCGCCTCCGCTGTTCTAGCCACACCTCTCCGTTTTCTGCATCTCCCGTTGTCTGTTGTCCCTCCCTCTTTACTGATCTCTAAGCTCAGCTTGTAGACAGGCCCCGGCAAACTCTGGGGGGCACCGTTACCACGACAACCAGCCAGCGGGCAGACATGATTCCTCCTCCTGACGGACCCTGCTTTAATTTGAGCCTACCCAATCATAACAGCCGACGCTGGAGCGGGGTCCCAAGCGGCGGCGGGGCAGGAGGGTGGGCCGCACAGCATCTTCTCAGTCTCAGTGCCAGGGATGAACACACACACACACACACACTCACACACTCGCTCGCAGGGGAATTTGTTTAATGTACATCGTTTACTGTCCGCTCGCACACCGTTGAACTGCTGCACCCTGAACCAGACAATCCCTCTCTCAGACACTCCATTAATCAGGGCTGAATATAGCGTCACGAGAAGAAAGGGAAAGGAGGAGAAGGAGAAGAGAAAGCGGCAGGGCAGGCGGCCTGGGTGGGTGCCAGGGATGGTAGTAGGCCATGCTGCAACTGTTATCCGAGCGCAGAGGGGTAATGTGACGTCCAATGCGGACTGCCATTGTTAGCAGAGGGACACGTGTCCAGGAAGAAGAGGAGGAGGAGTGGGGCGGCATCCGGAATTAATCGAGCTGCGTGCCAAACAAATAAATAATTAAATACGTTCCAAGAAGAAGAAAAAAAAAGAGGCTTGTGTTTTTTTTTTTTTGGTTTTTTATCATGACCCTGCAACATATTGGCAAGAGATACAGTCACCGTAACAACAGATGGCAAAGCACCATGGTGCATGGTAAACTCTGAGCTGGTGGATGCATGATGAAAGAGCTCCTGGCAATGGCTTCCTGCTCTCCGTGAGGATTTTTTTTTCTGCTCAGTGAGAGTGTTATTTTTGCTTTTGTGGAAGTGATGGCAGGTTACAAAGTCCTTCGAGACGCATTTCGCATAAACGTGTTTGGAAGGCTGATGATGGCTGCGCTGGGTGCTGCTGTGTTGTTACGTCGCGCGTACAGATTCTGAACCGGGACCGCTTACATGATGTGTCACTTGTAGTGCTTTTCCTCAAGCTCACCTGAGGCCGATCTGTATGGTAACACACTTCAAACAAGCCATAGGATATGACAATAAATAGATATAACTGTTTAACCGCAATAACATATCATAGTCCCATGGTACCGTCCCCACACACTGCTCCCCACGCACCGTTCACAGCTGCCCACTGCCAACTAAGGGTGCTGGTTAAATGCAGAGGACACATTTGGTTGTGTCACCGTGCGCTGCGCTTGATGTGCACCATAATGACAATCACTTCACTTCTTCCTCTAAACTACAAATTTCAAATAATTTGAAGTATATAGGGTTGATTTAAATATTAATGCTTTTTTGAGTTCCCATCCAAAATATTTGATATACCAAATTTTCCGATTCCAAATTAAATTATTTAACATTTTCTGAAAGATGATAAATATTCTAAATGATGTTCAGTAAGAAAATTAATTGTTACTGAAGCATCTTTTTGTTTTTTAGATATTTTCACGTCCTAACATTTTACAATTTTTACGTTTCTTATGTGTTTATAATTCATGTCACATTATGAGCTTTATAATCAATATAATACTGTTTTGCAATACATTCTCTAGCACTGAATCTATCACTGATGTCATATTTTGTCATATCATTATTATTACATGTGACATTGTTATTTGCATACCCAGCATACCCAGATTTTGCTTGGCTTTTTTCTGTTCACAGTTCTGTTTGAAAGAAGATGGAAGAACATGATCATGAAAAAAGGAATATACTTCTGTAGAACGACCATTGTTTCTGCTGTGGTGTCACCAGCTCAGCATTTACATTTACGGCACTTATCAGACTCCCTTAATCAGTAGTGACATGGAACGTCCCCCTGGAGTGTTTTGCTCTGGGACACAATGGTAGTAAGTGGGGTTTGAGCATAGGTGAGAGCCTTACCCACTAGGCCACTACCAGCCATATAGAAGCAATCCACCTTGTATAATCGTGCCCCGAACCCGCTTCAGTGAAGGAGAAGAACCATCATAGCTGATGCGCTTTTGAAGGACATAATAACAGAGCGCAGTTAAAATAGAGCTTCTGCCAATGTTGTTGGGGGAAAAAAGCCTCACCTCAACTCCTGTATTTTATCTGACAGATATAAAATCCTGCTCCTGGCAATTGTCCATTGTCAGTTGGCGGAAGGTCACAAATCCCTCCCCCATCCTCTGTCTCTCCATCTATCAAGGTTAGTAAAAGATCCTTTTAAACTAATGATATGATATCATACATTATATCACGCCCTCCCGCGGACCGTGAGTGCCCCGATAGCACTGGAGGGATTAAGTGCCGCCGTGCATCGCTTTATCTGCGAAAATGATCTGTGAAGACTCTGTGACATTGACAGCAGTAGATAAAAAAAAATAAAATAAAAAAATGCAGTGTCTCCAGCCCACGGGATGGAACGGAGTGATGTGCGAGTCGGGCCGGTCACGGCTGAGACAAACGCAGACAAACGTGGACGAATTTCCGCAATGAGGGTGATTATCCGGCGTTAAGAGTGATAACATTGACAGTGGATCGACTCGACTCCGCCGCCACTCCCTCGCAGTGCGGCAATAAAAGCGATTCATCCTGCCACTTGAAGTGCATGACAATACACAACGCTAAACTCTCTCCTGAAGGGCCTGTCCACATCTTCTCGGGTGCTGGCCCAGGCTGCAGATTTCCCTCCAGTGAGGCTCAACAGCAACAGCCACTCTGGCTCAAGTCCTATTTTGCGTAGATAAGGGCAACAGCAGCCATTATATTAGCCGGCACTTCGCTAAGGAGAGTAATAATTATTGCCTCTGCTGGACCGAGGCTGTTCCTGACCAGGTTTATTTTTTCTTGTCATTTTTTTTTATCAGTTATGGCACCTGCGAGTGCAAATCTATAGATAATAAATACCTGCATGATAAGATTCTAATAAAGTTGAATCTCAGTGCCCTTCAGTGACCACTAGGACGCAGGAAAAAAAAAACAACATACCGAGTCACAGATGTGTCCTGGCCAGGAGACTGGACACTGCGGATTAATAACTATAAATCATTCGTGTTTACGGCTTCCCTGTCCAGTCGCCCTTTCGCCCCTCCGTTCCGGCCACTGCCCGGAGGGCACTTTCGGGCACATGATGCCACGACACAATGTGTCGGATTTCTCTGCACCGGGGCGAGATTTCACCGTTAAATCCGCAGATTTTGCACATACGGTTTGATGAGTGGCACAGACTTTGTGTCATTGCCGCTACTGAGTGATATTAGACATAAGGGACAAAAACCAAAAAAGTAAAAATAGAAAAGCAAACAGACAAAATCTGTCCTGCCAAAAACGTAATCGCTGCTTATGTTTTGCGAAGGCTGGTGAGGTGGGAGAGGTCGGAGGCAATGTCATTTAGTTTATTATTACTATTATCTACTGGTGCCGGATTTGCGGTGCGGAATTCCGAGCCGACTTTGACCTCTGCAGGCTGGACCAGGGGTTGGCAAAGCCGGGATCATCCTCTCTAATCTGCACTCATTAAGGATGAGCTGCATGATAGCACACCACCACCCTCCATCAGGCTCCCTGCTGCGGATAAGTGGCGGCTTTGATGGCAAATTTAATAAATTACTGCAGATCGCTGCTTGTGCGCCATTGCTCAGTAAATAATGCGCCCACAACAACTGGCGTCATGGAAACCTGGACGACAGTACATGCGCTTTGGGCCTGTTCGGCTAGGTTAGGGTGCTTCATTCCATGCAGAAAGTTTGTGTCAAAATGCCATTGGTGATCTGATAAAAAAAAATGCCCATTTTAGAGTCCCAGTGAGTCTCAGCTTTTATTAGCAAGAGTAGCAAGAAGAACATGCCAGTATTTTTAAGCAATATAGTCTTTCACAGATGCAACATTGCATCATTTCCAAAAACAATGTAACCAAGTTAAAAAGACTGAGATGTCATGTAATTTCATGCACTAAACTGACTTCACATAAATATTGCTCCAACATAAAACATTATGTTGCAGTTGTTCAGGTGGCAATAAATTTGCTGCCCAATGCAAAAGCTATAGACAGACTCCTCTGTGTATTGTTTGTGGTCATAATAAACAATGCCAATAAAAACTGTGCAACTGTCCCTTTAGCTTGAAACAACACTATATAGCTCTACACCATAGCTCCATGGTATTTTTCAACATACCATAGATTTGCATTCATATAATCCACAATCCTAAAACCAATACTTATTTTTTATAGATCTAGTGCTGCCTAAGGTAATATAAGGCATACTTGTAAACCAGTTATTTTTTAAACAATCAGATTCATTCAGATTCAATCAGTTAAAATGATCTCAGTGGGGCAGTGGGACAGTGGTGGCCTAGATGGTAAGGAAGCAGACCCGTAATTGGAAGGCTGCCCGTTCAAACCCCACACCGCCAAGTTGCCACTGAGATGCCACTGAGCAAAGCACCATATCCTCATACTGCTCCCCGGGCGCCTGTCATGGTTGCCCACTGCTCACCAAGGTGATGGCTTAAATGACATATTACGTTGTGTGCACAATGTGCTTTGCTGCAGTGTATCAAAATGACAATTACTTCACTTGAGTGGAATTTGGGCACTTTTTAGTTTCTGCTCCAATGATTTTTGAGTTCTTTTAACATTTGAAAGTTATTCAGGGACATTTTGCTTTCAGGAACTATTTAAGATTTTGCATTGCTTCTCAATCATGAACTTATATCTGGTAAAAAAAATAGTTCACTGAGATCACATTTAAAGAAGACATTAAAGAAAAGTTATGTTTGAGGAATAATATAGACAAAGGATCAATACCACCTTAAGCCACCTTTAAAAGCTTTAGAAGCCTTTTCAACTTTTCAACTTTCACCGGAGCAGAGGGGTTTGAAAAGGTCAGTGCTCATGCCTTACCACAACTTTATGGCTCCTTCCAACATAACTCGCCCCTCTCTCTCTTGCACTGTCCATGGGCCTCTTAAATAAATTACAGCTACACTATCCTCCAAAGATGTGATCTTTGTTCCTGGGCAAATTAAAAATTTAAACCCATTTAGCAGGGTGCTCAGAGTAACTTGAAACAGTGCGGCTGGGCGGCGCGGTGTTCTATCAGCACTTTACTGCAAGGCCCCTTTGAATAATGATGCCAGTCACCCAGGGGCCCGGCACAGGCAGAAGATGCAGGAGTCTGCTCCGGCCGTAATTGATTTATGGGCAATTTTATTTTTAAATCCCCTCCGCCTGTATTCGTGAAATGCACAGAGTATTCCTATAAAAATGGAGCTATTACTCACAAGGAAATGAGTAAGGCGCAAGTTAATTGTACTCTTGCTTTTTTCTCATCCCTTTGGAGAGATAATGGCATTAATGTTCTTTTCTTAAGAGGTTTCCAGTAAAAGCAGATACTGCATGCTGGAATAGTTCACACATGGGCCTGGGCATGAATAGAATGTATGTAAACGCTTCTCCAGTGATGTGCGGACGTACTGAATACAAACACAGTAGTGTGAAGACGTCAGTCCTGACGGGCTGAGTTGTGTATGCAGTGAATGCACAGAATGAGGCCCATTGTGGCTCTTGTTCTGAGCACAAGGTCAATGGAACCCAGTTTACGTGCCACAGCTATGTGGGGAAACAATGTTGCCTGGCATGATGTCATACATGAACACATCAGATGACTACAAGCTGAAATTGAGAATCCAACTACTGTCTAACTATTTTTAAAAAATGGCAATCTGAATACAATATCAACATATTTGCATAGTTGCAGCCCAGCTTTTTTTCACGACAGTTCATGATAGTTCTTGTTTATGACAAAGTCCTTGATGGGTAGTCAGATCTTTCTCTCCAAAACATAGATAATAAAGGAGTGACATTAATGGACATGCCCCGCAATACAATAAAATCTAGGCCACAATGTGTAATCCCAGCCACCCTCTCTTTCTAACTTTCTCTGCCTTGTAAACACACCACTTTTAACAGACCATACAAAAGTATGCTTGCACACTCTCAGAAATGATGGTCCCACTGCTAGTTCTATTTTAAATAACAGTTTCATACATGTTCCCAGATGTGCTGGTGTGGCTCCTCCAATTCAGAGTATTTCTGCAATTAGCACCTGCACTTACTAACCCCTCTAAAACCATTGGGATTTGGTTAACACAATGCAATGTCCACTCTGGGCCTGTGAGTTGTGATTATGTAGAACAAACTGCATTGATTCAAGTCGGAAATGAGAACCATTAAACCCCCCCGCCCGCCACCCACCCCATAAAAGCAGTTTGGCACACTAGGACGACGGTCATTAGCTTCTCGACAAATGAGAGCTGAAAGAAGCTTTTTAAAAGATCCATCTTGGCCATGACCCCCCCCCACACCCTCCCCCCCCCCCCCCCCCCCCCCAACACTTTTTTGACCTTCATTAATGGTCCAATTCATCGACGGCTCTCACTAGTCACAGTCCGGGGACGCCAGTTCGTTGCTGCGGTGCCCTGCCAGATATGGCATTTTCAGAAACGACCCCGTATTAGTCCTCCCTCTATCCCTTCATCTAAGTCATCTCAGGCTAAATGTGCTTTTAAAACCCATTAGTCTTGACCTCCGTGGTTGCCAGTAAGTAAAAGCAGATAGTACGTGATTGGTTAAAGATATAACAGCACTGGGGAGGAGGGGGCGGGTTGGTGCTGAGGAAGTGACAGCGACTCGCCGCTGCTAAGAAGCCCCCTCCAACGGCCAAGGCATGGCGGAGGGCGGACCTAGCCAATCAAAATGTTAATCACATTTGCGAGGCTGGGACCTGCGTTGGTGGCCCCCTCCCAACCCTCCTTAGGATGGGATGATTAGCGGAGCCACGCTCCCCACCCGCTCGCCTGCTCCATCAATTTTAAAGGGTCTACCCGCGGACCCACCACGCTAATTCAGCCGCTCACATCTCTTTGCCATTCACAGACGCGCCTCATTATCATTCAGATTTGAGAAACAAAATCCACAGCGCTTCTAATCTGGACCGAATGCTCGGTGGAAGGGCTCTGTGCGCCCAACGGATGAAAATGAGCTTTGCACGGCAGGCCTGATGAACTGTGCCTGTGTCCTGGGGATTTGGTTTTCAAAATACGGAGAACTGCTGAGGCATAGATAAGAGGTTGATATATAAATACAAATATATATATAAATATACATACCAGCGTGCCTTCAACAAACCCACAGCCCACAGCTGGAAAGCCCATTAAACGCCACATCAGGTTGAATCCTTGACTAATTGAGACTGATGTCAGCATTCTTGTCCTGGGTCGACATGTGAAAAGCCACTCAAGAGGCTGCCAGAGGGTGGAGCATTGACTCTTATTTGAAAAAAAAAAACGATATAAAAAAGACAAAAACGGCACATTGTCTGGCGTCAGTGAGGCATGTCTGAAACAGTGCCTTCACTGTATAAGCATTCCTGGTCCTAAACATGGCAGAAAAAAAAAATGTTGGCACTTGCCACAGGTCCTTGCCCTGTGCTTTTTCCTGTCCTCTTACAGCACTTGGCATGAAGGCAACAGACGCCATTAAGCGAACCTCTCCCTCTCGACGAGGGGATTAAAGGCATGATGAGCTGATTTCTCCAAACTGCTGAAAATTGGCCTTTATTCCACATGTGCGCCGGCTCCTTTAAAAAGGATAAAAGCTGCAAGTAAACTCTGGCTTTTAAGCCACCGGAACACATGGTTTCAAATAGAAAAGCAAACCAAAAAAATGTTTAACTGAAAAACATAATGAATTATTTCATTTAAGGGTCTATCCAACCGGGGAGGGAGGTGGGAGTGATGCGCGTGGAGCGGTTGTGACCATAATCTGATTGAAATTAACCAAATAAATAAAATGTGGCATGGAATAACTCCTCCATCTGTCTGCTCTGAGGGATGCCATGTAGCTCCAGTGATGTTTATGGGGAATATTTTCCCGGCGCTATACAGAACGCACGTGGACTGTTTGCAAATGTCACAGTCACTGTTTTGCCAATCAGAAAGCTAAAATAAAAATGCACATTTGCTTTGGTAACAGCCATGGTTCTGAGATGTCTACAGCACAGATCGTCTTCCGTGCACAATGGTTATTTAGTACGATACAGATAACCGTCAAGAAGTCTTTTTTGTTTTTCTTTGTTTGATTTAACATGTAAATCTAGAAAAGAGATTTGATGTGACATATTCAAAATCTGAACTTAAGACACAAATATCTGGGCAGAGAAGACAGTTTACAACAATGTAAAAAGAAGAAATAAAGAAATTAAAGAGAACTGTGTAAGTAGCACTGTTAATGGGAATTCTGCTTATGAACAGTGTTTAATATTTATTTCATGTTCATTTTTACATTTACATTTAAGGCATTTGGCAGACGCCCTTATCCAGAGCGACTTATGACTTACAGAGCATTGCAACGTTTCCCCATGTAAATAGCAATACATTTTATTTACAGAATTGTTTGCATCCTAGTCTCAGTGTAAAATATTAGTGTAAAATATTTCCAGACATGTGTAATTTTGAAACACCCTTAATCCTAATTCACAATGTTGGTAGATGATGATGTTGGTAGATGTCGTTGTGTAAAATGAACTTTTTAAATTATTTTTCTAACTTTACACATGACCATGAAAAAAATGATAAACCAAACTTTTCTCAATGGCTTGCAGTCCAAGTCTCTGGGTACAGAAAGCTTTCTCCATTCTATCATTGTTCAACACATCTCCTCCCAGCTTTGTTCCAGTTCCTGTATTTTCAGTCACTATTACTACACTTCACAGGTGTCTTGTTTAGCCTCCCCGACATTGATTTGGCGAAGGGAAAGCAATCGTTAGCTCAAAGCAGCGCCAGCTCTAAAATGATTAACTGCACTCTTCATGTCCCGCTCACAGACGGTGGGAGGAACAGTAGACACTCAGTGCTGATTGCGATTCCACGGCACAATCCAGCAATTTTGTCCTCAGGAGATGTCATTTAAAAAAAAAAAAAGACTTTTAAAATAACCTTCCACAACTCAATAAAACATGCAACTCGAAGAGGGATGGGGCAGGAAAAATAACAAGGCGATGAAAGAAAGGATTGAGTCGGTCATTGTGATCTTTAAGAATTCCTGCTTTCTTATTGATCTCAGAATCTCATCAAGGCCATTCTGGAAGGACAAAGTAAAATGCATACATCAAGGAAAATGCTCCTGTATTTTATATTTCCTGTTCCCGTAGCGCACAGGAACCGCTTTTGAGCACATTTGTCCCACGCTGTTCAGCCTGTGCGTGTCAGTGGTACGGCATTCACTAGTGCAGTGCTTGGGTTGTTGCTTTGTGTGCTTTCAAGGGCAGTAGCAAGCAATTCATTGGTCCACAGCACATGATGCCTGACAGATAAATAATCACAATAACAAATTCATCATCATTTCTGCAGTGACATTTAATGCACGAGACAATAGGAACCCAGATTCAGATATTTCGGATATTAAAATAAACTAATATTAAAGACGCCAATCCTAATAAGTACAATCTTTCTGGGAGGTAATGTTGTCAATAAAGTCGATACTCAGATACTAATCCATACAAAAATGTTGTAGCTATTTTAAAATTTATTAGCACTGTTTTGCATCTGCCTGATCAGTGTTAATTTTGTGAATCACTCTGAATAATATACGAGAGGGGAGTAGAATTGTTGTTCAAACGTAATATGAATTTTTGATATATATTTTATATTAATAATGTATATATGCGGATTCTCTGTTCAGTTTTGACTTTTTTTGTGTTTTGGACCATTTCACCCTTTCTTTGGTTCTTTAAAACCACTGGTTATGTTGAGTGTTTGTGCATCCTCATTCTCTCACCTGCATGGAATTACACGAGGAGTTTTTCATTAATTATTATTATTTATTTTTTTTATCAAATTATTTATGTATTGATTTCTTTATGCACTATAAATATTGTCTTCTAACTTGCTAAAAAATATATAAAAATATATTCTTTATTTATTTATTCATTAAAAAAAAAAAAAAAAAAAAAAAAAAGTTCCTGTGTTTTCTTCCCCCTGTACTATTGAAAATAGTATCGAGTACCAGCCTTAGTATCGGTGACATGTTTGAAATTTCAGTATCATGACAAGCCTACTGGTAGGTAACTGAGGTAGCTTGTCCTCAGCGCAAAAGAAAATCGCGAAAGATAGCACAACCCCCACCTCTTAATAACCTATACATCTCTGTCCACCCCACTGTTTGGCGGAAATATTATATCATATTAGGCAATATGATACCTCAACACAGCTGTGCGCATTAGCCACGCAGCAGCGCAGGGCGTTGGTACTCTGCTCAGGTGGAAATACACCCCCGACATGCAGCCTTTGTCAGCCCGACTGCGAGTTTGGCATCAGTCAGCCATGTTGGCAGCGTGGAACGGATGAGTTTGGTGGCCAGAGATAGCAACATAAAAGAGAGAGAAGTGCACACGCTGCATTTCATTACGATAATGAAGGTGTCACTGTCACACCCTGTGTATCCAACATTCAACGTTAAAGACAAAAAATTATTTTGTCAACTACAATCAGTGCACAAAATGATAAAATGGCTTTTGCTTTACTACGACACTTCTTTCAAAGTTTGATGATTCATACATCTGGAGACTTAATGGAGATGCCTAGGACCTTGGTTCCAAAATGCCATACCTGTTACATTGGTGCCCATTGTGTTTGAGATAGACTGTTGTTATTGTTCTTAATAATGCAGTTGATGTGCTCAACAACAGCTCAATAATACTCCTTTTAAACTTGTCTTCCGTGTAGAGTAGTTGAATAGCTTTCTGCTTTAATGCATGTCAATACAGTGGTATTTGGAGTCCTACTGGCTTAGGAGAAGTAAAGAGAGATTTGAATAATTTCACATCAAAACACACGTGAGATGCTGAAGAAAATATAAGATAACACTACAGTATTGAATAAAACAGAGGATGAGGATTTCTCACTCCAAAAAAATATCATCACTTGAATGAGAGCTATTGAGAGATTTGGGGATTCATTGAATGCGTGGCCTAGTTGAGATCGCTGTTGAACCTGATTATGCGCGATCCGTGAGATTTACCGCTACTGGCATCTTTTGTTTGGCAGAAAAAGATCTTAGAAACAGGAGACATATTGCAATTCTTGGTTTGGTGTCTTGAACAGACTATTGAAATATTAAAGGAGCCTCATCTCAGATTTTCATTTCCACATTTTGAAAGGAGCTACGGGAGTTGTTTTCAGAACCACCTGCTGAAATTTAGTTTGGTACATGAACTTTGCACATCAAATCCAATTTGGTTCTTCATTATGCCAGGAAGTTCACTGAAGTGTCTTCACCACTACCTCCTGGCAATCAGCAACTCACACCCCCGACACAGAAAACGACCCATTATGACTCCGCTTAGCTCAAATTCAAATTTAAATTCAAATTTTATTTGTCACATACACAGTCATACACTGTATATCATATACATGATATGCAATGAAATGCTTTTGCGACTGCTATTGACCTCAATATTGCAAATTTTGCAAATATAAAAAAACATTATGCAAATATTGCAAACATAACCAAATATTACAATGTATGTTTTTAAACATAAAACATAAAATATGTGTAACAGAGTTGTGCAAAATTTCGGCAAAATTCTGTGAGGATTGAGTCCAGAAGTGATTGAAAGTACTGGAGTGTATTAGTGTTCTGGTGTTGTTGTTGAGGAAGCTCCTCCTCATTCTCTCTGTGTTGGACTTCAGGGAGCAGAAGTGCTTCCCTGATCGCAGCCGAGAGAACAGTCCATTGTTGGGGTGCCTGAGGTCCTTCACTACCTTCCTTGCCCTGGTCCAGCAATGCTTGCTGTAGATGGATTGAAGGTCAGGGAGCTTGGTACAGATGATACGTTCAGCTGGTCGTACCACCCTCTGTAGGGCTCGCCTGTGCTTCATGGTGCTGTTCCCGAACCAGGTTGAGATGTTTCCCGTCAGGATGCTCTCTATGGTATAGGAGTAGTTCCTAGGCACCTTGGAGGGCAGTCAAACGGTCTCTCAGGCGTTTAAGGTGGTAGAGATGCTGCCGGGCCTTTTTCACCACGGTGTTGGGACCATGACAGGTCCTGCTAGATGTGAACACCGAGGTATCGGAAGCTGTCCACTGGGCTCCCATTGATGACAGGGGTCTGGTAGTTCCTCTCCTGCTTGGTACTAAAGTTCACTATTAACTCCTTTGACTTGCTGACATTAAGGTGGAGATTGTTTCTCTGGCACCAGTTCTCCAGATTTCCAACCTCCTCCAGGTAGGCCGTCTCGTCGTGGTCAGAGATCAGGCCCACCACGACAGTGTCGTCAGAAAACTTGATGATGGTGGTGGAGTTTGTAGTAGCTGTACAGTCGTATGTGTACAGGGAGTACAGCAGGGGGCTCAAAACACAGCCCTGGGGGGCTTCAGTGCTGAGAGTGATGGTGACAGAGGCATCCACTCACAGAGAGATGAGCTGAGTCCCAGGTGCTCCAGCTTGGTGGTGAGTGTGGAAGGGATTATCATGTTAAATGCTGAACTGTAGTCAATGAAAAGCATTTTAACATAATTTCCCTTCCAAGTGTCCAGGTGGGTGAGTACTCCATGAGTACTGTGCAACAGCCTCCAAGCGGGTCAAGTCCATCAGAGCTCCTGACAGACTGATGGTCAGGAGCAACCAGCCGGGGTCAAGAGGAGGCTTTCACACTCTCCCCATCCTGCTCTTTCGCAAGCCAACATCTCGCTGACAGCGGGACAATCGAAAGAGGCAGGCCATGTGTCTCTGAGCGATGCAGATGAAATGGATGTGTCTTGGGCGGTTGCTGCGGATGCCACAGAGATGGGAGGCTTTATTCAACAATCGATTTAGACACGGCTTCAGGTTTTTTCCCTCAGTTTGAGTTGACTGGATCGGAATATTCGGATCTGAAACAGATTTATGGAATCCTGATGTGGAGACCACTTCTCTTCTTCTCCACAGTGCTTTGATGCAAACAGCCAGGAGGGGACCTGTGTTCTTGCTTTCTCTCCCACTGCTGACGGGAGCTCTCATTGAGATATCAGAAGGAAAACAGCCTTGTGGTGGATAATTACTGTCAATCACGGGGGTCTGAGGAACTGAGCATGGAGAGGCCACAGACTGTCCAATGAGGCCACACAGCTGTGCACTGGCAGGAAAAAGGGTCCTTTCATGGCCCAGAGGGAGCAGGAAATTCCCCGGTAGCGCTCTAGCAACAGTTCGTGAAGAGGGCCACTGCAGGGCCACGGCACAGAGGCCACGCCGAGTAACCTGGCCCAGCCAGACCAATGCACTGAAAAGCCGAGGAGGACTCATTCAGGCCGTCAACTGACAAGGCATTCAGTTCCACTGACAATTTGTTTTTAAAGACCTTAACTTTCCCACCACCCAGGATGAGCCTGCAAATTTAAAAACAGGAAAACACATGATGATACCGGGGGTGGCACAGTTTACTGCAGCGGGCAAGTGCAAGTATAGAATAGTGATGCACTGGAACCACTGAGATAAAAATGACAGTGTGTGTGTGTGTGTGTGTGTGTATATATGAGTGTGATTGTGTGAGTGTGATATATATGAGTGTGATTGTGTGAGTGTGATATATATGAGTGTGATTGTGTGTGGCCCCATAATAAGAAGGTTGCTGGTTCGAATCCCCATCTGCCACTGAGTGAAGTACCGTCCCCACACACTGCTCCCCGGGCGCCTCTCATGGCTGCCCACTGCTCGCCAAGGGCGATGGTTAAAAGCAGAGGACACATTTTGTTGTGTCACCGTGTGCTGTGCTGCAGTGTATCACAATGACAATCAATCTGAGAATGAAACAAATACTGGTGTTCAAGTTTGCTGTTTCTGTTTTTATTATGGAAATTTGCATATACTTCAGAAGGTTAAGAAGAGTGATCAGATGAATTGCAAAGTGCCTATGAAGTGCCTATTTGCCTTGAAAATGAACTTAATACCAAAAAAATTCCACTGCATTTCAGCCCTGCCACAAAAGGACCTGCTGAGATCATTTCAGTGTTCCTCTCATTAACACAAGTGAGAGTGTCGACAAGCACATGGCTGGAGATCATTCGATTGAGGTACAATAGTAGACTGGATGCTTTAAAAGGAGGGTGAAATCATTGCTCTTCCACTGGTAACCATGGTTACCTGCAAGGAAACGTGCAGTCATCATTGCGTCACATAAAAGGAGCTTCACAGGCAAGGATATTGCTGTTCCTAAGATTGCACTTAAATCAACCATTTATAAGATCATCAAAGGAGAGACGTTCAAGTGTGGTGAAGAAGGCTTCAGGGTGCAGAAGAAAGTCCAGCAAGCGCTGGATGATTCAGCTTCAGGATCGGGGCGCCACCAGCGCAGAGCTTGCTCAGGAATGGCAGCGGCAGGTGTGAGTGCATCGGCACGCACAGTGAGGAGGAGACTTTTGGAGAATGGCCTGGAGTCAGGAAGGGCAGCAAAGAAGCCATTTCTTGCCAAGAAAAATATCAAGGACAAAGTAAGTTTGAGTACAGTCTGAGTACAGGTATTGGACTTCTGAGGACTGGGGTAAAGTCATTTTCTCTGATGAAGACCCTTTCTGATTGTTTGGAGCATCTGGAAAAATGATTGTGAATAAAGAACGGTACCAAAATATCCTTCAAGAGCAACTTCTCCTAACCATCCAAGAACAAGTTTAGTGAAGAACGATGCCTTTTCCTGCATGATGGAGCACCATGATTTACATTTACATTTACATTTACGGCATTTATCAGACGCCCTTATCCAGAGCGACTTACAATCAGTAGTGCTCAGGGACACAATGGTAGTAAGCGGGATTCGAACCTGGGTCTTCTGGTTCATAGGCGAGTGTGTTACCCACTAGGCTACTACCACCCTACTGGTGATTTAAGGCCATAGTGATAAATAAGTGGCTGAGGGAACAAAATATTACATTTTGAGTCCATGGCCAGGAAACTCCCCGGACCTTAATCCAATTGACAACTTGTGGTCAAAAGTTAAATTCTGACAAACTCCAAGCACTGATTAGGGAATTGGTTGCCATCAGTCAGGATTTGGTCCATTTGTTGTTTAACAGCATGTCTGGACGAATTGCAGAGGTCTATTGTGAAACACAGCACACCACACTGTGCACACAACAAAATGTGCCCTCTGCTTTTAACCATCACCCTTAGTGAGCAGTGGGAAGCGATGAAAGGTGACCGGGGAGCAGTGTGTGGGGATGGTGCAAGAGCGAGACTCAAACCGGCAACCTTTTGATTATGGGTCCATTTCCTTACCCACTAGGCCAGCACTGTTTTTAAAAACACATTTCCTGTGTGTGTGTGTGTGTGTGTTGCGTGTGTGTGCGTGTGTTTTTGGGTACCAACTGCTTCAGTTAGTCATTTTTAAGAATTGATTAATATACTTTTGCCAGAAAAAGAAGCTGATCAAGCATTTTCATTTGATATGTATATTTGAAAATGTCACTTAAGCCCATATGGTTCTCATCCCTAAAAATGATAAAATGCTAAACAATTTGAGTATTAAAATATGCATGAATGTATGTGTCATATTCTAGTTTTAATATAAAAAATATTCAAATACACCCCCCCCAATAGTGGCACATTGCATTACTTCTGTGGACTGAGTGTTCTTTGTTGAAAAAGTCAAGAGTGGATTGCGATGACTGCAACAGCGTATAAAGTGCAAGCACTTTCTCATACATTATCTCAGAGTTTGCATCCATGGGGAATAGCAACGTGCGCAGCAGCACTCATGAATGCAAGAAATAAAACAGAAAAAAAGAACACACAAATGGAATTTCCTGACTGCCTGACCTTTGTCCTCTTTGTGGCCCATTATACTGCTCCTCCTTCACTTGCCCCACAAACACACACACACACAAACACACGCACAAAAAAAAGCTCTCACTGTCCAACAGTCAATATTTTCTGAAGGATAGCCTCCCTCGGGAAGTGCAGGCAATCTGGAGTGTCTAGGGTCTGTGCAATGAAAGAGGCCGTGATTGCATTCGACCGGGCCTTAAAAAGATGTCATACATCAAACAGCAGCAGATAAGAAGCCATCCCGGGCAAGTTAATCAGAGGAGTGCCTTTCATGGGCACACATCCATTTGTCTCAATATTATAAATAAGGCTCTCCACAGTGTCCTTCATTAAAACGCACAAATGTAAATAAGATATTGATGCGCCTGGAACGCACTTCAGAAGACTGGTTGCGTGGGCCTGCGATGGCGTGACCTTGAGCGTGTGCTGGGCTTTGCTGTGTTTCCTGTAACCCAAGCATGTTTCCTTTCTGTGGCCACTAGTGACTTTGCACAATCACCTTTGACCCGAGGATGACTCCTTCTGAGAATTCTGTCAAAATGAGACATCCAGTGGTTCTAAGCGGGACCATTACAAGCCAAGCCAATTTGAACCCTGGTTTGAACATCAAATGCTGAAACACCTGGAGTGACCTCTTAAACACGCTGACCCTCAGTTTATTTGCAGATGAAATATTTTATTGGGGCAGACAGGACACTTTGCCTCTGGAGGAAAAAAAACATGTTCTCGTTGGAGAAGGGAGACCTTAACTGACCCCCTCCGCTTTCCACAAGGCCAATTGTCATTCTGCTCCTTGGGCGCTCCTGGAAACCTCTGGACTGCATAAGATGCATGCAGCAGGGCAAGCCAGAGTTCGCTACCCCAGAAAAATGCACGCCACGGGCTGTCATCATTTTTTCCATCCCTGCTTAAACATGACAAGAAGGCCAGTAACAAGCGGCCATTTGTCACGGCCCTTTAAGCACCACAAAGGAGAGGCTACAGTGAAATATGTCCCAGTCAATATGGTGACACAACATTTAGCTTTGGTGCCGTGACCTTCCATCTCTCGCCTTGGCCCTGGAGCTGAGTGGCCGATGCTGTCGGCTCCATCTTGGCTACGTTTCTGGGAGTGCACCCACCCTTTTCTTTGTTCTTTTTTTTATGTTGTGCTCTACATCTTGTCTTTAAATCAGACGCTAACGTCATCAGATGGCTGGCTTGCTGGTTAGCTGTATCCGCTGGAGCCCTTTTTCCAGTCAAAGTGAAAAGATGTACTGTGTACATTTATGTACAGTGTTAGATGTTAGCAATTATTTCGACCAACCTTGTTAGAGCCATTAGTACTAATGACTTAAAGTAGTGATTAAAATACAGACCTACAGCAGCTTCTTTTTCCCATTGCAGGGAAAAAAACAAGTAGCTTCGAACAGCAGGAGGACGGGTCGAATGTTCCGAGGAGAGGAAAAGAGAGGAGCAGCTCCAGCACTTGACATCTTGAGAACATGCTCCCCTCCTGCTCTCTCTCTCTCTCTCTCTCGTCTATGGGAACATAATGGCGCCTCTAAATTATTAATCACCAGACAACAAGGAGTCAGAATAACTCGGAATTATGTGATGGAAGGTCAAACCAGAAACTCAAAACTCCGCCCCACCCGCCTCCAAAGCTAATAAGAATGCACCAATTACTTCTCTGTGTAAAGCAAATTTAACTTTAAAAATATAGATATATATGTATATATACAGATGTATAGGTTTTATGACAGAATGGTTACAAAAAGTCACATGTATAACTGCTAGTTACCTACAGTACTCTTTATTGTAATATTACGGTACACTGAAGCTCCATTTAGACTCAGTCACTCAGATCCTTCATGTACCAGTTTGGAAAGGGACTGAAGGCAAAATGGTTTGAATAGTTGGAGACTGAATGAAGCAAACCATTATATATCACAAACCTTTATGACTGACACGGTAATGCAGGATGGAGCCTCAAGGTTTGTAAGGCATATTGGTTTCAACAATAGACAGGCAGAGAAGGAGAGAGAGAGAGAGAGAGAGAAATCTCCAGGCCAAAAGTCTGTCAATGCTGCGGCCCCTCTCACATTTCCCATGCCAACCAGGGTCGAGACATCAATCAAGGCCCTCAGGTTACAAGGCCTCCAGTTAAGGAAAGAGCTAAAGGGCCGAAGACTGATGACTTTCCGCTTGGTCACTTTTGTACGAAGTACAGTGGGGTGTTCATCAAAATGTTTCAAAGAAATAAGTGAAAATCGTTGCTTCTATATTCCTACCTATGATCATGAAGCATATGGTCCCATTGGTAGTTTCATGCAGATGTTTCATAAAGCTACAAAACGCTTCCAGCATCCATGTCCTTCCTCCTGACCGCAACGAGCCACACCAGCACTCGAAATCGAACGGAAGTGCTGTACCCACATCACGTTTCATTATTTAGCAAGAGTTACATTCAGAGGTTACAGGATCAGCCCCCATGGAGCATTATTAGGTTAAGTATGTTGGTAAATTCTGGAACATGACAACTTGATGGGTTCACTGGTTAACCAGCATACCGTCCTTAAAACCCACAATGCAGACATCCAAAAAAATGAAATAAAAGGAAATGAAAACATTCAGCATTCAGGCCAGCGGAGGTGAAAAATGACAGTGATGTATGTAAATGACAGAGGCACCTGCAATGACCTGCACACCTGCCACTCCCACCCCGGTTCTGACGGCACTGATTTAATTTGCGGCGTGCTAATTGGACGCTGACCTATAGCTGAAACGCTTAAAACATGGCCTGACTTTTTGATTGGATTAAATAACGAGCCTGGAGTAACCGTCCCCCGGCTCTAATGAGAAACTCCTGCGTAATGTACGTTTTAATTACTTATTAATGCTCATGCTTGGATTGGACTATGGTCTGAATTCATTGTTAGTTTTTTCCACCCATATCCTAAAAACGATGTCTGCTGATGGCTTTTTGTGACTTGTACCTCTTCATTCGGTGCAGGCAAGGGACGCGGGGGACATTATCTTAAGGCACCGCAAGATACGTCAATCGACCCTCAGCTTCCGCCTCCCTCTAATGCACCGACTCTGCCATAAATCAATCCGGGCTCAAATTATGACAACCTCATAATTTGTGTTCAGCGCCGAGCAGCGGGGGTGCAATCAAGCTTTAAATAAGGCAGCACTCAGACTGACCACAGCAGGATGCGCAAAACATGAACAGGAAGGCGGCACCTACAGGGCGGTTAGTGTGTGCGGGCGGGTGCCCATGTCTGGGTGGATGGAGCTAGATGAGGGGAGTCCATTATTCTGGGTGATGCATGGTTGCAGGGTGCACAAATGAAACCTGTCACAACAAGGCTAATGATGTCAGACACAGTTTATCTTTGGGTGGGGTGTGGGGGTAAAAATGCCAGTCCTCTGCTGGTTATGGCATATGCCGTTCCATAGCATCTAACCACACACACACATAATTTCAGAAAGTGTCAAAAAATTTTTTTCAAATATTATACATGATTTTCTCTTTCCCTGTACTTGTCAATTTAAAGAGATCTCAGTGTTCCCATTCACCATCACCATCACATTCCTGCTGGTAATGGACTGAACCAACATTAATTCATTCAGTACGGCTTTTAATGTTGTTCCCGAAAGACAATCTGTAATGCAAGAATGCTGGATACTATGTAAAAGTACATAACAGATCATACAGAATTTCTTTTTTTAGGGTTTCATCCTTATTAATATTCATGAAACACAGGTGGAAAACTGCTGTCTAAAATCTTGCACATATAGTTTCAGATAGACCAGTGCCAATAACACCAATGCCATATAAATTGCTGCTAATCATTTTTAAAAGGGGGAAACATCACAGCAAAAAGGTCCAGTGTTAGGACAGAACAATGGTGACATATTTTATGTGCATGTCTAGCAATAAAGGCAATATAAAAAGGTGCTCAGAAAAAATATGGCAATGTATGAAAGCAGTAATTTACATTCTAATTTCAAATACCGTGGTGTAAGTAGTATCTATCGGTGCAAGTACCATCTTCTGAAATCTGACAATACATCCATCATTTAACCTATTTATGAATAACGTCAATTAGAAATAAATTTTAAAGAAATTTAATGAAATAAGTAAAAATTGCAATCACATTCTGACTTAACCCTATACTCTCCCCTGGGAGTCCGAATTTATTTAAATGCAACGTCAAACTGAAATGTATTTCTTAACAAGAGCCACAAATGCACTCTTTTACAGCAGGTAACGGTGACAGGCCATTCCATTACAAATCATTATAAATCTTGCCTGATTGCAACAGTTTGCAAAAATAACTGAACGATGTGAAACAACACAGTGTCCTGCAAAGCTCACAGAGCAGACGGCACAAGACACTTCAAACACAGCAGGAGAAGGCAGCACCAATGCAGGAGTTGGGGCCCGTGAGCAGGTTTGATCTATGGCGGGCGTTTGATCAGGAGATGCACTTCGGGCAGAGAGTGCAGAAAATGGATTGCCTCCCAGCTTTTATACACAAACCATAAATTTGTCAAAAGAAAAAGACACGGTGATCGCGGAGTCAAGGCTTTGGCACGCCACAAATAAAACGCCACCGCTGGGCTCATCTATTGCACTGTCAGGCCACTACCGAGGCTCCCTGCTCATGACAATATGCAAATATACGGCGTACGGGGACAGGCTCTGATTTACAGCGAGCACACCACGGGCCACATCCCTGTTTATCAGTGCAGGTCGTATCAAGCGGATCGCTGTGTCCAAACCCGGTCTGAAGAAAAACGAGCAGCGCAGGGAATTTCATTCCGTTTCACTTCTGAAACCATCTAGCCCTTACTAATTGAGGTTTGGGACGTTTTGGCAGCTCTGAACCAAATGCCACCCACAGCGCAGTTATTGATAAGGCTGAAACTCCTCCCCTTAGCTCCTCCCCACAACCCCTCTCGGGCCTCTTGCCTGTTTTTAACCTACAATTACATTTACATTTACAGCATATATCAGACGCCCTTATCCACAGCGACTTACGGTGGTTACAGGGACAGTCCCCCCCTGGAGCAATTTAGGGTTAAGTGTCTTGCTCAGGGACACAATGGCAGTAAGTGGGATTTGAACCTGGATCTTCTGGTTCGTAGGCGAGTGTGTTTCCCACTAGGCTACTACCACCCTCTACCACCTGTGTTATACATCCAGACTCTTCTTCTTATTTTACTGATATTTTTATAGCTGCAGCATCTCCCTACTCTGCCACTTCCTACCGCTCCTCTTTCCTCATCATTCCACCCACTCATTCATCCGATTCTTTTTCTCTTTAAGCTACTTCAATCACTTGTCCACCCTCTCGTGTTTCCTGCCAGTAGAACTGTCTCGAAATGATTGTTGATAACATTTACATGTCTGGCTGCGTTTCCTGACCCTCGGTGGGACGAGAACCTCCAGCTCACATCGACACGTCCCGAGAAGCAATGACAGCAGCGATCTTCTAAAGATGGCAGGGCCATACCGGTGCGCCGAAGAATCATTTAACATCTCTCTGATGTTGATAATTGCTTCCAGGAACAAAGCTAGCGCCGGCGCGCCGGTTTACTGCGTAAGGCACCAGGGGTCTCAGCCACGGCACCTGGGGTGGACACTGCGTGTGTGAGTGTGTGAGTGTGTGGGGGGGGTGTTAGATTATCGTGTGCGCGAGTTGAAAACAGGAAAGCTGCCGCTTTGTCCGCCGTGCCGCCATTTGTCATTCCTTGTGTGCATTTCCTAATTAAAAGCGCGCGTTCAGAAGTGCTTCAGAGCCCGCGCCTGCGGGGACACGAAGTGGAGGAGACTCGACAGGCACTAAGCCACGGGGGGAAACGCAGGCGCGATAAAGTCAAGGAGAAAAGAGAGGGGAGTCAGGAAAAGAGGGGGCGCATGGGCGTCTGTGCTTTTTTTTTTTTTTTTTTTTTGCTTTTATGGTCGAGAAAGAGAAGATGAGAAGACTTTAGAGCGGTGGTTCTCAAGTTATGGGGCGTCGGGAGAAAATCTGCAAAGAAACTGAATCTTTTTCGCATGTGAGGAATACATAAATAATCATGCAAATCGGTTCAATCAGACCTGGGAACCATCACCATACACAGCTCTTTATTATTCAACCATAAATACGTGACCCAAAGACATGGTAGTAGCCTAGTGGGTAACACACTCGCCTATGAACCAGAAGACCCAGGTTCAAATCCCACTTACTACCATTGTGTCCCTGAGCAAGACACTTAACCCTAAGTTGCTCCAGGGAGACTGTCCCTGTAAATACTGATTGTAAGTCGCTCTGGATAAGGGCGTCTGATAAATGCCATAAATGTAAATGTAAATGTAAATGAATTCTGACAGACAAGCAGGTCATCTTAGTGGCACCGTTCAGACCAGGGGTGCAGAGTGTGTGGGTGTCTCAAGCTCGAACAAAGAAAACACATTGGACCATTCACCCATTTACTTAACTGTGTTATGGCGACAATCTTTCCCACACAACTACAAGGTTCGATCAGTACGATAAAGTTACTTATTATAATTGTACACATACATTTTATTGGGAACAAAACACATCAACTTTTGTCTTCTAACAGCATGCTACTTTTACGAAAAAAAATGCCACATTGCCACCTGTCAGAGAAACAAATTCAAATGCTTCAGTCACTGGAATAGATCATTACAACCCAGCCACTGGTGGTGCATGTGACCGCGGCCCAAAGTCCAGGTAATTGGGGAGGGTTGCGTCAGGAAGGGCGTCCGGAGAGCCAGACCAGCTGATTCGCCGTGGCCAAAGGATGGTGACAAGTCCAGTGACTCCATATGCTGCATTTAAAAAGATGTCCATCCCCGTGAGGGTTCCCTCTGGTTAGGACAGGAATTAAAAAGCAGTGTAAACCAGCCCGCAAGCACCTACTGTAGCTGGGGGTATGCAAATATACACCCTGCACGCCCGACAGAGCACGTTCCCTCCAAGCAAACGTCTCTCTCCGTTCTGCCATCTCCCTCTTTCTGACAGCTGTCCAGCAGAAGATCCGGCCAACTGACCGAAGAATCAATTGTGCAAAACAAACAAGAGAAGAGAGCAGAAAGAACGAGCTCACAGTGCTTCCTGTTCGAAAAAGCAGATGTTCAGAGACCCAGGGACCTCCGGGATTTATCACTGGACTGAGACCTGAGCAAACTCCAGTCGTGACCTGGTCGGACAAAAATTTTTGCCTTTGCGGATACAAGACACAACATGAAGCTCATGGACAAGAGCCACTATCTTGTTTGCCTTTAGTCTCCCATCAGGGGTGGCCAGAGGGGGTCAACCGTCTCATCCTCCCCCCACCATCCTTGGCATCCACCTGCATGACCTCTATCACCACATCCATGAACCTCCTACTAGACGTTCCTCTTTTCCTCCTGCCTGGCAGCTCCATCCTCAGCATCCTTCTCCCAACCTACTCAGTGTCTTTCCTCTGTACGTGTCCAAACCAATGCATCCAAACCTAAACCTCTAATGCCCTTGTCCTGCGTTCTGGACCGGTGTTTGTATTGTGCGTCTGTGTGGCTGTACCAGTCACTGAGGGTCATTGTATGTATTCTCAAGTCCACGTCTATGTACCTTGTACCATGTACTGTCCTTGTACCATAAACTCTGTCCATCCTTGTCACCAAATATAAGCATCTTTAACTCTGCCATCTGCACCTCCAGGACCAGAGCCACTGTGCTGAACTAATTAATTTAGTTCTATGGAAATAAAAACTGTTTTTTGTTCTGTATGGGTTCAGGTATTGACTGTAAAAAGCATGGCTGGCATGTCATCTGTTGACAGTGAAGTAACCACAGGTCCAGCGCCCCTGCTGGCTGGCTGTGGCATAGTTCTTAGCTTTGTCCATCCCCATGTGAAAATGCCAATTTGTCTTCTAATATGTGCTGAATTCTAGTTCTAAAACATGAACATGTTTGTTCTGATAATGTCATGTATCCACACTTTGCTGGAATAAGGGGACAGGGACGTTCCTCCACACTCAACATAGTAGAGTTTACAGTAAATGGTTACAAAAATGAAATTATACTTGAATCTTAGTGAAATATGACAAGGATTTTATCTTTTATCTGTTCTCATAAAACAATTTTTTCCCAGTTTTGACTGTGGGAAAGCTGGATGCTATCCCAGCAATCTTTGGGTTCAAGGCAAGAACCACCCTTGGCCAAGGTGCAATTCCACTGCAGGCTGGACGCACGCACATTGGCACCATAGCCAATTGAGAATTGGCATTTACCCCCAACTCTCCAGGCTCCACACAGAGAGCCAGCACTGCATGTTCACGAACGCACTGCCCCCAAAGTCAATCCACGGGTTTACTAATCAGGCAGAGGAAAATACGTAAAACCCAATAATCAATACCACCAATACCTACAATAACTCTGCAGGTCATTGGCTGGGCAAAGCATTGCTCAGTTCTAATTAAACTGAAACCTCACGAAAGGCCCTCTTACCACGACACTGATAACAGCGACTCGCTTTCTCCGCCAAAATGTCAAGAGCACGTGGCGAAGAACAGCTGGTCAGCGTTCACTCTTAATCAGAAATCTGGATTCCCTCTCACGCATGTCTGTCTGTATCGGGGCTCCAGGAAGGACTTGAGATAAATGATACAGGAGCCCTGGCCGATAAAGGGAAATGGGAATCGTGTAGCTTCGTTTTGGAAGATAAGGCTGGCAATATGGAGGGCGAATATCAGGCCGAGCGGATGCCACAACGTGGCATTTAGCCACGCTTGTTATGAAACATCAAGCGGGAGGGAGGGGAGGACAAAAAAGAACAAATTACAGGAGAAAACAAGAAGAACAGGCCGTCTGGCCACATTCCAATTCACCAGGGCTCGATGCTCAGAGATCCAAGCTTCCTTGATCAATAATGGTTGATGTCTTTCACAAAGGCCAAGGGGCGTCCATCTCCCTCCCCTTCACCTCCCTCCCGGCTCTGACAGGTTTCTCTCCTGCACAGGGTGAGGAACAAGTCTCCATCCGAGCCCCGATGAATCGTTTATGGGCCCTGCGCGGCCGAACACACAGTATAAAAGGATTATTCCTGAAGGGATCAATGCCTGGCTATAAGAATTTTATTACACCCGCCAGAAGAAATGCATAGCGCGGGGTCGCAGGTACTAATTCAGCATAAGTCCAGGCTATACAAATCAGGGCAATACATTACCTTATATGATGCGCATGCACACTGGGCCAGTGGCGCTTAGGTGGAACATGAATATTAAATATCGATTCTTCACTATTGATTGAGGGATAAATAACGCCACCGGTACATCTCAGCAGTGACACGTGGACTCTGCAGTAATATTTAACTGAGATTAAAGTACACACACATCTAGTAATAATATTGAGCCAATGGCTGCCAATCAATGCGTAGAATACCACCCTGTATGTTAGACTAGATATAACTGCAGGTAATGAATGGGCATGGCATCTTTACAGTATGTCACGGTTGTCTCTGGCTGGGATGAATTTTGCATCCATGTCAAAGGTCAGACCCACACAGGAAGTAAACAAAACACAGCTGTCTTAATTGGGTTAAATTTATTCTAACACGTTACATACTTCGAAATTCATTGCAACAAATTAATTTCTCACTCACTCATGTTCCATAACAGCTTAGTCCTACTCAGGACCAAATAAACACACACACACACACACATCTTTTTTCTTCAAAGATTCAGATACAATGTTCAAGGAACACTGAACAATTCATAATTGAATGCTTCTTCACAGTCTAGATAATTAACAGGTGTGGACATATAATGTGTGCAACATTTTCATTAACTACATGTACAGCAATATAATTGATGAGGTATAGAGTATGAGGCAAAAAAATATGAGAACAGTAGCAGCATTACACAAAATGTCTGTGCAACGTGGCGGTGTGAGAGGGATCAGTGCAAAAATAAGTAAAAGTGTCAGTGTAGGAGTTCCATATGTCATTACAGACTAGTGTGAAGGGTAGGGTAAAATGTTAGACTAGAGGAAAAAAAAAAAAGTGAAGTGACTGTCACATGTGAAACACAGCAGCACAGCACACACAGTGAAATTTGTCCTCTGCATTTAAACCATCACCCTGAGTGAGCAGTGGGCAGCCATGACAGGCGCCCGGGGAGCGGTGTGTGGGGGCCCACACATTCAAAACCCTAATAAATTACATGAGTAGGTTGTATATACTTGTTATCATGTTATTCTTTGAATGCAGATAATAAAGCATACTTGACTTTTTTTATAAACCAAGTGCACATGTTCAAGCCTGTTCACTGGGTTTCAGTAATATCTCAATACAAACTACCCTCAGAATAACAAAAAATCCTCAAGAGGTCTCTTCTGCACATTGAGCTGAAATGTCAAGTGGTCGTAAAGGTCTCCTGACTGTTTCCTGTCCTTCAGAGAGTTCTGTCAGTTGGGATATTTCTTGTCAAGAGTCAGGGATACATAGATAAGGTCTTGGTCTTTGAATTATTAGTCCTACTATAAGGTCACGTTGAGCGTATACTGGACCCATTACCAGAAAACTCGATTTTGCTCCCGTGCGTCAGTCAATCTGCAGCTTTGCGCCCCAGGCTCCGGACTACTGACCACTGGCTGCCTGGCATGGTCTCTGCATGCGTGGCATGTTCATCAGAATTACCTGACGTGGTTCTCTCACCTGGCTCAGGCCCAGCTGCATCCAGCAGGGTATCTACGCCTTGTCTGAATAATGCATGGACAACATCAAGACGAATAGGAATCATTCATAGCAGTTACGGCACTTAATAAACTCGAAGCTAGAAGATGCACAGATATTTTCTTTGATGTCCAAACACATTAACCTCACTAGAACTCACAGGGTGAGGTGGTCACATTTTCACAAGGCTTTTATATATATTTATGGGAAAAAAAACAGTAGGATTTGTCAGCCTGCCCGAGTTACAACCCCAAGGGGCCATGTGGCACAACCCAATCAGTGGAAGTCTTAGATAAACCTCATGACAGACGTTTCAGAGTCTCTCTTCGTCCGTGAGGAGAATAATGCGGGGAGGATAATCTTCACCTCCACTCCCACAGAACCTCGAACAGCATCTGCTTGCTCATGTCCCCTATCCCCCATGGTGTGCAGTCCCAAGCAGCCTCATTAAGCAGAGCAGAGTTGGAGGTCAGAGGTCAAATGTTGTACGCAACAGGACTTGACTTGTCTGTCGTGGTGTTATTACAAAAAGACAAGTAAAAAGATATATAAATAAAAATCACAATAGATTCTCATTTCATTTCCCCACCCCCATGTTCTGCACTGCCCATAGAATTATTTAGTATATACACTCCCCAAAGTGCCTCCTACACATGCAGAGCCACTACAGCAGGAACAGAGGCAATTAATACCTAGACCAGGTAAATGATCTTAAAGCCTTGCTTCAAATCAAAGAAAACTCTCATATCCATTAAAGTGAAGCTTTAAAGCAGCCCCTTTCATGTTCCGCTAATCACACTGAGTCTCTCTCTCGCTCTCATTGTCAAGGCTCAGAAAAGCATCATATTACAGCAGTCATGGTAAATGGTAATTATTGCCCATCACCGGTTCTGAATGGCCCCTGTTCTCAGCGTTGGCACAGTTCAGTTTTGACTGCTGAAAAACAGCTTTTCAGTTTCAACGTTGAGTCTTTAATCCGCCATGTTACTAAACATGACAATGCGTCATGCATCAGCATCAGCTAGCCCTCAGAAGGATCACGATATTCCAAACTTTAAAACTCACCTCTACACGGTCATATAAAACAACGAGAGACCATTTCCACGTGTGGGAAAATGGCAGCGGACCTTGTTTAACCCCATCAGCGGAACACTCCTGACATTCATTTTCTTTTTCATATCGCACTGTGCACCATCTCTCGGCCACACACCTTCAACAGGCCGTTCTTGTGGGACCCGGAGAAGCCCGAGGGCAGCCGTTTCCAGATGAAGAGCTTCTACTTGATTGCCTCCAAGGACGAATGGCGACTGCATGCACCCTTCATTTCGAAGGGCAGGAACATATACTGATTAAATATCGATATTGCATAAATCACTTCAATTCTGTGAGTTTGAACATACCGAAGAAGCACTGCATTTCTCAGGACAAGATTCCAGAATGAACAAGGTCAAGGGTTGGTGTTCTTATTCTCAGAATTATTTATAGATAATGTTACAAGAACCTTGCTGCTCAGACTAGGCCATGTTTGGGGGAATTCACTTCATAACTTGACATGCATCCAGTCTTGGGGGCTTTGCATCTAACCCAATAAATCCTCAGCATCTCATCCATGCCTTCTCAAACAGGGAACAAAATCTGTCTCTCATATTCATTTCTGGGAAAAGAGATCAAGCATTGAGTAGATTTTTAATGGAGCTTTTAACAGGACATTTTTAGAAAAGAATGTGAACTTTAAAGTTTAATGAACTATGATTTGGACAAGGGTCCTTTAAAAACCATGACAAAGGCCTGCGACCTGAAGATTTAAGGACATTCTTTGAGAAAAACGCCACTTGAGCAAAAGAACAATGAACTACAGCTGCTTTCGGTAGCCAAAACAGAAGTTATTATTTTTGGCCCTATGCTCAGATTCATAGTCTAATTATGAAAAACAGCCCAATTCGTTCCTATTTCTGTATTTTATAACCATTCCCTTTCCATTTACTTTTACAATTACAGCATTCATCAGACTGCCTTATCCAGAGAGACTTACAATCAGTAGTTACAGGGACAGTCCCCCCTGGAGAATTAAGGGAGGGTTTAATGTCTTGCTCACAATGGTAGTAAGTGGGGTTTGAACCTGGGTCTTCTGGTTTATAGGCAAGTACTTGCAAACTGCTACTTGCTACTCAACTGATTTGCTGGAACTGTATGTCCTTCCTAGTTTGACTGGTGATATTATTTCAAAGGAAATAATAGTAGTTTTGTCTGAATTCGCTGGCTTTAAAAAATATATTTTTAAAAAGCATTTCTGTGAATGCAATTATGGACATATTTTGACATTACCGTCTCCCAAACTAGACTTTTAAATTCCTCAGTAGCTGCGAAACATTGGAGGTGAAGAAAAGAAAGGCCGAAGGAGACAGTGTGTTTATCTGGATATGACGACTAACAAGCGCTTGCTGAATAATTAGGGCTCCCGTTCTTATGCTCATATTATTACACTGAGCTTCCGCAGCGTTACCGCAGACTGGAAAGGTGAAGGCCACTTCTGAATCCTGCCGCGCGAGCGACAGAAGATCGTTCTTCTAAACCAGCGGATGACTTCAGCCAGGGTTCCTTCCATCACAGTCATCCCGTACGCAGCAAGCGTTGAGCACGCAGCACAGATCTAGATTCATTTCCTGTGGAGCCAGACAGAGAGTCTGGGGTTCAACACGTATCCGCCGTGAGTGTCAAGTTTATGTGGGAACACCGGTTCAACGGGGTACGCATCATAAAGCACGTTAAGGTCATTAACTCCTAGGTAAGAGGTCGTCCTGTGCTGGACCAGACTGAAGCAGCAGCATCTGAGCACAGGAGGGTGGGTCCACAGATCTCCTCCTTTGGCCACGAACAAAAGGCTTAAGCGTTTTTGGAAAATATGTTGCAAGTGCTGACGGTACAAGGAGCAGATTTGTGGAAGTGAAAGACAATTTTGTTTAAGCACAATGAGAGCCGGAGCAGTAAATCGGTGTAATGTTGCAGAGGCGGCCATGAAAGAGAACTAGACTCAGTGTAGGCCTATGAATTATTTCCATGATCCGGTCTGTTGAACTTGCAGTTCGAGTCAACAGGTCAGCTAACTTTTGCTCACTCAAGTCATTACATTCTATTACTCTGTAATTACACTGTAATTAAACCTTCACACTTAACACTGGCTAAAAAAACAAATAAAAAAACTCAAAGACAACTCAAAGATGCTCTGAAACAATAAAGGGAACATAATGCACGAAAAAAAAAATGCAACATTCATACTGGTCCATACCAGTTAAATTAGTTAATCAAAGTTACCATTAATGAGATCACGATATTAAACCATTATTTACAATTTTAAATTATACAGGTTTAGTCACAATGCTAAGGCCTTATCTAGGTCTCAAACTAATTCATTTATTTCTAAAAATCAGACTTGCAAACACAGATGACCTGCATATTATCTGTAAAACAACACAGTGACGCCTCACACACAGTGCCATCAATAAAATTTCACTGTGTTCAATTTTGAGTGAATATCACTTAAATGAGACAGTCTATGCAAACAGGACTTGCATCCACTTTAGGTGCCTTTGCATCTAACACAATCATTTTTTTAAATGAATCCTTTAAATGATTATTTTTAATAATAATGTATTTAAAAAAACACATTCAAGGCCAGCAGCAAAATCTGCTTTGTTCCTTTCTCGGGCCTGACAGATTTCATACACTATTGCTTAAAAGCCCATAACCAGCATGAACACAACTGGGCATGGCACACAACAACTACCCAGAAGCCCACTCAACCCGCGCACGGCACTCTGGGTAGTGTCCAGGGGCGCAACAGGAAGAGCCTACCTTGTTCGTTCAGCATATGTTTCGGTATCCGTTTAAACTACTGTGGAAAAACGGTCATTTTTTATTTAAGCCGGGGGGCGGGGAACCCCGAGAAAGTGCCGCGCCCCGTGGGTGCTCCCGACACCGGCACCTGTCCCGAAGCGCAGCATAATAAAATTAATACGTTCCCGTTATACGATACATTGGCCTAATCCGATCAATCATAATTTCTGGTGCCTTTCATGTCATGAATTATTATTATTTCTTTTTTACATAATAAACGTAGTTGAGGCGTGGTCGGGGTGGCAGGGGAGATTCTGCATCCCACATGCACCCCACTTCACAGCCTCTTTCGCCACTCGGGCGTAATAGGACATTCTAATACACAGTCGCGTCGAGACCAGGCCACGTTACATTATTACGATCTGGCACCGCGGATCGTTCCCCGAGATCGTAAAAAAACGGAATGGGGTGGGGGGGGGCATAACTGCATTACCGCGGACGCCGGAGGAGAAGAGAATGAATGAAGCCACCCTCTCCAACAGCCCCGAACCCCCGGAACGATCACGCTGATTCGTTTCATTTTACGTATTAGACTTAAAAAAAAGGCAAAGTAACGGGCCGCTCGCCGTCATATTATCCCGGGATGTTAAAGAGCGCGCGTTCGACGCCGTGTCCCCAGGTGGACCGGATGGAGACCAGGACTCGAACCCCAATCTCGTACCTTAGACCCCGCAAAGTACCAAATAGACATCCTTGGCCTCCGTGTCTCGGCCTGAGGTTTTAAAAAAAAGACCATTCGGTCGCCGTGAAATAATAATCGGCGGGGAGGACGCTGGCGACGTCGCTCGGCGAAGTGACATAAGTTGCTTTATGACGGCGTGTAATAGAGTCTCACACCAAACTTATTAACGCCGAACGCGAAAGTAGACGACGCGGGGCTGATTTATATTTCAGAATGATAATAATCCTTCAGCCGCACGCCGTCGCCGCCGATCCGAAGCTGACGTGCGCGCCACGTTTAAAACTGCCACGTTAGAACGCGACGCAGGGACGCAAAACAACACCCCCCCCCAAAAAAAACCGCGAATAAGAAGACGTGGCAGGTGTAATTTCCTCCAAGCACGTGGACGGCGGGCAACTTCCTCCGCGCTGCGGTAACCGGTGCGGGGCCGGCGTCTCGGACCAGACCAACCCACGAGAAGAAGGGGGAAAAAAAAGTGTTAAAACGCTGGACGTCGCCATCCCGAGGGAAACCCGATCGTCCGGTCATCCGATCTCCGAACCGCGTGTAAGTCACAGCGGGAGAACGAACCGTTTCCAGCATCCGCGGTCGCGAAACAACTTGTTCCTACCTGTGACAACGGCGGCCGGGGTCCTTTTTTTAATTTTACTCCCGTGCGCGCAAAACGCACCCTTCACATCTTCTTGGCAAAAATAAAGGGACAAGGAGAGTGGTTGTAATCCCGGGAGATTGAGCGGCGCATCAAATCCAGAAAGTAGCCGGAATGAAAGGTTTAAATCCCCCGACAGCGGCCGGTGCGCGGTGCGCGGTGCGCGGCGCTCGGTGCGGTGCGTGCGGCAGCGCTGGACGCTTCTCAGCCCGCGTCGTGAAGCCACAGCTGGCAGCGGCGGAGGCTGGAGGCTGGAGGGTGATGTCATGGACACGCCCACATTTCCTGCCTCTCCCCCCGCCCCCTCGCGCGCGCGCTCCGCACTCACCGGCGCCACGCCCCTTTCCTCGGCGTGATGAAGTCATAGTCCGGCCCACGTCTCACGGCCACGCCCAGTGGGCTCCTCAGCATCCTTCACGCCGGATTGGATGGAGTGAGGAGCCAATGCGAGAGAGGAACTAATCAGAACCTTCCCACTATACAGTGTCTTAAAGGGAAGGTACTAGTTCTATACATCATTCATACAAGATGCTCACAACATTTAAATACATTTTAAAAATTGCAGAGAATACATATACTTCATCATGAAGGAAATTAAGGTATCCAGGAGCTATATAGAGCACCCACATATATATATAATAGAAGGTGGCAATCGTGTGGCATTTACAGTAAAGGTAGGTTTTAATATGTTAAAGGAGCGGTGTGGAGCAGTCTGTACAACAGGTTACACAACATGTTTTAATATAAAACAATAAATACACTAAAAAACAAATGCACAATTCATACTGATCCATACCAGCTAAATTACTTAATCAAAGGTGCTGTTAATGAGAACACAACACATTAGACTATTATTTTCAATTTTAGATTATACATGTTTAGTCACAATATTTTAAGGCCTTGTCTAGTTCTTAAACTAATTTATTTATTTCTAAAAATTAGACTTGCAAACACAGATGAACTGCATATTATCTGTAAAACTGATTTGAAGAACTTTATGTGTCTAGTAGCTGTATAGACAACTCACATATACATGTAAAAAAAAGAAAGAAAAAGGTGCAATGGTATCCATGGTGTAAAAATGTGTCTGTGCCAGTCTCTTGCCAGTGCAAGAGGTATATCTTATTCAGGCTACACAACATATTTGAAATAAAATACTCATTGCTGAACTATACGTAGACAATGTTTAAAAAACTGTGCATGCATACAAAAAGATTCACTGTTCATCTTCACTGTTCCCTGAGATACTTTACTCATACAAGGAGATGATTTTGGGGTGTAATTACATTAGTAGACAACATTGTGGACCACCAACATCTCAATTAATTAGTCATTAACTAATTTTATTTGCTAATGAGATGACAATTCTAGGCCGTGATTTTAGACCGTGATCTTTTATTTCTCGCGATGAAGGGAGGAAACTGGAGAAAGTATACATTTCCCCCTAAAAGTTGTCTTGGAATTCCTGAAATTCTAAAACACCATGCACACTATTACTAAAACGATAAAAAATGATTGATTTCCATTAAGTTTGTAGAAAAAAGGTCCAACAGCAGACATAGACACATTTTTAAGCAATATTATAATGGTTGTGCAGTAAACAGATCCGAATCGGGTGCATCTGCAGGAACATCAGTCGGCAGGAGGCCTGTTTGGCCTTGATTCTGCATTCACAGATGCTGAACGTGCTCTGACAAGACAAGAGTACAAGAGACACCTACTCCTGGCCCATGGTACGTACATGTTGAACCTTTCTGCAGCCCTGCTCTTTACCTCGCTCCTTTTATCGCTCACTTTTTTTCACTTCCCCTCCCTCAATTTCACACTCACAACCCTGTGAGGAAAGCACGCACGTCAATCAGGGCGTCGTGGACAGATGAGAGACGTAATTGGATGTGAGCAGAAATCGTCTCTCACCTTGGGTGGAGGCACGGAGGCCCGGTGCTATAGCAACCCCTCCGGAAACCTCTCAGGGAGATGAAGGGTTCGCAAGGAGGTTGACGGCCATAGTGTCTGAAAATAAATACGTTTTCAAATCAAAGGCCTGGCTCTGTGCTTGACCAGGGTGAAAAACACGATCCTAACCACTTACTGAGAAGGACCCCTGAACACCTTCAGACACGGAAGAAAAGAAAAGAACCCACTTCATTTTAACAAGCTGACAAATGGAAAGGGATACGCAAAAAGTTTCATTGTTGGCTTTTGTTTTTGAGCGAAAGGAGGAGAGTTTGGGAGAGAAGCGGCCCGAGAGCCAAATGAATAAAGTCTGCAGAACGAAAGAAATAACCTGTCTTTGCTCCATGACTCTGATTCTGGAAGCACTCAATGCGCCGGCGATTGAAGGACACCTCATTATGTCACAGCTCTTACTCACATGGGTGTAGCTCGACCACTTTCCCTCTCATCTCACCCGCCAAGTCCTCCGCATCGCCGTGTTCGCCGCTCTTGCTGGTACTGTTAGAATGACTACAGCAACTGTCTGACAGAAGTGGGCAAAGGTGCAAAAGTCCTTAAGATTAAAAGGAGCAACTTTTTACCAGATTTTTACACGCCACCTCTAGTTGTACATTCATTGATTTACATTTCTATTTGTGTTATTTACCAGTTGTCTTTATCCAGAGCACCTTACAGGGACAGTCCACCTGGAGACACAACGGTAGTAAGTGGGGATTGAATCATAGGCGACTGTATCACCAGCCAGGCTAATACGACCCTTTCCTTGGTACCACTGCCAGTGATCAGCCATAAATGTTTAAATGTACAAATGTAAGTGCTACATACACATTTCATTCCCTTTTCCTACCAGTGCATAACCCTGCCCGGTTACTTAGGGAGAAACAAGTCTTATTGAAGAAAAGTGTCCTTGGTTGGTGCAAAGACAACGTGTTTATTCTGTTTCTTCTGGCTCTTAGAGAGCATCTAAATGTTTAATCACTTCGCCGTCTCCCTCTATCTCTTCCTCTCTATCCACCACTATCAAAGTTAGACATCTGAGCTGTCTGCCCACCCCTAGGGCGGTGTGCTGAATATAGAACCTGATGATGAAGCTCCTAATGAAGAGCCGTTGCTACGTAACAAACCTTTGGAAACAGCTGGTTAATTGTTAATATGCTTCTGGAGCAGACTAGTGCACGAGATACACAAGGAACGAGTCACACGAGAAGAAGTGTACATGCAGACGCTGTCATATTGTAAAGTTAAAAAATAAAACGACCCCCCCTCCCCCCGCCTACAACTGGACAGTGCCACTGCTGGCTGGCTGCTGCGGCATCCTGGGATGGTGGCGAGATTTTGCTATAGTGTTCCCGGTGGTTGCTATGGCATCCCCGGTGACTGCTATGAAGTTGCTACATGGAGCTATGGTGTCTGAGGGGACTGCGAGGTGTTGCTATGGATTTGTATTGGTGTTGGTGTTAAAATTCAGTTGCTGTTTAAGGCTTAGCGGCCGTTTGACGAATGCATTGTTTCCTAAATAGGAGCTGTGACCATTGCAAAAGGGTTTTCTAATAATGCTTTAAGCAACAGAATTGTATAAGTACAGACACACATCATATCATTATATTGGAACTCAATTTAAGAAGAAATTACAGTAATCATTCACAGTAATAAAAATGTCTATACATTTACCAAAGCACCGTCCCCACACACTGGTCCCCGGGCACCTGCCAAGGGTGATGGTTAAAAGCAGAGGACGTCATCATTGTTGTGAAACATTTCTGAATGACCCTAGATTTTTGAAAGGTGAGTAAGTGGGCCTAGTGGTTAAGGAAGCGGACCCATAATCAGAAGGTTGCCGGTTCGAATCCCGATCCGCCAAGGTGCCACTGAGGTGCCACTGAGCAAAGCACCATCCCTCGGGGTCACTCAGGGTGATGGGTTAAATGCAGAGGACAAATTTCACTGTGTGCACGGTGTGCTGTGCTGCTGTGTATCACATGTGACAATCACTTCACTTTACTTTAAGTAGCCCGCAAAAAGCCCGCTCTGCCTTTTCTTGAGGACATATGCCTTCAGTGTGAGAAAAGTCAGTTTCAAGTCAGTATTTTCAAGTCACTAGATTCATATGTTATTTAATACTTGAATGAATTTACTAGGCGACCAAAACGTTTGTAGCTATAGGTGTAGACAGTTATTAAATTCAGATTAGGTTTAGGATTAAACTCGGTTAGTTTAAATCATTTTAAAATTGACCGTTTTTTTCCCAAGAGTTGGATCCTATCAGCCCTCTAATTTATTTCAGCTAAACGTATTATTTTAAACCAAGTAAGTAATAATTATTAGCATGGGAGCCTTCACAAACTCTTTTGAACAAGAGGCATGTTGGTCAAAGAGTGGCGAGAAAGATACTCTGGGTGAAAAGGTTACACCCCAGACAAGGCGATAAGTGATTGTCATTGTCATTTGGGCAGACACCCGTTCCTCCTACTCGAGAAACAGGCTGTCTTTGATGCTCTCCTGGTGATGGCCAGGGATTAGAACAAAGGCTCTTGCCCAAATGTCAGTGATCAACCAGGCAATGATTGAATTTAAGGACCGCTGTATATTGGATTCATGAAGAGCCCAATCTGTGCTCGCCACGAGTCTGTGCTTTTTCACTGCGGAGCGAATCCCACCTGAATCAGAATGGGGCAATATAACCACACTTCACATTATGCAACTCATTTTCATAACAGCTTGCCAGGAAGGCATAATCAGGTTTTAATGCTCATTGCTCGGCACTGATGTTTCTTCAGTGTGTTTTCTCTGTGGTTGCGCAAATCCTTACCCAGAGGACAGAGAGGGGGGAAACAGCGGGGGAACCATATGAACTGCACAACTCCCACCAGGGCCTTGCAATGCACTGACCTTCGGAGGAATGTTTAGCAGGTGTGAGTGGCAATGCCACGGAAAGCTACTTTTTTTTTTTTTTACAGGAGACAGCGCTTTCTGCACCTGCATTCATCCAGCCAGAAATGTTCACCTGCTGACATCTGTCGGAGCGTCCGTCCTTTACACGCCCAGGCCCAACTCACATCCTCTTCTCGCTTGACCTGCATGGACCCAAACTGCAGTTGGTTATTTGTGATGAAATTCCTGGTGCAGGCGAGAAACACTCCTGACAAGATGAATCCTGATCAGGGCCCTGCTACTCTGGGCCACATCGCCAGCGCTGCTGCACTGCAGGCCTGGCATGCTCAGGCAGATTAGAAATGGCAGCGATGCTTCTCCCTGAATCTTAATTATGGAGTAATTGCTCCATGCTTCTGTGAGGATCTACAGTGTGTGTTACATGTATGTATGTATGTGTGTTTTATATATGTAGGGTAGATGTGTCATGTTATGGACTGAAGGACATTGCTGTGTACATTTTATTACTCCCCCAGCGCTTTGTCACCTTGACTCCTTCTATGCCTGCGTTACATTAACAGTTCATTTGCTGTGAACAGGAAATCAATGTAGTAAGAGGAAGGATAGCCCCCATTCTGTTGAATGCTACAGGTCACACCGCTGCTGGGACTCTGTGGATGAGGGGAGTAATTTCAGCATGTCTAAGGAGAAAAAGAAGTAATGCTTATGCCTCCAGGTCACTTGTAGCCTCCTAGCATAGGTGCAGGGATGGGTCGTAATTGCATAAAATTTCATAAAACAGAATGCAGAAAGACATATAGGTGCATTCTGTGCAAAAAAGAGAGAGCATGAAAGGAAAAAATGAATGCTTTTGACTGTCAGTCAGTGTCCCCTATGTATGCATCAGTTGTCACAGCACGGACGGCCCTCAATAAACAGTACCTGGGAATTTACTAATGTCAAATGAAAAATATGCTGTGCCTACCATCTACCAAAAGTATTTCCGAAAAATTGGTAATTACATAAATGTGGGTAATTGGGATGGCTTAGTAAATTTTGTGTCATACCTTAATTACCTTAATTGTAATTGTAGTAAACCAGAAGACTGGAAGGTTTCCTATATGCTTTATCATGCACATTTTGATATCTTTGTAGCACCAAGGATTCATTTAGTCTCATGATCCGGTCCGGCAGGGGTTATTCTGGGTCCAGAGTTCGGACCGGAGTTTCATGTTAGTCTTGTGTGTTTCCTGATTGTTACCACCTGTGTATCATTGTATAAAACTGTTCATGTTCGTGTCTGTTCGCCATCAGGTCATTGTGTGGTGATGTTTCCCCTGTCCTGTAGGGTCAAGAACAAGAATGCCAGTCGAAATTTGGTCTTCAGCAAGATGTCAGAAAGCAGAAGGTGGAAGGAGTCATCCTGGAGACCTCTTCTCTGAAGTGTTAGGATGTGCCCGGGCTTGCAGGCATCTCCTGGTCCAGCCAGGAGCAGCAGACGAACTCCCTATCAGAAGGTATCGGAGAAAGTCAGCACAATTTTAGAACTAAACAACTTGGCTTTTTTTTATTAGGAATGGCAGAAGTATTGTATACTGCCATCTTCCCCCCACTGCTTTCAAAATGTCTGAAATGACGTTTAAAACATAAATGCACATGATAGTGTTGCTTAGTGATAATGAAAGAGTAATACTCAACATTTCATTCTAGATGCAGCTTTATCTTATGTGGAAATATATTTACAGGTTCAGTTGTCTCAATCTTCAGAAGTTCTTTTGCTTCGATTCTACAATTGAACAACTGACATACTGAGAGCTAAATGCAGCAGGCGCTGCTGCTGTGGTGGTTGAACGCACGGTTGCCAGATCTCATGCAGAATCCCAAGTGGCACCTTGGCACCAGAAAAAGTCTGTAAGGTCATGGGAAATACTACCAAAGCATCACAATGCAAAAAGCTCTGTAGGTTCGTCTCAGGTTTGCAAAAGACTGGTGCCCTGTCCAGTTTTAGGTTCCAGCTCTCCCAAAGCAACCAGAAAATGCACCAGGTATGCTCTAGCTTTCTCAGGATAAGAGAGCTCAGAAAACTGGTTGATGCATGCTTAGTGACAATATGGTCATCAGTAGTTCTGTTGTATATGTATTATGGTTGTTCATTTTGTGGTCGTTCAACACCTTTGCAGAGACCCAAGCTCAGGACTGCAGTGTTCCTGGATTGTCATTAGATTCCATTTTACACCTCACTAGTCATAAACCTTCATAAACCATGTCATCCCTCAGTAAACCCTGCCCTGCCAGCTCGCCGATTCCATACTGAGTCTTATATAAATTCATGATCTATTTTTCACCCCACTGTACAATATGCATGGCAAAATTGAGTCCCGCCTACCCACCTTCTCTATGATGGCTATGCATGCCTACAAAGCATGGTAGATAAATACAAGAAAATGGGAACGTGATATGACAGTTCAGTATTTGTGTGATTTTTACTGCATTGGTTTTCATGGTGCATGTATGTCAAAATAATTGTACTTTACTCCAAACACACAAGTCTTTAGTGAATGATAGCAATAGCTTTCCACATTTAGCCGTATCTGGTTAAGGTCCAGTAGGGCTTTAGCTGAATGCTGCGTGGCCCTGCATCCGATTACAGGATTAAAGATGAATGTCTCCTTACTGTGTGATTTTGATTGAATTCAGGTCAGAGTCTTTCACACTGACCTAAAGAGGTCATGCATCACTCTAGGGTGACCTTTGAGGGTCGGTAAAGTGATGCAAGAGCCTGATGAAAGCATTATTTTTCTACAGGTAATTGTAGTTAAAGAAATTACTACTCCTGCTGCTATTAGTAATAATAAAGACAACAACAATAATCTTATTTATCTTTTCAGTGTACACATCAACATGAACATATTTTATTTAATGCCGACTGCATTTTGTCCAGGTAAGTAAGTTTATAGCTCTAAAACTGAAACCTATCTTAAACCTGACAGTGTCTGTTTATTAGGATGTATTTCCCGAATGTTTGCAACCAGGTGTTTGTGTGTGTCTTTGTGTGCTTGTGTGCGCGTACCTACGAACAAAGTATCCAAAAAATGCCTTTTCTCCTTGCAAATTGTGTTTAAATTGTGAATTTTAATTTTTTTTACTTTGGATCTCGCCTTTTCCAAATGTCATGTTGAACAGATGTTGCTGAGAGATACAAACTGGCTCCATGCTCGAGTGACAAAGAATGAAAGATCATCTGTAGCTCTTTAGGACTGTGCGCAGCTGCTACAAAATGTTTAATTAAGGCTGATAGAAGCACAAGTTCGCGGCGGATTAGAAATTCTTCGTGGTAAATTGCCCAGGGGATTTTCAGAGAAAATGATACACTAAATGAAACAATAGGTGATATTACAGGGATACTGGGAGAAAAAAAAAAAAAAACACATTATTGATTGAACCGCTGTTACTCGCGGTAATCTCTGGAAACTGGTCCATCCTCGCTCAGGATAATCTGTCCAGCTCTGAACATTTAGGTTACAAATGCACTAAAGACTCTTATTTAGGGCTTATCTACTAAATTGCCATCATTTGTTGTTTTCATCCTCCATTGGATGATAAAGCAGGGATTTGACCTGATATTAATGATTCTCGTGTTGTGTGTACATTCTCATCGAATCATACAACACTCATATTAACCTATTGTTAGTGACCACATTTACATTTTTGGGAAGTTGCACATACAAGCAGTCCTATGTTGTATAACATTAACAATACCGCATTTAGTTTCTGCTCCTTATAATAAAGTAGAAATGCTCTTAAATAAATTGGTCTTCTCTGTTCATTGATGAAGTGCAACAGGCCCTCTCTATAACGTGAATCTATGGTCCTCTGGGGAAAGGGCCTGGTTCTGTGTCGGAAAGCTAATCATTTAAAAAAGAATTCAGCCTAGCGTTCTTGTGGCAATGTCATTATCCTGCATTAGGAATAGTGTTCCACCAGCTCCGTGGTTGGGACGGCTGCGTGCCACTTCCTGTTTTTGTATACATATCTTTTTTCCATGTTTCGACCTTGCACAAAAACTTCAAAGCCATTTCTCCATGTTTAAAGTGTTCAACCTGTCTAAAAGGGAAATGATGGTTAGAGAAATACCTCAAAGTGGGCTTTCCAGATAGATATTCTGATGCCAGGGTGATATTATGAATGATATTATGATGCCACTTTAAAGGAACAGTACATTTGAAGAACAGCACATTTTAACATGGCAGGATAGGTGGGCATGTCACATGACTCTATGGATTTATCATGGGGATGCTTTCAGTTTAAGATATAGGAAGTATCATAATGAAAGATATTTGATGTTTGTGGATGTTTGAAAGTGAAATTGAAGTGATTGTCATTGTGATACACAGGACACCACACAGTGCACACAACAAAATGTCCTCTGCTTTTAACCAATCACCTTGCTGAGCAGTGGGGAATCATGTCAGGCACCCAGGGAGCAGTGTGCGGGGACGGTGCTTTGCTCGGTGGCACCTTGGTGGATCGAGATTTGAACTGTCCAACATCCAATTATGGGTCCGCTATCTTACTTACTAGGCCACCACTGCCCTTCAGATGCTAAATTGGCGTTGTCCAACACTTGAGTCTGAAGATTGCTCCAATTTTCCTCTCTGTTTAGAGAGGCTGGGATGGAAATGAAAGTGAAAATGAAGTGATTGCCATTGTGAAGCACAGCACACGGTGCACACAACAAAATGTGTCAGTCATGATCTGGTCCGAAAGGGGTTACTCCGGTACGGGATTGTCATTGTCCAGTGTCTTGGATGTCTTCCCTGTCTTGTGATTCACCATTAAACCCCGATTTTGTGACGTCGAGCGATTGCGTCCTTCCTTCCTTGTCTTCTCGTCACCTCCTTCTCATTGTCTCTGTTCACTTGCTTCGTCATGCCTGCATGGTTGTGACAGTGTCCTCTGCATTTAACCCATCACCATTGATGAGCAGTGGGCAGCAATGAAAAGCACCCGGGGAGCAGTGTGTGGGGACAGCGGCTGAGCCACCGCTGTCCTGCTCCTGAAGGAAGCCTAAAGGAGGCTTTTGAAATGTAAATTGTCTCATTCATACAGATGCTGGTCAAAAAGGCCATTGCCCTGGTCAGTGGAGGATGTTTCAACAGCAATCAGCCCACTTAGAGTGGTTTGCCAGTGGGGGCTGCAGGGAAACCGCTCGCATTGGGTAATTACAGGACCTCAGACACCTAGCGGGTTGCTGTGACAGAGACATAATGGATTCTGGCCCGGCATTCCACAAACACCTGTCATGCAGCTTGGGAGCAAGTGTGTGCATCCTTTCATATTCTGGCCATTATTTCATCACTCATGCTGTGCTTACATCCTGTCCCGCCCGTGGGTCATTCGGGCTCCTCTCTCTCCCAGCAAGGGGGAATAAGTGTGACATGAAAAATGAATGGAAGTGTATTTGCTGTTATTAAAACCCAGAAGAAGAAAGTTATGTAGCAGGAGTGGATTTATACTTCAGGTGCGAGTCGTAAATGGCAAATGAAGCTTTTAATGCATGTGTTTTTTTTGGGGGGGGCTTTTTTTCAGGGTGGGGTTGCCTTGTGCCTCAGGAGAACACCGACAGGTTGTGCATGTTGTCACTATACCACAGCCGCGCAATTATGGGTGAAAACCTAATTTAGCAAGAAGCGTCATGACCTTGTTGTCTCGGTTTTATGGTCAAACAGGAGAATAGTTCTAATAATCCATCCTCAGCTCTCCAAACCTGGTGGTCTCGGCTGCCTGAGGTCCTCAAACCTTACAACATCACACACGGGAGGGTGGGAGAGGGTGCAGACCTTCAAAGGTTATTACCTATGATACATTGTGAGATATTATGTGAGAAACGTGTCTCATATATACATGTAAAAAGAGAGCATACTTTCCAACACAACTAAGGTGTGTTTTTGTTAAAATGCTGTCACATGCATTTTGAAAATGTACCCACACGGGTCCCAATTTTCCCCCCTCAAGTAACTGCACCATTTGTAAATAACTAGCTGTGTATTTAATTTAATTTCTAGATGTTGGAAAATGGTGTTATTATGTTTGTGGCAAACTGAAACAGATGCCTAATGTCTCATATTAGAAAGCGTGTACATTCTTGAATGTCTTCAGGGTACTATTTAGTCATGGCATTGGTGCAGTTGAGTCTTAACGTGTGCACATTTGATGGAAATTCAGTAATGGCTTCCTTTGTAGATCTTCAAAGCCCAGCTTTTATGATTATCTTGCACAGTTTAAAATGAGTTATTAAGTAATACATTTCATGATTTACTATTTGCTATCCAGCTGTCAGAGGTGCAGAAGAAGTATTGTCTTCCAGTAAAGGGATTCACTACATTCATAAAATCTATTAAGAAAAAAAGATAAAGCCTCATTTTGTTAGGGTGGAAGCGTGGCAATGCACACAAAACAGAAATGTTTGCAATACGAGTGAACCCAGTTGCAGAATGGTGCAAAGGAGTATGAGTGAGTATCACACTTTTAATCTATGAACACAAACCAGTATATACTGCAGCGCCCACTGGCGCTGGTGTTCACACAGGAAAATGGGGAATAAACAAGCAAAGGGCGCGTCTGGGGAAGGCTTGAGCAGGATCAGGTTGACTTGGACGCAGAATGAAGCTGAGCTGGAGACGAATTGAACGAATTGAATCACGTGTCACATCCGTCCCATTCCCATCACATGAGGTCAGTGCAGAAGGACTACTTTTATATACTCAGGCTATATTCATTTCAGAGTATTTCAAAAGGATTTGGAGTATAACCTAGACATCAGATTTGTATATAAATCTTCGAAACAGGTGAAGGGAAGGCCACTGAATGAGATGACAAATTATACTTCATATTAAGGAAAATCTAATGATGTGCTGGTTACAGCGGTACAGGGAATAGTCAGTGGTACGAGCAATTCAAATCCTGAAATTGATTTGCTGGGAGCAGGCAAATTCGACAAGCAAAATGACCTGAGTGACTTTGAGAAGGGCCAAACTGAGATGCCAATATGAATAACTGTGTCTGAATATTGCTATAATTGCAGGTCTTTTCCCCATGTGCAGTGGTGTGTACCTTCCAAAAGGAAGGTACAAACCTTCAAAGGAGGACAACTGGTGAACCAGTGACAGGGTAATGGGTGCCAAAGCTCACTGATGTGCATGGGGTAAAGGCTGGCCTGTCTGGTCTGATTGCATAGGAGAGCTTTCGCCGGACAAAAGGTCAGACACCTTGTGCTGATCATGATGCTATGCTTTCAGAAATTTAGTGCATCACAGTACTTTTGAATGCTCATGTTCAAAGTGTACTTTCTTTACAATTAACAATTATCAAGGTCATCCTATCCTTTTCACAAGTAATAAAGATTACACAGTCTAGAAAGAGACTTTGTTTTGGTGCATATGCAGTTTTGTCTGCATAATAATAAAACAAAATGGTCCCAGAACAGAACCTTGTGGAACTCCTTTGATGACTAAGGTATAAACACTGAGATATTAAGGCTTCATTTTATACAAATCTTGCAGGAATAAAATGCACCAGAATCTGGAACTCCGAATCTGGATCTTGGTCCATGCTATTACTCACATATTCTCTTAATATGACACCTATGTTAATGTAATAATAATTTAATAATATAAATAATACACAGGATACAGAACACACTGAGAACCCCTTCCTTCATAATTATGGATGAAAACCTGCAGTGGCTGTCAGGTGCCAGGATCTATAAGGCCATGAATCTGCGCTCTTTAGCATGAGCATTGAGTATTCTGGTCTGCTGTACAAAATAATGCCAGAACAACATGGAGCCCCCCCTTTCTTTTCCAAATACTCCTGAAATTGAAAACATGTGAGAGAACAGAAAATTGCTGATTACTAACCAGGTCCCTCTTTGTACAGCAGACATTTTACATTCACAGAGGAAAGGCCTATGATCCTGTGGTCATCTTGTGATGTATGGTTTCTGGATTAAATGTGATGCACCAGGTGCTGGAGGAGACTCATTCGCTGCAGCTTTAAAGAAAAAGGGGAAAAAAAGGTCACCACAGAAGGAATAAGGCTTGTTTACTGCCTTCTGTGTGTCGCACTTTCATCTCCCCCCTCCCACTTTTCTGTTCTTCTCTCTGTCTCACCTTGAAGGCATAATCAGCCTTTCTAATCCATTCCCTCTACATTAAGTGCTTCCTCCTCTATGTTCCCTACAGTGAAGCAGTGTTGAGTGCATTGCTGCCCAAATGCAGTCCTGCACAGCAAAGCTGGCAGCAGTTATGGCTTCTTGTGGAAGCCAAGATGCCACAAAGAATGGCTACAATTCTTTTCATATTATTTTCAGCAACATAAAAAGGAAGGCTAAAATTTGGAGTTATTGTTATGTTATATTTAATGCACAAAATTTAATCCACACCACAATGCACCTATCGTTTGTGTCTCACTCTGACTAGGTTTCTCTGAAAACTTGTAGCCTCGCTCCTGTGATCATGACCCCACAGTATGCTATTACAAAGCATTGGTGTGAACCTCACCCATTTCACCTCGAGAGGAGCAGGTCAAGGGAGAATCAAACCTCCACCATGGACAAGAGCACACAGCTCGACACACAGGGACCAGATTGTTCACCCACACAAGACTGGGATGAGGCAATCTACAATAGGCAAGCTGCCTTGGTGAGAAGAGATCAACAGTTGGAGCAGATATTAGAAAATGGAATCTCTGACAATCTCCCTTGACCTGGGGCTCCATGCAAGATCTCACCTCATGGGGTACAAAAGATCTTGAGAACGATGAGGAAACAGCCCTGAACTACACGGGGGGAACTGGTCAATGACCTGAAGAGAGCTGGTAACAAAGATTACAATTAGTAATACACTATGTCATCATGAATTTAAATCCTGAAGTGCTCAAAACATCTGCCAGCCAGCTAATGTCCAGACCCATCTAAAGTTTGCCAGAAGCCATCTGGATGATGCAGAGGAGGATTGGGAGCACATCATGTGCTCAGATGAGACCAAAACAGAATGTGTGATTCGAGGGGGGAGAATGCTGAGTTGGATCCCAAGATCCATATCCACTGTGAATCCACATAATGCTTTGGGGCTACTTTTCTGCCAATGGGACAGGACGACTGATCCATTTTAAGTAAAGGATGAATGGGGCCATGTATCGGCAAAAACCTCCTTCCATCAGTGAGATCATTGATGAAACATGGCTGGATCATCCAGCATGACCATGATCCCAAAGACACCACCCGGGCAACGGCTACATGAACAGCATTACAAGGTTCTGTAATGACCTAGCAAGTACCCCCCCCCCCCAAACAAATCACAGCTCTTGAGAAGATACTGAAGATACTACTAGATACTACTGTGTCTAAACATGGGGGAACGTTTGACTGCTGTCATTGCCAACCAAGGTTACATTACAAAATATTGAAGTGAACTTTTGCTATTGACCAAATACTTTATTTCTGCACTGTTATACACATAATTCTTTAAAAAACATACAATATGATTTCTTGGAATTCTTGAATTCTGTCTCTCACAGTTGAAGTGTACCTATGATGAATATTACAGACCTCTCTCATCTTTTTAAGTTGGACAACTTACACAATTTGTGGCTGTCAAATCTTTTGCCCTGCTGTATGTGTATTAACAGTGTGTTCTGTGTGCTCTCTCTCTTATGAATGACAACATGTTTCACTTTGTTGGAGCAGCCATTAGGCATTGTTCTTTAAGAAGTGATGCAATATATTAGGCCACTTTATGTATGTGTTGTTGCCTTTTATTAATCACTCTGAATGTTATCCTTTTTTATGCAGCAGCCTTTCCCAATGTCACAGTCCATTCCTCAAAAGAGCGGGGGCTCCTAATGAATTCCAATTTCTGTTCAAAATCAGCCTTCCATCATTCATCGCAGTTTGCATCTGAATCTTGAAGGCTTCTGTCAATCTCATCAAGGCCAAAGACATATTTCTAATATGACCTCTGACACCAACTAAAGGGGGCCACACCAAGTAAGCTTTGAATTACGACAAATGTGCAATAAACAATCTAATGTTTATCTACATTTTTATGATTGCTCCAGTATGCATTAGGTAAAGCTGTTTAAATATTCATTTGGAATAATAAAAAATATATAATTAATGTGAAGTGGCATGACCAGAATTATTTTAGCTCATAGTTTATTCTAGTGAATTTACACATAAAAATTCAATGGAATTCAGTAAAATGGACTTATTTTACTGAATTTTAATGATCTTTTAATGACTTATCTTCTAACATATGTACCTTGAATGACCTTAGGGTGAAAATGTACTAGAAGAATAAACTTGCATTATTCTTGAGAATTAATATTTCTTTTCTTTTAAATCTATAATTTTTATTCATGGCTTGTACTGGGTTCAGTTCCCAGCTCAACCTGTTCTCTGTGATGAGTAAAGAAACAGAAATCAGCCTTCATCTCGCCTCCCCTCATTAACTGGAAAAAAGTAGTAGAAATATTAACATAATGCTGTAACATTTCATCCTTGGAGAGGCCATACGTATATTAACTATGAGCAGGTAATGTCTTGGTGGAGCTGGCCTAATCTTTTTTTCCCCTCCAAAAATAGCTGAATAAATGCTGAATCATACATTTTTAACACCTTCAGGACCTCGTAATGGTGGCAGACTGTACCAGCATCCCATAATTTGTTGCGTTGGCTATTTAGACTCATTTGTGTGCCTTTTACATTTTTTAGGCAGAGTGTGAGCATCTGATTAAAACATGTACATAATGTAGACTAGTTTTGTCCTTGGAAACAATTCAGTCGATTTAAATTCCTGCTCTGCCAAACAGGGTCTGTTTCAAATAGAGTGATTTGTGGTGACAGCATTAGCATACACTGTAAAAAAAAAAAAAAAAAAGTTAAGATAAAATTAAATGTACAAGAAAATATATATTTTTTAGCTTTTGTTTTTTATATTGTTGCTTCCCTTTGGATCTTGGCATTGGTTCCTATTATGTAAATGTTCACCTTTGTCTCATTTCCTCTTTCACTTCATACATATGAATTCCTGTCTTTGCGTTGCTGTGAATTGTTATAACACATACATGCATAACCTGTGCAAGGCTTTGCCTCATAGTCCCCTAATGCTTGTGCTGACCTTGTGATTTTGAGGTCTAATCACCTTGACATTTAGTCTGTGGTATTTATTGTGTTTCCTGGTTTCCTCATGACACCTCTGTGGCACAATTTATGTTGTTTTCCCCTCTGAAACCCATCTGTATGCCTGTAGGCAAAAAATTTGGTCATGTAAATTCATAGCACAGAAAACAGCAGCAGGTGGAAGAGAAGGGCAGCGTCTCCTGACTATCAGCAGCAATTCACCTTGTTAACTACCTCCATCCTCCTGTCTTTGGTCCTGCCCAGCAGCTCTGCCTCTCCCTGACCCCTTTCTCCCTGTCTCTGTGACAGTTCCACTGTTGCTGTGGCTGCCTATTTAAATTTGCCTACAGATAGTCACAACAGTCTTGTTTCTAGTTGCTTTTGCAGGTTCCTAAATCTCTTCAGTGTACCGGTTTAACTTAACAGAATTGCTTTCTTCATCCTGTTGCAAACTTGTGCCCTTTAATCTTTCCCCTTTCTTCAATTGAAAACCTGGGTTGCCAGATTCACACCAATATGTTCTTTTATAAAGTGAAGTGGTTGCTCTGAAGTGGTTTTCTTTTGCTTGTAAGAATCATTGCAAGACCAACTGGCTTATTAGCAAAATTTTAATTCTGAAAATGTGCATAAAACATTTATGCACATTAGCAAATTTGAAATTCTGAAAATATTTCTTAGCTCTGTTTCTAGATCTGGCCACCCTAAAAAAAAATTCCAATGCACCCCAGATGGTCTTCACACACTGACAGATCCTGCCATCCGCACTTGCATAAACATGCATCCATCATGTGGTTGGGGGTTGGGGGGGCGGGGGGCTGGCATTATGGAGCAGTGCAGCATTCTGCACTCAGAGGAGAAAAAAAAAGCCCAGGAAAGCGCTTGGCCTACAGAGGTCCTTGCTTGACATTCAAAGCAGAGGACGTGATTGAGAGCCCGAATAATTACCCTTGAAAGCGGCCGAGTGTTTTCATTCTGCACAGGGCAAACACACTATTTGTTGAACCGTGTGAAGATTTCACCACCCGAGGAGTCAGCCGCATTAGCTTAATAATCACTTTTTCCATTATCTTGATTTTTTTTCCCCACTCATTTGGGGAATTTTACAACGCAAGGGACACCGATACCCCAACAGCAGCTGAAGAAGAAATAACTTTGCTCTGGACAGATTGCGTGTGCAGGAAGTTCATGCTCCAGTGGACTCAATTATAATCTCCTTCACCAATTCCACAGCTTCAAAAGCGTCTATTCTGCCACGGCCGAGAAAGTTATACTTAAAGCATTCTCTTTATTCATTGATTATTCTGTCCCTGACTCCAATTTAGGCCCTTTCATAATAACAAAAAAACATGCACCCATGGCAGCTCAGAGTCAATATATAGACGGAGGGCGATTACCGACGTCTGAGTTAAATAAATAAGTAATATGCATCGTTGCAAACATTGGCCCATTGCGATTGCAGTCACAGCCACAGGTGAGTGGGTTTTGTTTGAGAAAATAACATTTTAAATTGGAAGGGAAACTGCAAACCTGAAAATTGCAGGTTACATCCATGCAAGAAATTACCATCTATTTCCCAAGAATCAGGGCGAACTGAAGCGTTTGCCTTTTTTTGTGTGCGATCAAGGGAGCTGTGAAGGTGGATTTCAAAGTAGCATGTATCCATCTGGGCCGCATGGTGGCATGGCGATTAGCTCGCTGGCCTGAAACCTCCGAGGTTGCGAGTTCGAATCGTGTGTTTTGAGCTTGCATGTTCTCCGGCAGGTACACCATGTAGACCAACAACTCAAAATTGTATGTAGGTGTGAGTGGCTGGTATATGTGTCTGTGTACCCTGCAGTGGGCAGGTCCTGCACTGAACTCAATGTTCCAGAATGGGCTCCGCCACCCACGTCCCAGATCTAGGTGCCGTGGATATGGATAGTGAGCGAGTAAGTGTGTGTTTTTTATCCGTCTGTGAGGATTTTGTTAAGGGTTCCCACAGCCACCGCTGCACTCTAGACTTAGGTTGAAAGGGTTAAAGTGAAGGAGTGTGAACGGAGGCTGCGGCAGTGAGTATTCCTTGTCTGAGATTTTCCATTGGGAGAGAGAAGTAAAAAGAAGAAAAGAGTAAAGGTCAGGGCTGGTCACAGAGGGGGGAAAAGACTATATGAGAGGAAGAGAGGAAATGAAAAGTTATTGGACACGAGGGCAGAGGAGGGACCGATTCTGTGAAATAGAGACCTGGGTTGTGGTAAGCTGTGGAGAAGAATATGGAGGTTATCAGGGTCTGTCACATAACCGCAACACATACAAATATGCGTTCTTGGTCTATTCTAAAATGTTCTATAAACCAGGTCAACTAACGAATAATGATAGATGACAAATTAAAGGGAAAACATCATGAAGTAATCTCTTTCATTCAATGAGTCAGAGTGTTGCCCTTGTGCATGACTCTGCTGTCAATCACAGGACAAGCGTGTCACTAAATGGTTAATGAAGATGAAACTGATGAAAATCATATCACGTAGCCTTATCTGAGCAATGTCTAAAGCAATGTCTCCACAACCCAAATAAGAAATCTTCTTTGTTCTGTTCTTTGTTTTGTTCTGTTTTGAAGAAATGATGGATTTTTAGGTAGCCTATCCCACATTGCAATTAAACACTGGCATTAAATCAGATGAAGCAAATTCATTTCCCGAATGTTATTATTATCTGTAGGGACTTTTTAGGCCGAATGAAGAGTTATTTATTTGCTTTTGCAAAAGAAAATCATCACAGTTTATCATCATGTCTGAGATCTGTGCACTTTGTCTCTGTAGAGCAACATCAGTGGAAGAGCATTAATTTCTGGAGCTGTGATTAGATATCTAACAACAAAACTGGTGGAAATAATGATGTAGAATTTCTGATCTTGATAAATAAAAAATAAAACCACTTGATTACTTTGCAGGCGCATTGCACATCTGGTAGCTGTCTCCTGACCCATATGGAGTGGGAGGAGGTCTGCTAACATTTTCTTATGCATCTATTTTGAGATTTAAAGTTGAGAGGTGGCTGCCAGAGATATCTTTATCTCAAGGAACACACTATTCTTTAAATTGTATTATAATATTATATAGCATTCATTCAACATATATATTTACAAGACCTCAGATGCCTTTAATAGTTTACAATAGCTTCATCTACACCACACATTGTCCAGTGTGGTTGAATACTGCCCTTTGACCAGTAAATGTGGGATATGCGTCTGTGGAGACTGAGCTGAAGGGAACTATGAAAAGAAGCACTAGGGTAAGATTTGTGGGGGAACAAATGAACGTGCCTTCATGCCAAGCATGACAAACATCAATTTCACATGTGAGCAGCGCTTTTGAACAAATGCATTGTGTCGATTGGTGCATGAGCAGAGCAAATTTGAGTGAGAGAAGTTTATTCTGAGTAAATGTGCATTTAAGATGTATGCACACTCCTGCTCATGACATTAGGTTAATGGCAGTTCTGCTCATGCATTCAGTATAATGTATATAATATTGTCTCCCCATAAATTCTTTATTGACTATGGATTACCTATTAATAAACATATGTGTAAGAAAATAATATTATGAATATAAGAAACTAAGTATTCTGTGAATGGACGCCGTGGAGGTTTGGGATTCGAACTCACAACCTTCTGATTTTGGGTCCGCTTCCTTACCCACTAGGCCACTACCACCAATTTGGATACAGTTCTGGTCACTCGTGTCACATGTCCACCCACTCTGCAGTGACGATGCAATGCAGCGTAACCAGCAGCCTGCTGACTTTGAATATTGATGTGACTGTAAGGTGCATACAGTGTGTATGCAAGTGTGTGTGTCCATGTAGGGATATAGAAAGGTAGTGAGAGAGCGGTGATGAGATGTGTTGACACTGACCCTGAGCAAATAAATACTTGAGCTTATAGAAAGTGTTGGGATTTAACTTTGCTTTGCGTTGGATGGGTTCAAACTGTACAAATTCCACAGCTGGCTACGTGATTTTTGTCGGAGGTGAATGGCCTGTATCCGGCCTGAACGCTTATCTGTGATGTATGCGAAGTTTCGTTTAACTCACAGCTAAACGCAGACAGCGTTAAAAGCTCATACCTGTCTTCTTCTGCATCACTCTCCCTGAAGAGGCAGAAATCAGCACCATAGACAGCTCCATTTATTAACACACAACACTTGTTGTAACTGGACACCTCAAAAGCCATACAGCTCACCATGCAATTCAATATTTTCTGTAGTCTGCATTACACTGTACACTTTTCATTTGGAAATATATATTAATGAGTGATTACTGCATCTCCTTGAGTCTTGTTCCTTCCCTTCTTGCCACTGCCACCTTGGTGCTAGGGATGGGGCCTTTGTTTCCATGGCTGTTCTGTAATTGTCTAGTTCTCCCTTTACATATTATTTCAAAACAAATAAATATACAATTATCTGTAGAGCCCTGTTGATCACTAGAGATTTTCAGGACTATCAACATCGACTGACGCAGCCAGCAGGTCTTCGAGGTGGTTCAGAGAGTGAAATTAGTAGAGCTGAGCTCGAATGCAGTTGATGAGCTGTGTACCCCGCTGGGCGTACTGTGGCGTGAGAGTAAAGTGGCTGTCATTGCGGTGCACTACAAGCGCAGCACACGCTGGACTCAATGAATTGTGTCCCCTGCATTTAACCTATTAGAGCAATCAGACAATGACTTATTACACTGTTTAAAAGACAATGATGGAAACTGTGGCGTTCTTCATGTTTACATGGGGGAAAAGCCTCAGGTCACGTGACTCATGACAATTAACCCAGAGTGTGTTGTTCAGCCGGAACCATGCAGCGAAGGTTTTATTCATTAAGATGTTTTGTCAGATGCAAACAAACTGGAGCTAAGGGGGGGGTTCGGGGGGGGGGGGGGCATTTGCTACGCAGACTCGTGGTATTTTCACATGCTGTGCATACTATAATTGCGCGCCCACTTCACATTTATAAATACTTTCTCCCAGGTGAAGCCTGTCTTCGCAGAGAGTGGATGGCGAAACTAATCTCAGCGGCGGGAGGCCACGCTAACAGCTGTCGGCGTTTGTGCAGGTCCTCTTGGGGTCACACCTCCTCATAGCAGGGAGCCGAGGCACCAAGACACCAGTTGAATGTCTCCATATGTGGCTGGAAGTATGTGCTGGAAAGGTGTGACAGTCAGTAGATTTTTATGACAAAAATTTAAAAATTCCAAGTAAACCCGAACAGAATGTTAATGTGTTGGTTTGTTCTTAAAATTGGACTAGCACACTGAGAAAATGTGACATTGTAATTTGGACATTCAGAAGGACAACAACTGGTCTAGGCTCATGTTCCACAATACATGGTAGCATAAATATCATAAATGATAATAAGCCTCTCATTTGCATAGTAAGTAAACCCTATATCACTTATGAAATGTACAGTGTTGTCATTCTGTCCATTTCACTCCCCAACAGGTATTTGCCACCAGCTAAATTGTATGTCAATTGGTCTGTGATGGTAACAGGTCAACCATACGAAGCACTGTACTAACATTCCCGGGTCAATAAATCTATTTCCCTCCCATGCATGTATGCTAGGACAATAAAAGGGCCAATCAATATATAACCTTAGCTTAAAGTGAGCATAGACACGTACTGAGTTCATGTGTATCAGGATGATGGGTAATACCTTTTATTGTGGGCCAAAGGGCGATACAGGGAATAAAAACACATGGTTTCATCTTAAGCAGATGATGTGGAAAAAGGCAAATTATCAGCTATTTAGTTTCCATTCCAGTCTAAAATGTGGTCCAAACATTTGTCTGACATAACATTTCTGTCAGATTGTTCCAAACCATAAGCATCTGTCAACAATCGAGGGGACTGTTTATTTATTTGAACTTTTGAGTCTTGCTAAATAATCTGACCTTGACCTGAAAAGAGAGTAGGGCTGGACCTGACTCAGCTAAGCTGTCCATGCAAACCACAAGACTCATTTAAAATGTTGTTTTGCACACCAAAAGCATTGATTTTCCTTGTTAGCATACAGATACATATTGATAATATTTCTTCAAAGTGAAATCTGAGAAAGGAAAGGAATATAGGCATGAAAAAACTAGCTAATGCCTTAAAGTCGAGGACCAACAACAGCACACTTGGGACTGATAAAAGCATATAAATCTTCTCATTAAATGCTCTCTTGCAATTCTACTTCTACTCATTCTACTTTTTCACACCTGAGATGTGGATTTTGAGAGGCCAGACAGCTCAATATTTCACAACTGATAAAGTGGCAAAAAAAAAAAAAAGACCTCAGTAAAACCCACCTCTCCCGCCCCTCCGCCACGCTGCTCCTGTTATTGGCTCCAGTCAAAATGGGAACATCAAAAGGAAAATAAACATCCTCGAAGGTGGGATGCGATTCAGTGACTGTGGTGAAAACCGGAAAACACTGTACATTATTATGCATTAGATCATCTGTCAGAATCTTGACACAACTTGAAAGCTGGATGCATTTGGACATCTGTAATGGTGCTCTGTAATAATGATGCCCTTGAACGGGAAGCATACCTGTCTTCATGCTGGGACGGCCCAGGGTGCTGTCTAAATGTCTCAGAGAGGGGAAGCGACCGACTGATGGTTCCATTAGGCCGCTTGGAGGGCAGAATGGAGGCGGGTGGGTAGACGTGAGCTTGTCACAGCAGTCAATTACAGGCGCCCCGGTTCGCTCTCTTGATGCTCTGGTCTGGTAACCGGTCAGGCTGGATGCAGAACAATTTGTTCTCTGGCCCCGTCGTTTCCCCGCCAGTGATCCGTAGACAGGTGACCTCTGCTGACCTGCCGTACCCGCTCATGCTACCATCATTCCTCCTGATGTATGTAACCCAAGAAAACAAGATTATCCACATCCATCTCTGCTGGCTTTCGCTCCAGGGGCGCGGAGAGAGCAACTGGAGCCACACAGCTACTGTACCCGGAAGAGCGTCATATGAGTTCTCTGTAATAGAGACTAATGATTTTTGGCTCTGTCCCCATTCCCTCTGAGAAAGTGGCACCAGTGATTGATCTGCTCCAGAAGAAAATGAAAGCTGATGTTTATTTTTTGCAGTGCCTGACACCTAGTTGAGTGCAGCCTGTTTCTGATTCGTCAACACATTGACTTTGCAGAGCAGCATTCATGGGAAATTTGTAGGAAGACTGTAATAAATTCTTACAAAAGAGATCCAATAGATGTGGAGTTTAGATAAAATACTGCCATTGGCAGAAGCCAATGGTTACCAAAAAGAGGTATGTACATGACAGTATGGTACACAGAACATTAGAGTATTAGAGCTGTAGGATTTATTGTATGAAAGATTTTTTCCAATTCCAATTTGTCAGTTGTTTATCATTTCAAAAGGTTGCCAAAATATGCCATATTCAGCATAACTAATGACCTCAGATATTGTTACCATGTTACCCAGGAAAGCTGTGGTATGCTGTGGTCTTTTGTCTACAGAAAACATTCAAATTATTTTATTTCATTGTGACGGCTGTTTACATAGAAATTCACGTAAATGTTCTTGCAGTTGTGAAAAGGGGAGATTTTAGGTGTGTCACTAACCTGCATTGTCTGAACAACAATGACATTTTTTGTAGCATATCATACTTAACTGGCGGTGGTGGCCTAACAGGTAAGAAAGCAGACCCATAATCGGAAGACTGCCAAGGTGACACCAAAGTGCCTCTGAGCAAAGCACCGTCCCCACACACTGCTCCCCGGGCACCTTTCATGGTTGCCCACTGCTCACTAAGGGTGATTGTAAAATACAGAGGACACTTGTTGAGCTCTTTACACCAGGAAAAAAAAAGAAAATCACCTTGATGCACTGATGCAAGCATATATTTGCACATGCACAGTAGAAGAAAAAGCTTTTTAATCCTTATTCAACAAACCTACATTTCTCTGTAAATTCATTTGCATGACATCCGTGCTTATTGTTAAAACTGGTCTGCTCATTGGCTCCACACTTGGCTCGAGGGACTTTGTGTCAAATCAAAGGCCCCACTTGAATAAGAACGTCCTCTAACCCTTTTTCTGATACGATTCTTTGATTTTCTGCAAAGACTTCGTAAATGTGTTGTGCGCTGGCAATCTTTCATGCTGCGATAAACACCTGGCATCAGAATTAATTCAAATACACAGACATGTCTGCTGCATCGCCGCAGGAATTTCGGCGCTTTTTTTCCCCCACTGCTATTTGACAGTGTGGGACTGCCTGGGGACCACAAATCCCAGTTCAATCCAAAGTCTTTGCCTGCGATATTAAGCTTAAGACACTGATGTGCCTTACCGGCGCTTTCTCATAAAGTCACACTCTCAAAGCCTCAGCGGTCTTTTGCTGCAGTTTGGGCCAAGAAAAACCGAAAGGGCGATATATGTGGTAAACAGGATTTATATTTCTAAAAAGAAAGCAACAGCGTGAGGCAGTGCAGCATGTTTCCTCAGCATCGCTAGTGCTTCTCGGCTCAGCCTTTTAGAATTCTTCCAGATGCAGCCAGATGGTTGTAAAACGTATAGCAGTAGAAAAATGGATCCTCCGGAGATCTAACAAAATGGGCACATGGACAAGTGTGAATTATAAAGAACATCTGGATGGGTTTTAGTGGAGTCTGGGTGAAAGTAATCGAGGTCCGGTAACACATAGCACCGTTTTCTTTAGATGCTTTTTAAAATAAAACCTAACAGTGAAATTCAACATTTTTGGACGCACCAATAATACATAAATTGCATGCGTTGTGTAGCTTAGCATAGCATTTCCATTGTACCTTCTAATGGCCAGGGGAGCATTTACCTTATTTAAAGAATCCAAAGCATACTGCAGGGAGGCTGCCGGCTCAAATATCCATCAGCTCCTATACGGCCGACTGTAAAACATCCTCGGGGAGTCTTCAGGTGAGAGCACCAAATTCCCCATGTCAGGGGGAGATATTAACATTTCTGTTGTATTTATTGTCCATTACGCGTGAGCAGCCGCACGTGTTGGCGCAGGATGTTCTTCTGCCATGCACTGGTACGTGGGTCTGCCAGACATTTTTTCCACATTCCACCCAGAGAAAATTGACCGTGCATTTTCAGACACCAATTTCACATTGTTGGAAAGAGAAGAAAGGGAGGGACAAGAGGAAAGAAATTACAGTAAACAACCACGCATTATTCAATACAAAGGAGCAGTTCCATCAAATAAATAAGGGGACAGATGGGTATTGTGGAGAAAAGCCATCCAAGCTTGCCAATTAAAGTCTTCTTTCTACATCAAACTGAAACTGTACTGGCCATGCATTAGGTAAAGTAAAGCTTTGTTAATATTTTGCACAAAATGAGACATTCCTACCATCTTAAATATTTTTAAATATTTTATATACAGTACAGGCCAAAAGTTTGGACACTGTCAATGTGTTTTCTTTATTTTCATGACCATTTACATTGGTAGATTCTCACTGAAGGCATCAAAAGTTATGTACTTAACAAAAAAAGGTGAAATAACTTAAAACTTGTTTTATATTCTAGTTTCTTCAAAATAGCCGCCCTTTGCTCTGATTACTGCTTTGCACACTCTTGGAATTCTCTCGATGAGCTTCAAGAGGTCGTCACCTGAAATGGTTTTCCAACAGTCTTGAAGGAGTTCCCAGAGGTGTTTAGCACTTGTTGTCCCCTTTGCCTTCACTCTGCGGTCCAGCTCACCCCAAACCATCTGGACTGGGTTCAGGTCCGGTGACTGTGGAGGACAGGTCTCCACTTTTTGTTAAGTTCATAACTCCACATGTGTTCATTCATAGTTTTGATGCCTTCAGTGAGAATCTACCAATGTAAATGGTCATGAAAATAAAGAAAACACATTGAATGAGAAGGTGTCCAAACTTTTGGTCTTACTTCAGTAATCTTATCTGCCCGGAGATAATTTCTAACATCCTCCTATAAGTACATAATTAATAGACAAATGAAAAATATAAACAAATAACAACATTGACGACATAGAAACGAAAATTCTACCTTTTAAATGTAATAACCCCTCACCACACCAATCATGAAAATGTTGTAGTTGGAAAAAGTTACATTTGTTCTGGCCTCTAGATATTATCGTTGCTGTATCAGTTTAATATTGCAGTACAGTTGCCACAGCCTACTGTAGGGCAGATCCGGTTTACACGAATATCCATGCTTTTGTTTTGTGTGATGGTCAAGCTTTGTTATCTGGCCCTGCAGTGACGGTAGTGGGGGCAGCCTTTCTGGACTGAATGAATAAATAAGCATGCTCTGCTGCACCCAGCGCTGGTCTGGCTGCGTGGAGGCGATCCGACCTGATGCCTCGACCTTGACAGTGCCCAGTGGCGTCGTTACCTGCTGCGCCTCCCTGCCTCACCACGTGCTGGAGCTGCGTTCTGTCCGCCTGCCGTTGCCTCGATAGCCACTATAGCTTTGATGGACAAGGGTGTCAGATTGTTCTATGCTCGGTGATGGAACTCACATCCTCCTTTTCTCTAGGCTGCTAACCTATCCACAAACATAACGCAGCCACGTGGCTAGAAATTCATTTAAAGGCCATTTCTTTTTCATATTAAACTCTCCTTTGTAAATCCCCTTATCGCTCAAGTGTAAAGCTTTTCCATTTTACAATCGGGGCTCTTCTCTCTACAGCCACTCCAGTGGTTGCCTATGAAATGTGCGTGGGGTTTTTCAATCAGTGCAGGCAGCTACAGTCAGTGAGAAAACAATCACTGATTAGACACCGAGCTGGCCATGGTACCATGACCGCCTCATCAGATTCAGCGCATGCAAAAAAAACCTCACAGACAAGATAGAGGAGCCCTTCTATTGCAGAACAAAGGTGTTTTAATAATCCAAGAGACCAGCAGAAATGTTCTGCTGCTGTATTGCAGGGAAATAGGTGTTTAAATAAGAATGTGCGAGCGTCTAGGTGTGGGTATTTTCTTTCGGAACGTCATTTTGTCATGAGCAGCCACTGAATCATCATGTTGCAGTGACAGGTGTGTTGAAATTGTATATAGTGATTTGTTTTATAGGTCTTGGTTGTGTTTTGCTGCTGATCTGGCAGCTTGGGCAACATTAGGCCAACCAAACAGCGGAGCTCGTGTATTCCTGCCACCCAAAACCTACCATACTACATACTGTTTTACAACTTTACAGGCTGTTATAAATGTTTTAAAAAGCCAATAAATGGCTGTTTTTTCAGCAGTGGTGGCCTAGTGGGTAAGGAGGCGGACTTGTAATCAAAAGGTTGCCAAGCCGCCAAGGTGCCACTGAGCAAAGCACCGTCCCCACACACTGCTCCCGGGGCGCCTGTCATGGCTGCCCACTGCTCACTAAGTGTGATGGGTTAAATGCAGAGGACACATTTGGTTTCGTGTGCTGTGCTTGTCGTGCTTTACAATGTCAATCACTTCACTTTCACTTAAATGTTTAAAACTTTAAACGTTTAAAAATTTATGAGATCTGGTCATGAGTGAAGCTCTTGGACCTTGGAGGGAAAAATGCTAAACTGCAGCATACTGTATAGATACCATTGCCCACTATCTTGAGGTCATCAAGGTACTGGCACCTTTAGCAGTAGACCATAAGCAACCTAGAGTTTTCAATAGAGTGTCTGTTTTTAGCATAATGGCCTCCCCTAATTATGATGAAGGTGGCGGAGCACTGAAACCAGCGATAAAGGAGATCGCTGACGTTGCTCCACACATCTGCCAGGGCCCTCTCTCAGTCCCCTGTCCCACAGGCTATGATTTATGAAGGGCCCCAAGAGGGTGACACTCAGCCGTGGTGGGAAACAGGAAGTACATTATCCTCGGCTCATCACATCCTGAACTCACTGTACCTACTGAACTCCAGTGCTGAAGGACTTTCCGGAAAAAGAAAATCTATACATACACACACACACACACACACACACACACACACACGTGTAACACTGTCTGTACACTGCACAGATTTGTCTCTCTTCTCGGCTTCTAATTGTCAGCACAAATGTGACATTTGGCTGGTGACCTTCAGACATCTGAGGATATGTGCAGCCCCTACAAAATATTCAATAATGAAGATGATGATCTTTTACAAACAGACAAGATAATCATGGATCAGAAACACAGAACGGCATCTGTGTGCATTTCACCATAACAAGGCTCGGACCGTATGAATCATGTTCTTGAATTGAGCTAAATTGCATTGGAACGGAGATAACAGAGAGAGAACAGGGAGGAGGGGAGAGAGAGGGAGAGAGAGACGTCTGATCCTGAGAAAGATGTAGCAGACGTTGCAAAGCGCACCTGCAATCCAGCAGTTGTGCTGAATGGGTAATCAATAGCCCTGCTCTATATTAATTACACACTGCTGCCATCCAGGGTGGCTAAAATGAATAAAGACAAACATGGTCAGGGCCTTCACTGTATGCATATATCCCTCTCTGTGTGTGTATGTGAGATAAACTGAACGGATCGTCTAGCCTAAACACAGAACTCCACTCAATCAATAAGTGGCTGTTGAGTGTGTATCCAACCACCCATTCAGAACTGGGAGGAAGCGTGTTATCTGGGGTCAATTGGTAGATAACTTCACACTGCCCCTGGCTGCTACTCAACCCAGGAAAGACAGACTCGTCATGAAATGCTTCAATCTTGGATGAACAAAGCCTCTTTTAGAATTAATCTACAGGTTGGATGTTTGAGTTAATAAATCCAGACATCAAGAAATAATATGCATGCATACGGAAAGTCCCTTTCGCCCACAAACATCACAGAACCCACAGTTCTGCTAAAACAGGCAACAAGATGCAGGAATGTCTCACTCACTATTCCTAACATACCTATAAGTGAAAACAAGGTAGCCTAATGTTCATTCATGGAACTTTTGACCCTTTGTGAACCTTGACATGGCAATTTCTTTCTTTGTCCAAAAGCAGAAACACAATGGGTCAAGGAACACAAGTCAAATTTCAAGGATACTGAATCATAAAATCTCAGTGAAGTACTATTCCATTGTCCAGGATCCTCCGCTCAGGGAGTTTACCATGACATTTGCAAAATAGCCACAATCCTATGCAAAAAAAAATTTGATTACAACTTTGCATAAACAAGTCGGTGAATGCGTAATAAATCCATGCCATGACGGATGAGAAGCTGGCTGTAATCAGGGTCAACAAGCTCGGGTGGTTTCAGGCGCAGATGTAGCATCACAGGGGAGACAGGAAGCGTGGTCGTAGGTGGAAAAGGCGGTCGGTAACATTGTAGGCAAACAATAGTCAGAAGTGTAATATAAAGGAGTAGAAGGCAATGTCATTCCTGGAAATGGCTCACGTCAAATGTGATAGGTATTGATGACTGAGTTTGCACTTGATCTACCTCTTCGCCCCCCTTTTAAACTGTCTGTCTTCCTGTGCTTCAGGTTTGGCAGGGTCGAGGTGGCCTGGCAGGCGAGGAGCAGCCATGACAGTGCACATTATCTAATGTATTGAGTGATAGTTTAAATAAAATTGGGATTGTGTCTCATGCATGAAACAACATCAATATCATAAAAATAAATGGGTTTTGTGAATTTATTTTTGCTTTGCCTGCTTGATATACTCTTACAAACATAACACTTGCTGGGCTGTTCTATTGTGTGTTCTAAGAATACTAAGATAGACTCTTGCTGTGTCCCTGAAGGACCTTACTTGGAAAAACCTGTCCTAACAAGGCAGCATTCTTGATTCTGAGAAAAACAATTGCCACCCCACCCCCCCATCCTCTGACCAGCCCCTCCCTTCACTGAGCTCTCATACCTGGACTCCCTTATCCCCTCTTTCTGTAAGAGTGCATTACCCAGCTTCATGAGCTCCATGTTCACCAAGTCTGTTTTCAATACACTTAATGCGTCTACAAACTGCAGCTAAATATTAACAAAGCAAATTGAGTCAGAGTGGGACATTAACATTAATGTTGCTTTTGTCTGCACCACATGTCCACACGCGTGGCATAATGGAAGTGATAAAATGCAAAAGAGCTGGGGTAAGTGAGGAAAGATGAGTGCCCTGATGTCATTTTACAACCGTGAGAGTTGTGGCTGTTTTTGGTTTAAACCGTACACCCAAAAGGAAATGGCTGTGAAGCAGTGTCTTAGTGCTAAGATGTATATTTTTATGGAAAGAGATGAGGGATATTAGATTTTATGAATCATAATCCTTTATGATATGAGAAGAATGTTTATTTCCTGCAGAATGAAGATCATAAAAAGCCAGATTTCCTTCAAAGTGTTCAGAAAACTCTGTAATGGTTGTTTATATTCAATCAAGTCATTCTGCATATGCATCATTGTCACCATCCATCAGTTATGTGGATCTAGTAGAATCCATCAATTCAATCTAAATTTGCAATCTAATGGGATTTCATATCATGAATGCCAGATGGTTATCTTTAACTGAAAATGTTTACTGTATTTTTTTCCAGATTAATTAATAATTTGTGTACTGCTAGAGAAAAGACCCATCGGCTTGAGCTGAAGTACCGCCATCGTAAATGTATCCTTCCAAACCTTCATTTTACAGAGTATAATGGCCCCTAAAGCATTTCTTAGGTAATAATTCCATGTTCATTTTTTAGAATGCAGGCAGAACGCCCCTTTTACTGAAAATCTTTTTATGTATTTACAGTGAAGAATGTGGGAAGCTAAAGATACTGTAATTTCACTGCAATTTTGGTGCTTATACAAATCTCATGGCGTCAGAATGAGAGCCCTGAGTAAAGCACAGACTCACGCAACACTTTTTGCTGCATAATGGTTGCTGGTAAAAAGCGTCACTCAGCCGCAACATTAAATAAGGCACAGCGTCACGGCATCCTTTGTCACCGACGCTAACAGCCCTGCAGACTTCCTCGACTGGCATCTGACTCTATCAGCGTAGCAGCATCCAGATGGGAAGCAATGGAGCAGACATGCCAAAGCAAACCTCTCCACGCACAGAGACAGCCAGAGAGACAGAATGGAAACAGCCGAGAAGAGAATAAATAGAGAGCGATGGATGGAGAGAATTGGAAGGGAAAGAAGAGGAATACAGTGGGGGGGGGATGAATAGTGCTATTTTAAAAGTCGATAGGCCAGTGAAGGCTCGGGAGGAAAATGTGGACCGCGGAGCCGGCGTCTCAGTTCCAGCCCATGACAGATGCATGGCAGAGTCAAGGCATCTACAAGAGCAAACATCCCCGCGCCCGCATATGGGCCCGTCGCGGTGCCAGCTGCTCTGCACCCACTGCCTGTGTCACATTGCATCTGATTAATAACACACAAATCAGTGTCACCGTGGCGCTCACGGAAATCTGAAAACTTGGCAGCCTCGGCCCTCCTTTTTGGGGTTTAATTAAAAATGAAAACTGTTTGCGTGGACGGGGAGAGCTTTGTTCTTTTCTCATTATGCAGAGACAGAGCCTGACCGCAACGCAGCGCTGGGCTGAAGACCAAATGGTGAGTACAGGTATGAATAATTAGATTGCTAACTCAGCTATTTTTAAACCATGGGAACAAATTATTTGCTGAAATACCTTTTTACAGAGACAATCACCAAGTGTAAAGAGGCAACATGAAATGTTCGCCCTTTAACTGGCTTAACTAAAGGGACACCAGATGCTACGTTGACTCATTGCTAATTATCCTGGAACATTTCTCTCTTTTGTACGTTTATCACACGTTTCTGGCCTGTTAACACTTACGTTATACCTAATCTTGGTTCCTACAGAAGAGTAGAACCTTGAATACCCAGGAGAACACACTGTCAATGGAGCCATATTTTAAGTTCACAAATTGGGCACTATTTCAAACTGGTGCTAAGCGTGGTGCAATACACTCAGGCATCTTCGGGATTTACACAATGAAATAAAAGCTGATGGTTCTCTGTATCTTGCCAATGTAAAACTGCTTTTCTTGCTGTTCACGTTTGGAACCCAAGTCACATTTACATTGTGAACAAGCACCATACTTAGCACAAAGCACTGTACTTAGCGCCAGTTTGAAAATAGTGCTCAATATCTGAGGATTCACTTATTGTGAAGTTATGAACTGTCCAGAAATATATTTGCAGTGTTTTTTGAGCGGCTGCTTCTTTCCTGTTTTGTAGACATTAAGGAACAGGTATAATGTTTCAAACGACACTTGAAAAACCATGAAAAGAGTCTGGTTATGATTATGAAGCAAGCCCTCCACTGGCCTGTGCATTCTGCTTTATCTGGGCTCTTCCCCCAGTACTTATTTGGCTCATTAATAACCATTCTTGCTCTCGCTTGAGTGCCAAGCCATGCTGGTTCAACAATAATCAGCCCTATGATTGCAGCATTGACATTTACATTCCGGGGGAAATTGGGAGGCTATTATCCGCAGCAGCCTCTATGTTGCTCCCAGGTTACAATTACTCTAATCCTGGCATGTAAAGGATATGGATGCCAGTGCAGAGAATGAAAACTGACATTTAAGATCATCCTGGGATCAAAAAGAGATGCAATCTTGAATTCTTTACTCGGTTGTCAATGACAAAAACAAAACCAGGTGCGATGGCTGAAAGTGGAAAGGAAATAAGTGAAAAACAAACCCAAAGGCATGTGACGAACTGTCAGGAGCTCTAACCAGCATCTTAATTTGGCAGATTATGTAACAGTTGCCTCATAACTGAGATGTAGAAAAAGACAAGCGTGCAGAAAGCAGGACAAGGTAAGTTGCTTCCACATTAATGCTGCAGCCATGTCCTGTTTCTGCTCTCTGCATTTAACAGGTCCCGATACCTTCTCCTCAATTGGCATCAGCTGGGAGGGATCAGGACCCCAGCAGCCTCTGGGTGTCACACCCACCATGCCACTGTGGTATTTGTCTATGTCTATTAATGCCACTCTGGTATTTGTCTTGTGTCTATTAATGTCACCTCTTACCCTTAGGGCATTTTCACACCTACAGGCTTTAGTGCACTTGAATTGGACTCATCTTCATTTTCCGCTTTGATGCGGTTCGCCCGGTGAGAATGAGTACCAAACCATAACAGGACCTAACATTATCATATGATTTCAGAACAGTGAATTATATCTAAGTTTCTATGTCGTTTTCACAGTTACATATGATTAATGCACACCACCTGAAAGCGGCCTTAATTTATGGCCAGTTTGGTTCCTTATATCTGTTGTATAAATGTTCTACTGGACACCTGCGTTAATAGTTATTAATGACCGATTGTCGATTGTTTTGCCTAGTTACGACCAATATTAAATAAAATTTATTTAATAAACTGTACTCTGCACTTGAACCTGTACTCTTCCTCTTTGGTTCAAAGTAACAGAGGTACTGTGGACACAAATTTAACAGCTTAATATTTGATTTGAGTCATGCCATGCATTCACTGTATCATACCCAGGCCTGGGGAAAACGGTTCGAGCTGAAATCCAGTTCATTTTTCTTAGAACATTGGTTTGGTGAGAGGTCTGTAAAAATTAGATTTACATTACGCATTTTATTGCACAATTACTGTACATACAGACACAACAAAATAGAACAATTCTGGATTTATGTGCCATTAGAAACTGAAATTGTACACAGAATGCAATTGCTTAAACCCCCAACAACCCACACTGTGCACTCTGGCCTAAGTGGGCTGTACAGTGCCAATTGTAACATTCAGTGTTCTATTGTACACAGATCTTTGCTGGAAAGAAAATAAGTCGATTAATATATTCATATATTCACTGTGCACTATGTATCAAGGTCAGCACAGATGGAAGAAGAGGTTAAAGAGAAAGACGTCTTATCTCTTTTGTAGTGCAAAGAGATGTAAGAATAGACACAATAAGAAAGAGCTCTCTGTCTAGGGAGCGCCACACCATTGTTATCTGTCATCCAGATTTGTGCTAGTCAGTGCACCGTAGAAGGTGCTAGGTATAACGTCAAGTTGGGATTATCAACACCAGATGTTGTGTGAAATAGACCTGTGGATCCTCAGCAAGCTGGCTCGAGAAGCAAACACTTTTCACCATCTGGGAAAATGGACAGGGTGCTAATGGTGCAAGTTGCACTCCATTCCTATAAATGCTCACTGTCCTGTTAAGGAAGATGGCCCTTTGTGCCCAATTACAGAACGCTTGCAATGTGATCAGTCAGAGTCAGCAAAGCAAAGAAATTCAGCTGTGCAAACTGTCCAAATGTTGTGGTTTTAGTGTCAAAACTATTGGGTTTGCTGCAAGCCTAAACAGTGAAATTAAAAGTGCACGGGGTCTGGATGAGACAAAACGATCAATGATAAAAGAAAAGAAAAATTAGACCTGCAAATTACACCATGTTCTGATCTTCCTGGCTGACTGTGATACCGAGGAGCTCTCAGTTGAAGAATCTGAGCGAAGGACAGAGGGAACTTGTAAAGATTTCTTAAACAAGTTGCAAGCCTTAGGGTATCTTTCTAAAGGGTGAATGCACTTAATCCCATTCAGAATACCCAACATGCATGCGTGCAGGCGCGAGCGTGCATGAGCACGTGCTAGCATGCATGCACTGCTGAAAAACTGGGTAGCGAGAGAGACCATTCACGACAACATAAAAAGAACCTTAGTCTGTATTGCTGACAAAATACTAGACAGACAAATGCATGCTGGTGAATTGCAGAGGTGGCTGTTTAGCATACAAGGCAGAAGATGTAAAGTGACCACGTCCCCCACAGTGTAAATAAATTCATGGCAAATGAGTTTGCTGGCAGGCTGCATCGGTTGGGGGAGAGGCTGGCACGCCCGTGCCATCTCTGTTCTTTATTTATCGGCTCAGCTTAAGCCTGCTCCCCTGCTCATTATGCTCTCATTTTTATCTTATTGCGCAAAATGCTACAAAACCCTGGGTACAATGAAATAAACAAAAACATGAACATTAGTACACACCAGAAACAATAATTTTGGACCAACTGAATTTCTGAGCTAGTTTCTATGTGTGGTGAAAGGTCTTTGTACGCCTGGTGCCTTTGAGCCGGAAGAGTTATATAACTATCTCTTCATACAGACAGGCATGTATGAAGGCACTGATTATGATGAGGGAAAACCATATTAATATTTCTGTTTTCACAATGGGCCGACTCAAGCTGGTAATTTCATTATTAGCTATTATCCTTCTCCTTCCTTTGGTTTCTCCCTTTAGGGGTCACCACAGCGGATTAGCTGGTCTAGCTGTCCACACAAGTGACCGGGCCAAGGCGTTATGCCAGATGCCCTTCCTGATGCAACACTCCCCATTTACCTGACACCAAAAAACACACTGTCACACGCATCCCCTGTGGCTGGGTTCATTATTAGCTATTATAATGGCATTAATTTTTTTTTCCTTCCTCATATGTATTTAGACCATTTTGGCAGTATAAATGGAAGAATGTCTACTAGTACCTCATTCCTTAATCATAGAACAATAATTGTTCTCAATGATGGTATAATAATATGCCCTTCCTGGCAGTAGATGAGTCTTGGAACAAGGCGGTCTTGACTTTTAATTAATTTGTACTGAATTGAAATTTAATTCGATGTTTGTTTCACATTTAATCTATTTTGCTTGTGTGTAACATAAAATATGCATTTAATAGGAATAGGAGAATTGTGTCAAAAAAATAAAAAGTAGAGTGTGCGTGATTGAAATATCCATATAATTTTTTTTTTTATTTACCTGGAATATCAACAGTTTTGGCTAATTTGCTCAGTCATGGCCTTTTGACTACTGAGCTGTTTCTTCCACCAACTTAACTTCTCGACACTGGAACCAAGCCTTGAGCAGCAGAGAGCAGTTACACAATAAATAGCAATGCTTCCCCTCTAAGGATTTTACTTAAAAAAAGCATCTGCTGACAGCCGCTTGAGTTCCGCTTCTTCTTTGGATCCCATTATGCCCCAAGCTGAAAACAAAGCTTCACTATAATGTCTGCCCAACCTGCCCCCTTTATGGTGCGATTCCACCAGGGTCCCATTACTGGTCCAGGACAGGTCCAGATCGGCACTGAGCTGTGCATGATGGACGGAGGCTCTCTCTGCTCCTGACACCCCCTTTGCCTGATCCACTGGCCTCCGTCCACACGACTCTGCACAGGCCGCTGAGCCTTTAAGAGCACCTCCACACTAAGTCTGTCATGGACCCCTGGCTGCCTGCTCCAGCCAGTCTGGTGGGAAATACATGGCAGCTCTGATTCACCGGGGTCTTTAAATCTCCTCCGCTCATGTATCTCCACATTAGACTTGTATATGGCTACAGACATGGTACACGCACAGTCAGGGATTATGTAAGAAACAAAAAAACAAGGCTTGTTCTCACGGGGCCAGGGGATGCGTGGGTTTGTTACTATTGCTGGCTATTCACTCAGCTCTCGGTACCTCTGTGCCAGCAATCCTACCCTAAGGTAATGGGCCAAATCACCAGAGAGACAAATCCCCTTTTCTGTCCATGTCTCCGTCGTTTTCTGCCCTGTGCCGAAGCCACACGGGCACCAAAATTCAATGAATTCATTGTTGACAGCCTCCAGGAACCATTATATTCAGCCCTGTGCTGAGACTGCTCATGTGATCGGCCTCATATTGGCCCTGTCTCAGCATGGGGGTGGCCGAGCAGCTCACGGGGGCCGGCCGTCAGTGCCGCTCGGCTGGATGACGCCCGCCCCAGTCTTCAGTCCCTGTGTCAATAGGCAGCTGGCGACGTGCTGAAGCATGCTCTCTTTGATTAAAGTATCCGTGCTGTTCACAACTCTTCCGGTTCCCAACGCCATCCCTCCTGTTTCCAGTATTTCATTTTCCACGTTGGGGGAGAGGATACGATGGCTATTTTGGGACAACTAGCTACATTTAATCATGTCGGTGAAACATAATCTTTGCAACGATCCTGCTTGTGTTCATTTGAATCATTATTGTCGACTGGTGAGTATTTTGTCTTCAATTGCTGGCAGTGTAATTGAATCTAATTAAAGATAAGCCGAAGAGAAGGAGAGCTACTTCTTACTGGTACATTGCGACTGAAAAGGACCAGATAACCTGGGGAATTATTGTTTTCCTCCCCTCAGACCTTTGCACATAAATAAAACAGGCACCCCCATTGGAGATATCGCCCGGGTTACTTCAGCACGTCCCCATGCTATTAAATTGACAGATCATGTCTGAAAGTGAGCATACTGGGCAGATACACTGTACGCAATACTTTGTTCATTAGGAAGGTGAATAAATGCTGTTTGCAGAGCACAATTTACCCACAGGTCACAACAAAATGATGTAGCATCATCACATTCATCTGAAAAAAAGGATTGAAGAGTCAAACTTCATCTTGTTCCTCGAGGTTCTCAGTGCTGCCTAATAATGAGATTGTATCATTCTCCAGAAATTGATGCCTCTCAGCTTGGTTCAGCTGCTGTTCATGCCCTGGTTCTTCTCACAAAAGGTGGACTCTTTGTCACAGCCATGAGCTCTCATACATGCTTGTTCTTTCCTCTCAGTGCAGCACAGCCTGGATTACATAACGCACGGGGCACCACTTGATTTTGGAAAATCGCATCTTAATTTGGCAGATTATGTAACAGTTGCCTCATAACTGAGATGTAGAAAAAGACAAGCGTGCAGAAAGCAGGACAGGTAGTCCTTCCCTCACAAAGCCAAATGCATGGGCAGTAATTGATCATCTTTAGCCATGTCCATATCAAGCGAGACCTGGGAGCAGTGGTTCAGGACGGCCAATGGGCCACATAGATTCAAGGAAATTGAAGTTTTCTGTTATTTAATTGGTGTAAATGGGCATCAATTATAAATATATATTGTGTTTGATCAGTTGCACAGAACATATACTATGTTTTATGTACCCCACGTCATGTCCTGCATTAACATCTATAATAAACTATTTTCATCCTTATATTTACAACTGTGCATTGACCTTGGAAAAGCCAATAGCAAAACCAGCAATAGTGATTGCTCAGAATGTGAAACTCAGTAGATTCAAGTAGTAATCGGTAATCGGGCAGGCCATATCTACAGTGACATTTCTGGTAAAATATTATCTCACTAGATGTATCGGAAAGGCGTCAAGCGCTTATGCACTGACTGCGAGACTGTCCAAAACCAGCCATCTGTGTGTGTGCGGTTCTTGCTTTTTCACAATGGCTGCATGCCTTATGACAATGCTTGGTTTGTCTGTGCCCTTTTTTAAAAAAAAATTTTGTATGAATTTCAGACATTGTCTCACGCCAGATCTCACTCCAACAAACAACACCAATTTGACAGCTCTGTGTTGGCTGGAGCTTGCATTAAATTATGAATTTTGTCTCCAACCTCAAGGTACAAAAAAACTTGCCCCTTTTTATGTAGTCCCCGTTACATGACAACACGGGATTTTGTTGTCACCAACTTTCAGCAGAGAGCTGACTCAACATTTTAGTGGATCTCTCCTGTCTAAGAAGACCACACTGTCTCCACCACTCCACCAGAGGCCTGGTTGGGGGCTAAATTGGGAGTGAGAGTGCATAAATAAAACATTTCTGAACACCGATTGAATTATTTAGGAAGTGTAAGGAGTTGTGGTTGGTACAGGGTTTCAATGAGCCCAGAAAGGTATCATAATTATAATTTTTTAACAAAAATGTATTTGTGTGTTCATGAAATTGAGTAAAACCATGCTTATTCACAAGTTATGTACACTCAAACAAAAGGAAATAAACACTAAACCAAGAGTGATTAATTCAGACTTTTAATTAACAGTGACCTATATTAATAACAGCAGTGATTTATATGCACATTGTTAGCTGAATAAAGCGGGTTGCTGGGACTAAGCAGGGCTGACCTCGCCACAAACAAAGACCAAGGTGGCTTTGGAAGGTTTTCTCTTGGAAACAGAACAAATCTTGGTCTATTGAACACAATGTAGTGCTACTATAGAAAATAAAGAAAAAAATGACAAGTGTTTCCTCTGTATCAGTTCTCCTCGCCCACATCGTCTTTGTTTTGATATATGAGAGATACACCAGACAGACAGACAGACAGATAGATAGATAAAGCAGAAGGCTGATTTTGAGATCTTCTAATCACTCACACAGACTTTTGGAATCAGAGGAGGTTAAGCACAGTGAGCCCTGGTCCCACAAGAGTCTTTCTGCTGCACTTCTGAAATCTCAGCTCTCCAGCAGCTGGCAAAGCTAAAAGACAGACCTAGAGCCTGGGTTCACGTGGAGTTCAACAAGGCTGGGAGAGTGCAGCATCTGGGATTGTCACATCACTCCTGCTTGCATGTATTAGGGCACCTTTTGAGAGAGTCGAACTTTAAAGACAGTTGGAACACATTCAATCTCGGGATTACAGGGCTGACTAGGCTAAACTGTAGGAACTTCAGGTGAATATACTGTACATAGTGTGAATTCACATTGACTAAGTTGGAGTAAAACTATATTTAGGCTGATCCATGAATATATATTTAGGTACACTGTTCCGTTGTCAGGATTTAGATGAAATTTTCCTCGTATTCATTCTTCTATATACTTTCATTAGTTTAGCTGCATTAACGTTACTTCATTCTGTGCTGCTTTGAAAATATTGAGGAAACATTCCGGAGAAAATGCTGGGCACACCAGTCATAAGAACTAATTAATGAGGCAGCCATTGAGACCGTTCAGTAGTGCTGCGTGTAGCGCCGTGGATCGAGAGAAATGACAGTAACCCAAATACAGAAAAGAAAATCAGGTTTATTTTACAAACCAGGAACAAGGCTGTTAAATACATTAACTCAGACTCATCTGGGTTTGGCGTGGTGAACTGAGAGCTTGTGGCTTTTAGCCAGTCAATGATTGAGGTGTGTAACTCATGTTTAGTGGGTATGGCTAGTGGTTGGCGGTGAATCAGTATTTGTGTGAGAGTAAATGAGTATGTAAAAGGTTTGTGTATGCAGCTGCAGGGCTTGGGTGGGGGCATCACACTGTGAGTCAGGTGTCAAATAGAGAAAACCAGGACTGCAACTAATATTTAATAAGATATGAATGGATTTCATGAATATAGCTTGAAAGAATTGAATTCATTAATAAATTCAGAAATAATTCTAAATGTATTATTAACATATGTTTATTATTGCTCTGGATTTCACAGGACCCCCCCCCCCACACACACACACACACACTTGAACTGATTTTAACCTGTTAATCCTCAACCACAGGGTTTGATAAGCAGTAAATACATATCTAAAGGGGTCAATTTAAAGGGGTGAATACCATGCAATTGTCAGGATTGCCTGCAGCTGGGCTCCACACCTGAATCCAATCCTGACGCCCCATAAATGCCGGAAGTTTGCGCCCGTTCTGGGTCTCTGGCATTTTCGTGAACTCTCTGCACGAACTTGACCTGGTTTAGTTTTATGTGTTTTGAGTTCTGGCAATCGCCACACGCCTACGGGTTAGTTTGTGTTTTTTGATTGTAGTTAAATTGTTTTCGGCCACCGCGCCGCTGTTTATTTGTATTTCTTTATTGTTTGTTGTAATAAAACCCCCTTCCCAGCATGTCAGACCTCTGCGCTTCCTTCCCCCGTAAGTCCGTAGACGTGACCGCAATAAGCACAAAAAAAATGTATTTTTGAGAAATTATCCTTACCATCTTAAAGCAAACATGGATTAGGACATTTATGAGACTAAAAACCCATATGTTTAGTTCATCTAAAAATAAAATTATTTTATTTTTATTTCACAACATGCAGTCTGCTAGACATTTGTTAAATCCGTTCTGTACAAGGGAGTTAATAATTCAAAAGTAAAACAAGCGCAATCGCTGTCAGCTCTTCTGAAGGACGTATAAATCATTAGATGAGTTCATCAGTGTGTCTGAATGAACTGAAGTTGAAAGCAACTCTATTTAGCCTTTCAATGAGCAAAAGCCGCTGATCTGAAGCCTCTTTGTGCTTTGCGCTCTGTGTTTTTGGGGGTGTTGGGGGTGACCAGATGGTTTGGACATTTTTTACAGATTGAAAAATAAGGTGCTGAACTGTAAACTTTAATAATCTTTTAACAAACACATCCAAAACACCTTTTCAGGTAAGTTAAATGTGATAAAAGTAAGTCGTGGGATTGGTGTGAGTAATTTGTAAAAGTTATGAATAACGTTTTATTATGTTAATTCAACCAATACAACTATTAAATTGTCCATTTCCATAATATTTCCCCTAAAAGGCCTAGTCAGGACTTTTATAGGCATTAACTTTTGTCACTCGAATGTGAGGGTCATGCTCTCTGGCACTATGACCGGTGCTTTATCTGTTATCCCTAAAAAATTAAATACTGGAGTGAATGTAGTGAATGAAGAATGGAGTGGAATAAGATTGGACAGTAGATGTTTTTGTAGCTGCTATAAACTGGACCGGTTCGACTTGGCTACCTGCTTTTATGTAGAACAGTGTCTTTCCAAGTCCTGCCCGCCACCCCCCTTGGCAGAAAGATTTCATTCCGGCTTTACCTTAATGAGGCTCTGGCAATCATTAAGTCAATGAATCGTTGCCGTTTGAAAGCAGTGTGAGTTGGACCAAAAGCATTTGCTTGCACATTAAAATAAACACATGCACTTGAAGCATTAAATGAACAGCACAGGAACATTCAAGAACATTTAAATAAAGATTTTTTATTTAATCAAGGATGATGTATAAAAATGGTGAGGTTGGAGGCAGGCCATCCATGTTCATCCAAAGGCTCAGTAATCTCAAGTAGGGTCAGAAAACTACACTCCTCAGGACCTACAGCAGCAGCCAACCAACCCAGTAGCTCCACCGAAGTCCACTACTCGTATGACAGGCATGAATGAAAAACAAGAGAAAATTTAAATGATGTAGATGTAAATGTGACTACACTATTAGTCAAACGTTTGGACGCAGCCACACTGTGGAGTCTAAGATGGAGTCATTTTGAAGAATCCAATGCAAGACACATAATCAGAATTTTTGATAACAGTAGCAAATGAAGTATGTATGATGAGTCCGCTTTGTTCACTATTGTCATCATCCAAAACCATGGACAAGGACTGGTGAAGAGGATCAAAATGAACTTATGGAAGCAATGATATCAAGAATGAGGAGCTCAATTCTGCTTTTTTTCCCCCACATCACTGGAATAAAGCTGTAGCTGGTTAATTGGGGATTGACAGGACATCATTTTTCATAACAACATGTTGCTGCTTTAGAAATTAGCTGTTTGTGTTTTTTTTCCATCAGCCTCTTCATTTTGAGATGGTCCTTTGCAGTATTAGAGGACTGCAAAATATATTTTGCATTTGTTCCTGAGAAGGGAATGGTGCTGGAGAGTCATGTGTCATTGTTGTGCAAAAGTGCAATGATTGAGAGCTGCCATCTGATTTCATGGGCTTGACTAACTTTGTTTAGAGAAAACTCGTGAGTTTATTGAAACTCCTGCTTTAATGACCTTTTCCACACTGAGATCAGTGATACCAGAGGAATTAGAATGACTCAGGGATTACATGGATTAGAATAGTGGCAGCATCAGAAATTCAAATTTGACATTTAAACAGAAGGTGGTTTGGTTGCCGCTGCAACAGAATACTACAGAAGCTTCAGAATGTAAAACAAAGTGACAAATGCCAAGCCATTTCATTTTTTTTACTTAATTCAAGATGAGGCAATATTGCAAAAAATCTGAAAGACCATCCAATCCATACCAACCATATACAAGTATTCCTAATGATGGATGATATTGTCCTTTTTTGTCAGGTTGATCAATACAACATTGCAATTTACTAAATTAGGGTCAAAATATATGACCCCATTGCTCTGAGGGTTACAGATACCTCATTATTGCAGGAATTCTATGTTGTTTTTTCACAGTCAGACAAATCTTCTTGACAGGGGACAGTCAAAACCCAGAAGTAACTTATTATGACAATCATTATTGTCTTCTTTTAGCTGCATTTTAATTTGAAGTCAAGCTCTCATTTGCAATTCTGCTCAGTACCCTCTAGAGGACATAAAGTGGCTTGAAGGGTCTAATGGCTCAAGGTTCAACAGTAAGAACAGAGAGCAGATTCTGAATACAGAATGTTGTATCAGCACAAGGCACTTTTGGGTTTCTGGTGATGGCACTACTGCCAGGAGTAAGACTCGAATTTTCTTCTTATATCTACAAAACCATAAATAATTGGTGTTGTGTTCTTGTTGCAAGAAAGTGAGGTAATTATGTTTACTAATTAAGCTAAATCTAGAATAAAATTTAATTGAGGGGTACAGGTCATAGTATAGTTTGGAAGGACATGAATACCTTTCTAATAAGGAGTCTTGGATGAACCTCGGTCACAAATTCCTATCATGTCGATCACATTCAGTTTAATCATCTTATAGCTCTTCTTTGGTTTATGACACATGACACCAGGACAGGTGAGCTGTGGAAGTTGTTGTGATCAGAAACTGACTGCTGATGAATGTGTGTCAAATTACAGAAGAAGGGTGAAACCATCTATCTGGGCAGCTTCAAAGTTTACCCGTAAAGTAGGGGTTTCCAAAAAGCTGCACAGAGAATGTATAACTTCAAAGCAAAGTATGTGGCCACCTTCTTTCTGCGTGTGTGCCTGCTTTCAGGTTCCATTAGGAACATTTTCTGTCAAGTGTGTGTGAATGTGTGTGTTGTGTGTCTGTCTGTGTGATAATGTCTTTTCATCTGAAGCCAACTTATAGCTCTCCCAGAACAATCCGCCAGAGATGGGATAAAAGGGAAAGGTTTTCTCTGGCCTTGTGGAATGTCACTGATAACATTCATGGTGTTTTATGCAAGAAGGACCCAGAGCCTTTGTTCTGTGTGCTGCGCGCCTCGTTGTCTCTTCTCTTGTTCTTTTTTTGCACTGATGTGAAAGGAACATTTTTACAGCAGGGGACAAAAACCTTTTGACCTTTTGGACATGAGTTGTGGTGTGTTTTTCTCTCCATGTGGACAAGTGTATACATGTACATTCACATGAGTACAATGTGTTCTAAAATCTAGAACAAAAAGTTTTTTTTGGAATGCAGTGTGAAATTGGATGAGAAACTGTTATTACACTACACCCCAACGCTGATTGTGAGTATTGTGAGAGGCTAAATATATACAGTTTTCAGCCTTAGTCCCATTCCAATGAATGCTCATGGTACTTGTAATAATCACCTAGAGTCAAATGTTGACCATTTACAATTTACAAATCAAAAGTCAAAGGAAAATGTCACCAAGACCTCACGTTCTATTGAAAACCATATGTCAAGAATATATTGAGACGTTCTGGCTTGCCTCACTTATGCCTGGGGCAGCAGTGGCCTAGACCACAAGGAAGTGGACTCGTAACTGAAGTTTTGCATGTTCAATTCCCAAACTGTAAGGATTTCACTGTGGTCTCCTTGAGCAAGGTACCGTCCCCGCACATGCTCCTCAGGCGCCTTTCATGGCTGCCCACTGCTCACTGAGGTTGATGGGCTAAGGACAGAGGACACATTTCGATGTGTGCACCGCCTGGTGTACTGTACTCACAAAAAACAATCACTTTCACTTATTCACTTGGATTTTGCAAGCTAGGTCAAAGGGCAAGGTGGTTAACAATGAGAAAGCATGCTTTGAAGAATCATAAAACAGCAGAGAAGGACTTCTCATTTTTCATAAAATATTATTATTAGAATTAGTAGTAGTTGAAGTAGTTAAAATCCAGAAGTTCTCCATGATCCATGTATGGCTGCACTTCTGCAGGTCTTCTTCTTACCCCACTGAAACAGCTGTTGTTCTTCAAAGCTTTGCTCACACTTTTGGATTTCGTCTGACCGAGCAAGGATTTTTGTTGCAGTTGGTGTTTTAATTTTCGTAGATATAAGACCAAAAATGGAACAATCATTATAAATAAGTGAAACGATGGCAGCAAAGTGGACACTATTGGTCCACAGAAGGAATGTACATGCCCATTAGGACTCATCATACCTGCTGAAAGCCAAACAGATCCTTGAATGATATAGGTTTTAATACATCCCATTAAAATCATGTTTCCTGCTCCAGGTCACTGAGATGTCAGAGGCAACAGCCCTGCACTGACAGAACCTAATTAGGGACCCTGATACAGGAAGTGATGGGCGCGCGGTGGCCTTTAAAAAAGCCCTATTTCTCCACACAGTTGGCAATTTGTTGTCTGCCGAAGTCCTATAAATACTGCCTCAGCACACATTTCTTTTTCAAGTTGTATTTTTCCCCCCACTCACGCTATGCGCCACATAACCAGAGATAATATGGTTATGGAAAGTGCACAGACAGAAGCCACTTTCTGCAAGGAAGCCAAAAGCATAAAATTAAATGCTACACTGTTCCTACATTGAGACCTTTGCATTTTAAAATGTCAAACAGCATCTGAGGCCATTGTACTTTATGATGCAGTGGCATGGACCTCAGACCATATTTTCAGAAAAAAAATTCCCCCAAATTGTTGGCTTTCCATTGAAAGTACTTAATTGTTTTCAATGTGAAATGAATAATTCTGGTCTCAGGGTGGCACGTCAGCCCATCCCACATCACATAAACCACACACTCACCCCTATGGCCAGTTTAGAGACACCAATCCACATAGCGCACATGTCTGTGGATGGTGGGAGGTAACTGGAGGACCCAGTGGAAAAGAGCAAAAACGGTGTATGAGAGCTCACAAAAGAACCATCTGGATTCAAACTCACCTCGCCGTCTGCAGCAACACCTTGCAACCCTGATAATTCTTTAAATGGAAAGATAAATAAGTTTTTAATTCATATTTACTTAGAGTATGTGGCTTGGGTGGCCTGCAGTTATCTTATACATTGTTTTAGTCATCACTGGCTTGTCACATCTAGCAGTCATATTTTATCTCTGTGAGTTAGGCGTGGCATTAGAAAACTTGTAAGAAAGCAAAATAAGACCTTAGTTATAGTATCAGGCCGCATGTGTTTTGAGTTAACAAGATCTAGAGAGAGAGCTGCATTATCCAAAAGTGTGCAGCTATTTTTAGAAGGGCAAAACTAACCTCCAAAGGTAATTGGCTGAAGCGTTTTAATGAGGAGCCTGTAATTCGACTGAATGACATGTTTACAGACTGTCTACCAGCAGTGCACATTAAAACACCCCTACTGGAGTAAGCAGATCTCTTATTCGCCCAGATGGTCTGGTACCCTCGGCAGAAGCCATTAGTGTCAGGAACTCTGTAGAACAAGGGACAGTCCAGGGGGTCCATGTCAGGTGTCCGTCTATGTCTGGGGGCGTTCCCCCCACCCCACTTCCACGACAGGTCACGTCTATTTAAAGCAAAGAGGCGCATCGATTTTGTTGCATTGCGGAGGACGCTGGTGTGCCGGAGTCTTGTTTAGCCGCGTGATTGGACAACTGATACAGGCTTATCTTCCCCCAGCCGCTTCCATGCAGATAAGAGGGAGGGCGCAGAGACTGGCGTGAGTCGAGCTTGAAAACGGGGAGTCAATACTCAGACACAGTGTACTACATACAGGACCCAGACTTTAGGGGAGAAGAAAAAAATAAATCGATAAATAGATGTCAGTTCCGTACTGTCTCAAAAGATCGAGAGAGAAAAGGAGGCAGGAAGAAAGAACGAATGACAGCCACTTTTCGCATGGCGCTCTCACTTTTCTTTCATATTTCCTTTAAAAGCTATGCTGAGAACCCCACTGTCAAAAATCTCTAAAGGCTCTAAAACTGTTCAGTTTAAGTCAGAGTAATTCTCAAGTAGCTCCAGAAACATGCTTTTCATTCTAAGGCACAAACTTGGGAAGACTCGTCTGAGGACAAAATGGTTCCTCGGGGCTCTGACTACCCAGACATAATGGAAAAACCTTTTATTTTAGGAGGGTGGCCATTGCAGGGAGAAGCATTCAAATAATTATTGATCGTAAAAGTACGGCCATAAAGAATGTGACCTCCATAGGAACTCCAAGGACGGCAGCCCTAAAATGGCTTACACAGTCCCAGACAGGAAATTACCATATTTAAGAGGCGGCCATCGCCTTATTTAAGAGGGTGGGTAATCACTGGGGTCTCTCCAAATGCAAATCCGCGGGTAGAAGTCCGGTTTGGGACAGAACGCCTCAAGCGACGCAGCCCCACCGCCACGTATTCAGACACAGGCCGCCTCTCCACATCCACCGCCCCGCCGGGCGTGTATCGACGGTGCGGCTACCGCATCCCGGGAGCAGCGCGCACCTGTCTGCCAGGATGCACACAATTCAAGATGACAGGTTAAGTGGCTTACCTCTCCTCGGGGCCTGCTAATACACGAAGCCAGACCTCCCTCGAACCGTTTCTGCATGAGGGGACGCGGTGCGCTGCCAAGTTAATGGGGGTGGGCGTAGATTGGGAGAGGAAGTGTCCTCTCTCACAATGGCTGATTCGGCTGAAGCTCCCTACTGGGTAAAAGCGCGAGAGAGTGCGGCCGGTTTACCGGCGAAAAGCGGCCCTCCACGAGAACGAAAGCCCCGATGGGCGTAAGCAGCAGAGGGAAGCGCGGCGCGTCTGCTCGGACTCCAGCAGGAAGCCGTGACAGGCCGGGCCTGGGAGATCCCATCGCCCTGACAGCTCACTTCTGCGGGAGAAGAGTTAATTGCTGAGGGACCGGAGCGCCTTCACAGTCCATCAAGGAGAGCTTCCCTCCAGTGGGGCGTGAGCCAAAACAGCCTGATCGTCCCCGACATCACCACCAAATAACCTTCACAAAAACAAAAGCGGCCCCCTCGGCCCCCTACCTGCCACCTGCTGCACCGGCCGACCCGTTCAAAGCTCTTCAACTCCCCCCTCGTGGTGCTACAGAACATGGTGGTCGGCAGGGTGTAAAATAAAGCCACGCGCGTGCAGTCTACGCCGCGATCTGTCGGCTGTATGAAATTGAACGCCCTCGGGAGAGGCGTGGGTGCGTGTCGCCATGCAGCGAAACTATTGTATCAAGGCTGGATTTAGATTTTTCCTGTTTCCTTTTTTCATACGTGGTATTATTCCGTTTGGTTTCTTCACTGCATGTCAACTGAAAAAAAAAAATTAAGTTAATTAAGTCGCAGAACCCTTGTTTGTAGTTAAATAAAGTCTGACACCGGAACAAAAGCTAAAACCCCTTCTTTCACAATCCTGTCTTCATCATTTTCATGCCTTTTTGAGAACAGGCTGTTAGAACACTGCAAAGAAACAGACTCAAGCAATTGTATTTAAAACACACTCAATCTGATGTTACCTGGCATGAAAGAGGCATGGCACAATAGAGGTTTGAACAGTTTCTCATTTATTAACATTAGTGGATTACTATTGCAGTTACATGGAAATATTGTAGGTAAAAAAAAGTACCAATGTTACAGAAGAACTTCCCAGCTCCCGATGGAGCAGGAAGTGAGAAGCCCTTCAGCCCACAAGAGAAAATTCTTTTATACATTTGGCTCCCAAAAAGTTCTCACAGATTAATCGGGATTTGTTCTTTGATTTATATTTATATTTATATTTACAGCATTTATCAGACGCCCTTATCCAGAGCGACTTACAATCAGCAGTTACAGGGACAGTCCCACTGGAGCAACTTAGGGTTAAGTGTCTTGCTCAGGGACACAATGGTAGTAAGTGGGATTCGAACCCGGGTCTTCTGGTTCATAGGCGAGTGTGTTACCCACTAGGCTACTACCACCTTTGATGTCTCTGTCTTGTTTCTTTCTCGTCGTAACACCTCAAGCCATTTTCTGGCTTATCACGCCTCTTGTTTGGGGAGTGTCACCCATAATGAAAACCCACAATGAAAAATATTCATTCAGATGATCATCCAGATATTGGCAATACAGTCCCTGGCAAAAGTCTTGTCGCTTGTGTACAAATTGACCTCAAGTGCCGCTGAAATATATTTCTAATCACAATTGCTCATTTTATTCCCAACAGCTTTTTTAATAATGTTTTAGTGCAAAATGAAACTGTCAAAATGTATTCTAATATTCAAAGCTTGGAGAAGCCCATTGAGTCAATTTTTGCAAAGACATAAGTGTGGTCGCCTTGTCATATGAGCTTCACATTTGGCTAATAATGGATCAATAAGGTCTCAGGTGTGTATAAAAAGAGGCCCAGTACACTAGACCTTCACATCAACTGCAACTAGACCTCTGCAAACATGCAGATTCACAGTAAGTGTTGATTATCAGGAGGGTGAAGACCAGTTCCACTGCTGATGTGGCAGACACCTTCAATGTATCTCAGCATCAAGTACAGAGGATCATGGTCTGGGGTTACATCCAGTATGAGGGATCTGCAGGTGAAGAAGATCAAGATGCTCCTGGATTGGCCAGCCAAGTCACCAGACATGAACATCATTGAGCAAGTGTGGGGTATAGGATGAAAGAGGAAGCATTGAAGATGAAACCAAAGAATACTGATACTGATGAAGGCATGCAAGACTGCTTTCTTTGCTATTCCTCATGACTTTATCAATAAATTGTGTGAATCCTTGCCAAACTACATGGATGCAGTCCTTCAAGAGTATGGAAGTCATACAAAATATTAAATTTGGATCCCACAGCAACACTACTTAATTTGCTGACATTTTTTTGTATTTGCAGTAAAGTTGTTCAATTTCTGTATAGGAGACAAAACTTTTGTCTTGCCAAAATTGGACCTTTCGGTCTTGATTAAATGATAAATCTTTTTCAGTGAAACTAATTCATTTCAATGCATTAAACATCATTTGGTAGGGTTTTAGCTCTTCATATGAGCTATGTCTAACACCAATTAATTCATTAAAAGTCAGCTTAATAGCAGGTGTTTCTACTTTTGTCAGGGACTGTATATATAAATGTAAAATTAGGCAAATCCACCTTCAGCCCAGTTAAACAAATTAGACCATTCCATTACATGCCCTGGATGGCTTCAGGGGTTTACACCATGAAAAGTAAAACTTGTAATGAACAAGTGAAGCGGAGTTTGAAGTCAAGTCCTGCTGGTCTAATCCCATCGATAAGCTACAGCGAGATCCACTATGGCATGAAGGCAAACAGGAGGAAACCATGTGATGTTCTGGGAAACCCCGGGTCTTGGCATTTATGTGGACGTTACTTTGACATGCATTTAAAGATTATTACAGACATTCTACAGCCCTCCATGTTCCTTGACAGCGGCAGGATAATGCACACTGCCATAATCAAGTATCTCAGGAATGTGCTGGAAGATCAGATCCAATTTAATTTCTACAAGGGAATAGACATGTCTGTGTCTCCACTGTAAAAACGTTACATTTCAACTCGCCATTTGCTGTCTCTCTCCTGTGCGTGTATTTTTGTTTCATGGAGACAAAATCTGCCCACCTCTGCCTCTGGTTTAACTTGACTTTAACCAGTCATCCTCACTTATGTGGTTGTCTTGCCCCTCACCAAAGAAAGTAGAAAAGCTTTCCTGCACCTGTGATGAAACCAGCTTGACGCCGTTATTCCCATCACTGCATGTGATGCTTTCAGACTTTTTGGGAGAACCATGGTCTAGGTAAAGCTGATGTGATGGCAAGAACGGATCTCTACAACATTAAGAGACTTTAATGCTGTGGCAGGTTAAAAAAGAACAAGAGTATCAGTTAATGCTTAGGAAACTGCATAACTAAGGTCATACTGTACGCCTTCTGAAGTGGTATTTATAAAAAAAATTATAATAAAATCCCTAATAGACCCACAACATGTGGTCCCTAAAATAAAGTGTTGTACTTAATGTTGGTCAACCGATATCCCAAGATACCGGTGTTTTTTATTGCAAGAACTGGAAGTTGTACAAGATGTTCTAAGCCAATAAATCATTAAATTGTATGGTTTTGCAGGTTTTTCCGGAATATGCTCAATACGCTCTAGCTGTGGAAAAGCGGTGTAAAAGCATTTCGAGCGTGCCACATGGATGGCGTGCAACACGAGGAGCCGTTGGACAGACTGCTCCCCTGGTTCGCGTCAAACACAAAGGTTTCCTAAGCGCTGTGCGACGCCGCGCCCGCACTGAGGGATTACTGCCGTATCTTACACTACAGTGGGATATTGACATGACATAATTCTCACCCCCCCTTCCCATGCCTTCTGTCTCGTTTTTAAACAAGCCAGTGTCCCCCTCTGCCCGAGACGCTTTCTTCGGCTGCAGCCACAAATCAAAGGATCACACTGTAATAGAATTTTCAGTGCTTCAAAAATAAAAAAGATACCGGCAAAAAATAAATAAATAAGTAAACAAACGGGGACAATGGTGTGAGGATTGGCCTTCTTGAAGGGTTTTAATCTACCTTGCAGACGGTGAAGAAGACTGTGAAAGGGGGTGTTGTGGTGCACCAAGGAGGCAGCTACACCACAGGCGTAGAGAGGATGAAGAACAGAGAAAAAAATTAATATATAAGCCAAATACCAAAAAAACACAAGCTGCTTTGATCGACTCAGAAAATTCTGCTGTATTGGGTATGAGTTTGAGGCCAAAATAAAAGAAGAGGTCAGGAGAGGAAGAACTGGAGTAAGAAATGAGTACCAGCCCCCTACGGTCAGGTCAAGGGGGCAAACTGTTTCATCGGTCTCCAGCCTGATTTGATTCTGGTCTCAGGTTTGTGTGATCTATACAACTATTTCATGATGGAAGCTACATTTGTCAGTAAAAATTAAATATGAACAGGTAAACACTGTTTTTTAATTGCAGGGAGAAATCAAGTGTGCTTGTCTATTACTGTGAGATGGACGAGGGTCATAATGTACTGCATGTTGCATTACAGCTTAATTACACTTGACATGATTCATGTAACCAGAGGACAGAATGCATAAGTCACACATAGAATGAAGTGATTGAAAAAATAAAATAAAAATAAAATAAAAGAAGATAAGGTAAAGGTAACATTGACAGCATGTGATACATCACACAACACAGGCTTAGACGTAATGTGGTAGCTAATAGAAACCTTGCTAGTGGACGGGACCTGATCCGAAATTCTTTTTTAGGTGAGGTTCTGTGTTTTATCTCAATAATCAAGTCAAGTTCACCTTGAATCAATTTCTAAAATGACATAATTGTGCAAAATAGTAAGTCGTAAAAAAAAAAAAAAGTCTTCTTGTTCTTGTCAGCTAGGAACTTCTGAACCCAGGAATACTTCATGGCAGGTATAGTGCATTTCTCCTAAGCATAGTGATCCCAGACTGCGGAACCCAGACTCCAGAGCCTGGGCAGGTACTGATGTTACTGCAGTCCCAAACCCTGAAGGCCTCTGATAATGTTCTAAAATATCCCTGATAAACGAAATGGAGAAGATGTGACTGCACATCCCTCTGCTTGTAATCATCTACTGTAATCATTTTCTTTCATTCTTTTCCTTTTTTTTAGCCGCTTTCATTTTGGGCTAATTAAACTGCTCAGTGTCCACAAACCAAGGACAACAGAGTGATTTATCTTGCGCCGTGGCTTTTTTGGATGAATCCATCATCCCTTTTCATGACAAAGTCGAACATGCCTTGCTGAATGTCAATGAGGCCTTAATGGCCAGCTCAGACCCCCATCAGGAGGAAATTACTTAGGATGGGCATATCTCGGGATGGATCTGACCTCAGCACAAGACTGTAAAGCATGCATCTTTAATTAATGCAAGCCGCATTTTGAAATTGTGAAATTAGTAGCCAAGAGCTGTGCAAGCTAATAATTCTTCACTTTCCCAATTGAGGACCCAGGAAAGTAAAGCACTTTCTTCCTTGTACCACTGCTTCTTTTTAAAGAGTTCAAAAGAGGTTCAAAAAAAACTGGAAGGATGTGATGTTCAGCTAGTCTTTAATGCCTATATTTTATATTTATTTATTTATTTTTACCTTTTTTGAGTATTTATAAGAAATGGAAAAATAAATTCGAATTTTTTGTCTCACCCACACAGCAGAAAACTGGATTACTGAGCCGTGTCTTCATTGTCACTCAGTCCCATCTCTGCCACTGTCATGTCATGTCATTCCCATTTCACCTGTGCATCTAACTCATTGTATTGGCCTTAAAGTCATGCTGGTAGCATTGGTTGTTTTTTTAAGTGAGGTGTTGTTGATATTTTGATAAAGTAAAAATGTACAGTATACTGAAGACAGTTCTTAACTAAGTTTCTTCAACAAATTTTAACATTTGACCCACAGTGCCTACAGATACAGATAATATAAAATGAACTTCAATGACAATTTATTACAAAAAATTGATTCGAATGCAAGTTTTATTAATATACAGTTCTCACCACAGTGCATCAAGATAAACCTTGCAACCTTCTATGGAAGCCATATGTCAGCAGGCTCACCATAGTGCTAATGTAGCTGATGGGTGCGATACCTGTCTAAGCAAAGGTGCTCATGGAACCTGCTTATCATCTAGAAGCTCCATTCTCAGCGCCATTTATTCATCACCAGACCTTCAGACGATTGGTGTCCCTTGCAGAGGTCAGATGGCGTCAGCATGACATTCTGGCTGTCACCGGAACCGACTGCCTGCTGAGGAGACCGCAGAGAAACACTCCAGCTTCTGAAGGCTGAGGCTATTTCTGCATAACTAATTAAGACATCAAGCCTTTCAACACATGCACATTCTGGCTTTTCATCCTCTGCATTGAGACGAACCCCCCTCCCCTCAAAGTCCATCTAGTTAGTGCAACGTGAACATGGATAGCACTTAAAAAGCCCACCACCCATCCGCCCGGAATATCGCAGAATGACTGGCTTGTGCTTCTGCTCCGAATACAAGAGCAGAAATGTTCAACTTATCTATCTGCACCAACCCGGGACGTAAGCTGATTTTAATTGCTCTGTAAACATTTACATGGTCGATAACAGACCAGAGAAATGCTAAAGGTAGGAGGCATCAGCAGCCTGCAACAGGCACGGCTTTTTTTTCCCAGTGCCACAGACCTGACTCTTTAATCTGAGTTAATCGCCGACTCAAACTGTTAATTGGATTTCATTATGTATAATTTATGTAGTTTCAGTTGAGGGAATCTTTAATAAAGAGCTAATTTGAATGGCACAAGCAGGCCTGTCGTAATTGTCAGGGTGCTCTTTGAGGTGATCTGTCAATTAGCAGGGAACGACAAGCGGCCTCCGTTTTAATCCATTTTCAATGTTTCATTCCTTTGAAAGGTGCATTTCACAATATTGCTATAATAGAATAATGGTTATATAAATTTCCTTTTGGTGTGAATGTCATCATACAGTAAATTTAGAGACTTACATAGTCATAGCACATAACCCAAGATCTCCAAGTGCAATCAACTCTTAAATAATATTGGGACTTTCCCCTCAGTTTCTTCCCCCTCGCCATCTCCCTCCTAAACAGCTGATACTGCAAATCACCTCCATCATTGCACAATGCACTTTATGTACACTTGTATATAGGATTTAGTTTTTGCCTATTTATTTAATAAAAAGTAGATATAGTTATTTATAAATCATAATCAAATCCACAACTTGTACAATAACACTTACCACATCCTTGCACATTGTTGTTGTTGTTTGTTGATTTTCTACTCTGTACCTTCTACCTTCTACCGGAATCAAATTCCTTGTATGTACTTGCACTTACTTGGCCAATAAATACGATTCTGATTCTGACTAACCCAATAATATCAGAAACTAAAACACTGACAAAAACACAGAAGCATTCTTTCATTTTCATGTTACATTGTGGAACATGAAGAGGTGCTCTTCATTGATGATAACTTGGTCTGCCAAATGCCGTAAACTAAAGGTCAAAGGTTTCACACAAAATCATTAGAAATTTTAACAGTGGTTTATAGAAAGATGCAAATCAAGCAGACCAGTAAATTTGCATTGATAATAAATTATTCTTCCAGACATAAATTATTCTTCCCTTGTGCACAGAGAGAACTGTTCTCAGTTTTTCATTCAGTTTTGTTTAAAACGTTAGATCAGACCTGGCTACGCTGCCCGAATTAACACATTCTTGAAATATGTGCATGTGATGTCTTGACAGGCCTGGGTTTAAATCATCACAGAATGAAAAAAAAAAGCAGGTGTGACCGCTCTGTTTACAAGAACATTATTAAAGATCATGTTCTGGATGACAGAAGTAATTACACACCACCAAAAAGAATAGTTTCTCCTCTTCAAGATAACTACCAAGAGGACGCCTGATTTTCTGAGCATTCAAGCTCAGCACATATTGCTCCTCTTCTATTACCTGCTCAAAACGTACTGCCCTGCGTGCTTGAAACCGCTCCGTAAGTCAGCGGCCATGTTTTGCCAAAGCAGAGTCTACCACAGAAGACAGGCAGCAATCACAGAGCCAGACTGCTTTCTGACGCAAGGGAGGAGGGAGGACGGATGAAGAGATTTGGATCAGACACGCTCATTGTTTTCCAACACTGGATGTCTAATCTTCTGAACTAATAATTACTGCGCCATTAGGCATGGCGTCAGAGTTCATTCACGATCGTGCCAAGCTTTAAGGGATGCGCAAATTCCAGCAATGCCCAAATTCCCAGAGAAAGATCATTTATAATACACAACACAACAAACAGAACAAACCCATTTCAAAAGTGATGGAGGAGCCGTTTCATCAAATTGAAGAAAATGTCTTGGAGGATTTGCTGTTCATCTCAGAGTGAAAGAGCACATCTAAAATTCACAAGGCCAATCAGAAAGGCGTAAATGTTTCTTTTTTCTGTGTTAATATGAAAGGCTTTTAACAAATCTAAGCCACCGACTGACAGCTGCCCCGACAGGGTTCAAGCCCCTTGAAAATAACCCAAGGCATTATGATTTCATATACTCTTTTATGTTTGCTAGTCTATCCTGCATGTGTGGATACAGACAGGGAGGCGGGGGAGAGGGGGGGAGGGACAGATGAAGAAAAGATGAGAATGACGGATGGCATCAGGCAGTTGGGAGGAGAATGAGGAAGATGTACCAGGCCGTGGCTGGAGTTTCAGCCTCTCTCTCACGCTCCCCCTTCTCTCTTCAAAGACCCAACATGCTAAAAATATCCCTGCTGTAGTCCGGAGAGCCCAGGCGAGCCGTTTGTTGTTCTGCTCTTTGGCTCGACACCCAGCAGTGCCTCGCCGGGACTGAAATGGGGAGAAGTCTGGACGCTGTTGGATACTTTGATCAATAGGTCTCAGCCCCGCTCCCCAAAATCGTCACTGAGCCTTGTGCTAACCTACTGGGGAACTGGAGACAGGCCTGGTGAATGCACTGGGAAGTAGAGGGGAACAACATGGGCAGGTTCAGAAAATGCTCTCCACAGACAGATTTGAACGTTGCTGCTGAAATCCTGCTTTATGCAAATGTGATGCAACGCAGTCACGAACGGCCCTACACCTCATAATCACTTTACATGGTAGTGGTTCTATGGAGCTCTGAAAAAACGTCAATGCCAAGGGTAATACCTTGGGAGCCATGCCACAACACATCCTGAGAGGGGCTTTAGCTAGTCGGCATGCTCCTGTGAGGTGCGTTTGAGAATAATATTTCACTACATATTTCACATAGCGATTTTTTTTTATTCTGTTCAGAACATCGTCTAATATTGGTCATTTAGTGCAAATGTAGGAAAAATGCAGTCATATGTACTGTAGGAATAATTAGCAGTATGCCATCCAGTAGTAGAAATTGTTGGTATTTTTGACAAATTATTTATGTGGGCAGTGGTGGCCTAGCGTTTAAGGAAGCCACTGAGCGAGGCGCCGTCCCCACGCCGTGCCCACTGCTCACCAAGGGCGATGGTTAAAAGCAGGGGACACATTTCGTTGAGTCACCGTGTGCTGTGCTGCCGTGTATCACGATGACAATCACTTCACTTCCACTTCAACTTCAGTTGTAATGGAAATAGACATGTTCATGATGTCCTGCACAGGCTGTGCATGTGACCAGGGACAAATTTCGGACACGTCACAAATCACAATCACAACAAATGTAGATAAAGGCTCGTGTTAGACTTGGAATGTGCATGAGGAGTGTTCGCTGGTGTCCCAATACGTCTATAGCAGAATTATCTTTTAAAGATCCAGAGTTCCTGGTTCCCTTTATTTCAGCTGGACAGCTTAGTAAAATGATTTACCTTGTGATATTTTGAAATCAGGTCATGGCGAGCGACATCGTTCAATATCAAACCTGCGACGGCAGACATCTGCCATACTTGTGCTGTGAAAAAAAAAAGCCCCTGAGCCAGTGATGCGTCTTCAGAACAAATGCTACAAGCCTTTACACTGGTGGGTTTTCAGGGGCGTCCCAAACCAGAGGGCGCTTTTTAGCTCAGCCGATGCTCGCATTCATTATTCAGGTGTCTGACACGGGCCAGGAGTGCGCTGGCGGAGGCGGGAAAAGGGGAAGGTCAGGGGCGGGGGGCTGACGGACTCTACAGTAATGCCAGTGGACGGTGAGAGAGTGGCCGGCAGCATTACCTGACACTGTTTTGCCACTGCTGCGCATCCTGTCTCGCCCTGCTTGACCTCCACACAGCAGCTGCGGGGATCAGCTTGTGTTGCCGGACTTTTCCCAGCACGCCCAGCACCCAACTCTATTCGGTCCAGATGTAATTGGTTGTCTGCTGATAAGCCAGATAAAGGAGGACTGTGGGGGTGCAGGGGGTGAGCTTCTTTCAGGTCCCTCAACGGCTTTAATAAGAGGGACATTTTCTTCAGGATCCACCAGGCCATGCAGGTGGATGACACGATAGGTGATGGACCATCCTTTCCACATTCCAAAACCAACACTACACAACTTTCCAACTTGCAGTTGAAAGTGTTTGTAAAACAGGAAGTTACACACTACATGATCTTTATTTCTTACTGGTAAAAAAAAGCCTCCTTGACTAGCAAGCAATTGACAATTTGCCTCTGATCTGGAATTCAGGTTTTAAATGATGCAGTCTAAACTCTGGGCTGTGGGAGTGGGAAAGAGGAGAGAGGAAATGTCCATGAACAAAAAAACTAGTTTAATGCCAAGAATCATTTACAAAAACAAAATAGTGAAATAACTAATATAGTGAAGTGAAAATGATTAGTTGTCACACCACAGCACAGCACCCAGTGCACACCAATGTTTCCTCTGCATTTAACCCATCACCCTTGGTTAGCAGAGGGCAGCCATGAAAGGTGGGGGAGGTGCTTTGCTCAGTGGCACCTTCTGGATTCGAATTGGCAATCTTCCGCTTCCTTACCCTCCAGGCCACCACTGACCCCATGCAGAGAATATGCAGAGTATGCAGAGAAGCAGCGGACATAAGCGCAAGGTTGATTTACATTTGCCGTTGTTGGTATCTTGAAGAACCTATCGAGAGATACATGTGATCTTTGTTCTTCTTTTCCCATGGGTGCCCACTACACTGCGCCAGCCTGCTCTAGCAGATAAAAGAACACTATAATGTCTTGTGTTTTGCTTTATGTCCAGCATATTTATATGTGGAAGTCTCTCCCTTTTGATGTACTTTGATGTTAGTGATTTCAAGTAAGTATTCCAGGGGTGTTTGTGAAAGCCTTCCAGCACGAAGTAAACATCAAGATCCGGACACACTCGGAAGTGTAAAGGAGGACATTCGTTTCTTAGATTACGCATGCAAGTCATTGTTTTGAAAGTGAAGGTGCAGCCATTTCAAGGCATGGTTTGCATATGTGCCCCGGCCCAAAACAGCCCCGCTAGATGAGCTCAGAGTTAATTATGCCAAAGAGCTGATTTCTGCGGAAGTTGACACCTCACATTGTTTCTGCTAATAGATTCAGACTAGTCTCCATGACAATCACTGAGCTTAACTCCTTGCAAATACATGTTCAAGTCCATTTTTTCCCCATCCCCTCTTCAGAATGGCGTAAATCCGAACTCGCCATCAACGGCTTCTCACAGCAAATGGTGAACACCGTGTGACCCTTTTGAGGATATTACATATTTGTGGTGGGGCGCTGGGGACAGTTGGCCGTGCGAGATAAGAACGTGCTTGACTTGATTCTCTGCACAGGACCTGCTGCTGATTGTCGGAGGAATCACTTTACAGTAATGACTCTTGAGTGTGTTGCCTGCTCACATCTCACCTTCAAGTTAGAACACGTGATGATCTAAAAGAAGATCATTGCAGATGGGGTGAAACTAAATCTTGAAATGGAAAGTGGTCTCTGTGCAACAGAAGTCTTTCGTGAGATGTGTGAACGTTGCGATCACCACCCACACTAGTATGATCTGTACCTGATGGTACACAGTATATTATATTTACACAGATTTATACAGAACAGATTTATCTCCAGCTCAATCATCCCCCCATGCTCATAATATCATGACTATAACCCAGCCGCTCAGGACACGTGTGACCGTCCCATGCTCAGGTAAAGAACATGTTTGTTTTTGTGATTCACTGCAGCACAGTAAACGGCGCACAAAGTGAAACGTGTCCTCTGCATTTAACCCAGCAACCTTAGTGAGCTTTGGTCAGACATGAAAGGTGCCTAGGGAGCAGTTTGTGCGGACTGTACCTTGCTCAAGGGGACCTCAGTTGCACCATGGATTTGAACTTGCATCCCTTCGCTTATGAGTCTGCTTCCTGACTCGCTAGGCCACCAATTCTCGGAAAAAGAGACACAAACCCATGACTTTGAGATTAAGAGTCTCATGCTCTACTGAGTGAGCTAGCTGGGGAGGGAAGGGCATCTGGCCTAAAACTTTTGACAAATCTTTGTGTGGACAACCAGTTCGGTTGGTCTGCTGTGGCGTCCCCTAATGGCAGAACTCTGTGTTGTGACTTTAAATACCCAAAACTTTGTGTAACATTTGAAATTTAGCTAAAATTTACCTTAGATTCATTGTAGGTCTTATTAATTATTTTTTGGATGTTTCTCATCCAGTCACAATCTAAGACAAGATCACAGTGTGGTGCAATTAACTGTCACAATCCGGACAATTTATGGAACTCTGGACCAAGATTTCATGTTTGCCTTGTCTTGTGCATGAATGCATCCTAGCCGTGTCCTGTCCCTAATTATACCTTGCATTTGTGAACACTAAACAGATCGCTGACATGCTTTGACACCCTTATTGCTGCCCCTCCAACACAGTGTTACCGTACATTAGAAATTCAACAGATCTCCTCAGAGTGGCTTCAACACATGAGCTTTTCGAGTGGCCAGGCTCTCGGCCATGCAGACAGTGTGATAGCACGGCAAAAGGCCAGAGCTGTCAATTCATGTACCGAGGGCCTCGTCCAGGCTCTAATTTATGCCACGCCTCTGCACCAATTAGCACGTGAGCTGAGTTGGGCCATGCAGGTGGCCGCAGTCGTTCACCAGAGAGGCAGGAAAGTGTTAATTTGTCAGTGATGTGGGGTTCGTCAGTGACAGCTCAGTGTCAAATGAAGTGCCGGTGATGCTGCTGTGGCAAACTTTTTAATTAATCTATTGTAGCCAGAGGGAAGGGTTCTAAATAAAATGACAAACTTGAAGAAGCTACAGTCTCAGAAGAAATACCTTTCAACAGTGGGCAACATACTCGCCAAAGAACCAAAAGACCCAGGTTCAAAACACACTTATTACCATTGTGTCCCTGAGTAAGACACTTAACCCTGAGTGTCTCCAGGGGGACGGTCCCTGTAACTAATGACTGTAAGTCGCTCCGGATAAGCACGCTCTGGATTAAGTACCATAAATGTAAAATGTAACTATTTGTTTGTGACCTGCAGCAATGCAATTAAAATGTGTTAAACATTTGTGTTACATAAATTCTCAAGATGTTGTGCAATGTAAATATTTCATTTTTTTTTTTTGGTAAGACCTCAAAGCCAAATGTTTAGGTTACGACTGGGCGCTTTGAAGAGACATGAAATTGTCCCCGGATTCTTTTAGCGGCCACTGCAGCTAAGTGTCACTAGGACACTAATACCCAGACCGCTGTGCATTATCTCTGCCTGAAGAGCGTCTCCTGCTAATCACGAAGCCCGAAAACGCTTCTCCTGCTCCTCCAGCCCTGTAGTTGGGAGATAAACGTTGACCTCGCCGGGCTGTTCGGCCTGGATGCTAATTAATTAGCCAGCGTTGCATGGAAACTATCTTGACAACAGCCCTGGGTTTTACCCACAGTCAAGCACAAAAGGCTTTTACTAAAATATCCCTTTTATTTTCATCCTCAGCAAGGACGGAGGAATTATGTTTTTGAGGACAGAAATGCAAGGGACTAGCTTGCCAGCTGTTCTGAAACAGAGAATCCGTTTTTCTTTATAAAAAGAGCTGCCAACGCTGAGGGCTGATAAAGTTTTGTCCAACATGGCGTCTCTTTGGGGAGGGAGAGAAGCAGCTTGTCTGATGCGTGTGTTGCACAAGCCCGGACTCCATCCCAAAGGGTCAGACAGCAAAAAATTAACAGTATTGTGCTCTTACATGCAATATCACAGTAGCCTCAGCATAAATCAAATATATAAAAAATTCTGTCATTTACACATAATCATGTTAATATCAAAACAACCAATCTTTTTAAAAAAAAATATTTAGTTCGCAAAAATATATAGAATCTTTTTTTAAATGATGTTAAGGTGTAATGCATAACATGTCTTAGTTGGAATTGGCAGTGTGGAAGTCCAGAAAACGGTAGAAGAGAGGACAGGTGGGAAGCTGGATATGTCTCACAGGTCTTGTGGGAGCACTTGGTCAAGCGTGCACACACACAGAGAGAGAGAGAGAGAGAGAGAGAGAGAGCCTGTACCTGGCATTAATGTGGCCTGCAACTGCTCCCCAAAGAGCTGCAGCCTCACGTCCCATCACTGGGAAGACAGAGCTGACCTCACCTTACCTACCGGGGACAGACTATTGGCTGCCTCACCCCTGTCCAACCACCACAAACCAGGTCATGATGCAAAAAAACAAATATATTTGTTTTTCTGTAAATTAGACATGCATGTGATCTGTTACTAAAATCTCCAGTGAATTAAACAAATTTTTCTTTGCACCAGTCTGCCTAGGTGCAATGAAGTTCTTGGTGGACCAATGAATTGGCTGGTCAATGAACTCCCTTTTGACCACATGACTGATGCATAGGCTCAACTAATAAATTCATCTTTTTTTTCATCCAGTCTCCAATGAAATTGTTATAAAAACGTTATAAAAACGAGGGAAAGAAAGACCTGCATTTCTGGTAAATGAAAATTTTGTTCCATTCAGAGCAAGTTTTCTCAGAATTAGAGATTGGACCTTGTAAACCCCAAAGTACAGCTCTATTCTGGTAACCCTGTGAGAGTAACACCGCCGCCAAGGTACCAGGCTTCAGAGCACACGGCGCATTGTCTGAGTCTCTGCTGTTAGCCCCATGAATAAAGCAGATTCCGCAGGGAGACGGAGGTGTGTAGCACGCTGCCCAAGAGGAAAACTGCATGTAGATGTTTGCGTGTGAGAGTGTGTGTGTGTGTGTGTGTGTGTGTGTGATCGTCACAGTAAATCAGAGCCCCTCTCTGCAACAGGTCAAGTGGAGCTGTGTGCGCGGTGATACCTTATCTCCCTCTGTCAGTGGGTCCCCACTGTCTCTGCGATTAATTGTGTCCGTCCGCCCGAGACGGGATGCGTCACGCCACCGCGTCCCACCAGCCATCCGATTTCCGTAGCAGCGCAGTGTGGCCCGAGCCGCGGGGGCCCGGGCCCCGGCAGTCGGCAGCGACGGTCCCTGCGGCGGCCGGCGGATCTGCCTTGGCGACCGAGGACCATTACTGCATATCAGAGTGAACAGATGTGTGTTTGCGTTCCCTGTGGTGCTGCTTGCTCCCTCCTGTCTGCTCCTCTCTTTTCCTGTCTTTTTACTCACCCCTGCATCGCCTGCAGGCTGGGCCATGGGGTATGGCAGAGCACGGCGTGTTAGGGAGAAATGTGTCCCCAGAAGGTGGATCGTAAGTGTACAGCAGTTGCACCTGCCACATACGGGGGTGTAGGAACCCCCCCTTTTTACCTCTGCAGTCCGCGGGAGGCGGCTGCTGAAGGTAAGAACAGCTGGCCAATAATTGCCGCTCGTGCAATTAAGCCCTGAACAAATGTGCTGCCATTCGGGAGGCCCCGCCCACACAAAGGATAATATTTCAGGGGTCGGGGATGCTGCATGGGGGGGATTTGTGGTATTTTCTGTGAATTTCAGATCACTGCTGACATGCTCAGGGGTGCTGAGAAACTGTGTTACAACCAAGCCATGAAAGCAGGAAGAATGCAATTAAAATCACAACACTCAATGTCCTGTTCATCCTATTGGGGTGAAAAACAAACGACGAAAAAAAAAAAAAAAGTCAATGTAAGCTGCAGGTATGTTTTAATCATAAAATGTAAATCAGACAGCTCTGATAAATAAATCTCTCTATATAAAAATGAATGAATAAGTAAGCGTTTCAATTAATTAATTTCTTTTCATCGCAATAATTTTCTGTCTATCAGATGAAAAAAGATATGCTCTTAACGCTTCAGATAAGATAAAAAAAAAAAAAACGGTTATGTCTCTACTGAGGGCATTTTGTGAGCAATACAGTGCAATATCGAACCATGGAAACCCTTTCAAGAGGGAAGATGCTCTTATCTGAACTGTGAAAAGACATTGTTTAAGTAAGCCTTCCATGTTTCAAATCTCTCGGTCATAGGTGACCTGGTTTTACTGGTGCAGTCTTAGTTCTTTCTGCTTGCAGGATTTTGGATTGAGGCAAATGATTGTAGGGCATTAACTCTATTCTACTTCTCACATCTCAGTACTTTATGAAATATGAAATTATTAAATTGAAGACATTTTAGCCATGTAATAGGAGTGTGTTGGCTCATGTCTGATCAAGTATATGATCTGGTTCATGATCTGGTTCAAGAAGAAAGTGCTTTAGATGTGAGGGAATGAATTTACAACCCAAACAGTCATTTCTCAACACCAGGAAAAAGGAGACATGGGCTAATATTCCACATGCTCTAAATCTTATTTGAGCTGGTCTTAGTCCTCTTAAAAGGTAGTCCATCATCCTTAAAAAGTTTGAAGAATTTAAGCCCGGTGAATGGAAACCCAAACGGAAATCTGGAACACCCAACCTCCCCATTGTTTGCTAATCAAACCTGTGTAACCCTCATTTGAAGTCATTATATGCTCCAGTGGGTAAATTTGCCCTCTTTTCAAATGCCCGGAGCTGCTCATGACTTAAAGGTGCCTACGAAGGCCACAAAAGCAGAGGCTTTAGTGACTGCTGCATTAATTTGAGCAATTATGCAGCTAATTATCTAATTTGGAGCGCAAATGAAGCAGAGCTCCGCAGACAGTGATTGTGGGGACCTGGGCTGACCGGACTGCACCAGCGGCAATGTCCGCCCCGGGGCTTCGGTTGTTGACCCTGTTACAGAAAGTGTTCTGTGCTTCTCTGATGTAAAGGTACATGTCTTCGAGGTATTTTTTTTTCACGTTCGTTGTGCAACATATTTGATAAGGTCATGGAATTTAAATATCCGGAAAATTGCCAGCTTCTTCGGAAAGAAAGGTACAATATAACAAGAAATGTTTTCGTGTTCTGAAATACCCTCATTTCAAAGCTTGCCTACTCTGACATGATTGGCTACACGCGGCTCTGCCCATCCGTTCACCTCCCCTCCTTCCTCCGAATGATGCAGTTCTTTTTTCAACTCAGTTTGTTTTCTGCAGAGGGGGATTAGGACAGAAGCCATTTCTCAACTTGCTGACAGTGACAGTGTACTTCTGTGACTAATTTGTATTAAAACTTTGCAACCATGTGCACCTTTAAGTGCATAGAGGAACATATTTGTCTTACCTGCATTAATTACCCATAAAAAATGGTATTTAATTGTTTTATTGAAAGAAATATCTTTTGTTAGTGTAAATATGTGCAAGGGTGTCAATGAGGCAAAAACGTGAAGCAAACCATTTATTCAAATGATCAGTTAGATTAAAATATTCAGATGATGTCACTTTAATGGAAAGGAAGGGTGCAAAAATCCTTTTTAATCACATCTACAAGCACTGTTTCCATGGCAATACCCTTTTCAAAGAGCCTGATAAAAATGCACTATAATAAAGTAATTAAATGTTGAATGTGCATGCAGGTAACAAAGAAAAAAAACTATAAAATCTTAAACACCTGCCATTATGCAAATCCATAATCCCAGCACATTACTACAAACACCTTTCACTTTCAGTTAATGAAATCAAAATGAAACTCCACGAAGTTAAATAAAATGCTAGAACACATTTTATCACTCGAAACTTAATCTGGCAACGTGCTGGGGCCAGCCTTAAACATGCTTTAAGTAAAACAACAGTAAAACTGTGGCAGTGTACTCATTTACGCTCTTCCATGCTGTAACCTGACAAGAATAAAGCAAAGGACGATGCCCGGAACTACGATACTACGCCAAATAAAACCTGACCACCCCGCTCATCATCTCGCACAAGAATTAATGCAGAGCGCCGACGCATCCAAGATCCTTCTCAAAAACCATGAGTCACTTACTTTCCTTGCCCTTCCCACTCCTTTTTCCTCACCTGTCCTCTGTGCTGCTCTCTCAGAAACGCTGTTTAGCACCCTGTGAAAACTGGTGATGAAGATATTTGGGATATTATCAATTTGGTAATTTATTGTGAGTTTGATATGCAGAAAGTGTCTTTTCAGGTTTTCCATTTATTTGTAGCATGCTTTCCAACACCATATTGGTATATGGGTATACTTGTGGGTATACTTGTGAATAGCAGCCCAGTGAATTACAGTTTGTTTTAAGAAATTTTATGAAATCATGTGACATAAAGAGCTAGTTAAAAATATCATGAACACAAACAAATTTCAGAACCGGATGGGAAAGACATGACAGAAATTTTGAATCCTTGTACCTCAGTGGACCTGTCATGGGAGGTACTTAAGTAGACTACTTTATTGTCAACATTATTTTCCCGGAGCCATGAGATACATACTGTATGTGACAATGTAAGATAGTAATGTAATGCTTCTGCAAACATTATATATGGTATTTATGACAAGTAAAGATAAACTGTCTTTGCTAACTAAGGTAATTTCTGTTTTTAATGTGGTGGTAGTAGTAGCCTAGTGGGTAACACACTCGCCTATGAACCAGAAGAACCAGGTTCAAATCTCACTTATAACCATCGTGTCCCTGAGCAAGACACTTAACCCTGAGTTGCTCCAGGGGGGGACTGTCCCTGTTACTACTGATTGTAAGTCGCTCTGGATAAGGGCGTCTGATAAATGCTGTAAATGTAAATGTTGCTAGTTTCTAGCGCGTGCTGCCTCCATGCAGATTGTTGCATTAGTTATGAATGTGTCAGTGGCAAAGAAAATGGGGGATATAAAATATGCATCCTATCCGTACCATTCCAGAAAACTACTCCAGGGAGGTGACTCAACAAACAAAGACACGTCCCATCTGTGAAACTTACAGCAATGGCCTGCTAACATCACTCTACAAGATAATGTCCCGTGTTGGATGGAGGCCCAGTTTCATCCATATGCTGGACACTGAGACGCCAAATGCTAGTTGGCTGCAGCTGAATGCACAGTCAACGATGGTTGGAGGAACGAGTGCGAAGAGCGCAGCAGATGGTGGGATGCAGCTTTCATCTGACTTCATAAAAACCAGCTCTCTTAGAGCTTTGGAGCTGCAGTACAAGTCTAGACCCTCCTGCTCAACGCTTACCACGTATGTGGAACATCAATGAAGAGAGATGAGACGCTGTGTTCCCACAATGTATGTTAGTCCATTAATCCATCAGATGTCATGTCATTTTATTGTACATTTCAGAGTGCTTTATGGAAAAGGGCAAAACTGTGTAAAAGGATTTAGAAATGTAACAATTTCTCCTTGAATACACACCATACACACACAACAGTAAGACACCTAACGTTTAGGAACTAAAGTTATTACATCATTCAGCCTTGCTGTTAAGGAAGCGGCCCCGTAATCAGAAGGTCGCTGGTTTGAATCCCGATCCGCCAAGGTGTCACTGAGTTGCCACTGAGCAAAGCACCGTCCCCACACACTGCGCCTGTCATAATAAATAGGGTGGTAGTAGCCTAGTGGGTAACACACTCGCCTATGAACCAGAAGACCCGGGTTCGAATCCCACTTACTACCATTGTGTCCCTGAGCAAGACACTTAACCCTGAGTTGCTCCAGGGAGACTGTCCCTGTAACTACTGATTGTAAGTCGCTCTGGATAAGGGTAAATGTAAATGTAAATGTAAATGTAATGTAAATGTCATGGCTGCCCACTGCTCACCAAGGGTGATGGTTAAAAGCAGAGGACACATTTCGTTGTGTCACCGTGTGCTGTGCTGCAGTGTTTCACATTGACAATCACATCACATTCACTTTCACTGACAGGTCTTGTGGGATGTTCCCGGACTGCAGTTTTCACCTTCAGAGGTCTAGCAGAGCCCGTGCCTCAGTAGATCAGGGCTGTACCTGTACAAAATAATGATCAGGATGTTAAGGCTAATTTGTGTAAACATTATTTAATCCCTTGCATAATTTCCAGTGAATCAAATACAATTAATTAACACACATATTTGTTAAGGGCTGAATTATTTGCAGCACTTATTCATAAATTCTAATCATTGTAGCCTCAGGAAACCTACATTAACATTCATGTTTCCTATTTCTGCCGATTTTTGGGAAAATGTGATTTATTCTAGTAAAAATTATTACAGCTGCCACTAGAGCTTCAGGGGGTACCCAGTCACAGCAATGTTGCTTAGAATTGTAATCCAAAGGCTTTCCCTGTGGCAGTGGGGACTGATGCTGCCAGCGCACCCCTGGTGCTACATCAGAACCCCACCCTGACCTTGTTCCTAATAAATATGACATCATCTCAAGTTGAATAATGGAAAACATTATTTTCATACCAGTTACTCAAAATGCAAGGCAGGAACAAAGTGAACCACATCATGAGTCAATGCTCGTAGGTTCTCATCAAATATTTTTGTTCGAGTATGTTATGTGGCACTGCCTGGATATATCATTGATCCTTTTGGAGAATAAAAGTGAGTTTAAGACTGTAATTTTTTATTCCTGCCTCTACCGCATCCATGCCTTGAAAATAATACAGCCATTCTTTCACTGCTGCCGCTCCGCTAATCAAACACAGATAATAAAATTCCCGAGCTTGCCACAGAAAGTCTGCATTACGCTGTCTGGAAATCACTGCTAATTTGCACAGATTAAGCACTGACTGTCGATCACTGTAACAGGAAATGTGTCCAGGCTGGGGAAATATTCTGATGAATATTCATTGTGGAGAGAAAGAGGGCTGGTGCTGGGGAAAAAAGAGCCTTACACTCCTCAAATGGAAGCAGTTGAAACGGCACAGAGTCTTAATCATGGAAATGGTCTTTGACAAGCTGCATATCATAATGTCTTCCTGCAGACAGGTCTTGTACAAACTCGCTCAATAAAAGACATCCAGCGGAGAGTTCAACAGCAACAGACCAAGGCTGCGGTCCCAACTGCCACCTCCTATAACGTAATAAAGGAGCCATGCGCAGCACTATATTAAAATGTCACCTTCCATACAAATATCATTTTATCGTCATACATGATCATATTCTTACACCGTGTACATCTGTGTTTCCATCTTCATAAGGGCCATTCACATTTCTTCACTTCCTGTGGACAGTTTTCACATCTGCGAACGTCATTATCACATATATTAGAAACCAGGGGGTAAAGACATGACAACAACTTTGTGGCCTTACACCTCACTGGGTCTGTCATAAGAGGTACTTAATTAAAGCCTCCATCCTACTTTGATGTCAACATGATGTCCCAGGAGCCCCATGATGCAGACCTTGGACGGCGCATCCAGAAACCAGCTCTGACAAACTGCAGAGCGAAATTTGGAGCCGAAGGCTGCAGGCCATGGCACCTCTGCCTGGGATCCTAACAAGGCCTCTGGACCATGTGAAGGCAGAGAGGCAGTGGAGGTGACCTTAACACTGGAGGGAGTGGAGCCATGCCAGAGCTAATGTCCACCACAGTGGCGGTAAATACATAAAGATCCAAGCACCATTTCAAATGCAGCAATGTCAGTATTAACCTAACCTCTGTTGGCCCGCTCACAGTTCATTGTGTGGTTGAGCTCAGGTGAAAAATGCATCCATGTCTTCCTTTTATCCTCAGTTACACTTCATTTTGTACACTCCAAACAGTCATTGTCCTTGAAAAAAAACGCCCATTATCATCTACAACATGCAGATTATCTCTGCTTACGTATGTACCCATTGTGATGGGTGACATTAGTGAACACTCCCCATGCACAACATCTTATAAAGTGTCAGCAAAACATGGTTCATGGTCTGAATTGACAGGACTTGCAAATGAAGATTTGATGTAGTTATGGGTGTGGTTGCCTAGCAATAGATAAGCAAATACAACATACAATAGAGTGAATGATATACAGTGCATCCGGGAAGTATTCACATCACTTTTTCCACATTTTGTTACAGCCTTATTGTGCTTGAATGGTAGAGTGTCCAGACGGAAGCCACCCCTTAGTAAAAAGCACATGGCAGCCCGCCTGGAGTTGCAAAGATCTCTCAGACCATGAGAAACAAAATTGTGTGGTTCACAGAACACTTTGGTGTGAATGCCAGGCGTCACATTTGGAGGAAACCATTCATCACTCATCACCAGGCCAATACCATCCTTACAGTGAAGCATGGTGGTGGCAGCATCATGCTGTGGGGATGTTTTTCAGCTGCATGAACTGGGAGACTAGTTAAGATAGAGGGGAAGATGACTGCAGCAATGTACAAAGACATCCTGTATTAAAACCTCTAAAAAAGTACTCTTGGTGATGGTTGATCTTTCAGCAGGACTACGACCCTAATCACACAGCCAAGATATTAAAGGAGTGGCTTCAGGCAAACTGTGAATGTCCCTGAGTGGCCCAGGCAGAGCCCCGAATCCAGTTGATTGGTCTAGCAGGTAAGAAAGCAGACCCGTAACCAGAAGGTTGCCAATTTGAATCCCGAGCTGCCAAGGCCCCCCTGAGGTGCCACAGTGGTGCCACTGACCTGCGTGCCTTTCATCACTGCCCACAGCTCACTAAGGGTGATGGGATGTGTGCTTTACAATGACAGTCACTTCATTTTCATATTAAAATGGCTGTGCACCAACGCTTCCCATCCAACCTGATGGCGCTTGAGAGATGCTACAAAGAGTAATGTGCCACACTGGCCAAGGATAGGTGTGCCAAACTTGTGGCACCATATTCAAAAAGACTTGAGGCTGTAATTACTGCTAAAAGGTACACACTTATGAATACTTGTAAATACATGTGTACATGTGATATGTGATTTCTCTTTTTTTTGTCGTTGTTTTAATAAATTTGCGAAAAACTCAAGTAAACTTTTTTCATGGTGTGATTATGGGATGTGTGTAGGATTCTGAGGAAATCGATTTGATCCATTTTGGAATAAGGTTGCAACATAATAAAATGTGGACAAAGTGATGCATTTAGACTCTTTCCGGATGCACTGTATATTAATACACAGTAAGCAGTCGTTCTTTCAGCAGACCACACCTGGAACACTTCTAATATATAAAAGATTAGAACTGCAGCATTGTTTGTGTCATAGTTATATAATGCATCATGATCTCAAGAAACACGCAAGTCATTTACACTAAAATCACATGCTTAAATCTGCCTGGTGGAATATGCCTTGTATGCATGGCTCCACAGTAATTTTGAATGGAGGAGGAGGACATTTCTCCTGGTGGAAACCAATGCTTGTGGTTGAATGCCTTGCTGAAGCTCCATTACAGGGTGGCCCCATATAAAACTATCTAATGCATTTCCTGGCACAGTGCAGGTAAAGTGACTAACGCTGTAGCCTAAAACAAGGCTTCATGTTTATTTGTGGTCTCTGCCAGTCAAACACACTGAGTGAGAGGTAATGGTCGTGTATTGAGATCAATGTGGGAGAAAAATATTCATAAAACGTCTCCCCATGAGAGCAAGGAGTACAAGGATGTGTATTACTGTAGCAACTTGCAAAAGATATATGATTCATGAAAATCTTAACCACAGTTAGTTCCGATCTTACATATCTGTTGTCGGTATGACATTGATAGGTAACTGCTGAATCACAGCTAAAAAAGAAGCAATTTAATTGCGGGAGAAAAAAAAAAAAAGAAGTTGTACATTTCAGGTTTCATATTTCTGCTATATGTTCAGTACATGTGAACAGGCTCTGATTATCAAAGTTTAAAAGAACATGTTTTACAGTTAATCCAGTAGACAGAAGAAGCTCAGTTTGTTCATCTGTTCTAGTCTCTCATGCACACACACACACACACACACAAAAGCAAAAAACAATATCTACAATATCAAATTTTTATAAAATGTAAAAATGTTCAGCATGTATATTGTGTATAAATATTACCGCAGCAATACATCTGCTGTTAACACTAATTATTATTTACATATATATTGTATGTAAATGAAGAGAAGACGATATTGAGAAGCAAAATATATAAGTCTTTATTGCAAAGCAAACAATAAAGGGCAACGATCCAGCAGTCTTGGAACATAAAGCACATGTATTACAGCCCCAAAAGCTAATGAAAAAATAATCAACTAAAGTTATAAAAACATAACCGCTTGCATCAGTCAGCATCCTATATAAGCACACCCCTCATCCAAAGTACTAAACTTACAATAGGCATAAAAGTTTTAAAAGATATTTTTTAAAAGTTTGTTTTTCCTTATTATTTTTCTGCAAACTGTATTTGATCATTGATGCTCCTACCTGTACCTGTGACATTCCAAAAAGATCAAAAGGTAAGGCACTGCATCTTTATTTTGGAAAATATCTGGTTATGATCATGCCTGGAAGACAAAGCAACCAAAATAAACCAAAAACCAAAAGGTTGTGTTTTTTTCCACTCACCTTTGAATGACAAACATTTGACTCCACATTCCCACATAGAAAGATTGACTATACTGTTCCAAAATAATATAACATAGCAGGGGTTCTCCATCATGTTTGGTGTTATGGTGCAGTAAAATTAAACACTTATTAGAAAAGCAGATCGTAGGCTTAAATGAAAAAAAAGCACCAGCAGCGTGTGCTTTAGTAATGACAAAATGAACAAGAAGAGTGACATTGTTTAACTGACTGCAATAATATGATAATAAATTGTAAAAAAAGTAATTTTTGAAGCATAATGGAAACATATGAGTAATATTGGGGGGACATGACAGATTTGCTGGTGTGCATAATGATTATTTGAGAGGATGTAGTGAACTTTATGCAGGCTATTCCAGTAGCACCATCCACGTCACTGTGTGAGAGAGCAGGAAGCAGCAGCTCTCTGAGTCATTCATTACCTGACTGTTCCCACACAGGTCCTGAAATGACAGTGAAAAGTCAGGTAAAATAGCATAACATTTAGAACTGGAGCAGAGGGTAAACAGGTCAGCAGAATACCTCAGTAGGTTCACTAAGACAAACAAAAATCTGCTGAGATTTACGGAAAGTTTGATCCCTAAAATCTGAATGCATAAAATCCACCCAATACAGACTTTCTGTGGGTGGAGTCTTGCAGTAAAGAGAAGTTCAGTTCAAAGTAAAAAAGTTCAGTCATTCAGGGTTAAAGTAAATCTGAAATATAGAATAATACAAAGGTATACTCCATAGATTATATTTACAGTAACATAGTTTATTAAGACTGTCAAATAGAACACATGCTTGAGGCATGTGGCGATTGCCAGAACTCAAAACATCAAACAGAAACTCAAGTTCATGTTCAGGTCCACGAAAATGCCGTCCCTTCCGAAGGGGCGGAAAACTAGGGTATTTATGCGCTGTCAGGATTGGCCACCAGTGATTAGCACAGCTGCAGGCAATCCTGACAACGTGTTTGTATTTTTCAGCTCCTGACAACCGTCACAAGCCTCCTTGGTTTGGTTGTTTCTTCTTTTGAGTTTAGGCAGTTGTGTCATTTTGATCTCACTTCACCAGCCAAGTGGCATGACAGTCTCCTACATGTATATTAATCTACCAATCAAGCATTCCGTCTATCTAGGGGTTGGCATACCAGAATCATTGATATTCAGAGTGTTTGAACAAAAGGTCGCTGACTGCAACACACACTTGTTTATCATATCCGCACTGTAAAAAAGGGAATGCTCCCTTTTTTAGTTAACTTAAATGAGTCATTTAGGTTTTGCTTAATATTCAAACTTTTCCTAGAAAATACATGAGCATGTAAGAATGTTTTAATAATGATTCAATGCAAAATTACGTTTGATCAGCTTAATAAAATCATTTGTTTGTTTGAAATAATGCAAAAGATTTAGGAAATCCTAATTCAAATGAATCATGAGGAACCAATGTCCTTTTTTCAATTAAGTAAATTAATTGAATAATTTTTTCAGTGCAGTATGTCAAGGGTCTCAGGGACGTATGATTGGTTATTAGGCATGTATAATAATGCACAGGTACTTCAAGTCAGATTGGATGCACAATGTAGGAAAAACAAACTCTGTAACCATGGAAACCATAGAAGCATAGCATGCTTGACAACCAAGGCAAATATTGTGTAGTTATAAATATATATGCTGGCACAAAAGCATGGGCAAAAAAAGTTGTCTGTTGCACTTAGCATAATAAAACCACAAAGATCCGCCTCAGGTGCAGAACACCCTTGAGACAATGTCATTCAGATCACACGTGGCAAACATCTGCTGATACAAACCGTCCATGATAGTGCAGTGGTAAAAGCGGTTTATTAGCAAATAGGACGACTTTCAGCTGCCGTCAAGCTAATGCAAAGAAGCAGCGGTACCGCAGCGTCAATGAGGAGATTTATTCATATTCCCCTCCCTTTACCATGGCCCAAGGTAATCTACATAAAAGGTATGAGTAATTTGCTCATGAAGTAACCACTGTGTAAATCACGGAGGTGAGGAAGCAGGTCGTCCTCTCAAGGAAATGCCTTTGCCTTTACAAAAATAGCCAAATGACTCAGCAAAAACACTCTTGATCAAAATTCTGTAGCGTGGGCCAGATCGAGAGGGGTTGTGGGGAAGGTCCGGTCCCCTCCCACTTACCATCACGCTGGGTTTACTATAAGAGCAGGCAGGGGGGAGGGTGGTGTAAAAGGGAAGGAGCTGTAGCTAAACAGTCAGCAAGCAGAGGAGACGGTGCTGGATTCATTCACGAAATGAATAGCTCTCTGACTAAATTAAATTTTGGCTGGAATTAAATGATGGGAGGCGGTCGCTGCACCAGATCACAGTTGGAAGGCAATATTGCTAAAAGCCTTTTAGTGGATTAATGCGCTGTTTTCCACTATGCCTTTTTTTATTCTTTTATTCCCTGCCCAGGTATTCATAAACTACGGTATTCCTCTGCGATGACATTCAGCGGGTGGGAAACTGGGTGTGGGCAAAAGAGGAAAAGAAGAGACCAAACCAGAAGTACTGAGAAATGAAATACACTCATACACATACTCAAACACATACAAATTGTTATCTGAATTAAAATATATTTCAATACAAGGGTTCAGTGGCCTGCAAGTTGGCATTGCGGTAATAATATTCCAAATAATGTTAATTTCGTAAGCCCATGAGACATACAGTCTCATTTTTGTGGAAATGTTACAGCCTTAATAAATTATTTTTTTTCCTCTGAATTCTACATGACATGAAAAAACCGATATCAGTTTGTGGACATCAATGGTGTTTCGTCTTCACATAGTAAAGTAGAGTTTGGTGTTCCACAAGGTTCTGTCCTAGGTCCGTTACTTTTTTCTCTATACATGTTACCTTTAGGCGACGTAATCCGCAAACACTGTATTAGCTTTCATTGCTAGACAGTGGATGCTCACCAACTTTCTCCTGTTAAACCCTGACAAGACAGAAACGCTATTAATCGGGCCTCAAGCAGCCAGGCATAAACTGGCTGACTACACAATAACCCTGGATAGCCTTTCTGTCTCACCGAGTATTGAAGTGAAGGATCTAGGTGTCATCATTGATGCAGGTCTCTCATTCAGTTCGCACGTAGATAATGTCACTAGAATAGCATTCTTTCACCTTAGAAATATTGCGAAAATAAGAAATATAATTTCAATGCATGATGCAGAAAAGTTGGTCCATGCATTTATTACATCAAGGTTAGATTACTGCAATGCATTATTGTCTGGATGCTCTAGTAGGTGCATGAGTAAACTCCTACTAGTACAGAATGCTGCAGCCAGAGTTCTAACCAGAACCAGGAAATTTGACCACATCACCCCAGTCTTATAATCACTGCACTGGTTATCCATCAAATTTAGGATTGACTACAAAATCCTACTTTTAAGCTCTAAATGGTCTCGCCCCACAGTACCTGAGTGAACTTTTGGTTCCTTACGAACCGCCACGCCCCCTTCGATCAATGGGTGCGGGGTCACTATTGGTACCAAAGGTGCAGAAGGTCACAGCTGGGAGCAGATCCTTCTCCTATAGAGCTCCGCAGTTGTGGAACAGCTTGCCTGTCAGTGTCCGGGATTCAGACACAGTCTCAGTGTTTAAATCCAATCTCAAAACCTATCTGTTTTCTCTGGCTTTTTGCTAAAGTCCTAGACCCTCATTTCACTTGATTTTGACGCAGTGTCAATTATAAAGTCCAGTTTATCACAGAGTCCCCCTGTTAGACACAGACAAAGTTAAATTCACCAGTTAGGCTGTCCTAGTTAGGGTACCGGGCCACTGTAGCACCAATATACCATTATAACCACATATTTCAGTATCGGTCGTACAGTGCAACCGTCTGCCGCTGCTTCTGTTTGTTTTTCTCCGAGACACGGAATCAAGCGCCCAGACTACTGGCAGACCCCAGTGATCAGACCAGCAAATAAATCCTGGTTCCTGACAACTGCTTTAAAAGGACAAAACATGAAACAAACCAGAGGGCCACCACAGCCACCACCACCGTTACAACTACAGCTTTAGGGATCTTCAAATGGACCAGTAACATCATTACGGACACGTAATCTAGACCATGACACTGAATACATCCTGGACTTCTCCAACCCTACAACTGTAGGACTTTATATCATATCCAACCCTGCACTGACACCATTTGCAGGCTCACACTACCCTGGAAGGGGGTCCCTCTCTGTATCACTCCTTCCCAAGGTTTCTTCCTTTATTTTTTTTCTCTCTCCTAGAGTTTTTTTGTGTGGAGTTTTTCCTTGTGTGCAGAAGGGTCAAGTGTGGGGGGTGTCAACTGTAGGGCCTGTCAAAGCCCATTGAGACATACTGTATGTGATTTTGGGCTATATAAGAAATAAATGTTGTTGTTGTTGTTCATTCCTCGTCATTGCTTGTCACTCTTCGTCCTCCTCTCCGTTCACCCGCCGCGTCATGCCCGCATGGACGTGACAAGAGCCAGAACATTCTGGTCGCTGCTAGAAAATTTTCAACCTGAACGTCAACCAGTTGGCTGCTGGTTTTGTAGGACCAGCAGAATCATGCAACTGCCCCTAAACTAGCGATCTTCCCACGCTCTAGCTAAAATCGGTGTCCTTAAAGTGCAGCCTGTAGTCTTCATTTCCTTTCAGGTGATGTGATTCAAGGACTTATCAAGTCAATGCTGCTGCCAAGGCGGCATTAACTTTCTCTGATCAGGGATTGTATGAAAGGCAAATTAAGCCTTGTCCTTTGTCGAAACGCAGCAGTGAAGGATACGAGAGCTTTCAATTATTGATCCACATCTATCGATCAAACAAAAAAAAGGCACATTTGTTTTGCTTTAGTTTTCTTTGCTTTCCAGTCTTGTAAACATAACTCATTAAAATTGCTGTAAAATGTGTGGAATCAAAAAATGTAATTCAATTCAGGATCAGTTTCTTTTGGCTTAGGAGGTATGAAAAGAAAAGAATTATGTATAATCAGAATTTTACAGTATTTTGAAATGCAATCACAATAACTCTTGATCTTGCAGTAATGCAGTATGTAAAATTTGATCTTGCAACTAAATGGAAAATAAAAAACATTTAGAAATATTTCTGAATGCATCCATTAGATGAAATAAAAATAGGAGTTATTACAGTTATTACAGATAATGCACTTCCTCAGATGGTGCTGACAGATGAAGCACCCCACTTGAAGATCAACAGAAGGCTGGAGGCTTGACTGCTTTTGTGCAAGTGACTTTGCAAGTAAGTGTATTAACAAGTGCTCAACATAGTCAGCTTCAGCGATTATCTTGTAAAAATACAAATTCAAATGATTTCCTTGGGCTTTGAAAAATTTGGTTGAAAATTAAGTTCTGACCTGCATTCCTAAATTAGATTTAAATTTAATGGTTTCCAATTACCACTCTAGGGGCAGTTTAATTATGGCAAATGACAAAATTAAATATTTACTAACCAAAACACCGGTGTGCCTCAGTCTGTGTGTTTCCACATGAGAAAAAGCACTGTGGAGAGTTTTATACTGAATTATGTCTGCTTATTAAATAAGTGTTTTTTAAATAAGTTTTTTCTATTCAATTACTGTCCTTCAAAACTTCATAAGTTTGCTAATACATACTTTCAACAGCATATTCATTATCAGGTTAATTACAGTTAAAATACATTTCAATTCCACTTATGATATATGAGGGCATGCAAGAATGTTTCATGCACTCCAGAGATGGTGGAAGCTCTACCAGTCTTGTTAAAACAGCTGGAGAAGCTAACTTGATGCCACATGTCAGCACTGTCTCGACTTTTCCGGTTTATGTGGAGTCTGTTTAAAGGAGGCCCATTTGGAGCTGTCAGTGTTCCAGTCTATATGATGTGAGTATTCAGCTTGATCTCCCACTTATGGAAAAAGTGGAAAAGTGACATTCTTGTAAATTAAGTGAATGCTTAAACTGATTATGGGAGCGTGAAAGTGTCACGACTACGGACTTACGGGGGAAGGAAGCGCAGAGGTCTGACATGCTGGGAAGGGGTTTTTATTAATAAACAAACACTAAACACAAATAAAGACGGGCGCGGTGGCCGAAAACTATTTAACTTAAACAAAGAACGTAAACTAACCCGTAGGCGTGTGGCGATTGCCAGAACTCAAAACACATGAAAACTAAACAAGGTCAAGTTCGTGCAGCGAGTTCACGAAAATGCCAGCGACCCCGAACGGGCGGAAACTTCCGGCATTTATGGGGCGTCAGGATTGAGTTCCGGTGTGGAGCCCAGCTGCAGGCAATCCTGACAGAGCCCCCCCTCCAAGGGCTACGTCCTCGGAGCCCCAACAGTACCATCAGTGGAGGCGGCGGGGCGGACGGCGGCAACCACAGGGCTCCTGCCCTGCTGTATCCTCCACTTGGAGGACCCGGTCCCTCGGGCTGGCTCCCCGGCGTGGTCAGGCGTGGCGGCCCCGGTCCCTCGGGCTGGCTCCCCGGCGTGGTCAGGCGTGGCGGCCCCGGTCCCTCGGGCTGGCTCCCGGCGTGGTCAGGGGGCCCGGTCTGGGCTGGCTCCCGGCGTGGTCAGGGTGGCGGCCGGTCCCTCGGGCTGGCTCCCCGGCGTGGTCAGGCGTGGCGGCCCCGGTCCCTCGGGCTGGCTCCCCGGCGTGGTCAGGCGTGGCGGCCCCGGTCCCTCGGGCTGGCTCCCCGGCGTGGTCAGGCGTGGCGGCCCCGGTCCCTCGGGCTGGCTCCCCGGCGTGGTCAGGCGTGGCGGCCCCGGTGCCTCGGGCTGGCTCCCCGGCGTGGTCAGGCGTGGCGGCCCCGGTGCCTCGGCCTGGCTCCCCGGCGTGGTCCCGCTTGGCGGCCCCGGACCCTCGGCCTGGCTCCCCGGCGTGGTCCCGCTTGGCGGCCCCGGACCCTCGGCCTGGCTCCCCGGCGTGGTCCCGCTTGGCGGCCCCGGACCCTCGGCCTGGCTCCCCGGCGTGGTCCCGCTTGGCGGCCCCGGACCCTCGGCCTGGCTCCCCGGCGTGGTCCCGCTTGGCGGCCCCGGACTCTCGTACCTGCACACAATAATCAGGGCCGATCCATCTGGGTACGTGTGGGCCCTGTCTCCACACGTCCCCTCTGACACGTCTTGTGTCACCCCCTGCACCGCGCAGGGAGATTGTCCCAGAGCCTCCGGCGACTGTTCCAGGCACCCCAGGCTGGTGCCTTCTGGGACTATGCAGCCCCTCTCGCTGCACGGCCCTGGTGCCAAGGGGGGGGCATTGCCAGACCATCCGGCTAGCCCCTTCTGCGTCCGTTGGGACAAGCAGGCCCTCTTCCTGCCTGTCCCAGCTGGGTCCTCATGCCTACCCGGGGGCTCTATGGCGCTCCGCCCCTCTGGAGGCAGACGCAGGCCCATGCCTGGCCCGCCCTCCTCACTGGCTACCGGAGGACCCAGCTCCATCGCTTCCCCACCTCCCCTCCCCTCAGGAGGAGTCCCCAACCCGAACTGCACCCCCCCAAAAAATTCTTTGGGGGAGCACCCCCCCCCGGCTGGACTTAGGGGTACCTTGGGGCTTGTCCACCTCGCCTTGGACCAGCACATTCGGGTCAGGAACCTCCTCCCTGGGGTTCGGCTCCGCGGCTGGGTCGCCATCTGGTGGACACAAAGAGGGGAAGTGGGGGCGACATACGGACACATAAACCACGCACACACACACAGACAGAGACAGACAGAAGAGAGGGTCGTCTAGTTCCCTCTCTGAGCACTCCGGGACCTCCTCAGGGGGCACAGCCAGGATCTCGGGAGGCGCGACCTTCTCGTCGCCCGCCAGTGCTTGGTCTTCTTGCCCCGGATCCTGACTGGCGCTGGATGTGGTGGAGGGGCAGAGTTCGATCCCTGGCTCAGGCTCTGGCCGATCAAACTCCGCCCTCAGTCTCTGCTGGAAGTCCCGAAAACTCCTGTCGGTCTCTCCCTGCTGCCAGGCAGCGTCGCTGGAGATGGTGGTGGGCGTGTGGCGTGGGGGGTGGTGGACGTCTTCTCCAGCATGCGGGGGCGCTGGTGATGCGCTGCCGTTCAGCTGGGGAACGTCCGAGCAGAGGGAAGGCGGGTCGGCGACTGGAACTGGGAGGGCATCTTCCCTGTGAGGCAGTTCCGACAGTGCAGTTGCTGGTTGGCGACCTCCTGTCGCCCTGTTCCACCAGCTTACGCCCGCATCGCTGTCCTCCTCCTCACTGTTGTCGCACCTCTGGGACTGACGTGGGTTTCCACGGACCTCGCAACGGACGGGCACGATGGGCGGAGCCATCCCGGCACCGACTGCCCAATCGGCGTCATCCTCGTGTTGGTCCGTGTCGACCTCATACCCTCGGAAGTCACGTGGATCTTCACGGATGTCGCGACAATCTCGGACGCGCGCGCTGGGTGGAGCCATCCCGGCCCCGACTGCCCAACGAAAATCCACGTCATTGTCGCTTTCGTCATCCGTGTCCTCCCACCTGTGACTCCGAGGGTCGTCCACCCTGCGGACATCCTGGACCCAGGGTGCGATCAACTCCCAGGGACAGTACTCTGGCCATTCGGGCTGGAGGCTGCCCATCCCCTCGCTGGAGGAACGCCGCCGTTGTTGTCGCTTCTCACCCCCCTGGAAGTGACGTGGGTCCCCACGGACCTTGCGACGATCGCAGACTGGCGCGATGGGCGGAGCCCAACTCTCGTCTCCCGTGCTCTCGTCGTCGTCCGTGTCGTCCCAGTCCACGGGGAGCCTTGCCAGTAGAGCGCAGAGTTCTTGGCTCGACATGCCGAAGATCGTGGGGGTCGCATCTTCTGCGCTCGCTGCCCACGTCACTTCCTCGCTGCTGCCGACGCCAACGTCCTCGCTCCGCCCACTCACCCGCCGACGTTGTCGCTTCCGGGTTTCGCGGAGTTTCCCGGGGGTGACGTCATCACGCGGCGCCGCGTACCACGGCTTCTCGGGGAGAAAACGCTCCACCAGAACGGGCGGCGCGTCTCTCCCCTGGCGTCCGCGTTCGCCGCGCCGCGCTGCGTCCTTCGCGGCGTTTCTTCTCCTCTGTTTTTTACCTCTGCGCTTTTGGGTGGGTCGCTGGCATTCTGTCACGACTACGGACTTACGGGGGAAGGAAGCGCAGAGGTCTGACATGCTGGGAAGGGGTTTTTATTAATAAACAAACACTAAACACAAATAAAGACGGGCGCGGTGGCCGAAAACTATTTAACTTAAACAAAGAACGTAAACTAACCCGTAGGCGTGTGGCGATTGCCAGAACTCAAAACACATGAAAACTAAACAAGGTCAAGTTCGTGCAGCGAGTTCACGAAAATGCCAGCGACCCCGAACGGGCGGAAACTTCCGGCATTTATGGGGCGTCAGGATTGAGTTCCGGTGTGGAGCCCAGCTGCAGGCAATCCTGACAGAAAGTGTAAAACTATCCTGCTCTAATGCCACTCTTTTCCATGCCCTTATGACTACTGTGATAATGATGAATAGTAATGAGTATAATTTTATGTATTAACCAATAATCTAAATGCATATAAGAAAAATTGAACAAATGTAACAGAACACTTTGAATGGATTAAAATTGAGGACAGCATTTAAAAACATTTGAACTCAAAACTATCCATTCAAAAAGCACTAGGTTTAAAAATCCATGGATGGGAAACTGATCATTGATATTTAGTTATGCACTGTGAGGTTTCTGCATTGTCATGGTAGAAAATATGTAACAAATAAGGTACAAGTCTGTAATTACCATGTAACAAGACTTATTTGAAATAGATCTACACCAACATCTATATGTGTCCCATTCAATCATTTTTCTCCCTGTTCCAAGGGAGAACGAGCCAGGAGATGATAGCAGGCAGTGGTGGCCTAAGGAAGTGGACTAAAAACTGAAGGGTTGCGGGAAATGTGTTCACTCTCTGAATGTGTGAGAAAATGTTATACTAAAGTAGAAGAATGAACACATACACACATTTCATTACATCTACCAAAATGAATGGCGGTCTCCAGAATCAGCAAGAAAACTAACTCTGTCACAGTCGTTTTGTCTGGACACAATTGTTCCAGCAGCATATGTAGCCTTGAAATCCTGTGCTGTGTTAGCCCCATGTTCCATGGAACCTCTCTAGGACTTAGAGACTCGCAGCATCATTTCTCCATTGCTCCATCCAGGCCTCCGAACAAGGGTATGGGGAGAAAAAAACAGGTGTTTTTATGCTCTACCTGTTGCTGTATCAGAAACCGTGTGTCAAGTGCCGGAGCCCTGAACCCTGAACAGTACTGGCGTGCAAGGCCATGCTTGTCAGCCACTACAGATGTGCTTTTCTGTCCTCATCCACCCTGAGTGTTTAGTTAAGACTTTTTAGACAAGCGTGGCTAATAAGGCCTCATCAGCTGAAATTACAGCCTGCTCTGCCAAGCAGATCCTTTCCAATCACCCACTGGCAACAAGGAAAAGCACTTGGACACAAGCCACCACTCCATCTCCCTGTCTGGTGCTAAACTCATGCAACGTTTAAGTGTGTCATAAGTGTGTGTGTGTGTGTGAGTGCATATAATGGGTGAAAAGTGAAGACAGATCGGACAGTTTTTTTTTCCTTCAGCAGGAATTTAATTGATTAATATTAACTGTGGTGACCAAACCAATTATGGCTGTCAGAATTGTCACAGTGTTTTCAAAGGCAACATCAGATGTGAAGCCGCATTAAAAGCAGTGTTTCTCAGTGCCAGTCGAACCCACACTACTTACAACCTACTGGCTTCATCATCGGCCCATTAGGAAACTCCCGAGGCTAATTAAGGTCAGACTGAAGTGAACTTTTTGGCACCTGCTACTCCAGGAGCTGGATAAAGAGACACATCCTTTCACGGTAACACAGACAGGAAGTCTAATCAAATTGTTATTGTCACTGAATACCGAAAATTGTAGACCAGGCCATGTCTATTGATGACATATTGTTGGGCTACAGAGCCACTCTGGAGCGTTAAGGTACACTTGTACAAAGTGTTCATTGCAAAATATCTCAAAGGACAAAATCAAGTCTGCTTCTGCATTTTGCTTTTTGGTATAATAAAGAATAATTTTAATAGCAAAGCAGGCTGAGACGGCATCCTCTTGACAGGGTGCAGAGGAACAGTGAGGAATACCTGGCGGGAAAGGCCGCCTGATGACCGGGGAGCCTGGCCACGCCCTGTTGAACTTTTGACCCTAATTATGTTCACCCATGTTTTTTTTTTCTCTCATTAATTACCAATAATGGTGTTCGCCTTTGCTTGCCTTTAAATATGGCCACCTCAAGTCGTGTCTTCACACTGTGAAGTTTTGTGTACGTACGAATTGCGGCGCCTTGGCCAGTGCGTGTAACCCTGACAAACAGAAACAGTTGTCTTCACCTGTCATTTTCTGTATAAATGCCTCCCTTTCATGCCCAGATCCAGGTGTTAAAGTTGCTAAATATAAATGACATTGCGCATTGTATCCCTTTCGAAGACTGTGGCCGTTTTAATTTTGCATTCAGTTTGTAAAAGAAAGACGATACGGCATCAAACCCTTGTGCTTTACCTCCTCATTTACCTACAAGTGCGGCAGGTGTGCGCCTGCTTTCAAATGGAAAAAGCATGATGGACCCCGAAAGCTGAAAAATCTACAAAACAGTGTATGTGATTTCAGACATTAGCAAATATGAACCCTATGCTGGTGTGTTTTGCTTTTTATTGCTTTATGTTAAAAGTCAAAGTGTCATAATCATTCAATGAATTTTAATCTATTAATAAAGTTTGAAATACCAATACTAGTGTTCAATATGGCTGCAAAGGTACTCTGTCAACCCTGCATGACCCAATGAATGACTCGATATGTTCAGACAGGAAATAAGTTCCTTACTTTTCCTCTTCTATACAAAAAAGAAAATACAAGCACAGCTCATTACAAGCCGCCCGGTCCAAGTGTGGCAACATACCTCGACTAAAAAAAATCATAAATAAGTGCAGGCTACTAGCTGCGCCCCACCACATTTCACATCTGTCACAAACCATCTGTTACAAACTGCCTATCGAAACTCTCTTTTGAACACTGACATGCCAGACTAACTTCCAAGAGGAACCAATCCCTCCAGGCACTCTCCCTCTGCCATGATGCTCCACTGAATCCATAACTTTGGTCCTCGAGGTTAAATAAAAGCCGGCCTTCACTGAAATCTCGATCATTTCAGGGAGCCGATATCAATATGCGGGAAGCTCCCGTAACTTGAGAAGACTGGAAGACTTGAGAAGTCAGTGAACAGACCAGCTGTGGCACTTCAAACAGAAGAAAATAACCTGCACATTGTTCTCTCTACACACAAAACATGTACCGAAAAAACGAAGCAGAACCATGGCCCAAGCCCAACAGTACAGACTGTACCGTGGGATAAATGCACCCCTAGTGTTTTAGCTTTTAACTGATCTCACTCTTTATTACTCACACACACAGACAATGTCAGCACTGATGAAAGAATTTCTCTAATATTGCAGATTCATGTATGATCAAACCAGCTCCACCGAGAATTGCTTTTTTTAAAATGTCACTTTTATTTCTCTTGGTTTTTTTATGCATGCATTCATATTTGCCATTAATTCTCACCAACCAACATGTTGGGAGCTATGAATAATTTACCCTAATATACGTACACTGCATCAAAACAACAGCAGATTGGATTGATGCCCCTGTGATGGTTGTTATGGAAATGGCGATGTGAATAATTCACATGCGGCTGGATGCCGGGCACAGCAACGCTCTGCTTAGTCTCAACACCACACAAGTGCTTTCACTGGTACCAGTGACATGGATAATAATGAGTGTAACCCTCTCTTAGTCAGTACAGCAGGATGATAGGCCTCAAAATGTACTTATATTTCTGTACGATAGATATTTATGGTGATATGTAGACATAGCTTTATAAGAACATGTTTTATTTTGGCAATAACACTGTAAATTCTAGTTTCAAAACGACAAGATTTCTCTGCCCACATTCTTCAGTAACATACCTAATTCTAGAAAATATTCAGTAAATTCTGCATACAGCTTGAAAAGCCATTAATCACACCAAAGACTGGTTATTGAATAGAAATCTAGTCTCTGCGCTAAAGGCTGAGCCTTTCAAGCCGAGAAGAAGACAGCCTTCATTAAAGGCCATCATTTGAGAGACGCAGAGGAGCAGGTCACAGCACCAGAACTAAAGTTAGAGCCCCGCAGCTATTCAGAGAGAAAGGCATAATTATACAGGCTGTCCGCTCCAGCACAAGCGCTTCTTGCTTACTGCCCTCTGCCTAATTGCCTCTCTGAACCATTTGCATGGCCGTAAAAACATAAAAAAAACGACATTTGAGAGCCACACTGCTCAGGCAGTTTATTGCTGCTCCCAACACTGGTCGGGTGTGTTTTGTGTGAAAAAAGTAGAATGGCCTGAAACCCAGCAGAGATGTGGGTCTGCTCCGTAAACTTCAACAGAGTTTCTTGGGTCAGCAAACGTCATGAATTAATTTACAAGAAAATTGTGAAGGAAACGAAACTATCACTTGTGGGGTCAATTTACTGGTGTGCTGATAGGGAGGAGTCAGTGTATATTAATAAAAATTAAGTGATCACCAACAAGTAAAGTTTTGATCCCTCCTGACAAGGGCCCATCTACATGGTGAATTGAAAGTGAAGTGATTGTGACACATAGCAAGCATAGCACACGGTGCACACAACGAAATGTGTCCTCTGCTTTTAACCCATGAAAGGCGCCTGTGTGTGAGCAGTGTGTGGGGACAGTGCTTTGCTCAGTGGCCCCTTATCAGCTCGCGATTCGAACAGGCAACCTTCTGATTACGGGTCCGCTTCCTTACCCTCTAGGCCACCACTCCCAAGGCACAGATGGGACCTGGACTCTCTTTTAAGTTTCCATTTTCCACACTCCCTTGTCGTTCATTGACCCCATGTGTGCTGCTTGTGTTTTGTGTGCTTCCAACCAGTGTTTTTGGGTTTCTTTTCCTCTCAATCGAAACACGTGGCATGACACACTAACATGCTCCTCCCATTTTAAACGTCATTACTTTTGGAAATACTTTGGTAATACACAAGGAAAAAGGGCTGAGTGTGTTCGTTCCTCATCTCCAAGATAGCAGCAAGATATGCTGCTGCAGCGAATAATAAAACAAACCCCATCCACTTTTGAGCTTCACATGCCAGAACACGCGTCTTTATTATTATGCCAACACTTTTTGGGGTCGCTCGGAGTGAAACCAGTTCAAAGGACGCACCTCCACCTGTCTGTTTCATGTCCATATTAGCCTGGAGAGAAAGGGGTGTGGTGATCCCAGGCACATGTAGACAGTATTTTGTGTTTGGGGGGAGAACTTGACTTTGACCTTCAGATTTCAGCTCTCTGTTCTTTCAAGGAAGCATGAATGTAATTTCGGACTGGGAGCTTCTCCTCTCCTTCCTTTGATCTTCGCCTCTTGACTTGCACAAAGCGAGGGGGGTTGGTGGTGGTGGGGTAGCAGAAGGGGAAAGAGCTGTGAGAGCACAACTAATAGCTGTTTGGTTAAAAAAAAAGTTTTGAAAAAAGAACTGTTTTACAATGAATTGCTCCAGCAAAGCCAGATTCAGCTTCACAAGTCCACAAAGTCAGTGAGTATGACACATGCAAATACATCATCCATACGTGCTGGCCTTTTAATACACTAGTCACTGCAGTTTGGCATAAATGTGGAAACTGCATTGTTTGGGCAGGTCTATTTAAGTGCAGGGTGTTCAGATGTTATCTAATACCACTTTGCGGTTTCACTGCAAAACATTGCGTTGCATTTAATTAATAATGCATCAGCATTTTTGTGCATCTGATGTCTTTGGGGTCGGTAATGACTCATCTCTGTACCAAGGGTGATCAACATAGAGATACCGCTGTAGCCAGTATCTCTATGTGAGCGGGGATTTTGGCTGAGAGTTCTAAAAATGCGAGGTGGAGCATGACACAATCAATACATCAAGTGCTCCAAACCTAGTAGGTGTAAAAATGCACTTAAATATCTGAGAAATTCCCTACCATTTGACTGAATCAATAGAAGGAAATGTTATTGTTCAATTTTTCAATTTTCACAAGTTATTCTGATAAAGTTCCGAATTTAGCCGGTAACCACAATAAATTCAGAATATAAGCGGACAGCTCTTTTTGGCCTCAGCTCTCTCGCTCTCACTCCATGTCCCTGGTGTGCCTCAGTCTGCCAGGCCCTGATTGACACATCTGTCAGTCGGAGGTTGGACAGGGCTGTGACCGCTGCTCCCAGAGGTGGGTCTCCATCTCGTGCTCACTGGTAGGACTGGGGCAGAGGGGGTTGGATGAACAGGGAAGTGGGCCGTGAGGTGGGGGTCCAGCGTGCAGACAGAAAATCGTTGCATTGCCCAGAAAGTGTAGGCAGACCCTCCTCAGGGAGCAGACCACTTCACACTCCTGTCACAAGCACTACAGACACCACACCCTGATGGAGTAACATCCAGTGCTCACACGCTGACAGCAACCGTGAGTCAAGAAATCTAACAAACTTCATTATTACATACGTCCTCTCTCAAACACACAAGCAGTAGTGAGGAAGCCTCACACATGCCATAAATTAGCTCGTGTATGAAAATAAACACCTTTATGCCTTTGCAATGCAGTACCATAAAACACGGTGCTCCAAAAACGACGTAAAATTTACAGATAACTACTCTCTCTTGACGGCCACACAAACATGCAATGCTATTAATCCAATCATGCTACAGTTATCATACCATTTCCGAGTCAGTTGCCATGGAAGCCATTATTTTATTAAGGCTAATAAAAGGAGAATCATGAAAGTGAAGTGATGCACCCGAAATTAAACCCTAAATAGGATTATTTACAGCACGTTATCCTGCAGTGGACCCAGAACTCAAAGTAAAAATAAAATCATTGTATATTAAATAAATACTAATGCACATCACAAAACCTGCCTGAGAGTCTTTGAATTTGGTTTTGTAAAGACAGATAATGAAGGTCAGCACCCATCAAGACACATCATCAAAATAAGTGCTCAACTTTGCTTTGTCCTGAAATTACTCCAATGAAGGTCAGATTTGTACACAGCCAGAATTGTACTTGGGTACTCTGGTATAGTGCATCGGACTGTAGCTTTACTCTGGGGATTGGACAGAAAGAGCATGTTTACCAAGGTCCAGCCGGGCTTCCTTCTGACACCTGAAGAATAGAAAACACTCCTCCTCTGTTCTCTGATGGGTTGGGATGACTGCAAAGTAATGAACTCCTCTGGGGCTGTTCCAAATAATGGCCTCAGAACTCTGGCTCATTTCTGACAAGTCATTTAAACAAAGATGGTGACAGAGAGAGAGAGTGGGAGCTAAACATAGATGACAGACTATGAGAAGTAATGCTTTTGTTTTTTTCAACACACGTTATTTATTACAGAGTCACTTCTGAAATGACCAACGCCAGATCATTTTATCCTTGTTTTCCCTAAAATCATGCAGATTACCTTCACCACGAGGTTACTCCGAACATGTCTCCTGGTGTAATTAATGTAATGAGATGAGAATCATGGAGCATAGCCAGGAAAAGTCAGCTCCTATAGCTATATTTAAAACCACTACTGGCATACATGCATATCTGCACCAATTAATTTCAATTCTGCCCAGGAAATGCCCCCACACGAAGCTGCAAGATTTGATTTAAGGTCACCTATTTGTTACGAATACAATGAAATGGTACCCAGCAAACACTGTTTTTATTCATCAGGCTTTCTTCCTAAGCAGCTTCAGTTTTTGGCAGATGTGTCAGCACTCGCTTCTGACTTTTAACCATGAAGTGAGGCCTATGAGCCATTCTGCATCACTTCCTTTTGTAGCTTTACTCTACTGTTGCTTTCAAATTCAAACCTCAAATGGAAAAAGTAAACCTTCATGCATGCTATATTCAAAACATACAAAGTTGTGGATTGATCAATCAAAAAAGATGATTTATCTTAAAACAACCTTCATGATTTTGTAAGATTTTGAGGTGACTGTACACAGTGCCCATGTTTTTAAATGATCTGGTATCATCAGGCGGTTGTGGTTGCAGGACTCATTTTTACCAAGGAACACGGTGAGAGATGGCGCACAGAATTTAGACAATCAAATCCCGATAATCCTCCCTGAGCCAAACAGCAAGATAGCGTCATAATCCGCCCGGGTTTGGCTACAAATTATTGCTGTTGAGATGAGCGCAGATTACTGTAGGCCTGGTGGCAAGAGCAGCAGTGCAGGAATTCTGTCACTGTATATCAGCCACCACGGATGCCAGGATGCCACCAGTCCTGACAGCACCATCAAACATCAATTCAGACAGAAGCCAGGAGATTTATTCACTTTCCTCTTTCTCTGCTCGTGACCTGACTCACTCATATGCTCACGTGATCTTACATTATAAAATCCTCCCTATTTAATTAGCGTTTCCATTGTTGTTCTGATGACATCAGGACCTGATGACATCATGATCTGTTGTCAGGACTGACATGATAAGAGCCTCTGGGTATGAAATGATGTCTTCTCAATGGATTTGTTTTTTGGTATACATAATGCAGAGTTCCTTTCTACATTAATATGGATGTATTCACATTTGAGACAGAATGACAGACTGTGTGTCATCAAACAGTTCATTCCATGATTATAAACAGCTTCTCTCCTTCTGAAAGATGAGCAGAATGCACAGTTGTGATTAAAATATTTCTGTAGCTCAGTGTGAGTGGATATGTAAAGGCTGATAAGCTCATTAAATCAAATAAAAATAGTCTTAGTTAACATGCAGTGCACAGAGTCAAAGACTTGACTTGCCAGCAGTTTGAACAGCAAAACGCTCAGTCAACAGACACTTTAGAGAAATGCCAAGTCACAAAGAACTTGAGACTGAACATTGGGATCCACCAGTGTTTCCAGAACTTATGGAGTTATTTTTAAAAATTGCAGGCCACAACACTACTTCTACCACATACAAGTGTATTTTATTTTATTATAAAGTTTTTTACTATGTAATTTAGCATTGTAACTGCAGACCCCTCTCAGTAGAGTGATGAATATAGCCATTATGCCAAAAAAAAAAGTCAGTTAATGAACATTTGATTAATAGCACACATAATCAAAGACTTATTGTTGGCAGCAATTTGAACAATCAAGGTCCTGGATGAAATAATAAACCAGATGTGCTTCATGACCTCTTGAGATACAGTTAACTAAGGAAATAATATAGATAATAGTCCAATCCCTTCAGGTGCAGGTCTTGCCAGTCCTTCATCTTTTTTCAAACCCCACCCACAATATGGAGACAGCTTAGAGTAGAACCATGTCACAAAGAACACTACAGTACAGAATCCAAACTGTTTCCAGCTCTTCATAACCCTGTGATGGACCCAGTGGAACAGCTACAGGTCCATAAATAACATAACCAAATAGAGGAGTTATTAGTATTATTATTTTTGGGTGGTGGGTTGGGGGGTTGCTTATGCTGTGCATGGTTCTGGCACAATAACATGGTATAACACTAGAATCGCCTTTTTTGATGCAATCACGTTAATTCACTCGTTCACTCGTCCCCCGTTCATAGTGCCTTAAAAATGGGATGAGACAATTTTGCCTTCCCAAAATATTGGTCCCTACTGTCAAATATGCTCTAATGTGTAAAAAGCAGGTTAAACTAGCTAACACGTTGCTTTTAAACTGGGCATTCCCCAGACCATGGCACTCAAGTTCAAGGCCTTCAAAAGTAGTTTGCTCCAAGCCACTCTTTCCTCCAGGCTTCTCGGTTCGCGGAACACAGTCATGCTGCGGAGACACTTCCTGGTGGTGTAAAAAGCTGTCAGAACAGTAACGAGTGCGCAGATGGTAGTGAGGACGTTGGCATGAGACAGCCGCCCACCACAGTGAAATCATGCACGTTGTTTTAACTCCACACTCCCCAGGTTCCGGCAGAGAAGGCTCCCCTCTGCATAGCCTCATGCAGCAGTCTACAGATGTGTAGGGTGTGTCAAGTGATGTCACTGAACAAAGACAGAAAAGAAATTGTACCCAAGCAGACACCAACACAAGAGCATGAAAGTCAAAATGCATATTCAGGACAAGCACAATTCCAGTTTTGGAAAATGTTACCTCTGTTCGGCAATATGCTAATGTGAGCAACAGCAACCCTCTGTCAACCCTGTTAACAAAACACAGATAACGTGTCTCTCCACCACATTTACATCACGGAATTCACTCACTGAGGAAGGTCCGTTGCCTGGGTGCTGAGGACTGATAAGGTGGTACTGCTCTCCTATGTGTCTCCGGCTATGGCTGTGAGGTAGTGGTGGAGTGGCGTGTCTGTGTAATAGATGTGAGCCCAGGTTTCGGGATGCGCTGAAGGAAACTCTCTGATCAGGTTTTCATTAAAACTGTGTGGAAGAACAAAGGTCAGTAGGTACAGGATCACAGCACGCTGTTGACACCTGGAAAAAAAGAACCTTCTGCTGATAAGGCTTCAGTCTAAATGCCACTGAACATGAGGTCATTGTCTCATCTACCCAGGTCAGGTGACACAAAGGATTATCTGTTGTGACAGGATGCTTTAAAGATGTAATTTCCACAAAAAAATAAATAAATAAAAAGAAAACAAATATAATATTCTAATTCACATGTCTATGCAACTGGTCAACCAGAATCAGAATCCTAGATATGTGAACCTCTCACAAGGACAACATGCATCGCCATACACATGTACTGTACATATTAGGTGTGTGTGGCTTACAGAGTGTTGCTAGGATGTTAAAGCTGCTTATCTGGGTTTGTGGGATATGCTAAAATCTGTTGTTCTTCATTAGATGAAAATGATAAAAGAACTGGACATTAACTATATTGTACGGTTAAGGTAGAAACCGGAGGAAACTGGGAGAGCATGTATTTTGGACACAGGGTGTGGCATGCACAGCAAGGATTGCATACTCTGCACAAAAGCTGCTGTAAACATGATTCCTCCATTTACTCTCCTGGAGCTCTGTGTGCACCATGGCGCCTTCAGGTGATCCTTCAACCAGCAAAGCAGTCCCCTACACTGAAATGTCCTCCTATTCCATTCACTAGATATCCACATGTAGTTTGGAATCATGATCAAATCCATGTCACAATATAGAATTATAGAATTCAAGGAAGCAGCCGCTGCTGTTTCCATCACAACTGGCTTATAAGAACCCTAGAGCTATGTGCCCAGTCCAATGTTGTTCACTTTGCAGATTTACGACAGCTCTAAACATATCATCAAGTTCATGACCATGTGTTCAACTAGAGGAGAATCTCTCAAGTACTCTCAACAGCCAAGACAGCCCAGCAGTGTATAGGCTTTCCTCAGCCTCCGCAGGAAGTATATCTTCCACCACCCACCCTCACCACCTTCTATAGAGGGACTATTGAGAGCATTCTGACCAGCTGCATCACTGTCTGTTTTGGGAACTGCACCTGGACTGCAAGAAGCTACAGGGAATAGTGAGGAGAGCTGAGAAGATCATCAAAGCCTCTCTTCCCTCCATAATGGACATTTACCACACACACTGCATCCGGAGGTCCACCAGCATTGTGAAGGACTCTACACACCCTCACATGCACTCTTCACCCTCCTACCATCCGGAAAAAGTCCCGAAGCATTTGGGCCCTCACTGCCAGACTGTGCAATAGCTTCATCCCACAGGCCATCAGACACTGTCCTCTTGGACTGAGAAATACACACTACCTCTTTAATGCACTGTTCCATTTAATTTTTTACCTTAATTACCTTAATTATTCATTTCAGTAGTTTAGCGCTGTCCATCTTCTTGTGTTTTGTTTGCCTTAAATGTTACTCTTGCACTGCCTGTGTCCCATGTTTGCAATTTATGTAGCCTGTTTTGTCGATGTCACACACATTACGTCACTTTACGTCAGTATGTAACTTGTTTAATGTGGCACCGGGTTGTGGAGAAACATCGTACAAAGTGGATCGAAACAGTCTAACATATACGTAGCTGAAAGGACAATAGCTCATGACTGGACCTAATTCCACACTCACAAGGTCCAGGCCAGAATTCAAGGTGTGAGGCCACGCCACTACCCACCGTCACACTGTGCAGCTACCATCCTGAACACAAAAATCCCATATAGTGTTTGCATACAGGTGTAAGAGTTTCAGTAAGTTGCATAAACAGGCCCATTTGTACACACCAGCATTCTTTAGTACCATGCTTAAAGAGGTGTGGCTAAATCACTTAGTTTGCCTTAATGAGCTGTAATTAGATATAATAATTCTGAAGTTTTGGTAAGTGGGAGATTACGCTGCCGGAGAGGAAACTGTGGCTGACAGGCGCAGTGAGAAATACAGTCCAGACTCTAATTAATGACAGCCTGACAGAGTCGTATCCACACACTCATTACGGAGAGGGTGTGATTTTTAGCGTAGGAAGAGGAGCAGATGAACCCTCAGCAGAATGACAAAAAAAAGAATTGCTGTGTTTATAAGGGCTGCATGTTTGTAATAATTGGATTGTTGGCATTCAATTTTGAACACCATGCTCAGATTAACGAATGAACAATAAATTCTGGTTCAATAAACCTACTTATAATATTTTGATAATATCAGCCTAATAGTTTAAAATAACAGCACATCCTATTTAGTTCTAATAAACATTGGGGAGGGAAAGGACTATGTTGGTTCACAGGTACCAAAATTAATTGGCCACTTGTTTGTGGAAATGACAGTTCGCAACATGACAAAATAAATGTCAAAATCAAGCTAGAAGAAATTTAAATATGCATAAATGTGCAGGGCAGTACATTTGTTCTGAAAATGATTAGTGGAAATAATAAAATAAACACCCAGACCGTTTTCAATTATTCAAATAATCCTGTCGATACATACAATCCATCCAATCAAAAGCGAATAGCAGAGTGAATGGAAGAAAAAAAAAGGTGAAACATGCTCATGAAGTGTTCAAAACCAGAGTTACATTTTCTAAAGATGTGTGCCAAGGAAATGATTATCTGTGGATTTCAGGAGCTGGTAAATTTAGTGATGGCACGTGTGGGGACTGGAAGCAACATCTGCATGACCTCAGATCAGGAACATGAAATATGACCCAACACAAAAGACAGAACATTTTTTTAAAACTATAATTTGGCCTTTTTCATTGAATAAAATTGCTTAGAAAACATGGACATCTTTTAAACATCTTGATTAGTCCCCCCAGAAATCCTTGTTTCCCCCAGAAACCATAGTACAAACCTTTAACTCTGTTTACCTTGCACAATTTTTTTTAAATATACTTTATCACTTTATATTTCAACCATTTGCATACCTTCACCCTATCTGTTACACATTTTATGTTTTAGGTTAAAGACATAAAAGTGTAATATTTGGTTATGTTTGCAATATTTGCATATTGGTTCATTGTTACTTGCAATATTTGCAATACTGTGGTCTGTAGCAGTCGCTAAAGCATTTCACTGCATATCATACCGTGTATGACTATGTATGTGACAAATAAAATTTGAATCTGAATGAGTCTGTCATCTTCCTCATTTCATTAAACAGAATACTTCATGGTCTATCCAAGATTATCTCCAACAATCTTTTGGTAGGTGCTTCATGTGAAACATTTCCTGCAGGATCGGATGGGTGAATGCCGCCATGCACATTAATGAGCCTTGGGTATCAATCACTCTGCCACGTTTTCACTATTTGTCCTTCCTTGGACCACTTGTGGTAGGTTCTGGCCAGTTCACTCTCTGAACACCCCTGAAGAACAGACATTTCGTCAAATCACTGTCTGAAAGAGTAATTGTCACCTGTCTGATGCGTAAAGTGTTCAGTTGATAAAATCTTTGTATAAATTTCTTACAAAAGTGCTAGATCTTTATACAAATTTGTTCCGTTGATTCTGAAGCCCGCTCAAAGCAGACATAATAAACTGTACATAGGATCCACCTACGTTTTCTTCATCCGCCCATACTGGGAAGATGACTGAAGCATTTGAGATGAAGCTCCACTGAGAATCATTCTCCAGCTTTCTCAAGACTCCCTTTTGGATTAATCTGGTCATTTTGCCCCTCTGGGCCTTAGTCTGGGTGGGCATGTTAATATTCACTCAACACAGGCCCCGCGTTCCACTGAAATATTAGTTGTGTTTATTGTTGCTGCTGATAATATAGTCCATTACTTTTTAATGGGATGCTGTCAGAAGATATGAGTGTCAGCCAATGCGAAAGACAGGCTTTGGGTGGAGATGATGTGGACGCCGCAGGAGTTTGACAATAGGGGGTACGTGTTTGTGTGTGCAGAGACTGGACATCTGCTGCAGCCGAAAACGTCACTTTCGGAAGTGAACTGAACAAAAGAAAGAAGGAAGGAGAAGGGAATGGGGTGCTGGGGGCTCTCCATCACAGTGGTCACCATTTCAGAGAAGCACAGACCAAATGAATGCTTCCCACTAAACATTAGAATTGAGTTTGTGAGTTCAAGACCACTTGGACGTCAATATGCAGTCAAACCTGGACTTGGCAATTTTTTGGACGTCATGGGGCATCTAACACAGGTTATTAATTGATGTTATTAATGAATATACCCACTGCCAAAGATACTTTAAAGCGATGTCTTTTTCAGGTCATCTTTGCACGTCTTCTATTGATCCTCTGAAGGTGCAGACTGTGACGCCAGATGATGTGGGTTTTTTTACGTCTTTCAAACGTCCAGTATTCACATCTGTAGGACCTCTGTATAAGGGCTCATTCTTGTACAAATGAAGTCGTTCTGAACGTCTTTTCTCTGTAATTTTAACCTGAGATGTTTATGTGTGCACATTATTTTCTGGATTAGAACTCATCTGTATAGAGGTTAGCAAATTTGAAAAGTGGCTAACCATCTGGGATGGTTATACCATCTGGGATGCTTTTGTATTAATCTAGTGGATTGGAGGTGGATGCAATTTTGCTTAGAAATATGGGGACTTTATGTAGGACTGCAGATTGTCTTCATATTTCTAATCACTTGTCTTTTTCTACTTGTGCAGATGGAGTCATGAAACAAGGCAGGACAGCCACAGAATGGTGTGTTCTTTAGAGCAGTTGAAGCATGCACCACAAAGATGTAGAGGTGGAGGACACACAGCCTGAACCTCTCAACTGTTGTTTTGTATTATATATATATTGGATATCATTGGTGGATGAAATTAATGAAAATGGAAAGAAATTAGTTTTTTTGCATGATGTGTATAACTATATGCAGAAAAATAAAAATGCATGTCAAGGCAGATGCATACAACGATGTAAAGCATTTCCAGTTCATACCAAACGAAGCTGTAGGATATATAACTGGAACAGTACACTACATCCTGAAATGGCAGTTCAGTTATGCAGGGAGACTAAAAACAGTAGACCTGTTAAAATAATATCTAGAATGAGTTTTTAAAAACGTTCACAACTACCTCATTTGGTCTAGAATGAGCAGTCATACAGATAATCTCTGGACGTAAATACTAGACTTTCGGAAGACGAAAAAAAAAAAAGTTATCTGACATCACAGTCTGCACCTTCAGTGGACCAACAATGGACATGCAAAAAACGTTGCTTCGATGTGTCTATGTGCAGTGGGTTTGATTTGTTGTATTTCTATACAAGCCAAGTATTTTAACTGAAATCATCACAAAGACTTTCCTTTTTTTAAACATTTGTCTTTTAAGGGTATTGAATCATCAGCACAGGCTGTTCCACAATATGGAGGATGGCAAGTCATATTGAGCCACACTTGTAAGCGAGGGAATTGATAACCCACTCCAGGGAGGTGGAGGACCACAAACAGAGCGAGACAGCTGGAGGAAGACTACTGTAGCCTCTCCAGCTGCACCTGAAGCCGTGTGTGTACACTGTCCAATAAACCTGAGCAGAAGCCCAACAGGGCTGACCAGATCTCATTTCTTACTCACAATGCATCGCAGCCGCACCAGGGATTTGTTCTCTGATCAGTGCTTTTCTTTTGTTCGAACTACCTGGCAGCATAATGGACAAGGCGGCACATTATAGATGTAAACCAAGGCAAATTGCACAAAGCGGCCCTTCACACAAACGACTATCAGTTTGGGCAGTTTTCTATCCTTACAAAGGCAAAGTAGATCGTTATACATTCTTCCATTTTGTCTTGTTGCCTCACTCTGCCAGGGATATGGCAGCATGCACCTCGCAGAATGTCGAGTCATATTCGCGCACAGAAGGAGCTGGGTCGGCGAAAGGAGGGGCAGCAGAGAGTCGGCTCCTCAATAATGCATGGTACAGGGAGCATTCGTTGGTCACGATGTGGCGAACAGCACATCACTCATTGACTGCTTATGTATAGGCACGAGGGGAAGCCGGGCCGAGGTTAAATTGTATGGAAAATATTGATGAAGTGTGCCCATAAGGGCCAGTGGGGCTGTCATGTCCTGATCAATAATTGAAGCGCCATCGCCCACCCGCCTCACCCCCCTGCTGTTTCTGTCATAGGACTGTGAGTGTAGAACATTGGTTTCTTTGGCCATTTGCTCTTTTTCTCTGCAAAGGGAATTATTTATAATGATTTACCAGCGTGACTATATGCAACATAAAAACGAAGAATCAGGAGAAAACATAACAATTCACTATAGTTAATTAAACTTAACTTAAACGTGACACAAATGCAGCTATAATTTATAGAATGAGGAACTACACAAATAAAGGAATCTGAAGACTGGTAAGACTTTTCATTTCTCCCTGACTTACCGTTATTCACTAATAGCTCCTTGATCTTACAAGCCTTCAATAATTGCTGCAAATTAACCCAAACGGGCAAGTCAATGTTGAGTCCTCCAGGAGTACCATTGAGCATCGTATAATGAGGAAAACCTACAGGTGTTCAATAGAGTCTGTCTGCCTTTGATGGATGCGGTCAGACTCTTGATTGAACAGAGGAACAGCCTGAGGAAAAACAGGGTGCTCGCTGCGTTTGAATTATGTATGCATATGCACTTGAATCTAGATCTAGTATGAAGTTAAAGCTGTATTTTGCAGAAGGAAAATGTGGTACCTACTGGTAAATGATTACAAATAGAAAGAAAATCTAATACATACAAATTATGGCAAAAGATCACTCTCCTCAAGATGGGCCCACTCACACTGCCTCATGAAGTCCCTGGTGAGATACAGCAATCCAGTCTGGATCTCTCCCAAGGATAACGGTCAACCACTATCTATGAAACAAAAATTTGTGAAAGGAACCAATATCTATGTATGATGATTTAGTGAAAAAGTGTGGCCAATGACCAATGACTTGTGTTCATCCCAAAGAATTTGGATTGCGATTGAGAGGTGAAAATGGTGGAATTAGACCAATGTGCTGGTGGCATGGATCTAAAATGAACTGGGGTCTTCCTTGACCCATGTGGCCTATGTAAACCGACTTTTATGGAAGCTGGACTGGCAGTTTTTACATAATTCCATGTATGCAAAATAACTGTGGTGAAAAGCCTCTGGCATTCACCCTGTATGAATTGGAAGTAAATCTCAAAAACTACCCATGCAACACTGAAAAAACAGTCACTGTAACTTTCTTCTTAATCTACTTTTCTTCACATATTAATAATGTGACCTTCCATTTGACCAACTGTGTCACCCTTCAGGTGAAAGAATTATGCTCATTGATAAAATTATTGCGGCTGTTCCTCCACCTTCACAAATTGACGATAGGTGGATATACCATTAGTCCATAATCAATACAATCACTCGACTTGAAACAACACTGTTCAATCACTCTCTTTAATAAACAAAATGACATGACAGGCAGATTTAATTATCAAAACAGACCTCAGTTATCTTGGCTGGTCCTGACCTTGCTGGCTCATCATGACGCCTGGCTCAGGGACTGTGGGTGAAGGAAAGTGTATCTGGATAGCGGAACTTGGGTTTTAGTTCACCATCCCCATCCAATGGGACATTCTGTGCCCCACAGTTCTTGGCTCTGCTGCCTCTTTCCTGGAGATGCTGTGTTGCCTGAATGCCAGGTTGCCTGGCATTTATACTCAAGGAAGCCACAGCCATCTCAGTCTCCCGTACAACATGACAGACTAGAGTCTGTCAGACTGCCCAAATCCCAACGTGGAGTTGTCTGAACCAGTGCCCTCCAACATGGGATGAGAAAATGGACTTTACTAATTAGTCCCTCAATGATTTCCAATATTTGTCTTAAGCACGTAAGCCTGTTGGGTCCCATAAAACTGTACTATAAATAACAAACTGTAAAAAGAGTTGATTAAATTTTGTTGTCTTTCTAAAAAGCCTCACCCTTGGTATATAGTTTTTAGGTCCAATAAAATAAGGTATATTCCAAACGCATTGTTAGAATCCACACCATCTGCTTCGCCTTTTGGATGTTGCATTATAATCAACAAATCAACACCTCCCAGTAACCTAACAGGTTACCATCATATGTTACATAAATTATAAAGTTAAATTAAAAGTAAAAGTTACTTTCAATTGTTCATGTAAAAATCCAATCCAGCATAATGTTATTCATCATTTAGACGTTTTAATGTAAAAACATCCCCATAAAACATTTCAAAGCACCGTTGCCCAAATAAGTGCCAAAATAAAATTGTATGGTCCAATAAAAAATAAAATCAAGTATCCAAAACCAAAAATGTTCAACAATTCCTTATTGGCAAACTGTGATTTTTGTTCCTTCTATAGCAAACATTTACTGACAAAAGAGCACGCTGACTACTGATGTAAGAAATGAAATAAAAGCGCACAGCCCCACAGAAAACTTCAGTATTAGTCTGTAAAGCTCTTGTTCAGTTTGAGCAACTTGTTAAGTATGACATACACGGCCAAGAAGCATATTCAGGCTATTCTATTTACCACCACATGCTATCGCAGATTTGATGTGGAAGTTTTGAAAACTGACAGGCACATATTGCATTGCATGATAACTAGAAGTCATGAAGAGATGTAGGCGTGGATACAGGACACTACAAGGGTGGTAGTAGCCTGGTGGGTAACACACTCGCCTGTGGACCAGAAGACCCAGATTTAAATCCCACTTACTACCATTGCGTCCCTGAGCAAGACACTTAACCCTAAGTTGCTCCAGGGGGGGACTGTCCCTGTAACTACTGATTGTAAGTCGCTCTGCACAAGGGCGTCTGATAAATGCTGTAAATGTAAATGATGGAAATGTAAGAGATTTAATACATAAGACAATCCATTTGGGGCAGTGGTGGGAAGCAGACCCGTAATCAGAAGGTGGCCGGTTCGAATCCCGATCCTGAGGTGCCACTGAGGAAAAGCGCCGTCCCCACACACTACTCCCGAGCGCCTGTCATGGCTCACTAAGGGTGATTGGTTAAAAGCAGAGAACACATTTCATTCTGTGCACCATGTGCTGTGCACTAGTGTTTCACAATGACAATCACTTCATTTTCACTTTCATATGTCAGTTATCCTGTGACAACGAAATATGACCTTGTTCTAAACAGATGTTTTCAGTAAACAGGTTGTAAACGTTTAGGCTGCAGACACTTGCTGTGTTGCATTTTACCCAGATACATTAAAATGTTTTTTTTGGGGGGGAGCTAATACGTGACAGGCTCTAGGACCCCAGCAGCTTGTTTCACAGTGAGGCACTACTGTGCCACGGTATGAGAAATATTGTGCGCTGTTGCATATTATCTTTTCTGCATGACAAACACAATGTCTGGTTGGAGCGCATGACAAAAGACTAAAAACAGTGTCTTGCCGGGTTCACTTGAGTGAGTAACTGAGTAATGCAGTAAATGATTTTCCTTTGCATTTCTTAGGGAATTCAATGTCTCTTCTTTTTCTGGGCAATCCTCAACCTCGTCCATCACCTCTACCTCTTGCATGGCACCAGCCATCATCCAACAACAAAATAGTGGTAACTCACATGTCAACGCCAGCACAATTTCCTTTCAGTTTAAATTTTTTTTTTTTTCTGCATTTAATTATTTTACTTTGTTTTGGTGAGTTTCCAAAGCTTAGCGGAGTGAAATACAAAATACAAAATACAAAATACAAAAATACAAAAATGACTGAATTACTGTAACTCTGCATTTTGATTCATACATTTTATATGTTGTATGTGAATGCTGTATGTACTTACATATTTAAATAATGAAATGAAGAGTAAAGCATTTACACATTTATTTTTCAGTAACGTTGTATAGCTCGAATGATAAACATCAGAGAAATGTTTTGGCACAGCATTTCAATTTTTTCATCTCACTGACTGCCGAAGCTTGTGCAAATACTTGTTGCCAAAGTATTTGAATAATGTGCTGTTTTGATACAGCATTGTGCAGCTTTAGTTTGCATGCAAATTCACTGTCTCCCGGATATGAATAAAATGGGAAACCCAAATGCAAACAGAAAAAACATCAACAACAATAACACTAAATTTCGCATTTCAAAAATGGCCAAAGGAATCAGCATAATGGCCGTAAAACAATTTCCAAGTCCATCAGTCACCATGCCAAAACATTTTTGTCTCTCTCTCATGGTCACACAGCCATGAGACACCTTCACTGACCTGTGCTGGTCCTCCACAGAGAAGACCAGCTGTCCCATGCTGACCTCAGACCTGCCTCTAGCCTGTCTGTCAACTTCAATAAGAAGAGCCACTTTGAGACATGAGCTGAGAGAAGGATCCCAGTCTATAGCTCGGTAATGCAGCAAACTGCACACTCATTCCTATCCTGACCCCATCTGTATAATAGACTATTCAGACTAAAGAACAATGGCCTCAATAGATAAGGATTGCAAAACAGAACTTTCTGTGCTCATGTAATGGAGGTGAAATGTCACAAAAAAACTAAAGGTTATATGCTTGAACTAAAAATGCATGCAATGGGACCACACTGAAATGTAAATAACACTTAGCAGGCCATTGTTAGGATCTGGGAGTGAAACAAATGTTATAAAGAAGTATAGATTTTTACTTGCGAAAGTAAAATTCAGTATAGTTACTTCACTAAATGCACATGCACTGCACATAATAACATGATTTATCCTCCTTTTGCTCCATGGTCCAGTTGTGATGCTCATGTGCCCATTATAGGAACGTCTGGTGGTGGACACATGTCAGCATGGATTTGCCTTTGGTAGGTCATGGCTAATGTAAGTGTTGAATTCTAAAGATGCTATTACTCTATCAATCACAAAAAAAGTATTGTAAAAGTTGCTAAGATTGCTAACTCTTGACCATTTTTAGCATTAAAAAACATCAACACCAACTTACTGTCTAATATATCACAAGACAAGACAATTCATGTTAATTCATTCATCCCAGACATAATGTTAAGTATGTACAGATTCATTTTTTGTGTGATTTTGATTCGATGTGAGCCTAAATTGCTCTTGCATCAGCAAGCTCACTCTGAGATTCTTTGTAAACAGGTCTGGGTCTCTGTGGTTAAACTGTGCACAGATCCAGACACTGATCTGAGCTGAGTCCCGACCAACCGTAGTTACGGATCGCCCTCAAGGGCCAAACGAGAAACTAGGCCATTCAGAGCACAGCGAAGCATTGCAGCGAGTAACACTCATTTTGCACTCTCTCATACCTACCGCTGAGCTACAGGGCTCCTTTTCAAACTCTAATCCAGTAAAGTGCATCTCGATTAAAACCGCCAGGCTGAGTGAGTCATATTGCTGCAGATCTGGACAAATATAATAATAACTTTTTCATGTTTTCGTTTTTTACCATCTTCAGCCAGTTTTATCTCCTCACTCATCTGCTGTGGGTGGTATGATGTGCAGTGGCAGCCCTGTAATTACTCTCACACAGATTAGGAATAAAGTGACCGTTAAATAACCATGATTGTCATTTACAAGTCAGACATGACGGCAGCAAAATGAAAGCATACCTCTGTGAGCGCCGCTTGCTTCATTGGTATTCAGATCTGGAGTTCCCGAACTGGAATCCCTACTTCGGAGCATGATGTTTAATTTAGTCCCAGATCTAGGCACCGATCTGCAACAAGAGCTATGAAGTCAGCCGAACACTCTTTATCATTAATCTCTGCCTCCACTCAATGCATTAAAGTAAGCGCCATGTCGTTAAAAATGTACACGAACCCGAACTGACTTTCTGCTCAGCTTAAGACCACTGGAGCCGAGAGCGTCATCTCCATAAGATGAACATTTTAAGTAGAAAGAAACCAGGATCTTCAATGTCTTCCCATTTTCTGTTAATGAAAAAGTAAAAAAAACTGTTGAATCTATGCCATAATTGCTTTTCTGCACTGCCCCCCCAGGAAGGTCAGTTTTGTGGCTCTGGTTGGTCTTTGAAATTCAGGAGTGCATACACTTGGCTTAATGAGTTGAGAGCTAGGATTTATGGGTAGCAAATGTCTCTTCACTGCCTTTTGGCTTCAAGTCTAAGTTTATGGGCAGCAGCCATAATGAAATGCCACCCAATCATGTGACCAACTGGCTGCTGTTAATAATGGGGTTTCACCAGATATGGATGTCGGTGGTGCAGATTTATTGTCAAAAGAACCCATGCCCTTGAGTCAAGCTGTAATTTACATGTGATTTTTTTTTTTTTTTTGCTTGCAAAAGAGGAAAGGGGGCTTTGGGGCTTCTGAACAGTAATTTTCTAGTTGAAAATTCATTCAAAGCACAGTAGGAGGTTGTCAATTTGAGACAAACAAATGTCTGCAGTTTAGGAGCAATTCTGTCAAAAGTGAACTGGATAATGCAGCAGATTTTTAAGAGATAAACTTAACTCAGGCTTTGTTTCTATCTCAGCCTTCTGTTGAAGTCCATGCGCAGCTATGACAAACTGGGCCTGACATTCAGACTTTCACTTAAAGGGCATCCTCAACACCATTAACACTTATTGAAACCTCTGTATTTGCATGAAAAGGATACATACAGATGTAAATACATTTGCGACTAATTGCAAAACGATGAGGTTTAAAGAATGTATTGAAACAGTTAAAGCCCTCACTTAATGTTGTCATATCTGCGAGCTGACGGGGGACAGAAGCGCAGAGGCGGGACATACTGGGAACAATGATTTATTAACAATAAAGGGAAAATGGCATGAGGGCCAAAAACAGGGGAAACAAAAGGGGAGAACAAAAACTAACCCACAGGCGTGTGGCGATTGCCAGAACTGAAAACAACACACACAAGTAAGTCGTACGTCCACATAAATATGACGCAGCCGCCAATGGGCTGCTCCACAGCGCCTTATAAACACCCTCCAGATTGGTGCCAATGAACAAATATATTCACGTATTATCATGTATTAATGACACTAAGGCAGTAAGGGTTCTAGAGTCACGTTTAAGTGAAGTGCCACACAAGGTGTACCCAACCAATCAGTCAGATTCTCAGTCGATGACAAGATGTTGTGCATAATATGCATGGTTATAGGAGTATTTCCATGGCTATTGGATATACCTTGACCACAACCTACTGCTGCTGCAAAGATCATATGCTTTGAACTTTGCGCATTTCGTCCTCTTACATGACAATCATCAAATGAAAGTACACGGAAGACCGCCTTATCACCTGCCTACTGTCCTGGCTATGAGAGAATTAGTAGGCCAAAATGTCTTCCATCCTGCTAACACCTGACATCCATATCCAAACCATGATGCATCCAGATCTCAATAATAAAAATATTCTTGTAACAGCTGTTCTGCACTAACATTCTTTAATATTTTGCCTTAAAAAGATAATAAATGATAAAAAATAATAAGAGAATCTGCAGTTGTATCTGAAACCGGTTCTCCACGAAATATTTCAGCGGAGGAGCCCAACAGCGCAAACCCAGCAGGCTCGACAGAAGACCCTGCAAGGGGCCACTGGGGCAGATTGTGGCACTAGAGGAGCATCAAATACAAGTTTACCCAAGAACTCTCTTTTCACCAAAGCCCTTCACATGCTGCGTGTATGAGTTCACAATCAATATGCTAGCCTTTCTCACTGGTCTCTGTCCTACTGTCTCTGCCATTTCATCATGAAACCTAAAACCACAACTGGGGAACCTGGGAACCACAAGCACCAGTGGAAAAAAGAAAGTGTTTAGGCAGACGCCACAGTAGGTGTGTGTGTGTCCTGGGGGAAAGACAATCCATCTCTGGATACCACAAAGAGCATCAGGCCACAGAGGTGGCACTGACAGAGTGACCTTAGGCAGTTTGAACTGCAGACTCAGTGTAATGTTTGTATATATCTATTTGTGTCAATACCTGAGTTGGCCTTGTATAGGTCACATCATGATCAACATTATTTAGAACCATATGTCTGTCAGAATTTATATAATTTAATCTATATATCAGTCATATAAATAATCAAGAGAAATAAGAACCACATAAATTAAGAATTACAAAATTACAACATAACACAAATAATTAATTTAACTTTTTTTATACTTTACTGAGATGTTTAAAATACAATGTTTGTTTATAACATTGCAAATCAGCTTGTGTTGGTGAGGATTTAGCCTTGCAGGTAAGACGTTTTTACCAAATTTCCCATTTTTCATGAGAACACAATGTCTCTGCCAATGAAAACAAATCAGCAATTTTTCACACCTATGTGCATTGATAGGTTAGTGTAGGTTATGACTGTAAGGATTCTTGCTGTAAACCAATTAGAAAAAAATCACTCCCTTTATGTGATTTTGTTTTTTCTGAAAATATATAAAAAATGGCCTTTTGACTAAGTGTGTAGTTATCTATAATTGAGACATTTTGAAATAGAACCAACTTCCGAGTACTTATTCAAAAGAGAAACAAATTTCACTAAAGGAGCTTCAGCTTAAGGCTGAAGTGACTCATGCATCACACACAAAGGAGGGTCAAACAGAGCAATGTAATTTTTTTCCCCACTCATCAAGAAATAATAGCACTGGTCTATAAATGCAAAACAGGTTCATGGTCAGAGTGTGTGTGGTCACTGCACGGTTCCTCTTTATCGAGCTGTGGCTTTACCGTACCAGTAACGGCTGGGTGCTGAGCCCTGTTTTCTGCCTGAAGGTGTCAGTAATGACACCGATAATGAAAGTGAAGTGATTCTGATACACAGCACAGCACACGGTGACACAACGGAATGTGTCCTCTGCTTTTAACCCATCACCTTTAGTGAGCAGTGGGCTGCCATGACAGGCGCCCGGGGAGCAGTGTGTGGGGACGGCGCTTTGTTCAGTGGTACCTTCTGATTATGGAGCCTCTTCCTTAATCGCTAGGCCACCACTGACTCACAATTAGATTTCAATGATTAGGGCCCTGTTATAAGGAAGGGTTAGGGTTAGGCAGAAGAAAGATGGTACCTGAGACTGAACTTGTTCTTTTTTCAGTTCTTGATTATTTAACACACGCTTTTGGGTTGTTTTCCTTTTTGGCCATTGTGCCTTTCGTGTTCAGTTTTGTAATAAAACCCTTTTTCGTTCAGTGTCAACCTTCTGTGCCTCCTGGTATATTTCTGAACCATATTGTATGTCTCTGGGCCTTTGCAGCCCAGTGTGACCCTTCACACAGTTACAGTCTGAACTTTATGTGCACGCTCAATGAGATCATGCACACACACACAAAACACCTGCGGGAAACTCTGTAGAGGTCGAAGGCCAACCAAGGCTTGGGAGGATTGGAAAGAACCAAGATAAGACTAGCAAGGCCAAATAAATTATGGGGAGGTTCAGAATGATCCTGAAGAAGGCCCGACTGTCACAGCTGGGTGTACAAAGCTTAAATGTAGACTGTTTGTAACCATTGCCAACTCAAAAGATACTGGCTGGGCATCTGCAGCCAGGAAAAGATAATCATGACAGAGGTGCAATTTATATTCACTGAACTCACACACTCAAACTATGCGTGAAGGAGCACAGATAAATAAGATATTTGTTGGAAACGTGCATAATGGTTTAATGCTATAGTGTTATACATGTTGTATTTTTAACACTTATTTGTACAATTAAGTTATTGAAATGCATTATATATTAATCATTGTTGTATGCCTAAGCACACACACGCACATAGAAGAGACAAGGCCTGGCCTGAAGTTTTGATGACGTGTGACCAAAGAAAAAAAAAAGTATTAAAATGAATGAAATGTATAAGAATAAAAGCCCCAATGTGCTGCTTGAGGTTCCGTCAACTGGCTGGCTGTTGTATTATTGCGTATTGCAATAAACAATTGATTTTTACTAATTAAGAAAAAAACATAGAGGTGTTTAGAAATGATCTGATTTTTCTTTCCCTTACTCCTTACACCTGTATTGAAATCTATGATAATATGTAGAGGTGGCATATTGTGACTGATGGTGAAAATTGTGAATTAAATTGTGCACAGAGCCAGCGAGTACATGCGATTATTAGTGAAAGCTGAGACATCGTACCTCCTCCCTGAATAACATTATCAGATTGGGAAACAGGAAATGCTCATATCACCTCTCACAGAGTGAATGGGTGAGTGGCTGAGAGAGAGAGAGCGAGAATGGCAGGGGATACACAGAAAGAAGAAGGTGGGGCAGACAGAAAGCATGAAGATATGAAATTATTACTGTACAGATGGAATCTGAGTGCCGAAACACCCCCAGGTTCCCCTGATGTGAAATGTACAGATCTTGCGTCTCCTCATACTGGTTTAATGAGTAAATAAAAGAGGGCCTGGACAGAAAATCCAAACCAGTAGATGGCAGGATTACTACCTGCTGACCTTTCATCTTAGTGCCTTTTACTAATGTGACAGTAAGACTTTTAGAAAGGATGTACATAAGGTATTAAAGACTATTAAAGATCAATGGTGATGGGGTGAGGTCAGATGAAAGCGTAAGCACCTGCACCAACTGCCTTAAATGCCACAAATGGATTATTAACTGAACAGAACACTATAGGCCCTGTTTTCCTGGAGTTTTTGTTAATTTCATGAACATATTCCAGATTTATAGAAATAAACACATGGTAGTGCGGCGGTTTGAGACGTAACCTCACACCTTCAAGGTTGTGAGTTCGAATCCCTTCTTGAGGTCTTCATGCTCTCCCGTGTTGGTGTGGGTTTCCTCTGGGTTCTCCGGCTTAATCCCATAGTCATAAGGCATTTACAGCAGATGGATTGACAACTCAGAATTGACCGTAGGTGTGAGTGTGTGTCTTGTGGTGGGCTGGCGCTCCGCCCTGAGTGAGCCCCCACCCTGTACCCAGCGATCTGGCGGTCGCGACCCTGTGTAACAGGACTTAGCGGTTGAGGAAAGTGAATGATTTCCAGTGGTGGGGTTATATTTATTTTGCAGAAGGAACCCAAGAGATGCCAGGCCAAGACTTTAACTATTCACTTCACCATGAACCCAAATATTGTCTTTTCACCTCAAGTCTATCTATTTTTTTCCAAGAAAAGAAAGCATTTCACAGTCCTCATCCTAAGAGTGTAATAATAGCAAGCGCACACAAAAGAGAAGCTAAAGAGAAAGACAGCAGGCCCTCTAGGAATGGAAACTGCCGCAAAGTTTTATGGGTGCTTTTCAAAGACAACATGATTACAGCTGCAGGAAAATCTGATTATTAGGCTCTACATGCAAACACCGGCTGCAGAAAAGCACGGATCCGTCACTTCTGGGGCTAAAGTGGAAACAAAACCCGAAAATCCCCTTTGGGGAATCTCCATCTCTCTGTTCTCTTTTACATTATTAGTGGTATTGTTCTGCGGACGTCGGGGGGCATGGGCAGATGCTTAAACACTCTCAGCAGAAAACAGTCACTTGTGAAACGATATGGCTGTCACTTTCATCTCTACCTACAGTAGAACATCTGAAGGAAAAAAAAAAAAAAAAACACATAGATCTTATCTTCACTGCACATATTGTGGCACGCAGAAGACATGGTGAGTTATCCCTAGGATGAGGCGGAAAACAAAATGTATCTACTCACATGCACACTTTTTTCATTTTAATGGAGCTTATAGAGCGCATGGTGCACGCTATGCCATGTTTGCACAGAATCACCGCATTACACCCACGTTACCGCAAAGGAATAAGTCCAAGGATCCTACAGGTGTTAGGATCAATCAAGAAATTCATTTTCATTTCAATAAATTCAATCCCCGGGATCGACCTTGCTGTGTCGCAGAACAAAGGCAGCATTTCGGTTCTGCATCCCACATGATTCACACCCACAAGCCTGTTGCTGTGCATGCTCCCTGGCACGCTGCAAGGAATCCGAGTGGATGCATGCTCCCCACCCCCCTGCACACAGACACAGTGTTCCAGGTCTTCCCTTCTGAAGCCAGCTCTTCAATCCCGCCTGGTAATGAGCTCAGAGATTATTAGAGGAAAGACACAAATGGCTTTTGCCTCATTACTCCGCCACCAGTTTGTTTTCCTAATGAGGTTTTTACTCCCTCCAAGGTGTTCTCCATTCCACGAGGGGGAAGACAGCATCTCCAAGAACAAAGACATCCTGAGGGTTAAGTGCTGAAAATGAGATGACAGACAGCAGGCTCTGCAGGTGGGTGGCGCGAGGGCGGGGAGACCGGAGCCACACCCGCCCCCCTGGCTGCATCGGTCTGATCGCATATGCCTGACGCGATGGAAGGGGAGGGAAAGTAAGTCATATTGACACCAGCCTCCGCTGCCCACTGCGCCGCCACCCGACGCTGAGCCCCTCCCTCCCTCTCACTTTCCTTCCCCGTCGCCACAAATCCAGGCACATCAAAAAGCCCCACATCTTCATTTTACGGGTCTGTCCTGAAGTGCTCTCACTCATTTATTAATAATCTGAAAGCAACTTGACACATAAAGGAGGTGTGTGTGGTTTAGTTTGGCAGGTGAGTATGAAAGAAGGGTCAAATAATAAAAAGAATTCCCGCTTCAAGGTTGTTAAAAGGTACCTTTTGGCGGTCTCTTTTTTTTTTTTTTTTTTTTTTGTAGACTGACTCTTCATGTCGCATTAAGTGAAAGACGTCTTAATGTTTGTTGTGTGGTTTAGTATTCGTTCATTGTTAGTGCACTTTCACAGTGCAATTCATGAATTTTTTGGATGAACATCTTTATGACAACCTGAGACCGGCCTGACACTGAATCAGAGGGAACTGGTGAGAAGAAGACTTTTTTTTTTTTTTTTTTTTTTTACGTGTTTTCCTCAGCTGATTAAAGCTAAAATATTTTCCACAGAATGTGTAAAAGCAAGTTTGTCAGGTTGTGTGACTCAATCCCTCTGGACAAGGAGCTAATGCACAGATTATTCATTCTATAATGCACAGATCATAATCTTGTCAGTCACAGGTGAAACCATGAAGTCCTAGGAAAAAGTGAAATTGTCGTTGTGAGACACTGCAGCACAGCACACGGTGACACAACGAAATGTGTCCTCTGCTTTTAACCATCACCCTTGGTGAGCAGTGGGGAGCCATGACAGGCGCCCGTGGGGCAGTGTGTGGGGACGGTGCTTTGCTCAGTGGCACCTCAGTGGCACATTGGCAGATCGGGATTCGAACTGGCAACCTCCTGATTACGGGGCCACTTCCTTAACCTCTAGGCCACCACTGCCCCTATATTTATATAAATATAAAATGTCAGTTTGGAACAAACTCCCATAAATTACAATGTAAATTCATGTAGCTGATCTGTTATTTTTTATTTCTTTTTTTTACAGGGGAACAAACCACAGAACAAATGAAACAGCGACAAAAGACATTCATAAAGATGAACAATCAGGCGAGGAGGGGGGAACCTGGGATGTGGATTGTGAAGGAAAGAAAAAATATTACAAGGAGACAGACACAGTGGCTACATAACAGGTCTATTTTTTCTACCTTCTCTCTCTGTGTTCCATTTGGAGCCATATGTTGTAAGTCATCCGCTCAAGCACATGCAGATGGTTAAAGATGTTAATGTAAAGGCTGATTGTAGGGCTGTATATTGTAATTTCCTTGTAGTTGCCTTTTTGCCAGCTGCTAATAGGACCTTTAGCAGGTCAGCATCCTCCTGCTAAGTTCTTCAGGGACCAAGGTACAGAGAGTTGAATGTCGTGTCAGTGTTTTGTAATTTTTTTCAGCACACTACTCAGCAAGTCTTGGAACAAATTAGATCTTGACCTCCTGGTGCAGCTTTGTTCTGTGTTTCTTAACAGACATTTAAACAGGTAACTGACTGAGGCTGATTTTCTAAGATGGTGATTTTGTCACAAATTTACACGTAATCTGGAACAACTACTAGATGCTACTAGATGAATGTTAAGTGATTGTCATTGTGATACACTGCAGCACAGCACACAGTGACACAACGAAATGTGTCCTCTGCTTTTAAACATCACCCTTGGTGAGCAGTGGGCAGCCATGACAGGCGCCCGGGGAGCAGTGTGTGGGGACGGTACTTTGCTCAGTTGCACCTCAGTGGCGCCTTGGCCAATTGGGATTCGAACCGGCAACTGATTATGGGGCCACTTCCTTACCTGCTAGGCCCCCACTGTCCCAAGTCTGCAATTTAAAATCATCTCCATGTATAATACAAGTAAAAAGTAAATTATGTAGAGCAGCTCATCAGCTTTAATAAATTACATAGCACTGGCAGGTTGTTCCACCCCGTAAACACGGGGCCCTGCAGTTCATTGCCTACGTCAGTTCAACTTGTGTTCTGTGGAAGATAATTAACAGATAACCTCAACTTCCCTGAGCAGCAGAGGGGCAGACACAAGAACATGTCTCAGTGGCAAAAAAAGGATGATGGGACTTCTCGTTCTGTCCCATTTTGTCTAAATTTGGGGAAAAAAAAAAAAACAGCAGCTATGCCGAGAGTAAAAGGAGGCATTTAAGGTTCATTTGCAGAAGAGAAACACACTCATTTTCTCCTTCAATATTAAATTCTACAGAACTCCACAATCACAGATACCAAACAGCTGATGTGGGCAAGAACTCTAAAAAAATCCAATTATACCTCCCTTCGTCATCTTAAATAAATCCAAGAAGCTCAGAGTGGCAGAGGAACATTCACAAATGGCCTGAAAAAGAATCAGTTACCCTGGAGCTGCTGTTCAATGAGGACAGAAGACATGACGCTCTCAGTGATACATCTTTAATAACCCTTTACAGCTTCATCTACAGAAAGAATCGGAGCTTTCCGAAGAGGCGGATAGAAATTCACACAACAAGATAGGGGAACAAGCAACTGTGGGGGAAGAGACTCTAGGTTGAAAAGAAAACATACTTCAATATACTTCCTCTTCAAAACTATGCTCTGTGGAATCATTATTTCAATTTCAGGATGAGATGATTAAATGCAGCCACTAACTTGGAAACTCTGTCGTCAAACGATCGTGTCGACAGGAGGAGGATGGAAAATAAGGAAGAGTGACAGATTTGAGCCAAAGTGCAGTATAAATAATTCTTCACTCAACATGTACAGAATAATGAATCAATGGTGTTCCACTGTTGTTGGTGCTGAGTCAGAACAAAGACAATGTGGGTGTGTCTCTGTAATAGACACATGCAATAAGGAATCAGAAAATCTATATCCAGAATTAAGAAAAAAGATAACAATGGAATGGCAATGTTCTTCAAAGCTTAAATAAGCAATAATTTTAATGCGATATTACAGTTATTTGTCTAACACTGGTATGTTTATGTCTGACATTCATGGGCAATAGTAACAGCACTGGCGATGCATTTGACTGTGTATTTCTTAGTGCCGGTCCCTGGGGATGGTTGCATCAGGAAAGGCATCCGACGAGAACCTTTGACGTGTTGACTGTATGGACAACCAGATCGGTTGGTCCACTGTGGCGACCCCTAACTGGAGCAGCCAAAAAAAGATTTCGATTTACAGCATTTATCCAGAGCAACATACAATCAGTAGTTACAGGGACAGTCACCCTGGAGACACTCAGGATTAAGTATCTTGCTCAGGGACACAATGGTAGTAAGCGGGATTTGAACCTGGGTCTTCTGGTTCATAGGTCTTCTTGCCCACTAGGCTACTACCTCCCATGAAAAAGAGTTTCCAGAGTTTTCTGGAATTTGCAGTTTTGCTATCACAGTTGTAGAAAGTAGGTTTTTTTGTTTGTTTGTTTTGTTTGTTTTTTACTAATCTTTGCAAAATTTTTATTAAACCTAACAAAACATTATGGTATTATGGACATCCAAGGAATTGTGGAATTTGCAATCAATGTGGTACGTCAATGAGAGCTGTGAAGGGAAAGAGACCACAGAGTAGAGACTGTGGCGATGAGGTCAGGATGGCAATTCCTCTACATTCTGCACAGTGCATGACCGGCCTTTCCCTGGATCAGGATGGGTTCCTATCTTAAAGTGTCTGCAGTCGAGCAGAGCCTCGCTTACAGTAAAAGTGTGAGCACATGCCTGCAGGGCCAGGAAGAGGGATTATTGGATGAGCAGGGGGGGCACAGGCTGGGGGTAAAGGGCGTCATTAACCAACAAGACTGCGGGCTGCTGGGTCTTCGATTGGCCCAGCCGTGGTCAATAGCAGCTCGATGCAGCTCGCGGCAGACACGAATGTGGACAGTGCCCCAGGGGAAGGGGTGAAGTGTGGACCGGGGGGGCTGCCAATGCCTCTAAATCTTTACACAACGCTCAAAAGAAGCCTTTACAGCTGACCGGTAAACAGTCTAGCTGGTGGGCTTGCCAGATGTAAACCTTAAGCTCAAATTTGAAGACAAGATTTAGGTTTTAAATAACCATTTTCATACATTGTTGTCATACATTAATTCAGTATGCTGTGCTTTTCATATGTTATAAATACTATTTTAAGTGACATTTTTTTAATAAAATACTGTTATTCAGCATCCTGTGATTTTACTAATAATGACATCTGAAAAAAGCTATTGGCGTAAATGGGAAACAACCTCCATTTGTTGAAACTAATTAAACTGCCTATAGCAAAATATTTTTGTGCCACGTACCTGCGTTGTGTTAAATTGTTAGAATTGTGGCAGTAAAATACTGATAATAATGCATAACTACTAACTAGTGATCATGCAATTTTCTATCATGTAATATAAAAACATTTAATGATACTAATTGCTTTGTTACTGTTATATAATAAATGTATTTTGGTTCCTGTTACAGTGAGATTAGGTAAGATCTTGGTTAATATGATATGAGCTGCTGATTAGAAGCTTTGTCTAAATTTATAATGCACAAAGAATGGCTGCCGTGGAAACAGAGACGTAATTTTTCTTTTCATATTGAGCAGTCTTTTTTTTTTTTTTTAAGCAACACATCAATAGAACAGAATGATGCAGAACCATCAACCATAAGTGGGTACCCATCCCTACAATGACCGGCAGATAACAAATGACATTTTGACCCGTGTTGTACATTTTACTTTTAAAGTTTACTTTTAAAAATACGGGCTGTTATTTTGCCAAGCACTTGCACCTCTTGCTCTTTCATACGAGCGTGACAACTCTTCCTTCCATCGTGTTCTGAATTCACTGTTGTGTGATTATTATTAGGAGGCACGCCCGCAATTTTAGGGCAAAGTGTCTGCTTACATTAAATTTTGGCATATAACAATTTCAGCCGCGCCAGGACCAAACTCGCCGTGCGATTCTGCTCACTCCTGCACCCTCCGTCATGTACAGCATCTGCTCGAGCTTTTGACAGGAACTCAACAGCATGGGGTAACAGCGGGCACTTCCGTTTAAACGTACCTCTCACGCATGCACGGCACATACTAATACCTCCCTCCTCGACTGAGAAGCTTCATTCACATGGCTGCATCTCTTGCGGTGCCCTCTGGAGAGGGTTAAGCTGCGCCAAATGCAGCCTAAGCAACAAAGTCCATTTGGTTACAGGAAGTGGAAGAGGGGAAGAGAAGTGCAGGGAAAGGGGTCAGGATGAGAAGATGGGATTTTATCTGATCGTCTTCCTCTGTGACACATTGTGAAAATCCTCAGCGAGCCACAAATTGGCCCACCGGAGAGCAGCGGGTGAAGGGCAGCCAATCCAGAGTGGAACTCGGTGTTTACCTGCCAGCAGGGCCACCGGGGCTCAATCGTCTCAGATGCTCTCCCAGCGGTAATGGCCACCGGTTCCACACAGCTTGCACACAAATCTGAGCTGGTAGGGGGGTAATGATGCAGGACGAGGTGGTGCTATAGAAGGGTGTCAAACGCTTTGAACACCTTCTTAAAAACCTAACGGAGCTGGAAAGGCAACATTAGAAAGCTGGACATTTGTATATTGATGCTAAAAGATCTTGATAACCTAATATCATGATAATATTGTGCAAGTTCTGATTTGGTCGTGTAGCTGTATATACCAGAGTTACTGTAAAAATACAATAATTTTTTTAGAGCATATCGCCTATCCCAATTGTATTCCTCTGCACACACACATAAAAATAGATTATCTTGTCAGCCACATTAATCTGACAGATACCATCCAAGACGTGTCTCACAGGCAGATTGTGCCTGTGCTAGATTGTACCCAAAATACAGGTAAATTATCAGTTCTGTACTGGGGATCACAGTTGCGCAGTTGAATTCATAAAGAAGAACAGAACAATTTGTAACTGCTGCAACGGAAAGCAGCAACTGCATGTTTGAATGTGACATGGCTGGTGACCAGCGGCGCACCAGGCTCGGCGGGAGAAGGGTGGTCATACAGGAAGTAATTGGGCTCCTCACTGACGCTCTGAATCAGGCCTGTGAAATGCAGCCTGTCAGATCCGCTCTAATACACTGCACAGGCCCTGCTTTTTATTGTGTGTGTGTGTGTGTGTTTTCTAGATGACTGAATGTGGGCAAACTAGTGGGCAAACTAGCCAAATACAACACGATCAAATAAAATAAAATTATCCAGTTAATTACATCTATCAACTCAAAATTACTCTTTAATAATCAAGTTTATTATTTGGCTGACTGGTAATAATTAAGACATTTATTAGCTTGTAATAAACACCTGGCAACCCCAATTTCAGTGGGAGCCTCCATTTAATAGTGATGGTGTTCACATTTTGATGTTTTGGAGTGGAGCACCAGTTTGGCTGCGGCCACATGGTTGTAGTCAATGAAATGGGTTGAAGAATCCGAGCAAACAATACAACATTTATGATCTAAAGCAATACAAATGTGACTCAACAGGAATTATTATTGTTTCGAAATGTACTAATTACAAGTAAATGCAATGTGTTACCATCTATAGAGCAAGATGCAGATAAAAGTGAAGAAAGTGAAAGAAGAAAAGAAGAAAACTAGATGGAGCGGCTATACACTCCTATATTATATTCAGAACTATCTAATGCTGAAGACCGCTGTGACTGGAGCTCTCTGCAGTCAGAAGTGTGAAAGGTCCCACCCATACAGCCAGACTTGTGGGATGATGAACAAAGCCCCCAGCCAACGTAACATCATTGTGCCTTAACTGCATACTGGCATGCTGAGCCACACAATTAGGAGACCTACAATTTGCAGCATTTAACTGATGTGTAATTAAGATCTGGTAATGCTATTGCGACACTAGCATAATTATTTATAATGAAGTACATTTTTAAGGAGAAAAACAGCAAGAAAGATCAGCCTGCTGTGTTTTTTGGGAAAAGAAATGTAATTTTAAACATCCTGCATTGCATGAAACCAGTGTCTCAGATGAGCTAATATAAGATGTCTCATCTCAGCTATAACATATCACACAACTTGTAATTCCCTCACAGCAGATGATAGAGGGCATGCATTTCACTCTTTAACATCGAGGGAAAACAGCGGCGCACCCACTTCCCTACCAGCTGTTGTACAGAGAGAAGAGGCCGGAGTCTCCCAGGAGATACAAAGCTGCGACGCAGGCCCTTCCTGGACTAGGACAATTTCCTCTCCCATTTCCCTTTGGTCTGGTGGTAATTACCTGCCACTGATGGTACAGGGTAAATGGCAAACATCATGGCGATATGTTAATAATCATCCGGCTCAATATTACATGCAGGGACCCCCAGGAGACCCAGTAAATGGAAGTCCAGCAGACTCCTTCAGCAGCCCGAGAGCATGCAGGAGATATAAAAAGGACAAAAAAACACACATACACGTACATACACATACATGAGCATCTTAAAACATCTGAAAATTTTGTAGTTTTGTCTCATGTAAAAACAAACACTTATCCAGAGCGCCTTCAATCAGTAGTTACAGGGACAGTCCCCTGGAGACACGCAGGGTTAAGTGTCTTGTTCAGGGACACAATGGAGGTAAGTGTGGTTTGAACCTGGGTCGTCTGGTTCATAGGCGAATGTCCTGTCCACTAGACTACTACCACCTGGGGTTGAAGTCATTGGTATGACCTGTAGAAGCTCTGAGAAAGATCTCACATTGTCCAGCTTCAATGAATATAAAGATATGTAGACAAGATATTATCAGCTAAATGTTGTTGTGTGTATCTTGTAATATTTGTACAAAAAACTAATAATTTATTTAAAGATGTTTTATTTGTCACACAGTTATACAAATACAGCAAGTAGTGAACCGGGATAGAGCGCCGATGTTGTTGTGTAATTTGTACTCATGTCATATCAAGAAGCCTTGACACAGCTATATATATTCAGTTTATTTTCAGAAATAATACATTATTAAATATATTACATTTATGTTGTTGAGCCTTTCCACTCTTTTGTGTAGGTTTAACAGAAGCAATTTCACTTATATGACATGATCATATGAATTATACAAGTCATATTAATATGTACAGTCATCAGCAAAATGTTTTTGATGTTATTTCCTAGGTTCAACTGAAATTTTGCAGAATTAAAAAATGTTATCAAATAGACTTGTGAGATGTTGTGAGAAATGTGAAATATTCATATAAATAATCAGATCTTAAATCCATATGATGCACAGTTTTGCCTCACAACCATAGAGAAAATAAGAAAAGCAAAAGAAATGGCAAGTGGTGTCTGTGAGCGAATGGACTTGATCCTAATTTGGAGCTCTGCAGGGAGAGGGAACATCTGCTTTAATGAGTTAACTGTCGGATTTAAAATAACTCTCATCTGCTGCTGATCTAGCTGAGCGGCCAGCTGGGGAGAGCAGGAACGTGGTGGCCCTGCCAGGCCAAATGTTTCCTCCACCCACTCACCATGATGGGCACGTGAGAGTTGGCATGGGCTGCAGCGTGGACAAGAGCAGGTTTATCTCTGTCCATCTCTTAAGACTGCAAACTGCATGATAAGATAAGGAAACAGCAGGATTACCTGTTTGCTCGCTATCAGTGTAAATTACAGAAGATGCATGACTTTTATTTTCTTACTGTTCCTGAGGAACAATGCAGGGAGTGTGCGGGAGAGAAGGAGAAGGGTACAAGCCGCGAAAAGGGCTAAAAGCGAGAGATGGCAGAGGAGTGAAGCAGGCCGGCTGACCAGATGGCCTGAGTTGTGCTGCGTCTGGTGCAGTGGGTTGATGACTGGAACACATGAGACTGGAGCGATAAGCACTGAGCTACATCAATCACTTTCATCTGAATGAGTTTAATGACATGAATTATCACCATCAATCTAGATGGAAAGGTAGATTGATCGCTGGATTAAACTTCAGAAAGTTCACACCTCGATTGCACCAAAACTGGTTGTCTGGAGCGGCACAGGATCAATGTTAATGGCTGGACTATTTTGCTTTCCACCAGAGCAAAGCTGATGACCTGAACTGCAATATCCTGACGAGATGAACTGAAGTTTCATTTGACCTAAATGCAGGTGTTTAAGTTTCATTTTTCAACCCCTGTAGATGGGATGGGCTTTCTTAAGAAAAGTGTCTTCCTTGTCCCACCTATGGGAGCCTCTGTAGACCAACGTATCCAAAAATTCATTTACATTTACAGCATTTATCAGACACCCTTTTCCAGAGCGACTTACAATCAGTGTTACAGTGACAGTCTCCCTGGAGCAACTCAGGGTTAAGTGTCTTGCTCAGGGACACAATGGTAGTAAGCAGGATTCGAACCCGGGTCTTCTGGTTCATAGGCGAGTGTGTTACCCACTAGGCTACTACCTCCCAAATTCAGTGTGAACCAGTGACATTTCATGAAGCAACTAGGAAATGATTCATGTAACAGACCTTCATTTAATGATGCCGGGAGATAGCAGCCTTTGGTTGCTAAATTCTTGCATTTTTCTGCCGTCAAAACAAGACATCAGTGCAGACATGATAATAGAGTGATTAAAGATGACAAAGAGCAGGAGCAGCCCTCACATGGAAGACTTACCTATTCAACAGTGTAGGACGGCTGCCAGTTATACTATTCCATTTCTTTCCCTTCATGCCACTTCTCACCATATTATTCTTTTAACAATTTCTTTTTGTTCCTTATCTTATCACCTTGGTGCAGGTGTTCTCAGTCAGTCTGGGAGGTAATTTGATCATCAAGTATTCAAATTTTTTTTTTTTACTTTCACCCTCTAGGTCTTTCGCTGGTACACTTTTTTTTTTTTTCTCGTCCTCCCAGCAGGCACTTTAGTGGAACAATGCCATCGCTGCCTCTGAGCGACCTGAGAAAAATCAATTCCCTCTCCGCGCTCAGGGTGGCTTTCAAAACCACTCCACTTCCTTTTTACAGCTCAGTCGGCATGAAAGTAAATAGTTTTTTTTTTTTTTTTAACAGAACACAGGTAAGTAGGTGAAAAAGGTTGCCGAATTTCTGGATTTGGATGGACTACAGGAAGGAAGGGGGAGAAAAAATAAAGCAGGTGAAGGGTTAAAGCCCCTCTAAACACAGCACATAGCCGCTCCCTTTAATCGCCTCTTCAGATAACATTTCTCCCAGATATTATTTTCCCTCAAAGACGTCATAATTGGCTTCTGGCATGAAACCAATACCACCGCCATGAATGTTAAAATTCTCTTTGCCTTGAAAGACAAAGAGGCAGAAATGTGCTTCTCTAAAGAGGTAGCTTTTGGGGAGATCTTTGAGTGCATCATCAATCACCACATGAATTTTTATAATGATCAGGTCGAAGACATGCAGCTCAGATACTACAGAAACGAAGAACATTACCATATGGAATTAGAAAACTGACAGATCCAGCCACAATAATCCACAATAATATGAAGTAGATGCATGATAAAAAATCAGGATATGGTTGGTAATATAATCAATAGGTATATGGCAATGGTGGCACCATCATCAGAATGTTGGGTCAAGAAGCTTTGGCTCGGCAGTGAGTGACATTCATGTATTTTCCATCATTGGCCTCTGCTTCACCTATAAGTACAGAAGGTGGGAGGAGTCAGGACCATCATGCAACAGTCACTTGCCTATCATTAAAATCCCTAGACTACATGGAAATAAAATAATGAACCTCAAATCAACCCTGTTACTAATTCATTTCTTTAAAAACAATAATGCATCATAGGCTAATAAAAAATATATATGAATGAAAAATAATTACTTTTGGGAAACAGCCTCAGTTCTGGGTGAGGAGCTTTTACTTCAATAGCTGGGTGCTGATGTTATTCCAGCCTGTGATTTTAGTCATTTTTTTAAAGCTCATGGACCCAATTATTACTTCCCAGTAAACATTCCTACATATCAAAAATTACCATTTTTAAAAAATCCCTCTGAATGAACATTATTGACATTCTTATCGTAACAATTCTCAATCATGGAATATCCCTACTTTGCAGCCAGACCTACTCATAGCTGCCAGGAATGTTCTGGTCTTGGTATATGAAGCATGCGATTAAAATGAGAAAATCAAATATTGTCTGTACCTTGGTTTATTTTTGCTAAGCATGCAGGAGAGCACTGTGCTAGCCATGCTTAGTATCAAATAAAAGAGTCCCATTTTTCATACACGGTGCCATCAGCCCCTTTTACTGCAACTGAACTCACTCCCAATGCTGTTCTATTAGGTCTGTAAATACCATGCAGGAAAAAATGCAGAAATTAAACTGTCTGGCGTGAAAAAGGGGGACCTTTGAATCAGCTGAAAGAATTATTTAAAGTTCCGAGTGCTTGGTCATGTGCAAACAGATTGCATAATTTTTTTTCTGACTAATGACTCGAAACAAAATCAACCAATGAACAAGCCTTGATCACCTTTTTATTGACTCCTGTGCACCATGTTCCACTGGGACGAATAAACAACAACTCTTCAAGAAGATATTAGGGGAGAAATGGAGAGAGCTCTCCTCATTTCTCACCTGAAGAATAAAGAGTCACAGAAATTGTGATCTCCTGATCATCTCAGCTAACATTTGCACAAGGAAAGTCAAAAGGACAAGAAATGAGAACAGTGTCATCAGTGACATGGGTACTGTCCAATCACAATTAAGAACTGTGGTCCTACCCTTTTTGTAATCAAGTTTTGATTTTCAGGGACAACGGATACTGTACAATAGAAAACCATTGTTGTCCACATTCAGCTCTTGCACCAACAATCCAGATTGCTTTCACGATGAGGATATCACAGTCAAAACTACAGTGCAGGATAAGACCAGTTATCCAGACACATTAACTAATCACTAATGTCATCTTCATCACTAATGTAATTTCAAAGCACAGATAACCTGCATGTTTGTCTTGGTGGTATGGTCTCTAGACACCTATGAAAGAAATTGTCAGTGATTGCTGCTAATGTACCGTGTATTCTAGAGGTAAAAGGAGGGAAATGAAGGAAACAGGGACACTTTCCGTGATGCTTAACGTGAAGCTCAACAGCAAAACCTGACACTCAGCGCAAAATCTCCAGTCACATTTATAATCCTATTAACTTCTTTTAACATCTTTTGGCATTAGAGTGTAAACACTTTCACACAGAAAAAAACAGGAATATGATACCAAGACACAAACACACCCGTTCAGAAAACCACACCCATGTAGCCAGAAGCCTCACACAGTCACCTGACCAAGTACCTGACTGCTTATAGGTTAACTCAGCAATTAGAATGTGAGGACTTAAAAACTCCAATGATTTAAAAACACTAAAAAACAATGGAAGCCAGATGGAGAGGACCCGATAGAGGTTGACAGAGAGGTGGAAGACGACAAATACAAAGAAGACAAGCACTTTCCAATTAAATTTGGGCAACACACAATTTAGTTTTGAAAATCCCCACAATTAATGAAACACCACACCCAATTTGCAGAATACCCAGGTTTGGTGGATGCGACAATATTCTGCATCTGGTCAACTTGGTTTAATGCTGTGATGATGATGACGTGTAATCTGTCAAGAAATGAAAGTATTAGATTTGCATTATCGGGACCCAATTTGCATGGTGGGTAGGACGTGAATTTGGGTAAAGGCAGCAAAAAGGCCGATGTTACCGCCTCGCTGACCTCATCTTAGATTTCTTCAGCATGCATTTGCAAGACTCTGAAACAGTGAAAGACAATTGTACACAGTTTAGCCCAGGTCCATAGGGGTGGTAGTAGCCTATGAACCAGAAGACCCAGGTTCAAATCCCGCTTACTACCTTTGTGTCCCTGAGCAAGACACTTAACCCTAATATGTTCCAGGGGGACTGTCCCTGTAACTACTGATTGTAAGTCGCTCTGGATAAGGGCATCTGATAAATGCTGTAAATGTAAATGTATCGCACTGTTATAGATAATGTGTACAGGCCACAATGCCACAGCATAGTAAGGTTAACAATACCCTACCTCCACATACTCATATCTCTGCCTGAATGTCAAATGGTACTTAATGCAGTTGCTTTTTTCTTCTCTTTCCAGAGAGACTTGAGAGATAATTGAGAGAAATCCAGACCAATGTAAATTAGTCTGATACAGTTATTGGCCAAAACCATTTGTACAACCATTTTTAAGTCATGTTCCACTTACTGTACCTCTGCTGAGATTTGGCTGAACTCTGAGTCCAGCTTCCCTCTGTCCATGGTCAATGAGTGTTGCAAGGATTTCCTGAGGTAAAGCTTGTCTTCTTCTTACATGGATTTCATGGGCTATTTCCTTCCATTTTGTAAAAGACAGGTGGACTCACCTGCAGTCCTTTTATAGTGCACCTGATTGCTGTGGGGGTGGATGTGATCATCCAGTTTGTTCATATGTGTGGTCGTTGAGAAGCCAGTGCTGCTTTTTGACGAGGAAGTAACCTCCCAATCCTCATTTGTGTGTAATGTTAATTATGTGCTTTATTTTAGTGTTTAAACCATTATAAACCTGTAAATGAGTTGACATTAGTGAACACTATCCATGCACTGCATTTTGTATTGCTGTGAAAATATGGACCAAACTGTCCTCAACAAGCCCATGTGTCCACTGTGTTATAGTATTATTCTCATCATTCAATAGTCATTTATTTCAGTTGACCAGCTCTGTACTCTGTTCATTACTGTCGAGGCATGTTTTTCTGGTCTGAATTAATCCTGGTGCAGCTGTTTAATAAAAACGAATCCATCGTTCACTGAACGGAATCATGTTTATATTTCTTCTCAGCCATACTGACTACTATAGAGCTATGCGCTGTTTTTCTTTTTCAGTGTTCTCCAGGCAAGAAAACGGCCTGCCGTAGACCTGAAGGTAAAACAGAATATAGCAGTCTAAGTGCTCAGACCGAAAGAATAAAATAGACAATGTGGCCTGTCAATTACAACGATGCATTCTGTAGACCCAGAAAAAAATGTGACCAATCACATCATTGCTCGTCTTCCATTCTCTGGGGACAGAAAAAGGTACAAAAGGCTGTGGAAAAATTGGACAGGAAAAAATCATATGGGGGAAAAAAAAAAACATAATTGGACCCACCACGTGCTTAAGGGTCTTGTCGCAACAGCTCAGCTGAGAAATTCATGGACAAATATTTTCCATTTTTTTCTTGCACCACTCACTTTAACTGGCCTTGGGCATATTGATTCTGTGCTTTATGAGCATCTCAGTCACCCCTGGATAACATGCCGCCCCCTACCCATTACCTGCAGTGCCTTCAGTCGGTTTCTGCTGCTTGAACTCAGGCCAGGGTGAGAGACTGCAAGAAATAATTTCTTGCAAAGACAACGTTTATCACAACTGATTAAATGAATCACCACCGATGCACAGGTTCAAACCCCACCGACTACCATTGTGTACAAGAGCAGGACACTTAACCCTGAGTGTCACTGGGGGGACTGTCCATTTTACATTTACATTTACATTTTACAGCATTTATCAGACGCTCTTATCCAGAGCGACTTACAATCAGTAGTTACAGGGACAGTCTCCCTGGAGCAATTTTAGGGTTGAGTGTCTTGCTCAGGGACACAATGGTAGTAAGTGGGATTCGAACCCGGGTCTTCTGGTTCATAGGCGAGTGTGTTACCCACTAGGCTACTACCACCCGATTAGAGCGTCTGATTAATGCTGTAAATGAGTAGTTGTAGGAGAAAAGCCATAATAATATGAATGATATTGAATAAAATTTCGTCACCAAAACCCTTTGAGGTGTGGACTCTCAATGCTAGCTTTTAAAACTGCTAGTTCTTAACACAGCAAGAGCATGAGTCTAAAGTACTTGAGTAAAATTAACTACAGCTTTAGTATAGCCTTGTACACAATTATTTAAAACGTTTATATAACCATTTTTCTACACAATAAAATGCTAATTATTAGCATATAAGCTGTATTGTGAGACAATTCAGCTATACAGTTCAGTTAAAAAATTAAAAATTATCTTTTCATTCATTGAGTAGACAATTTCTCACATGGAAATCCAATATCTCTGCATTTCATTAGCATACACATAATGAAAAGAAATCAATCGCATCAATACTTTGATCAAACCATGTCAAGCTATTGGCACCCCGTCACATGCACCATGTCCCTGCAGAGCAATAAACCTGCTCCACTTAGGAAACGAAAGCTCTGCGCTAATGTCATCACACCCCAGCAGATCACCCCGTGCAAGTGATGTCTGCCAATAAAGTGAAAATGTGTGGCTCCACAGAGGGTCTTTCCATCAAACTTGGAATGCTGTACATACACAGTGGAGGAAACAAGTATTTGATACAATTTAAAAGTGTATCAAATACTTAATTCATGCAATAAAATGCTAAATAATTATTCTAAAATCATGTGTTTTTTTTTTAAGAATCTCTCATATTACCTAAGATGGTTTTGTCCCAGTGGGAAAACCTAAAAAAAAAAATGACAACGTATCAAATACTTATTTTCCCTACTGTATGAAAAGAATAAATTATAACCTAAACAAACTAACTACAACAGGTAATCTCACAAAATCATTCTGGCATCTCTGGGTTCTCACAGCTTGTTCCAAGGCTCCGAATTAAGGATTCCAGAGTAATCTGACCTGAAGCCAAATAGGCATGATTGCTCAGGACTCCTAAAAAGCAGGTCGACAGCACCCAGACAGCACCCAAACATTAACTTTGCTTACCTTTTGTTCTAGTTTTGTGCCTGTCTTCAGACCCATGCCTATGGGGTGATTTTCTTGTTTTCTTTTTGGCCATTGTGCAAGGTTTTGTTTGTATGTAAAATAAGTTCCTTTACTCGAGATGTCCAGCTCCTGCATCTAATAATAATAAATAAAGTGAAGTGATTGTCACAAGTGATACACAGCAGCACAGCACACGGTGCACACAGTGAAATTTGTCCTCTGCATTTAACCCATAACCCTGAGTGAGCAGTGGGCAGCCACGACAGGCGCCTGGGGAGCAGTGTGTGGGGACGGTGCTTTGCTCAGTGACACCTCAGTGGCACCTTGACGGATCGGGATTCAAACCCAAGTCGTTACTATCTCAATCATTCATAATCTTTCACTTTATTCTAAACTGTGTACGGTTTTATATGCAGTCTTCGGTGGTTCCTCAATTGTAAATTGTTAAATGTTAATTTGATCATTCTATTTAAGCATAGATTAATTAACAGTATAAATATGTTTCTGATGCAAATTCTAACAAATGACATAAAAAACATTTATTTAGTTGTTGTCATTGCACCAACTTCCTGACAGTGATCCGTGTCACAGGACTTCATCCTCATCAGCCTGTCTATTGTTCATATCTGCAACCTTTTTGTCTGTGTGTGTGTAGATAGATACAGCACCATTACGGCATTAACAGTATTTGAAAACCACTGGTGGTCTAGTCACAGACCAGAGAGCAAATGCATGAACTGATTGGATGTTAAGAGGTCGGAGAAAGATGGTTTTGTCCCAGAGTTGCTCACAGGCATCATTCCGTTGCTAATGTTTCTCTTGCCTGCAGTTCAGAAGCGTAATTATGGCCCCTCATTTCAGACCACTGGTCCTCATTAGTCACTGCCTCCGCTCAGAGGAATTAGTAAGGCAATTTATCCTCTAATCACAGAGACGGTCCAGGCTATTACCATCAAAAAATCAGCACAGGGCTTCTTCAGTCAACACAGTCCTGTTTTTCTGCTACAAGAGGGTCAGATCTGGGAAAGATGGGAAAAATACTAAACACTACAGGCCACAATTAAAAAGAGATGCTGCCCTCAGACCAGTGCAGAAATGCAAAGTATTTTTATTTACACACATAATTGTCAGAAGAGAAGGATCGCCACTGGAGCAGCTCTTAATTTTGTCTTCATGCATTAACGTCAAACCATACAGCAGGCATGGGAAAGAACTCAGGTCTTCTTTAACAAAGCGAGACTGAGCTGAGACAAAAACAATGCACAGTGACAGCACTGTAAAAAAAATCACACAATTAATCAAGATAAGTCATGACAGGGTCATTTTTCAGTTGCTCGCATCTCTCACTTCACAAACCAATCATTTAAAACTAACCCAGAATGTACTATAAAATAGTACCATGCTGACCAGGCCCATAAGAGTTTTCCATTACATATGTGCAACCAGGGCCACACAGTGGCTGGTTCTGTGTCATCAGACTGGTGTGTCTGATGTGCAGCAGCATCACAGACGTGAACATTTTAGGAGCTTCAGATGTATCAATAATGTCGTTTAAGACCAAATACTTGCAATTCAATTACTGTATATTTTGCATGTTACTAATTATTAACCCCTACACTGTTGATCTAAACCATCAATTTTCAATCATGTAGCCAGAGAACCTACGAGGTGTTCATACCACCTACAGCACATTACATTCATTGTGAGCCTGTAATGAGTGTTTCAAGGACAGAAGTAACACACTGATTGCCGCGTGGAGCTGTGTTGTGAATTCACCGTGTTGCTGTGATGTGTTGACAGGATAAAGCTTCATCACTAGAACAATATTGGCGAGAGTGAGAATGTGCTGATTGGCATGTCAACACAAAGCTCTATTCATGTCATCATAATACAGCGTTGAAGAAAATAAGGCTGTTCCACTCATGGCTCTGCAGCTCCCTTCTGCTCCGCTCTTGTCTCTGCATATTCTTATTATTTTCATATGAATAGAGTTAATTTACTTTTTGCCCAAACTGTGCGATTGTTAGTATCTCCACTGGCCACCCCAAAACCCGCCATGCTCAAAAGCCCCAAAAGACAAAGTGTGATGAGAGCTTCTTTGCGGACAGCTGTCATGTCATATGGTGTTTTTGTTCAATTTTATTTCTTCATCAATGCCTCGGTGGAAGCGGGACCGCAGCGTTGTTGTTGGAGCAAGGCGGCGAGGCCATCACGCCTTTCATATGACAGAATCAGAGTGCGCACACTGCCTTACACAATACCCCCCAATGGATGCCAGTGACGACACTGCCAACTGATTTAAAGAGTGTTAGCCTCGAGGTACATTAGACACACAAAGCAGATTGTATACTTCACTATGTACCTATTTTTGAATTTGCTTTTAGAAAATGCTGCTGGCTTCTCTGCCTAATGCAACTTAGCTGAGCTCAGTGGGCTACAAGGGCTATAGACTAGGGATTTGTGCATCAGGGAACTCTACTTTGAAGTAGTGCTGGGACCCTATCGTTTGGGATGTTTCTTCTTCCACAAATTCAGGATCATTTGTTCTTATTTTGGTGGAAAACAATTGTTTGGTCCATTAAAAATCCAGTCTTGACATTCTTTGTGTTGTGAATGACTGGTAGCTGGAAATCGCTGTTAATTTTATAATATTTGCACACAAGTAGGCAGGAACTTTATCAGCAACAGTTAGTCTTGAGTTCCAATGCAGTGTCACTTAAAAAGCTTAATTCACTATTAGAAAACCCTTTTTATTTATTGTAGTACAGCTGAAAACCATTGCAAAAAAAACTTACAAAAATCACCCTATTCATCAGCAAATGTGGGTTTGACTTCAATTACTAGTCAATTACTATGTACAGTGTATATGTTTTATTAGCTATATGTTGAATTCCACAACCGTGGTTTCTTAAACATATCACATCAAATGTGGATTTTATGCATGTGATGTTGACCTCTGGGGTGCTATACAAAAATCAGTATTTTAACTGAATTGGAAGAAGATTGTGTCTTTCGTGTCTCTTTCATTAAGAATAAAACATTTTAGTTACATTGTTATATTGCAACCTAGACTGTTATAGACCGGCTCATATTTCATATGAGCCTTGTATCAATGTAATGTCAAGTGGGTGGCTTAGATTGCTTATCAAAGTCAATTGTAGAAGCACTGGAAGTTTTTATACTCCTTTTGTATTACTTTGTACCTTCTTCATATATCAGAGTGGACATTACACACCATCTTGTCCTGCGTTTTGGCATGTCTGGGCAACATAACGACCTAGCGGCGCGTCTTTGTCTGTTGTTGTGAACACATTAAAAGAAATGAAACTTGGCAAGAAAAGTCCTGTCTGACCCAGTTTGACTTTCACAACTTGGCAGCACATTTTTATTAATTGTGGTTGCTCTCTCCCAGAGACAAAGCACATCGCAGCATGAGAGGGACTGTCAGTAACAAACTGCATGAGCAATGCCATCTCAAGGTAGACAGCCCAATTCAGACCATACCTCATAAAACAATGCCTCACTGGGCAGGAGCTCTCCTCCGTCAAGATGGCATCTGTCGGTTGCAAAAGTGAGCAAGCGTGGCAATCTGCACGTAAGACAGAAAGGCTCAACGGGCAAGCTGGCGCTTTTTATTTCCTGTGATCCGTGTTCTTTAAATACACACTGCCATATGGGACTTATCTTTGCTGCGGTACCTCTTCAGAAGCATCCCTTTCTTCTCCCATAAACTATTCTTTTCCCAGAATTCCTCTCTGTCCCTGCCTTTTTTTAACTTGCCCACCCTCAGAGGTTGGCTGGCAGAGAATGTGGAGCAAAGATCTTGGTGCCTTGAGAGCCATTCATCTTCCATTTGGCCAGCAGCAATTTAGTGTCTGACAGTGGTAAAATGTGCTGAATTCTGAAGCACTCATACAAGATTCCCTCACTGAGCATGGGAGCAACAGGAAGATGTGCATCTGAAAAGTGGCACAAGATGAATGCAGGTGAAAGAACCCAAACTCACCGTCAATGCAATCAACATTGGAGACAATATTTGATTTATGGTCATTAGTGTTCATCAGGTCCAGAGTGGCTAGTTGGGAGGACAATTCCCTGCGGGCCAGTCTGAAGTTTTCTCTTTTGTCCTCTTTTTTTGTTGGGACTGGGGTTGTTCACATAAGTCAGTGCATTTGCTGCATTTGCAAAGCAAGGGTGGCACGGAGAAGGCTAGAATTAAAAAGAGGAAAGCCAATGAACTGTGTGACGTTGGGGCATACAAAATAACATTATATTATTTAAGTAATAGCATGATGTGACAGCACATAACTGGGAAACTAATGGTGTTATTAGAAAGTGCAACTTTTTTATTTAATATTTGTAATGTTGGTTTGGATATGTACAGAACAGAATATAGACTCTGATATTGTTGAGAAGTATGTGTTGTAAAACATAAATTTTACATTGTGAAGTTATTTTAGACAAAAATATAAGTCCCTGCATTGTGTTCATAACTGTAATTTTAACTTATGGTTTCGGCAGTGAAAGTTCAAGTTCATACAGAAATTTGTCTTACTGCAAAGTCAGAGGTAGAATCCCCACTCACTTCCCTGGAGTCCCTAAGAAAGACAATGAAAGCTGAGTTACTCCATGGGGATGGTAGCTTTAACTAATGATTGTAAAACACTCTAGATAAGAGCATCAGCTTAATGTCAAGTGATGTAATACAATCTCAGGATGAAGTGGATGTAAAAAAAAAACCACACGTGCACACACAGTCCACACACTTGCTCTGAAGTATTTTGTTGAACCTCTTGAATGAAGAATAGATATCAAAGCATTCAGCTCTGGTAGAAACCAAACCAGACGTTTTGAACCTTTTGAATTTGGACCTTGCAAAATCAGCACAACTACTTAAAACATGAACAACCAATATCAACTGATTGTTGAATTTTCCCAATCAATAATTTTGAAATGAGATGGATCAACTGGATCTAGCACAGGTACGCAGGCAAATTGACTACAACTTTCTCCACCAATGTCGACAAGATGTGCTTGACCTTTAACAAGCGACAGCCCACCAGCATTGTATTTTATGATTTGTGTGTTTTCATATGGTAAAATATGTCACCTATCTTTCAGCCTGGCCTGTGTACCTTGACCAGTAAGTGACCTAAACTGCTGTCTTCCATCATGAATTAATTTGACACCTCTATATGCAGTCTCCGTCCTTGGACGGCCATTTGTTAATTTACTGAGAACATTATGACAATGTAGGTACTCCAACACCCTTGAGACTTTAAATGTCTTCCTCAATCCATTAGAATAGCCGCATAAATGAAAATCGGGGAAATGTTAATTAAAAAGATCAACTCAAAACAATTTCTTTCAATTCCGCCACACACAAAGTTCTATTATAGTCCCCCTCTAATGCTCAGGGTATCTGTCTTCCACTTTGAGACAAATGTATTGCTTTTCTCAGAAAACAGCATTTCACCAGTAATTGCCAATTCTGGCATAAACAAGATAGTCGGTAAAAAATGCAAATGATTTGCATTGTGCATTTCATTATGGGTAAAGTGACAGGTCTTTAATATTATGATAACAGCATAACATTTTTTCTTAAGCCAGAAGAATAGCTGTGGCAGAAAGCAATTTGCATGCGGAATTTTCACGTCAAATGCCTGCAGTGGGTTTTAATCATGCACAGAATTAACAAATCTTTTAATTACCAATTGTCAACAACTGTTTAAAATCCTTTCTGCAGCTTAATATGTGGCTTTAATATGCAATGTGAGCTTTATTTAAATAGCAGATTTTTGCTAGATGAAGGGCCTTGCTTTAAATAACCGAATCATACTTTGCACCACAATTCCTCCACGTTAATCCAGGTGGCACTCAATGGTCAACAAGTGAAGGTAAAGCAAAGGCTCCTATTAATACATCCATCAAACTAAGATTGATTCAAGGACCCTCACTGAACTGTTGTTTATTCTGGCATTTGTCTCACACTGATAACACCATTAAATAAATGACAAGTTTCAACCGTTATACTATGAGTTATCATGTTTTCTGGAAGGCAGTGTTTTAATTACTTTTAGTTAACGTAAAAGTTCTCTCAATCTTCAAAAAATTTTAGCACGTTTTGCGAACTATGGATTAGGATTGGATATTATTTTCTCAACAGGTAGAAGTTTTTTGTTTATTTTGTTTAATTCAATCATTTTCATTTGCTGTAAGGACTAGTATAAACACTTAATCTATTTGAAGGACTCTCAGCAGGAATATTCAGTGATCTGTCCACTCCATAAAAACAAAAAAGGTTGTCCTTCTGCTCATCACCACATCACCCATTTATCCTTAGCATGTATACAAGTGACTCTCAACTTTTGAATTTCCCAATCAATTTTGTTCTGGCATTAGATGAGTATTCTGAAAACCCTGTTTTACCTCAGTCAAGAATGAAAAAGGAAGGATACTCCTGGCATGTAAGGGCAGTCTCACATAATGCCCACTAGCTGAGATTGTATTCACAGTTTCAAAAAAGAGAGCAATTTGACCCACATAACTCATGAAGAGTCCCACGAACACATCTTTAATCATCTTCACACAGAATCCACAATCATGCACTGCTGGGAGCGAAGAGACCAAAGAGCAAGAGTCCTCTGTGATGAAGGGAAGACACTTTGCAGGCATTGCAGCATGGCCAAGTTTTAAATTCATCACAGATTTGAAAAAGTGGACTCCCACATCAAAACACGTCAGAACAGGAACATTGCATGTGAAATGATGACCTGTCCAGGAGGTCATCATTACATGTGCAAAAAATGTATTTTCTTACATTTGAAACTTGTTCAGTATTGCCTCTAGGCATGTTCGTATATGGTATTTTCTGAGCTGGGTAGTAACAAGTTACATTTACTCTGGTACATTTACTTAAAGAGTAGGTTTAAAACGCAATACTTTTTACTTTTACATGAGTACATTTGTGAATACGAAAGTCTTACTTTGCTACATTGGGCAATACTCCACTTGTAACTTTTTTAAACCATTTAGTCCATACGTTAGATATGCTTAATTTTTCAGATGTAGCAACAATAATCACATGACACTGTTTCACCAATCAGACGTAACCATGCAGTCACATGACCACACACAGACCGTGACGGCGGCACACGGCAGACTCGGAATGTGAAATGACAGATGCGACTGTCTCCAGTGCTAAAGATTGCAGAAAGAATACAGAATTCAAGTCTTTCAAGTATAGCCTTTTATCATTGGCAAACATTTTGTTAAATGGTTAAGTAGACCTCTATAAATTTTCTGTAGTGGAAGGAAGTAGCATTATTGTTTAGCCGTTAAATGTAATATAGCAATGCTAACAAATATAATTAGCATATATAAGATGAATTACTACAAATCTTACTTAGAAGTTATTGATATTATTATTATTGTTATAAGGAAATACCAGAATTAACACATTTATATATATTTTTTTCTTACTCCATAGTTCTAGAGTAGTTTTATCACCACATACTAACTTGAGTAATTTTTGGATTACGGCCTTTTATTTGTACTTCAGTATTATTATTCTGGGGTAATGCTACGCATCATTGAGTAGAGTTTTTGGCTGCTCTACCTACCTCTGGTTATTTCCTGACAATACATTTGCTTGATACAGGGCCATCCATCCATCCATTCTCCAAGAATTCTTCCAAGGGAGTTAGAATCTTGGGAAAAGAAATTAAACATTTGCGATTTGGGTAAATGTTTAAAGATAATGTTTCTGCAGAAAAACAATGCTGGAGCTACAAAACCTGAAGTGGCCCAGAAAACGTCCTGAGATGAAATCTGAAATAATTTTTTATAATGATCAAAAAATGGTAAAAGGCCTGGTGGCTTGAGACTGGTGTCTACGCTAAATGTCTGTATATAATTTTAGTATAAACCTCTGATGCCATACCTAAAATATTCATTTTAAACAGTACGTTACATCTTTTAGATTATGTTAAGTAAATTGATTGCTAGAGTTTGTAAAGAGTGCCTTTTAATCTGTAGGGCACTGCACCAAAACAACTTGTAATAGATATAGAACATTTTTACATGATTGTATAACCTCCAGCAGATTCTTCAACGGTCCCCACATACTTCCATTCCACTTGAAACTAACATCTGATGCGTAATTGTGGACTGGAAGGGTACTTGGCTTGGTTTACAGTAAATGAGAGGAAGAGAGAAGTGTTGGTGGCAAACGGAAGTGTCCAGAAACTGTATTGGAGAGCAGCACTCAGACAGTCTGGTGATAATCCAAGGCCCACGCCTCGCCTACGTTAAAGCTGCCGAGGTGCCACTCCTGACCATGTGTGGCAGCCCATGACATGAGACAAGCATCAGCACCCACTCTTTTTCTCCAATAAGCAGAATGACTAAGTCCTTCCCCGACAGGATTGCTTCACACCCAGTCCAGACAGAGGGAGGTCTTACATAAATGCCAGTCTTACCAAGCAACAAGTTAACATGTCCAGTTAGCATGTCTCACCATACAGTATGGATGACGATCTCTCAGTCAAAGCAGCCAGGCCGTCTGAGCCTGTATAACAGCATGACAGAATCAGGCTAACAAGCCTTCCAGCCACATAGAAGAAGAAGCTGTCAGGCACACTCCAGGTTGTAGATAATTATTCCAATGACAAAAATTTTGATTTAAAAATTGGTTAACACACAGCTTATTACAAAACCCAGGGCAACTGATTTCAAGAATCAGCAATGGTTTGATACTTTTCACTTTGCATTAGAGTTTGTAAGATGTGAGATGCTAAAGGGCACCACAACCTACCCTCAAATATTGTTTTTATTTGATTTACCATAAAATAAATGAGCTTTAAAAAACATAAATCCTGGGCCGTTCAAACATGTACCAGTACTTTACTGCTCACACAGGCAGAATGGGCTACTGGCTACTTTCCTAGCTTCAGATAGAAGAACGTGTCTGAATGGTTTGCTTCCTGATGGTCAACTAATACCCTACTTCAGAGAAAGCTTCTCTAGCAATAAATAAATGTATATATTCAGTTTCATTTGGTGCATTTTGCTTAGAATAAGCCATACTCTGAGTAGTTAAAATTTAATTTATATTTTAAAAAGATACAGTAGGGTGGGGGGCAGGAATTAGGAGAGTGGCTTTTATGACTCAGTGTCCCCATGATCAAAAGTAGTCAGTTCTGCACTGAAAAATGTGCACATAAATAAGAGACTTTTTGTGCAGGGCCCCATCGGGCATGAAATATTCATTCTTTCAAAGGGAACTGTACGACTGTGAGGAGTGTGTGAAACTTTTGGGGTAAAACCTTTAAGAATAACATTGACTGTGCTATTTTGGAATTGTTCATGGTACTTCTGAAAGCCTTCTTGCAGTGAAATCTGCAAGTGAATTTCAATACGATGCAACAATTAAAATGAAATTGTATATTACTCATGACTAAAGGGCATTTTTTTAAACGGTTGCAAGCAAAGCATGGAGCTTGTTTGCTTTGTAAGGTCAAAGGTGTCCTCAGGATTTACATAAGTAGATAAAACAAGAAAGAAACACAATGTTTTAATCATTTTTGTGCATGTGATTTATTGATGGGCACAATATTATATTATTCAGGAAGAACACGATCATCATTAAAGCATTCTGTTCTGAATGACAGAAATAATTACTCACCAAAACGAAGGTAGTTAAAAACCTTCCTTTTTAGCAAACACCTAAATAGGGCTGTTATGTAAATTGAATAAAAATAATTGAAACTTGTGTATTATGTTATATGTTTCTATATTATTGTTATTTGCAGATTGGATCCTTGTGAACCAAATGAGGGATTTCAATGATAGACATCTTAAAAGCACTTATAAAAGTCGCTCTGGACAAGAGCATCTGCCAAATGCTGCAAACGTAAATGTTCTCTTCAGTTTTTTTCTTGTGACTTTACACTTTGAAAATTAAAAACTAAAAAAGAAAAATTACTGTAAAGTCTGCAGAAATATTTAAACTAACACATTGGCCTCAATTTAGCATCTTATATTATAACTCTTATATTTGTAAAAAATCCAATACGATATTTTGGAACCAGTGTTCTAAACGGGGGTCTTCAATTCAGGGCTGTGTTGGGCTAATGCGGTAATTTAACTAAAAGTGCCTTCCTGTTTGAATTAGCCATTTAGCTGGAATAAAAGCTTCATTTGCACTTTGGTGAGGAAGGAGCATTTTTATCCTTACTCTTGCAGATTCAACTGCAGCTGATGCCGTTCCACCATATGGGCAACTGCCTCATGTCTGGTTTTCAGGCAAGTAGACAGGTGAGTCTGACAGTGCCATCGCTTCAACTCCCCAGCTAAGCATCCCCTCCTCCCAGCATCTCATCTTTGTTTTCTTTTCTTTTTCCAGATCAGACATCAGACAGCGCTGGGATCCCTAACAACACAAGGGAAGACTCTCATGCACTCACTTCCTCTTCTCTGGGAAAAAATACGCTCTGTGAAAAAAAAAAAAAATTATGTTCTGCTTTCTATTTTAGGTGAAGGTGGAGAAAGTGGGCTGTGTAAATATAAATAATAACAAGTGCTGGAGCTGGAGCGGTGGGTGTGGCACCTCCAGTGCCTGAGCCCATCATTGCTAATGCCACTGCGGTGAGGAGCTGTCAGATGCAGCGTGTTAAATTTAGCCCGGGCTGCGGCGTGCTCACGCCTCTGTGAAATACAGGCACTGGGTGGGTGTTGATATTCCCCACCACTGTCATTCCAAGCAAGTCACACAGATTGTGTGTGTGTGTGTGTGTGTGTGTGTGTGTGGGTGGGGGGGAATCCATCTGAATAACATGAGATATGACCCTGATATTTGGTTGCCCTCCAATTCTGAAGGTATGAGATCAGAGCAGGATACAGAATCAATAGAGACCTACCAATCAGGAAGCAGCTCACCTTGTCATTTCATCAAGTCTGAAATGTGCTTGGATGAAAAGCCAGATAAGATCTTAGGGGTACGTAATTTTGCTTGACAAACATTCATTGAACACAAATCTGTTGACAGTTGTGGCAAACTACAGTGACCTGCAGTGTGGTCGGTACAGGACTGAGCTGGTCGGTTCAGTAGAATGAGTAGTTTCTGTGACGTTATGGTGGTTTGGCGTGAGCAGATGTACATGGATTATAGGACAATCACATTATGTGAGTTCACGTGAATGAGGTCACTCAGAGGTCTCCCGTCTGACCCCATCAACTAATACAGACTGGTTTTCAACCTTCCAAATTCTCCCCCACCACCCCACTGCTACGCTCCCTCCACTCGCACTCTCCGACCCTCCAGTACTGCTTGCCTGGTCCCTAAACCCCTGAAGATACGAGGAAGACACTCATCTAGACTCTTCTCTGTCTTGGTCCCTCAAGGTCAAAACGGCACAGTCGCTGAGTATTTTCAAATGGCAGCTTAGGACCTTCCTCTTTAGACAATACTTAAACTAACTAAAGTGAAAGTGAAGTGATTGTCATTGTGAAACACTGCAGCACAGCGCACAGTGACTCAACAAAATGTGTCCTCTGCTTTTAACCCATCACCCTTGGTGAGCAGTGGGCAGCCATGACAGGCGCCCGGGGAGCAGTGCGTGGGGATGGCGCTTTGCTCAGGGGCACCTTGGCAGATCGGGATTCAAACCGGCAACCTTGTTCATGGTTGGGGTCCAAGTGAATCAGAACTGATTACTTCACTGATTGTAACCTGAAAGTGTCACAACCATGCGGGCATGACGAGGCAGGTGAACGGAGAGGAGGACGGAGAGGAGATGAAGAAGGAAGGTAGGAAGGACACAATCGATGACAGCGAACAGAAACGAACAGGGCAGCTTTATACAATTAACACAGGTGAAAACCATTAGGGAACATTACACAGGACAACAGTGAAACTCCGGTCTGGATCCCGGACCGGAGTAACCCCTTTCGGACAGGATCATGACAGAGAGCATGTTGTAAGACGCTCTACTTATGCCAAATGCCATAAAGGTAAATGTTGAGTGTGAAATGATCACCACCACAACGTTATCTGGTGCTGGTGACATTGTAATTGTTTTAAGCAGACCTTGCATGCTTAATTTCATGTGAGTGAGCTAAATTGGGGGGTAGATAACAAAATTACATTGTGCTTCCGGAAATTCGAGACAACTCTGCTCATCACTTCATCTTTATAAGAATGTTCACAGCGTACCACGTGCAATTTTAGTTGAATTTTGCAGCTCCACGTGACCCGCTTTCTGTGATCATAGTGACCTAGGAAGTGCCAAAGAGTTTTCAATTTGACTGTCATTAAAGTAAAAAGACAGATAATTTGATCCCTTTTTTTGATCCCCAGTTTTTTAAGGCTGAGCATTTGCAATTAAACGTGGGCCTCGCCTGTTTCCTCGTTAGTTGGGGAAAGTGCGAGCGCTCCTTTTTAATGAATTTGGATTCGTCACTGTGGTGCCTCGAACAGGAAGGAGAGGGAAGTCTGCACTGCCGACATTGTGAAGATACCAAGGTACATGTGGATGCGATGTTGAACACGAGGAGACACCCTGGAAACACACTGCTGCCATGAGGCCACGGATGCAACCGGAGGAAGAAAGCACCTGCAACTAATCCACATTTCTAAAGAACCAGCAAAAAAAAGACATGACGCGTAAGGCAGCCTAAAGCGGTGCGAGGCGCAGTCGGCAGGTTGGGTATTTCTCCTGGTGGGGGGGGTGTGCTCCTGGAAACAATGTAAACCTTGTGTAGGGGAGCTTATGGAGGTGTTGTGTTCTGATCTGCTGCATTTTGAGCAATGACGGCCATTCGTTTTGATTACGCTGCTGGCTGTCACAGCCATACACAGGGAGTCCAGGGAATGACTGGAGGGCCACTTTAGGACATATGAGCAGCAGGGTGATAAAAGGGGATATGCTATAAATCTTTATAAACCCTTTTATTAACAGCAAATAAATGTACTCAGTACATTAATCATTAGGCCACACCTGTAAACAATGGTTTCTGGGGTATTGCCATCAACTTCCATTGTGTGAAAGTCTACCTTTTGGTTTCATTAAAGCCTAAAAATGGTCTGCATTCATTCTTCCCCAGTAATGTGAACAACGGCAGAGAATTAAATTAGAGGAAAACTTTACGATCTCAGTGTCATAAACCCCGACAGGACAACAAAACCAGAGCAAAAGATTTATTTGGCACAGAGACAGTCAAGACTGGCTAACACAGGCAATGGCGAACTGGGAAATCAAAAGTGCAGGGCAGAAGAATCTGATGAGGACGATGAATTTACATGCAAAGTTTACTATCAGCGAGATGGAAGTAAACACACTCAGGATGTGAGCAATATTTTAGTTGCCCTCTCCCTTTGTTCCTCGTCTGTCAGAGTCTATATTCTGAATTCTTCCTCTATTGGGTCTCTTCCAGAAGGAATCATGAAACATTCCTCAGCGTGGATACAAATGCGCCCCCTCAAAGCCCCTTCTGACAAAATCAATATGGCGGCACAGCAGAAGGACGGGCCAAACTCTCTTTTGCTTTCACATTTTTGCGTCGGGTACAATGCCATCAGAGACAGCAGCTTCAAAATGGACAAATTAACCCTCAACTAATTACCCAACACAGTTCACTGTGGCTCTCTGAACAGACCGATAAAACGCCCCATTCTCTGTTCTACATTTACATTTACATTTACAGCATTTATCAGACGCCCTTATCCAGAGCGACTTACAATCAATAGTTACAGGGACAGTCCCCCCTGGAAGGATTGAATGTGAAGTGATTGTCACATGTGATACACAGCAGCACAGCACACAATGCACACAGTGAAATTTGTCCTCTGCATTTAACCCATCACCCTGAGTGAGCAGTGGGCAGCCTTGACAGGCTCCCAGGGAGCAGTGTGTGGGGACGGTGCTTTGCTCAGTGGCACCTCAGAGGCACCTTGGCGGATCGGGATTCGAACCAGCAACCTTTTGACTACGGGGCCACTTCCTTAACCACTAGGCCACCACTGCCCCTCTGTTGTAGGACAATTAAAAAAAAAAAAAAGTCCAACAAGATCTTCAACCAGATCTTCACTGTTGGTAAACACTCCAGCGGCGCAGCACCCCGTTCCCGTCTTAGACCGCCAAACTTGCAGAGATAAGGCGCGCTCGGGCATTTCCCCTGCGGCCCCGCCCACGGCAGACAGACAGACATGCAATTTGTGTCCGGGAGACAGGGGAGGAATGAGAGGATTGAGACGACGCCGCGATGCTTCCAGCTGACAGCCTCCTGACAGGGGCCAGGTGTAACCGGGGCTTTTCAACCGCCTCCTTTCATAAAACAGATGGCGCCATTGATTACCGCTAAACCCTTCCTGGCATGTGAATATACCTTTGCAGACAAGATGGGCCGAGGTAATTGAAAGTGAAATAAACATTCTCGTGGTTTCACCGGCCATGTCCTTTTCTCCGTAGAAGTGCTGTTCAGCGCAACGAAAAGTGTTTTTTGCGGGTTTTTTTTTTTTTTTTTGCAGTTCGAAGCAGTTTGAATCGTGCCGGACACGTTTACGTAGTAATGACAGAGGCTGAAGGTAAGAAAAAGCCAAGGGAAAAAGAGCGGACGGACACTCCGTTCATGAACAACCACTTTGATGGATAAGTGTACTTTAACCCATATAGAGGCTGGAAAAGTCCTAAGGCTCCTCTCTGACCCGACACTGAGTGGCGCGTTTTTTAAAAGCGCCATTATTGCTTTTAAACTGTCACATCTGCCAACTTCTGACACATTCTGGATGGAATATGTAGCACCACTCTTGCATCGGGCCCAGCAGAAATCCGACATACGGCAGGTGAGAGCCCAAATGAGGAAAGTGTCAAAATCTGTTTTTCACCGGGATCTCTGTCAGACTTCAAGCACCCTCCATATTTCATGAACCTGAAAACGGCGGCATAGATGTGCAGACTGTTCTCGACTTTGTTTTTAATGCGGTTTCAGAACAAAGGGTGACTAAAAGAACAAAATTGACCTCAGGAGCTGTCAGAGGAGTGTGCGAATGACACGAGAAATGCAGCCCAGGTAAACTTAAACCTTGAGCACATAAACCTTGCAAATCCGGTCGACGTGCCAGCGGGACGTGTCTGTTGTATTTTTGACTTCCTGTTTCCATCTTCTGTCCCCGTTCTCCCATGACTCCGCAGATCTCCATTAGTCCAACAGCCAAGGGAGTATTTTGACATTTGCTGTAACACAAAGAGTGGGCTCTGCAATCCTATGAGGCCAGCCAGTGCCATGACCCGGAGCCGCTCTCTTTCCTCACCATGTCCTCTCTGCTTTGTGACAGGATTCAAGGGGTGGGGGAAAACATCCAGTTCCTGATATGTATAGTTTTATAATTATATCAGGAAACATTAGTCAGGCAGTGTAGAATATGACAACCTAGGTAATATAAGAGAACAAAAGTACTAAATAATATGTTGCAATTGTGTCAGGCAACTGCCAGGTTTATTCAAGTAACAACCAAAAACAGATCTCTAACAAGACAGAACAGAATGTGAACAGAATGTGAATACATTATGATGTGATTGTAGTGACCTGGTGGGTAACACACTCGCCTATGAACCAGACGGCCACAGGTTCAAACCCCAGCCCGCACAGTAGGAGGGATTGTACACGTGTGTTACCGGTGGCGCCTCTAGTGGCAGAGGACCCCTTCAGCTGAAAATGTCAACAAAGAAATTATACAATAATGCAAGTAGTTTACATGTTTGTAATGTCACAATCACATTATTCACCTGCCTTTTTATTCGGCTTTTATTCTTCTCATAATTCTCTTTATTTTTTTATTCTTCTCTTTATTCTTGAAGAGAACTCCATGCTGCCTAAATTCTGCCCTGCCTCCCCTCCCGGACTGTTTAGCAAAAAGGAATCGTTCTTTTGAAACTGGCTCTGTATGAGGTTTTCTTCCCTTCAGCCAGGCGGCTTTACCTGCCTGCTGTCGCTGGAGGCTCGCTCTTGGGGGTTCAGACCTGAAATCTCTATAAAGGTTCAGTGTGCTTTTGTGCTGCCCTTTGTGACAAGAAACAGTATGCAAAAAATAATAATTATTTAATATTCGTTTACCCCTCTGAATTCCCACCTTTGTGTTTTCTGAAAGACAGTGTTTTTATTTTTATTATGTAATACAGCAGAGTGAACAATTTTATGGCCTCTCATTGACTCCTGATACCAGTGAAACCACAAAGGGTCAACATCCATTCTTCCCACAAAGGCACCCTCCCAAAATAGAGAACAGTGCCGGCCAAATACCCACAGCACATACCTCCTCTCCAGCCCAGCGGTGCCACGTCAGTCCCATAAATAACCACGCCCAAAGGGGCAATAAAGAAGGGGTAAAAAAAGCAATCCCCCAGAGGACATCATTTACCTTCTATAAGACAGGCCAGTTGTCCCATCCATTCATTACAGACAGGTTCTGTGTCAGTTGTTCCGCTTGTCCCTCTCTCCTGGGTGTGAGGAGTGAGCGAGACACAGGAGCACAAGGTGGTGCAAAGTGAGGGTTTTTTTAATAAACACAAAAAAACACCACGGCATAATGGTTGGAAATACAGAAAGTTAAATACACGTTTTAATGATTTCTCATTACAGAAAACAGCAGTAATCAGAACATAATCACATAATGAGTTGGTGCCACCTGGTGGGCCAGGGACATCGCGACGTCACACTGGGCAGCTGCTGTGAAATTTTTACCATGTCCATTCCTTCAGGTGCAGGTGGGTCAATGGGAATAGACAAGATGAGGGAGCTCCACTATGACTCATCATCAGTTGAACGCTGGCCAAGCTTGTCCTCAACCACACATTTCTATTGGAAATTTTGGTCTGCTATCATTTGTACAGCTTTTAAAAAATGTTTTCTGATGATTGATTTCAGATGTTTTTGGTTAGACTGCTCTATTCTTCACACAAATGCAATGGTTTGGAAACTAGGGGACAGTAAAATGTGGACAATAAGGGGCAAATGTCAAGTAACAAATTCTTTTGTTTGCAAATCTGGAAGGGGTCAATGGACAACATTTTTATCTGGGCAACCACACCAGCACCACCTGGATGGAGCCCAGCGAACCAACTGACGCATGCAGACACTGAGGGGTGAGAAGCCGACAGCAGTTGATGGAGTGACTAACTGACAGGGGCGGACACGTCGAACCTCAGAGGGACACGATGTTCCTGTCTTTCCTCCACCCACCGCCTGTGCAGGGTGTGTAAAAGCCAGAGCCCAGCATCCTCTGCTTTCACAATCAGACTAGAGTCACCAATCTACCATGTGTGTCAAGTTTCTGGGGGGGGGGGGATTCTAGAGTTTCCACAGTTGTATATCCAATTTACATCAAAAAGCCCCTGAGGGCAAAAGCTGTCTCGGTCTTGACCCCCCACCTGGAGACAAGACTTGAAGCAACAAGCTCCTCAAGCTGCAGGTCTGAGGACACGGTGTTATAAGCGAGGACAACACACCAGCTGGCAGATCAATGGAAGTGTGTGGAAGAAATTAAATCACGGCAGGGGTATGGGGCTGACTTGGCATTTTTCGAGAAGGCAGTAAATTACTGTCCCGGGCGCTGAAAAGAGGGCTGGACGAGATCGAACCTCCTTTCAGACTCGGCCCCTTTCAGGCTCAAGCACACCTTATTAAACTACCAGCTTGCGGCTGAAATTAGGACCCTTGCATTTATTAAGGGGGGGTGACATTCGGGGCACAATCCCAGGGAATTAAGAACAATGTGAAATAAAAAGACTTTTGCTAACCAACCGCTATGTCAAAATGCCCTGGAGGCATCTGAGACTCTTTTAATTAAACAAGATTTATTTTCCATGAAGCAAAAACAACTCATTTGATGAATGCTGATATAGCATCGGCTAATCAGAAATACTGTAAATGCTCACAGGCATTGCATCCACGTAGCTTTGTCTAGAGTTTCTTTCATTATAGCACATTTGTCAAAGGATGGATGGAGATGTATAAGAAAAGTGCAAAAGGCCTCCTCAACACCAGAAGCGGAATGCTGAGTCGCTTGGAGAGATGTTAGCGTCCTGGCAGAAATCCCACTTGTGGAGATTTATGGGAAACTTTGATTTATGCGGCGTGGCACGCACTGAAGATTTGCTTCCGCAGATTAGCATCATATGTGCTCTGTTTCCTCAGGTTATTTGACTCTTTATGGACCCAGCTACGTTTCCAGAAAACTGCTAGCCAAAGTCACCTTGCCATGCTGTACGAAACGTTGCTTAAAATTGCAATAATATTTGCGATTTAAGACTGTTCAGTTGACAAAATCTGCCTGTTCTAAGGTGATAAAAGGATCAAGTCCAGCCTTTATCCCACCACATTAAGCCATCCATTTATGTTGACTTCTGTATCTTACCTACTTTATCCACTTCTGACGTGCATGTCTTGTGGTAGCCTAGTGGGTTAAAAAGTGGACTTGTAACCAGAAGGTGATTAGCTGTTACATGTGACAACTGAAATGCGGTCTCTGCCTTTAACCCATCCCCTGAGGTAGCAGTGGGCATTCATAAAAGGTTCCGTGCTGCGTGGCGGGTTTGTTTTCTTTCCCCGCTAGGACAACCACTCCCTGCTGTACACAAAAAGGGTTGAATGCAGAGGACAAATTTTGTTGTGTGGACCATGTGCTCTGCTGTGTATCACAATGGCAAAACAACCACAGATTTTTGTATTATGCGAGTTGCAAGCTGGTCACCTCATCTCTTGATGTTTGGTTAGACCCACTTCTGTAGATATCATTGTCACAGGTCACAACGTGGAACATTCATGTACTTTGCAGAATGCTATGGAACATGAACATCCATTAGGGGTATAAATCATGAAAGAGCAGATATGACGTATAATTTATGAGGTAGCATTTTAATGTTCTGGAAAGTACAAGATGAGAAATTGAGAGGGTTCTCTTCCTGATTCTGACATCCAAAGTGACAGAACATTGTTGTCCCTGCAGATCTATGGCTGGAGACATCAGAGGAATTTTGCAGGGCCTGTGGCAGAGATTAAGACCCCTCTAAGACCGACATGGCCATTACCGAGTCGTGTAGCTCAGCACTTCCCTTTACTAAATATTTGGTTCTCTTCTCCTGATGGTAATTCTCATTTTGTCCTTTGAAGAACCTGACACCCTCTCCAGCATGTCCTGCTTGTTCTTTAGGAACAATTCACTGTTGAATGAATTACAGAGAACTTCAGGAAACATCTGATGAGATTTATGGAAAATGAACAAAAACAGTCCTGTCAACAATCAAAGATCTTAACATTTGGAGTAAGACGTATTTGACTTAAGAAAGGTGTTCAAAACTAGTGAGAATTTTTCAAACCATCATCTAAAAATAATACTATAACCCTAGGACCCTGATGAAAAAAACTGCATTTTTTGAGGCAAGTATTCCTGATAACTGTCTAGCATGGACTTCATACTTTGTTTGGCAGGTCAGGTTTTTTCAGTCCAGCATTAGCTCTTCATCTGACAACTGGATCAGGCACAATAAAATAAACTTGGAGCAAAATCAATTATGAGCATCAAGAGCCTCCATTAGCTCAGTCAAAACAAACGAAAGTGTGTGATAAGCAGAGATCGCCGTTTTCATTTTGAAAGGGCATATCAAAAAGACAGGTAGCATCAATAGTTTTTTTCGAAAGTTTGAAAAAATTAGAGATGAAAGCTCATAAAAAAAAATCTGACTGCTTAGGAAAGGAGTTCATGCACGAGAACAGCAGCTTTGATCAGAGACTGCTGAAATCTGAGGCAAAATCCTGTCACAGGAATATGAACAAATAGGGACAACTGGGAATGATGGGCATGAGAAGCCCCTTCGCGGACCCCTGCTGGCATTTTTGATTCAGAAATATCACTCAGAAGAAGACCCTGGCATATAAGTCATGAGGCGCCCTTTTTCTGATCCTGATAGGGGAAGCCAGCCTAGAAATGGCTCAATACCACCAAAACAAAGATGGAGAGACGGCGGTTTGGGCCAGTTGACGTTGACGTTTCCTAATTTAGCTGAGTGGCGTGATCATTCAGGGCACTCCATCCCAAAACGGGGCTAATCTTTTTTTCATCCACTCAGGGGAGGATGTGTACAAGCTGAACGGCGGCGACTTGCGGCAGTTGCAACAGTCAGCGAAACCGGGTCCGCAGAACCTGACCTGATAAGTGTCCATTGATTTAGCCGAGTTTAGGTTCCCAGGATGAAAAACTGTCCTGTCGTTACTCCGGGGCCTGCCGAGGACTTTGTCATTGACAAAATTAACTGGAGTGTTTTTTGGGATCCTCATGTCAAGGAGCACTCACTCAAGTTGGAGCAGGAACGGCTTCGTGCTTCTGGAGAGCCTCATGCCGATCAATTTCATGAATAATCTCTGCATGCCTGCGCATAGCTGAAGGCCTGGACTGACTATAAAGAGATATAAAAATTAAATATTTAAACAAAGACAGATAAAAAAAAAAGCGTGAGGCAGTAATACCTTGTTGCAGACCTGTTTACATTGATTCATTTACTCGTGGGTTTGGACCATGTGTTCCATATTGGTAATTTTAGTACATACTAATACAATACCAGTCAAAAATTTGGAGATTAAGATGGAGCCATATAGATGAATGCCAGAAACATATGTAGTTGTTTTGTAGCAAGAGAAAGTATGTTTGATGGATCTGTTTTTTTGTCTTCTTTGTTCACTATTGTCACCATCACTATTGCTGCATCATGAGATGTTCATTGACATGAGTGAATGATAAGAAAGTGCTCCGTGAAAATCTTCAGGACTGGTGAAACCGTCCCCGTTGTCAAACCTGGAGAGGGAAGTGCTGCCATCAGAGCAGAAGCTCCCTGCTTTTTTTCCTAGTTTGATATTTTTTTGTTGTTTATACATAACTGCACGTGTTATTTTATAGTCTTGTGTCTTCAGTTTGGTTATATTATGTAAAATAATGCAAAAATGAGTAAGTGCATCCAAACTTTTGACTGGTAGTGTACATAAAATAACAAATATATTTCTCCTTTTTAAAATATATCTTTTTTATACAAATTGGAAGAAATATCATAAATATTAGCCCAGGCAAAATGAGAAAATTGTCGATCCCAAGCAGCTGGCCTAGTGTAAGCTGTGAACAGATCCAGTAACGAGGGTCCACTGAGTGAAAAAAGAGAGCTGGCAGCTGAAGAAGCATTGTTTCAAATCAGCAACAAAAGAAATGCCTTGGCCATCCATCCTTGACTGGACAGTACAAAAGGAGAAAAGATGGAAGAAGGGAAGATTCTTTATTTACTCCATGTATAAAACTATCTCGATCACAGATTGGCTGATCACCTGATCATCCTGATCCAATCATCACTTCAAAAAATGAGCTCATTTAGGTTGAGGTCTAGTAGTTAAAAGTCATATTATATGATTTACATAATTGTCATCAACCAGTCAAGGGTTCTCATGATTTATTAATGGGATTATCATCATCATCATCATCCTGGAGTCCACCAATCCCATCAGGAAAGAAGTGTTGCAGCATAAAGGTGATCACTCACAGTATGCGGTACACTTTCACAGTGCCCTTTACCTCAAAGGGGACACCTCAAGTGAAACCATGTCAGCACAACATTCCCCATACGATCTTTGCTGGCCATTTATTCATGCTCTCTCTTTAATTTGTTACCCCTCTGTAGACCTGTTCATCATGTAGTGCACCCAAAAAGAAATCCCTCACACACCACGAACACATAACCCACACCTTCATCCATCACACACACAAGGGACTGACTGACGGGGCCCAGAGGTACAAGCTCGCATTCAACAAACACAAAGAACTGGAGGACAGGAAAAGAGAGAGGAAAGGGCACAGAGCGAATCACAGGAAAGGAAATGTGTCCTTATTTCCACCCATTCCAGGGGGTGAAAATGCTGACTGGACAGAAGCAGTAGCCTTAATGTGGCCGTCCGCCACCCCACCCCCTACAAAAAGAAAATTTCATTCATATTAGGAGACAGGCTGCACACAGATGGCCTTCTCCCTGCACTCGTGTCTGACAAACCGCGAGCAGTTCACACCAGCGCCGCGCTTCTCACTCCCGCGAGTCACAGGTACAGAAACGCCGCCTCGTCTGCGCCGCTTTAACGAGGGATAAACCGGCAGGATTTACAGCCTCGCCCCCATCTGTCCCTCATCTCACTATCAAATTTAATAACCAGCACAGACAATAAAGCTAGTAAAGAGATAAAGTGAACCAAAATGAGTTGAGTGGGACATCAGAGCTGTAGAGGAGGAGGCGGGTTTGTTACCATGGTTACTCTTGTCAACCCTCTATTCTCATCAGGTTTCTATTATTATCCCGAAGTGGTGCATTGTGGTCCGCAGACTGTGGCAAACTGTTGTTGCAACATTTAAAAAAAACATTAGGGCGTGATTGGAGCCACAAGACGACCCTCCTACACAGCAGGATAGCGGAGTGAAAGTTTTTAACAAGTAGCCTATCAGCACCACACTGTGTTCCCATTTGTGACCCAAAAAGTGTTTATTTGGTCAGATATATCTGCAGCGGGAGAAGCAAAAAAACGTTTTACTGGAACACGGTTGACCTGCGCATCAGTCTGCGTGTCACTGGCCCGGCCAGATGCCAAAACTCGTTCAGTTCAGTTGCTCTGTACACCACAGCCCTTGCAGAAGTTACAAAGGAGGTATTTATTTTGATAGTAGGAATGAAAATTCATGGTTTTTGAGCTCTTGACTGACATCATTGCCTTAATCCAATACATGCTGTGGAGTTTTTTTTTCTTTTCAGTAGTCTGCATTGTCCTCTATTTAGTCTAATGCACTGCTCGTAGAATATTTGGAGAATATTCAGTTTCCTCAGTAGCTGGATGAATGGTTATAAGGGCTTTTAAAAGAAGTGATACAACACTGTAGACACACACTCTTTACACTCTTTTCTTTCATAATGCGATATGATAAGTGACATGCGTTTCTTTTTTTTCTTTAATGCTGCGATTGATGGCCATGTTCATTTTCAGGTAACAGTCAGCAATATGGGAAAACTAAATGGTAAAATGTCGAGGTATAAAAGTGCATTAATTAAAAACTGTATGGACCATCTGCTGATGTGAGTTGCTGGACAGCTGGGTGCAGTAGCACTTGGAGATGTTCTTGCTGAAGAGATTTTTGTGTTTTTTATTACGTCTCTCGCAAGAATAGTACAAAAATTGTGATACATATGTGCACATACACATTCATGTATTACGATGGACCTTCAGTTGGTTCAAATCTCCAGGCGTGTGATTTGCTTTGTCACAGAGCAGCCGCTAGTCTAATCTCTCTGCCCAGACTCTGGGAGTTTGATGGCTCTGAAAAGGGCATTTGCTTATATAGCAACCGCAGCTCAGAGCTGTAAACAAGACAGGGCTGTGCCCTCTCCAGCTTGAAAGATTTAACGTGTCCCCAAAAACTGAAGTGGACTTTAAAGATCCTGTCTGTGGTGACAGTAAGTCGCGCAAAGCACAACGGTGTCATTCACCGATGCAGGTGCAGAAGAAAAAAAAAAACCCTGAAATGGACCCACCTAACATTTCAGGATGAACAGGGCCATGTTGAGATCAAACAGGATACAAAAGAAAATCTAACAAGCTCTCTTGGACATCATCTTGCTATTTAAAATGTCATTCACGGCGCAATTTTCCCTCTTCCTTTCACAATGGAGTCAACACCTAAACTCACGGTGGCTTATTAACGATCAAAAGATGGATGAGAAATCTTTCAATTCTTTATCATGCTGCAACGTTTTAGAATTAAGATCCGTCCTGCTGAACGTCTCGTTCAGAATTTTTAAAAATGTGTGTTTTTCATGCGGAGAACAGAGAAGGTTTTTCCCTGACCGTCTCTGTGAGCAGACTGCATTATGAGCCTGAACATTGCCAGTCGTGGCGACCTCTGCTCTGGACCTTCGTTGATGACCCTTAATTTGATATGATGACACAACTGGCAGCCGGCGAGTGCTCCCCACGATGGAGAGAACTGCTTTATCAAATTCATCCTAATAGGCCTGTCCTTACCGAGGCGTCGGTCGGTCTGGTCCTTTTCATTACCCGCGCCAAATGAAGTTAAACAATGTCAAATGCCGGGGCGAGAGTGTATTGTTGGGCCGCCGTTCCAAAACCGCTGTCACAGTCTTTCAATCACCAATCGCGACCGGACCAGAGTCACACCATTTCTATTTGGAGAATCAGACAGTCTTTAAATAGCTTCCTTTTTTTCATCTTCATCCTTTCCCCAAGTTCCAGTGGAAAGCGTGACCCACAGGGTAGGCCTCGTAATTACACCTCTACGGAAACGGAGAGTAATGTGAACTAAACGTTAACCTCCATCAGCAGCGCTGACACTCATTAAGATGGTCAAATTCAGTTTTAATCAGCAGAAAGGGTGTGGTCCGTAATCCTATTATCTCCCGGACTCGAGTCAGAGCAGCTTTTTCTGTCATGGCTCCGGGCTCCAGAGTCCACAGAAACCCAACAATGTGTGACAGCGTGTGAGTATTTGCATGCATGCAATTCTGCCTCGAATACCAGTAAAAGTCACCCAGAACTTCTACCCAAAGCCTCCTGAAAGGCTTCAGCACATTAGGGATTTACAGATGACATTTGCATGACACTTTCTGGGGGTTAAAAAAAAAAAAAGAAATGAATTCATTCATCAAAATGTTAGCTGTGACCGATAAGAGAAAGCACAAACAAGCGCAGATGTCAATGGTGTCGCACGGGATTCAGACAGTAGCTGACAAACTGTGACCAGAAACAGAGATTGTGTTGTGGTGATCCAGCATCCCACAATTGATTTGACAGACAGGTCAGCTTGTACCAGAGCAAGATCAATGGCATCAAGCTTGGAAAGGCTGAGGCCAGCAGAGAGAATCTATTAGAATCTGTAATGTCAGCGCCTGCCTCTGTAGTCCTGCATGGCCTTTGCCTTTTATGTTCCCATTCACCAAAAGAGAAAGGTCTACAAGTTCTTCTTTTCTCCACCCAACACTTGTAAGTTATGGACCTGATACCAGTAAATGGAGATTCGATTAGATTGACTACGTCTGGCTTGGGTGAGGGTTTTAGCATTTGTATAGCTCCTGACATTTCGTCTCTGGCAATTGTGTGACTTAATAATTCATATCATCGGTTGCACTTTTCAAATGCTGATTCCTTGCCTGTCATCGCTATGAAAGTGGCCACTAGTCTGCAGACATCCAGAAACACAAACAGTCCTCCGAATGATGGCCATGTCATCTGCAATCACTCCAAATCAGCCTGGGGGACAACGTTGCTTGTCGCCCTGGAGACGGTGCTAATGGTGATTTCCACTGATGTGCAGGTTGGCAGGCTTCTCTATGATTGCAGCTTGTCTGTCTATTGATGATAAATATTGATACAAAAAGGTGAACAAAGGGTTCAGTGGACAACGGTTCAAAGAGACTCCCTAAAGACTCCCTAATTATTCATTTCATCAAATAACTACTAACCTTAAATACAGCTGCATTGTTAATGTATGATGGGACTGTTGGTTGGACATGTTCTTTAGATTTTTGGTGGGGCATTGTTTTTACATAATATACACTGATATTTGACATTACAAGCTAACAGTGAGGAAACACTGTGGTGAAAGGGACATTTTGATTTGCACGTGTACACAATCTAAAATGAAAATGGTCAAGCTGTTCTAATAGAATGTGAAACATGAGGTACTGGTTTACGATGTTAAACTGTTCTTTATTTTCTTGTTCCTCTAGGTCTGTAAGGTCCACTTCTGAATCTACAACTACAACTAATATAGAATGCAGAACCACCCCACCGCTACGCTCCCTCTACTGGCTTCCAGTAGCTGCCCACATCAGATTCAAAATACTGATGCGGTCCTACAATGCCAAACATGGGGTAGGCTGTCCCTGTTCTTCTCTGTCTTGGTCGAGGTCAAAACAGCACAGCTGCTGAGTATTTTCAAATGGCAGCTTAAGACCTTCCTCTTTAGAGACTAATAAGCAACTTTCTTATAGTCTGACTTATGTAAGTAAAAAAGCTACAACATAATGAATTAAATTATTGTAATTGAGATCTTAGTGAATCAAAACTGATTACTTCACTGATGGTAACCTGTAAGCATGTTTTAAGTCGCTCTCAATAGGGGCATATGCTAAATGCCACAAATGTAAATGTAAATGAAGCAAGGAAACTATGGATTTTTTTTTTTATTTTGTTTTTCTTATCTCTTCCAGGTACACAAGCTGTATCATAGATGAAGAATCACCTTCAACCTAACTAGACTGAACATCCTGAATTAAGAAGCTAATTTTAAACCATAAAATAATTATGTGAAGCAATTATCAGACAATTTTATGACAAACCAAATAAATAAACTTAAACACACTGATTGCTGTTAATAAATGAGCTACAGTAAATGACAGTGTTAGAGCAATCTTTTTAATAAGGCGTAGAATGCAATCAAAAGTTCTGAGTTTGGAAGTCTTTATAAGCTTTTTTTTACATTTTCTCCTTGGAGCTTTGTCTGAGTTAACATTGTAATGTTCATCTCATTTATTCTAACCTATTTCATTTCAACGTAAAATCATTCAAGTTTAGTTGACCTTATTCCAGCAATAAGGTCAACTAGGAAGGGACAACCCCTGAACTGCATTCAACATACACAGAGAGACACACGAGACAGACCAGGGCCAATTTAACATCACCCATTCACCTAACGTTATGTCTTCAGACAGGAACTGGATCACCAAGATGATTCTCACATGATCTGTGGAGAGATCACCCAAGGATACCCTTCATACACCCTTCATCTTGCTGTAAATCACCTGGGCTCTGCATCTGCACACTTTCCCTCAAATTCCCACTGATTACACCGTTCCATTCTCAGCCATAAATCAGTTTAACTCCCAGTATTAGCTCATTGGCATTCATCTAATTCCCACTGAGTCAGCAGAAAGCCCATTATTCCTGTCCCTTACCCTTTGCCTGCTCTTATTAGAATAATGTCATCACATTAAATAGTTTGAGCAATGCAACATCTTATTCGCCCCTTAGTCAAGCTCTCTAAGCCTTTGTCTTGAAGTTCTCAAGCCATTTATATATTTTTGATTGTTTGTATTTGGGCCCTTACTGCCAGACTGTGCAACAGCTTCATTCCACAGGCCATCAGGCAACTGAACACTGAGGGACCATCCACTCTCAACTGAAAAACACACACTCTACCTCCTATGTTCAGAACACATTTCTATTACAGCAGCATTTGCACATTGTTACTCTGCACCTTAATTACCAACGCCACTGGTTTTTAGCGCTGTCTGTCTTACAGTATCTGACACAGAGAAGGGTATATATGTAGCATGTTTACCCCTCGTGGCAATTTAAAGGTTGATGAGCAGGCATGAACCACAGGCAAGTTGGCAGCATTCTCCGCCTAGGTAGACAGCCCCTCGCGGCTCCCAATCAATAGCAGACCAGGACATTTTCCTTCTTTAGACAGCCAGCCAATCAAGGAAGGAGAGAACGGAGGCCACAAGCGCCCTGGGGTTTTTCCGCCATGTCAGCCTAGAGACTTTGAGTTAGCAGCTAATGTGAATATCGGATACCTGACCACTGTCGAGCCAAAAGGGGAAGGAAAACTAATCCAGCTCAGAGCTCCACCGTGGCCCCTAAATAGCCTGGATGGGGTGGCAGTGGCACTTTTTTTTTTTTTGACCTTGACACCTACAGCTTTGTCACAAAGTTTGGGTGGGTCACTGTGGTCATAGTTACAGGATGCACACTACACACCCAACCACTGACAGTGGCCTTAGTGGAGATCCTCGGACATGCCTCTCTCTCACTTGAGTTCACACAGATGTTTAATGAAGGGGAAAGGAATGACCGCATACATAAGAAATTTGCACTGGCTGTGCGAGATAATTATGTATTGATTTGAGAGTAATGAAATAGTTTATTTGTGGACATAATGCACAGCAGCACTCTTTTGATGACAGCTGACCGGGTCAGAGGAGATCAGCCATTTAAGCACACTTTGATACTTATCTATTGTGTTCTGAAGATGTTTTTGCAATGATAAAATTGCACAAGAGCTGCAATCCCACTACATGGGAGCATGTCAAATTCATAAGTTTGCTCATTACACATTAAGTGAAATGGCATATGATTGGAAAAAAAGTCTTTATCTATTTATCCAGTTCAACTCTGACATTTCCAAACACTATCTATGGACTGTGATTTATGTGTGTGTGTGTGTGTGTGTGTGTGCATCCATCTGTTTATATGATTATGCTTTTCACATGGTAAGACAATACCAGTACACAATGGCCACGGAAAATGTGTTAAAACTGCTGTATGCATTCTGCAAAAAAAATTAATAGACCATAACACGGATGAAGAGAATAACATGGGTGACCTTGTTAGTATTGCATCTAGCAAGGGGTGGAATATATTCAGCATCATGAAGAAGATCAATGTATTGGAAGATGGAATTGAGGCAATGATTTGGGATTTGAGTGACTTTGACAAGAACCACATTGTGACGCTTAGACAGCTGGCTCATATTGTCTCCAACACTGCATCACTGGATTTCCTCAATGGTTGTTGTAGTGTAGTGGCCCAGAAAGAGCACTGAAGGCACTCCCACTATTGCTGGAAAAAGTAAATCCTAAACCTACATAAACAACAAGTGGTCCCGTTCTCATTAACAGCCTCCAACCGGCATTAATAACTGTGTAAGTGGGTTGCCAGTTCTGTGATGCTCTCTGTTCTCGTCCCTTGCAGGCCGACTGCATATCCTGGTTCACTGCTTGTAGATTAGCGGGGAGTCTACAGCCCAAATCCATTTTTCTTCAGAGTGCCGCTCTCTGCACCTCCATCTGTTTCATTTGAGGGCTCTCTGAGCCAGCAGAGACTACGGCAAAAATCCATCCAAGGTGAAGAATGTGTCACCGTAGGCGTACAGTAGATTTCAGAAGGCAGGGGGTACAGGGTACATGCCGCCCACTGGAAAATGTACAACCCCCATCCCCACAATCCATCATTACAAAGCTCTGTTTAGACCAGCTTTGGCTTCCTACTAGGACTTTAGCTGGTGGATATTAAGTCGGTCAAAGAAACTGCAGAAGGAAAGACGTCTTATTTCTCTTACTGGGAGCATCCCTATATTTAAAGCCCACCCTCTGGTATATTGGCTGGTGCATGTTTTTTCTTTACACAGCAGTAAAAAGAGTTTAAAGCTTCGGTCACAATCTTCTGCACACCCCTCCTCTACCCTTGGGAGGGCAGCAGATATAAGATGAAGAGGGGAGGAATCGACAGGGAACCAGATGGGGAGAGAAATCAGTCAGCATGGAGCAGACAGACGATGAACATGAGAGACTTCTGCTGGAGTCAGCACCAGGGCCCAGGGAGAGGAGGGCATTCGGAATGAGCCAGAACGTGATCTACAACAGGTTCCTTCCTGGAGATAAGAATAAGATCAGGGCGGTCCAAGATCCAAGGTTCCACATTGCCTTCATTTTAAAATACACATTTTTACAGAACGTAAACTACATTCTTCTATTTGTCGTCCTCAAAAATAAGTGTTCATAATCAAAGGTGGAAGGTATAAGGCTTGCAGCATGTTCAGAGGTTTCCTGGAATGTCATCCAAAAGAATGAATTAGTTAGACATTAGTACGGTCCACAAAATGTGAACTGCTTCTAGTTGTCTCTTTCCACAAATCATTTGTAATAATACTGAAAACATTGCAATGTCATGACACCATAGGTTGAAGAAATGACAGTGATGGAACAGACAAGGAGGACAATATAGTGATGCAAGAATTTAAACCTGAAATTCTGCTACACTGGAGCCATATGTGTGGTTATAGTGCATCTTAGACCCTGAGAACATTAATCTAGTCTAGGAGACCACAAAGCAGACATGTGATGGACTGACAAGTCCTGCCTAGGTCTGCAGTCCAAAATAAAGGTCCCCACAATGTAGAGTATGGGCCAATGGAGTCTCACTGAGTGTGTTTAAGTCTGTGTGGGCTCGGTGGGAGCTGCCCTGCTGTAAGTTATTTGTAGGCAGCAGTAATTAAATGTACAGTAATGTGAGCAGGGATCTGGGAGGCAGCGCAGGCCCACGCGCTCTGGAACTGTTGGTTTTGGATCAGCACGATCAGAGTGCTTTCTGTCATGTATTTCTGTCCTACTCTGCTACTGACACTATCCCTGTGCTGGAGCTGCCACTCATCTGATCCTCTCATCGGAATTATCACCGTCCAATGAACATGCTTGACTATCCATGGCTTAATTACTGTTGCGAATTAAGATGTGTGTTAACTCAACTAGTTCCTGACATTAGTCCCTCCCCACCAGTGACTCTTGCCCACTCGCTTTAGAAAAAGTGCACAGTTCCCTCTACTGGTGGTGAGAGGAACTACACATCAGAGGCATGTGATCTTGATCTCTCTTTTTATCTCCCTTTCTCTCTCTTTCTGTCTATTTCTGTGTCTCGATCTAGTAAGTATGCACACACACAGTCTTCTCTAGCCATCTTTTTTTTTTCTTGTCTGGAAAACTCAACCATTGATCTTAATTAACTGCAGTGCATTCCTCCAGAAAGATTACACCACCGTGACCTGCTGTGTTTGTGCACGGTTGTGGCCCAGCTGACCTTCTTGCCCCCTTGGCCCGTGTGGATATAATGGCATCACACAGGGGTGGGGATGGTGGACAGGCCTTGATTCCCTCGTCGTGGGCAGCGTCCGGGGTCGGATGCGGTCGATACAGGGTTGCGGCGTTGGAGGAGCGAGTAGCCGTGGACTCTGGACATGGGCGAAAAATGCAGGTCAGCCAAGAGCTGATAGCAAGAGGTGTCGCTGACAAGCCTGCAGGCTAAAAGTAACCCTCGTACAGAAAACAGCACTTAAAATACCGGCATGGCGCTTACCTCAAGGTTCCCTTATCCTGCCATCTGTGGATTCTGGACCGTTTGGGAGAGCAACATGGTGACACCTCCTCCGCTTTAATCTGCTATAATCATACTTGTTCATTTCCTGTTGCAAACACATTTCAGCTCCCTGTGCATCCCAAAATACACCAGCTGAGGCTCATTCCATGCTGCAGAAAGACTTGCTCCATCAAAAAGTGTGAGCCTGTCTCCATGGAGGGCTCTCTGGATGTGTGAAGTTCAGTATAAATCTCTTACCGCATACTACGCAAACGTCGTCTGGTCAGAGTGTTGTAGGTATGAAAAAAAACACACAAAGACATGCATTCAAAATAATGGCTGCTCTCAATGTGGCAGAAAACTGGAAAAAACTGTAGAATTTTTTTTTTTATTAGTGCTAATATGGATCTATTGTCTGACTGCATTATGTTTCTTATTCAGTGATCTTATTATTCAGGGGTCAAAGCCCTTGCATATTTTTGTGCCCCATAACACTTGCTTAATTCAATTACGTTTGCAGCACACACACCCTAATAACCAATAATGAATATGTTATCTCTGCAAAGTACTCACTATGTACACATTTATGCACTTTGCTCTATTAAACTCAATTAAAACAGTGGCATCACATGACCTCGAAACATTAAGTTTTTCCAGTGTAGCATGTGGGGAGTGTTTGTTCATGTTACATTCACTGCGTTTCCCATAAGATTCCCTAAATTAAAATGCTGATAATCAGTGTAAGAATGGACATCACGGGAGCCTGCTTTTGCCTTGCATAACAAATGTCTGCAGGGGGAGGTGTGACATTCCTGTGTCGACGGTTGTGGGTGAAGATTCGACACCCCGGTTTTTACATGCCTTTACATGTCCGACGTCAACGTGTAAAGTATCAGCCGTCAGGACCGCCCACCCTCTTTGTCTTCCCCAAATGGGAGGCACCGGGGGGCGTGACATCAGAAACAACAGGTTCTGATTGGTCAGTGACAACTTCCTGTAGGCCAGGGGTATAAAAGTCTGCTCACATGTGGAAAAAGGGGACCTCTGAGCTTAATGCTCAGGGGGTTTCCCTCGGAAGCCGGAAGGCTTCTGAGACTTTCTCTCCCCCTCTCTTTCTCTTCTCCCTCTTTACTCTTTCTTCTCATGTTTATTTTCTCTGCAACCTTGGTACCTTTTTACATTCAATATTCACATGTAACTACAATAATTATTTACCGGTGTTAATAAATTAGAAACTGTACATTTTTAACCTCTATTGTGCCATGCCTCTTTCTGCCAGGTAATATCAAATTGGAGTGGTTGAATACAGTGCTTTGTGTGGAGGGAGAAAGAGTTTTTTCTACACACTCTGTTCTCTCTCACACCACATGGTCTTCATTGTTTTTACATCAGCATAAGCAAATGATCATATATCATATTGTGTATTAAATTTAGAACCAGGAAACTACAGTTAAAGCAGTATTTATTCATTTATTTAGTGTCATTATACACCCTGGGTGAATTTGTGTTGTGTGCTGGGTTTACTCGACACTGCGCAATTCGTAAAAAGCTGTTCATGTGAGGGTGCTTCACTCGAGCTGTCTGCTCATCTCATCTCCCCGCTCTGTGACGGTGAGGACTTGCCTCGCTCTCTGCACCTGGAACAGGTGGCTTCGATGAGAGTCAGGGCCACTGGGCGACCCTCTCCAGAACCGATCTGGCTGCCAAATCATGGCCCTCGCGACGAAAACGCTGCTCTCCAGTCGAGAGAAAGGATCACAGGAGATCATTGTTCTGCAGCTGTGACTTCCATTTCAACATGAGCAAACGGCTGGTGGGCAAGCCTCAAAAAAAATCTTCACCACGTTTTAAAATTTGTTTGTGCCATTGTACTTCAGCGATAAATATCAAAACAATACCAATAAATGAAAATGTTCAAAAAGTACATCCAAGTACATGGAAAAGTAAGTCCAGTCAGAGCTTCATTGTCACCTCAGCCAAATGCAGCAAAGCACCCTGTGCAGATAAAATGATGTCCTGCTAGAACAAAATGGTGTGACACAACATAAACAGATATGCTGTGAATAGAAGAGACACATTAACATTATTTCAACAAGGTATTATAATAACATCAGAGTAAGCATACTCTGATGTAGACATGAACGAATGTGGGTATTAGACATTATAACATGCTTTCCATGCCGGTTTCAAGCCCAGGTAAATGGGGAGGCTTGCGAAAGGGAGGGGGTCACACCCCAGGTCACTGCTCCTGTCTGTCTACACATCATGATCACATGCATCTGTCAGCCCCAATCGGCCACTGCACTTCCCTGCTTTTCCCCAGTTTAATATCGAGCTGTCTCTGCTAATGTTAGTGTCTCTGCAGTTTGTTAGATGTGCCGATTGTATGTGAAATATTCTGTGTTTTTGTTTAAATTATTCTATTTTTCACCAACGCTGTCCCTGCTTGTCCCTGCCAGGTCAGGACCCCTGACGGGAGCAGCCCAGATGTAGAAGTAGGCAAACGTTGAGGTAACATTAAACATTCGGTTAAACAACATCAAGGTAACATACATACCATTTATATTGCATTTCATTGTGATTTTGCCAGATATGCTAAAACCTGCTGACAATTCTGCCGTTTGAACTTGAGGTAACCTGGTCAGTATTTTTCTCAAGATGTTGGTTATGTCTGTTAGTATGATTTAAGATTATGATTCAGGCAGGTGATGTGGGCCAAGCATCACCTGTTAGGATCAACCCCAGCCTGGAGCCGAATGTGGCAAAAACTATATCACTGCCAGTGGAACAGAACGTTGTTTCTGTACCAGCACGGGAACCCTCCAGATTAAAGTAATTAAATATCTTTCGTTGAATATTCCACTGATGCAATGACAGGGTAATCACTCAGAAGCCACAGCTCAGGCCTTTTCAAAGGTCTCAGCATCGTGAAATGAGAGGCAACTGAGCTGCCACCATATTAAACCAACTCCGTGTTGTCAGCATGTTTACCAAAAATGAGAAGGATTTCAGACAGTTGCAATATTGTTTTGGCGTGTTGTAGGCTCTTTTGGATGTGAGGGGGGGTGATGAAGGTTGAAACTTGGGTCCTCAAACAGGCAACCAAGCAATTTCAGCACCACGGAGAGCAGCCAGATGTATTCAGCACTAATATTTCTAAACCGACATTCAGCAACCAAGGGACTTTAAAGATCCCAAAAACACAATTTTAGCAGAGGAGGGAATGAAATCAAGCTGAGCTTCACATTATGTTAACCAATATAAAGTTAAATTAATCAAAAAAATCTGTTCCATTGTCTTCCACTGTACAGAAATGAAAAAGTTGCATTTGGAGCTAGAATTTACACAGCAGAGATGGGAATTGTTGTCAGGAATATCGATTCTTTCGGGAATCCCACTCCTCCATGCAGGTGCTGCTGCCAGTCTCCAGCCCAGGCTGTCAGCCTGTTCCTTCTCTAGTGTGTCCATGCCTTCATACAAAATAGTTGAAGAAACTTTTATGGGTGCAAATAAAAATGTAGTGTTTGAAGCACTCTTCGGAGGTGGAATGAATATTCAGCAGGAAATGAATGGAATACGGGGTGTGTAGTGGTTTGCTTTTTCATAGGTGATGCAATGTCCATGTTTCTATAGCTGATGAGTCCCAACATACCATCAAAAAATAAATGTTTTTTAGTGTGCTTTTGCAATTTATTTAAAATTGAATGGCTCTGATGGAGCTTGACAGTGAGATTTCATTCAGGATTTGGATGTCTTTCAATGTCTTTCAAAGACATCACATCACCAAGCTGCCACAGTGAAATGGACCCCATAATTTTGACATTCTTCTCCGAGAACTGTTTACTTGCTCACCATGCTGCAGTGGCAGGATCAGCTATAATTGTTACGTGATCAGTCTGTAAGCTCAATTACACGAGTTCAGTAGCTGTCAGAGTACAAGCTGCAAATTTTTTTATATCTATTCAAGTTAAAATGGGTAGATCAACCATCGTAGCTTCATCTTGGCCACAGTTGCCATGGCAATGGCAGAGACCACTACATGCAGCACAGGTCATTCAGGAAAATGACAGAAAATGCAGCAGCCAAAAAACGAGGGTTTCCTTCATATATTTTAGGTCAGTTCTTGAATATTTAATTGTATATTGTTTTAAGGAAAGGATGTTTTTAAGTCTTCCTCGGGCAAATGCATAAGCATGGTTTATACGTAATGTTTCCTCATTTCTAAGTACATTTCTACTTTAATTATTTAAAGGTTAATGAGGCTGTAATCACACTGGAAAACAAAACAGTTTAAGCTGTTAGATGGTGGACAACCATTGCTTGTGCTGGCTGGTTGCTCTAACTGCTCTTAGCTGGTAAGCTGGACATGCTGCGAACACTTTAATAAAATCATTTAACATTTCAGCACTTGTATACTATTTCCCAGTGTGTAAAATTCGAGAGGTTTTTTTTCCAACAGTGAGGAAATCACAGAAGCAGCGTGTGGGAGTAAGAAATCGTATTCCTAGAGGGCTGGCATATGTGCTGGTTTCCATGTTCCCTCAGCTCTGTAATTAGTTGATTACCAAAAAAAAATGCTTCACAAATTTAACCACTGATTGCACACTGATTTACATATTTATGTAAAAGCCAACAGGGCCACAGCAGTCCAATAAAAAACTTCCTGTCACTGACACTGAAACCCACTGGGAAGGGGGAATGTGAAACAGGTGCTGTTGGTGGCACATGAAACAGCACTGTCACTAAGAATGTCATTCTTTACATGCCTAGATATACAGTAGATAGAGTGATTTTATTTTCCATTGTTTGTGGGAACAAAATACAAAAATTCCAAAACAATTAATAGAGCAGTAAGTCTATAACAACCATTTGGCAGGAATATCAGCTTTTAAATGATTTTTGTAACACAAGAGTTTGAAATATGTGCACAATGATAATTGTTTAATTTATCGTTTGCAAAATTCACATTCAGAATATTCTGTTCATGACACAGGAACCATAAGGGTAATATTTCCCTAAATATCACATCCAATAGGGTTCAACAGCAGACTCTAGTTGGATGGTGCACTTTCTTACTGTGCAGCATATCTTCATTGTGGCAGGGTCTTTTTATTATTATTAACATTATATAGGGGACTTGAAATTTGGCCTTTCTTAACAACTATTGTGAAAATACCAACGCTTAGTAAGGTAATTAACCTCTATACAAGTTACCTGAAAGCCTTTGTTTCTTCGCTTTACGGTTCCACAAAACCGACAGAATGCATCTTGCATAATGTTATGCCTTTTGGTGATCATTTCATCTTCTGCTCACTTAAATATTCACACAAAGAGGCATTTTAAGTAACTTTATAAATATATAGACTCACTGCTACATATTTTATGTACAAAGTATGTAATTAGTTGCACACACAGTCATACATATGCAAATGTATACACAAACACACACATACACACACAGTGTGTGCTGTCTAATTATTTTCCTGAGTTAATCTGAGAGCCTGCAGCTACACCCTGCACCACGCTGCTATGGCAGGAACAAAAGCTACTGGTTGGAAATGCTTTTAGGAGTCAGTAGGACATTCCGGAGTTCAGAGCTCTGGCGTGATGCAGTGAGGCCGTGATCCAACAAAAATGGATCAGATTTAAGATGCAATATAAACACAATGCTAAAGCCCACCGCCTCTAATTGTGCTGCCAGTGGCAAAACAATTTCCAGTGAGAGGGAAAAAGAAGAGAGAGAGAGAGAGAGAGAGTGAGAGAGGACAGAAATGCTGCTTTGGCAGAAGATATTTTAAATCATAATAGGTTCAGAACGATGGGGCCTGATGGAAAAAGGAAGCCAGAACAGCTCTGAAAATATGAAGGTGTGTACTGTATCAGCCTTCAGCGCAGAGTAATTTACTTCAAAAAGGTCAGAGTCTGACATTTAAGAACAAAACCGTATTAACCTCTCCATCTGCAGTGAGAACCGGCTGCGTGGACACTCTCTTATCTGCGTGCGGGTGGGCTTTTCTCCGAGATTTTCGTTTTTTTTTTTTTGTTGTTGTGTACAGGCATGACAATGACGAGGGGGGCATATTATGAATGTGCACTGATGAAAATGGGGATATCAGAGTGGTGTCTGATGATCTTTAATCTTTGCCTGGACTCACTTTGTAAGCCTTCAGCTATAGGCACCCCAGTGACTTCCCATCATGCTGTTGGTGAGGCCACGCGTCAGGGGTGTAAGTCATGATTGAATGTAAGAGGGCCACAGGCTGTCCCCACGGTTTCCGTCTGATTTATAGAGCTGCTGTGAAGCACGGGGAATGAGAGTGAGGGAGAAATATGTTAGGGGACGACCCCTGCGGTGGTCTGCACCGTCTGGACCACAGCAGGGTGGGCATTAGTGGCCGAGTGGCACCAGGAGCTGCGCTGTGCCAGCAGGCAGGACAGCACAAAGAGCCTCAGAAGTCCTCCTCTACCCTCCAGCACTGTTGGTGCCAATTATCTCATGTTTGCCTAGGCCCCCTCTGGCCTCCCCACGGTGCTGGTGCTGGAGAGGATGAGGGGAGGAAAAGGTGCCCGACCCAGCTCACCGGGGCCCTGGGTCCACGCAAACCTCGACACAAAATCAGGTGCAGTAGTAAACAAATGTAGAGTCAACACCTGGATATAACAGGCCGCTGGACAGGACCCGGCCAGGTAGAGGGGCTGTAGCCATGACAGCCACAGGGCCACAGAGATAAAGCAACTCAATTCCAGCACAGCGCTCCCTCCCAAGCCAATCGGTGCCTGTAAGCCTCTTACGGGAGAATTTTTTATTTGTTTGTGGGAAGAGGTGAGTTGGGCGGTTTAGCCAAGCATGATGTTGACGGCAGCCCGCGCTCCGAGAAAATGGCGGCAAAATTGATCAAATAAAAGCTACACAAGACAGAGTGAGGGAGGGGAGACTGGAAGTGTGTGTTTTTTGGTCGCCATGCATGGAGAGTGCTCCGAGTGAAACAACAGATAAAAACTGCAGTCGATCGGAGTGTGGGGTGGCGGACTGAAGGCAGCCATGGTTCCTCCAAGTTCTTCATGAGAGCCGCATTCCATCTGGGGTAACCAGCTCTCCCACTGCCAAATAAAGCAAGAATTGTCCGGCACAATCATAAATATATATCATTTGGTCCAGAAAACAGAATTTGAACACTTAACATAGTTGAGTTGACATTCCAGAATCTTGAATGAACTGACTGAATTTTCTTTTTAAGTCAAAGTCAAAGCAATACAAACCCAAGGCGCTTGATTGGTGGTGGTCTCTGTTAATCACTTTCATTTTTGAGGTAGGAATATGATGTTGAGCTGACCCAACTAGCATGTGTGACTTTTAGCCATTCTGCTAGGAATGCTCCATGTGAAAAGGCAACATTCCAAATCACATGACATTCTTACTTGTCTTACGTTTATGCTCTACCCAGAGAGATACCTGACCAAAAATCACGTAGGGAATTATACTTTTTTCTTTGTATGAAAACATGTCATAGACCAGAAAAAACAAACCTGATATTACATCCAGTTCATTGCAAATCATTTCTCACAAGCTATTCTTTGGTGACAGCAGCTGGGGGAAAGTGTGTGGGAATGGTTTCTTGCCCAAAGGCACCTCGGTGGCACTGGCTGGTTGGCACCTTTAAAGCTACTTCCTTAACCACAAGGATACCCCCAGCTCCCTTTATGGAGGAAGTATTGGGCAAGGACAAATTTTGAGTTTGGGTGTGACCAGCTTTCCATGTTCGTATTCACTCTTCCTGCCCCTAAGCCATGGCGTAAGGAATTTTTCCTTTTCGATGTTCATTTTGGCTCCAGCACTCCTTTAATTGAAATGGCCATACCCTGGTCATTCAGTGTAATGGAAATGGAAATTATGAGAGTGGACGTTCTCATCATAATTTACTGAAGCAAGAGCTGGGTAAAATAAATATACGTGTATGTATGTATGTATGTATGTATGTATGTATGTATGTATGTGTGTATATATATATATGTATATATATATATATATGTGTGTGTGTGTGTGTGTGTGTGTGTGTGTGTGTGTATTATATATTCATTCATTCATACATATATAATAAATTGCAATATAATTTATATATATATATATATTTATTTTTTTATTTTTCTGTATTTCCATGTTGGGTGCAGTCATTTGAGATTATGCCTGGCTGTGCAGGGCGCCTGCAGTGGCCTGAACCTGAATGGCACATTGAGTGATGGCCGCGTGACGGCATGTCCTAATGTGGGACTTCGTCCAAGTGCCAGCCGTGGCCCTGTCACAGTAAATAACATCGCCTGAAGATTTTAAACGGACTGCAGCACTATAAATTTCCCCCCAAACAATTATTGATTAAATGCTTTCTCCAAATAATGAAAGGCATAAATCTCCCTTTCTAAAGAGACAAGGTATATGATCTAATAAAAAGAGTTACATGCACAATCCCTGAAGGGAGCTCAAAAGGCTGGCCAGACTGAGGACAGAGACGGAGAGGGAGATGGAGGCTAAAGACATGGGTGGTCTGAAGGGAGCAGAGAGGCAGTGGAAAGCGGTGGAACACAGATAGAGACGCTTGCCTCGGCAAACCACAACAGAATTACCAATCAGAGGGTCCATTACTCACAGTGAAAAACAAAGTACATATTGATCCCGGGGTGCAGAGTTTTCTTTAGACCACACGGGCATCATGGGAACAGGTTATTCAGAGGGCGTTCCACGTTATGCATTTAACTATTGATCAGTTCTGCTCTGGGCCTCCTCAGAGCCGTTTGACCATTGAAGTCCAGGAACATTTTAGTGTAAATAAAGAATGTGTGATCCAAATGATTCACTTATAAGATGGTGGAATCCCATTTGAAAATGAATGCGGTGGCATTTAGGGTATAATTGTTTCATTCATCTGAACGTGGCATCATGAAAATCAAAGCATAGTCCTAGAAATCATCAAGAAAATAGCCTGTGGATAATCTGTGGGAACAATTACCACAAAATTGAAAATGTTAACAGAAAACATATATCTATTAAGACTTCTGAAATTGATATTAACATTTGTCAGCATTTATTTATTGTATTTATTGTTCCATAGATGGCATTCTAAGTAATAGCTGAATTGCTTTGAGATCATTATAATGTCAGATTTGTTGCATATTAATTATGTGTATACATATTTGGTTATTCATGAAAATCCCAACAGGACCACAGAGACTTTAAGAAGGCTGAACAGTCGAGGGAAATTGCTGTCACCATCTTACAGTTTCTTTTTTTCCTCCCTACATTTCCTCCTGCCGTGATAAAGATGAAGTCATCGAAGTAACACAGGGCACTATTAGCCCTGATCCATATCGGCCCAGTGAAATGATGTGGTAATAAGCTGGCCTGGTCCCCAGGACATTTATTACACCAGGTATCACACAAGATATTAATGCAGCGATGAATATTGAATCATAAGCCTCCTTCAAACTTTTAGAACTAGTCTAATTTACCCAGGATGTTTCTCAGACACTTGGGCGGTTTATTGTACCAAACATCTTCAGACATTGTTTAGTCAACCAGGTTTCCTTCCCTGCAGACCATTACTTCACAGCACTAAAATCCAGAATAGCTCATTAAACATTACTAATTAAATTTTACAAGTGCAAAGCGTGACAGAGCACGAAACCTTTAAGATGCTGGGTTCATACAAAGCAATTCTATATGTGTGATCCTGAATTCTATAAAGTGATCCTGAATAATGAAGATAAAACATTATGGTGTTGAATACAACATCTCAGTGCTATTTCAGAAAGATAAATTGGTATGTACTTGTAAATTGGTACGAATTGTAAATCAATTCCTTGTTCATGAACCGCATTATTATTGGCCCCTGGCTGGTTCTCATGGCAAATCCTGAGGCTTGTGGATGTTTGGCTTAGTTGTCTGATGACCTGACATCATGCCAGTTTCAGAACTTTCCAGCTTCCCCTGTGCCTGGATCTCATTACACTCCTGACAAACAGGCGATAACAGCCGTACTCAGCCTGGACGGTCTGTCATTGCTGTCGCTAATGTACAGGTTTTCATTTTTAATGTGACTGGGAATGTGGGGAACGGTGTTGTCTCTCGCAGCTGCCAAAACCTCACAGCTGCGCAGGAGCATCAGAGAGGAAAGGGAGAGAGAGAGAATGCACTGGGCAACATGAAGAAGAGATTCAATAAACAGGAGCAGCTGGTGGTCTGCTGGATGATCAATACACTTTCTATCTGTTCTGTAGGTAAATGTAGATCGGTTGTGGCAGCAAAGGTCAAAGGAGCAAAAAAGCATTAACAAATGGCATGTTTTACACACATGCACACACACCACAAATACACACTTGGCACTGTGTTACACCTATAAAAACCCAACATTCTGAATGAAGCACTCGTGTGGAATGGCACAACAGTGCTTCTGGGACTGGTGTGTGTGTGTGTGTGTGTGTGTGTGTGTGTGTGTGTGTGTGTATGTGTGCATGTGTGTGTGAATGACAGAGATTGTGCACAACCATAGTCACAGCATTATAAGTATTTTTCCTCTCCATGGGACTTCGTGTCCTCAAAATAGCATTTAATGCCCTATGATATCAGGGGAGGAAAAGTCATTTCTGAAGTGGCAAACATATTTCACGCTCCACATGCATCCAAACAGCCCTGCCACAGGAAAAAAAATAATTGTGTAAATAAAAAATAAACACAGTACAGTATCTCTAATGAAAAAAAAACTGCCCTCCAATAAACAGGAATGCTAAAGGGGCTTACGCCTCAGCAACTTCAGTCAAGTGTCTCAAAAGCCTAAAGCTGTGCAATAAATACTACACAGATGTGTGGAACAGTGGCTGGAGTGCCTGTGCCGGTTGTCGGGGATGATAACCCAGTGCGCACTTCACTCTTAAAAGTGCCTGGCAATGTGTGTGCAGAACCCCAAAAAGAGGGAAATGAGAAAGCCAGTGTGTGAAAATACTTGTGTCCATTCACTTCCACGTGCAAAGGTATGCAAAAGTTTGGGCACCCTTTCTTATAATGTCTGTGACTGTTGTTGAGTTAAATGAGCAGAAGATGCACATATTACCAAGGCCACAAAGTTAAAGCTGACAGATTCGTACTTTGAGCGATGTTACATTTTATTTTCCACCGTTTGCAGGTACGAAAGACCTGCCGACCATGAAAGCATGGTCAGTACTCAGGAACACTCCCTCTGACAAGAATCACAGCATGTAAAATCTTTCTGCAGCAGCCAAGAGTCTTTCAGTTCTTACTTGGGGGATTTGTCCTTGCAAAGGCCTTCTAATTCAGCAGGATACTTGGCCCATGTTGTGTATGGCAAATCCTGCGTCTTGAGGTATTCTACATCAGTTTTGGGGGTGTGTTTTGGATCATTGTCTTGCTCAAGGACGAATTCAAGGTTTTTTTTTTTTACCGATGGTGCAATGTTTCCTTCCAGAATTTGCTGGTTTTTATTTCATGTCCATTCTTCCCTCTACAAATGAAATGTCCCCTGCACCACTGTCAGCAACACAAGCCCAACCACAAGGCTGCAACCAAACCCCATTATTAATAGCTGGAGAGATGGTTGTCTTACTGGACTTTATTACCCCTTTTCTCCAAATGAGGTAAAGAGGCCACACTTTACATATGTAAAATAAAGAAATATTAATATGGATTCACATGCAAAGTTCAGCCACTTTACGTCATTTTGATATATGTGACCAGCACTCTAAAAATAGTAATAATGTATGAATCTGTGTTTTGGACACTTTTTTAACCCTTTTTCTCCATACCAAGACAAGCCTATTATATACATACAATTGGATTCAGTCCACTGGGTATTTTTGTAAAATGCATCAGGCATATTTCATTGCTGTGCTTTGTATTTCAATCATAGGAAAGGTTTTCTTCTACTGACTCAGCCATGAAGGTCATATTTGTTTAAAATCTGCACATCCACTCCAGAGTCTGCATAATCTTACTGAAGCTTTTGCTTGCTGAAGTCTATACGTTGCCTTTTTAACAACTCAACTTTGTCTTCTAGACCTCAATCTTACCTCCACAGTTCCTTTTAACTTCCATTTTTGTAATTACCAGCTAATAACTCTTTAACTGTTGTCATAATTTACCATAAAATATCTATATCTAGTTATATAACAGTCTATATAATAATATAGACTTTGAATTCCATCTGGGAAGCAGTTTTTTTGTCAAAAGGTTCAAAAACTCTCATGTGAAACCAACAAAGGAACTGTTTTACAGGTACATATATTACATATGAAAAACTGTTAATATTAATATATAAAGTTTCCTCAGTGTAAAATGCAACTATTGAAACTGTTTGAGGATAATTCAGGTCTAACAAGGCAGAACAAGGATCACCTGTTGGAAAATTCCTGACCGTTCACGTAACAATAAGAACATTTATCTGTCTAGAGTTTTAACATTCTACTAACATTTTGTGAAAATCTTTTTTTTCTTATCCTGTTCTTTCTTCCAATTTCATTCTCATTCTTCACTTGACATCTCATCTTGCCATTTCAGACTGCACTTTAATGAATGCTCAGAGAATGTAAAAGACGGAAAAGATCAGCACCGTGTTCCTTAAAGTGGATTAAATCCTTTTTTTCCTCAGTCTTCACTGCCATGTTTTATTCAAATGATTGACATCATAATAGACTCAGCTAAATTATGATAAGGTCAAATTAGAATTTAATCATTGTGTTTCCTCTTCTGCCTAGGGGTCAAATGAATAAACATGACTTTGAACAAGACTATGACTAGTAAACTATGCATTGAGAGATGTTGATAAGGTCTAGTTTTCTTTTTTTAGCTTTCTTTTTCTTCCCCATTTTTGGAAATGACTTTCTGTGGAACATGTGTTCAGTGTGGGTGTGTGTGAACACCGTGTATCTGTGAACTGTATAACAATATTCCTGTTAAAATTCACTACAGGATTTTTTTTACTGATACTAAAATATAGAAAGTATAGAAAATATAGAGCAAGATATAGCATGACATAAATTATAATTATTATCATCACACAGATGAGTAGTTACATGATTATAAATTCAGCAGGAATAACAAATTTCTAGATCTGTAAAGTATGCTGCTCACTTTCCACATATATTACAATTTCATAGTAAAAGACAGAGCAAAAATTTATATCATAAGTAATGTATTATATAATAATAAACGATAAGTATTGCTAAAAGTGGTGGAGCTTCTTAACAATCATATGATGAAACATCCCAATCCCCCCGACTTAAGTCTGACCTGAATATTCGGGTTTAATGGATCGACTGGATGATCAGGAAAGGTACAGCGCAGATGCATGTCAAGTAAAGATGATGGAGCTCAGTAAATTCACATCAAACTGTAACGTTAATAAGATGCTTTGACAACCTAGTCTTTAATTTAACAATTTTAATTTCAAAAGCTCTGGATTAAGGAAAGGCAGGCAGTCTGCCACCATGGGCAAATTTTTACCCCTTAGACACACATCAAGGTCATGACTCAGCATCCACCAAAACTGGGGGGGTGTTGAAAGTATAATGAGCAAAGCGAGACAAACACATCGCCGGAGCAGTGAGTCGGCAGAGTCTGGGGCTGGGTTCTGCGTGGGGTTGTTTGTTGTTTGCCGGGCCTTTCAGACGGCTGATAGGATAATAGAAGTGTTGGGACACGCTTGTTTCACTCCCGTGGGAGTTTTTTTTTTTTTTTTTTTTCCAGGACGAGTATTTGAAATAAATGTCTGCAGTGTCATTGGATCCACTTAGAGGAGGAAAACAAATGCCTGCAATATATTTTTACACACCAGATTGTGTTGCTGCCGCCCTGGAGCACGCAATCGTTCATAAGGGCTCACCGAGGGAAATAAATAAATAAATATCAAAGGATAAGAGCATAATGCATTAGTAGGCAATAAAACATGTGGCCATCAGGGGGGACGGACGCTGCCCATGCGGGAGAGAATACCCAGGGGGCCAAGGGAAAGCATCGGGGAGCAAGGAGAGAAAAGATATAAATTTCATGGCAAATGAACTCCGCTCTGACCCAGCTGTGGGAACAAAGAGACGACCACTCCTGCTCTACTTCAGAGAGAAGCCATGTCAGATATTTCACTTCCAGCATCATGAGAAAAGCTGCAAATGACTCAAAAAATTGAGACATTTTTGTGTGAGGCTGATGTGTAAATGTTCTCTTGTAACATGTAACAAGATGTCATTGTCACGAGGGCTGGACGCGGCGAGGAAGGAGGACGCATACGCACAACCTCACGAGACAGGAGGACACGAACAATTATATACAAGTTATATAATTATACAACAGGTGAACATGATCAGGGAACATTACACAAGACTAACATGAAACTCCAAATATGGTCAGGTCATTGTCTGGTGATGTTTCCCCTGTCCTGTGTACTATGTATTAAACCCCTGTCCTGTGACGTCGTGCATATGCGTCCTCCTTCCTCGCCATGTCCAGCCATCATGACAGAATGACCTGACCATATTTGGACGCAGCCGATGACACCCCGCTGAGATCCAGGGAGCTGTGGTTCGTCGGGAGGACTCCTGCCCCATAGTTCCATGTCTGGTGGAGTTCCATGGTTCCACGTATGGACGTCCCCCGACACCGCCGTCTCGTCCGGATTCCAGCAACGCAGCTCAGGTAATCGCCTGTTTCCTGCCCAAGATCCATGCCAAGATCCATGCCACCCCAAGCGTGACAGACTACGAAAGCTACCGTGGGGTCGAGAAGATCTGTCATGCTGTCCATCTTCCCCTGGCCTTTCTGGAGGCGAGGAGTACCGGCGAATTCGTGCGGCGGGACCTCAACGGTCTACGAAAGCTACTCTGGGGTCGAGGAGACGATAACCGAGATGAGGAGAGGGTCATCCTTATGGACTTCCTCCCCCCTTTCATGGACCATTTTTTGCCACTCCCGGAGGTCATGCCTTTGAGGGGGGGTAATGTCAGGATCCGTGTCCGGCAGGGGATACTGTTCGTCTAGTGTAATGTTCCCTGATCGTGTTCACCTGTTGAATAATTAAATAATTGTATAATTGTATATAAATAAAGCTATCCTGTTTGTGTCTGTTCGCCATCAGGTCATTGTTTGGTGATGGTTCCCCTGTCCTGTTTATTACGTATTAAAACTCCTGTCCTGTGACGTTGTGCATATGCGTCCTGCTTCCTCGCCATGTCCAGCCAGCGTGACAGTCATAAAACATGATCCCTAATCCTATAATTCACCATGCATTTATGTACAACATAAGAAAACATAATACCTTGTAGTTATTTTGTATGTTGAATTTACCATGTTCAGAATTAATCATGGATTATTTTAAGGTCCTTATAATAAAGAACACAAAACACAAAAACACACAAGAACTGATTTAAAAAATATGTGTCACAATCGAGGGGGGACTTGACAATGAACACTGAAGGTGGGGAAAAAGAAATAACAAAAGTCCCTGACAAAAGTCTTGTCGCTTGTATACAAATTGATCTTAAGTGCCGCTGAAATATATTTCTAATCAAGATTTTTTTACAAGAAAAGGCTCATTTTATTCCCAACAGCTTTTGTAATAATGTTTCAGTGCAAAACAAACTGCTAAAAAGAATTCTTGCAAAGGACCATTTGTTGGCTCGAAAATCCAAGGCCAGCCCATTTTCCACTGCAGCAGAGCTCCACAAGACCTGGTCACCTGAAGTCCCTGTGTCAACCAGAACAGTTTGTCGGATTCTGTCTCGAAATGGCCTCCATTGTCGAAACGATGCCCAGAAACCAGCACTAAACAAAACACAATTGAAAAAATGTGTGCCATTTGCCAATGCCCACAGCCTGCTAAAAGGATGGACGCTGGAAAAGTGGCAGAAGGTGGATTTTACAGATGAATCTTCTTTTGATTTACATATCAGTTTCCGCAAATATTGCAGGAGACCTACTGGAGCCGCATGGATCCGATATTCACCCAGAAAACAGTGAATTTTGGTGGCGGAAAAATCATGGTCTGGGGTTACATCCAGTATAGGGGTGTGTGAGAGCTCTGCAGGCAAAGAAGACCAAGATGCTCCAGGATTGGCCAGCCCAGTCACCAGACAAGAACATCATTGAGCATGTGTGGGGTAGGATGAAAGAGGAAGCATGGAAGACGAAACCAAAGAATATTGATGATATCTGGGAGGCATGCAAGACTGCTTTCTTTCCTGTTCCTGATGACTTCATCAATAAATTGTATGAATCCTTGCCAAAGCGTATGGATGCAGGCCTTCAAGCTCATAGAAGTCATTCAAGATATTAAATTTGTATCTCACATTTTTTCTGAATAGGCAAGAAATTTCGTCTTGCCAAAATTTGACCTTTCTGACTTGATTAAATAGCAGGTGTTTCTACTAAATAGATAAGCGACAAGACTTTTGTCAGGGACTGTACAAGCCACCCCACCAAGCGTTGATTGGTATCCCAGTCAGGGGTTCTGATGTGTGTCAATCAGGACTGCAGGTCACTGGTTCCCCCTTGTGACCCACCACAAGTACTGACCCTTGATCGAGTCGATGAGACATCTTAAGATAGACATGGGATTGTTTTCAAGAAAAGCATGGGATGAATGGAAGGAAAGACACAATCGTGTTTAATTATAAGGCAAACTGTACTGTCTTTTTGAGATTTACTATTTCATTATGTAGACGTGCACAATATATGAGGAAGTCAGATCTGCATGTAGTGCAATATAAAATGTACAATACACAGGTGATATATATTAACACTTTAATATGTAAATTTGTCACGGCTGGGTGCAGCTGGGCCCTGCACCACTCAGCCTGACAGCTCGAATCATGGACAGGAGCTGCTGATTAGGCATCCATGGTTAGTGCCCTGTTATAAGACTGTTTGGCAGCAGACCGAAGCTGCTGCATTGATGTGGACCTTGACAGCACCATGCAGCAGCAAAGGACAAAGTCACAGTGATGAGCGAGTGATGACCAAGATGGCAAACACAGACCCTTGTCTCATCTACTTACGGGTGGTCGTCCTTGCAGTCATCCACTCACTCCCTGGTGGTGCAGGAGCCATGACAGAATGATCTGTTTGTTAACATTTATTATTAGAAACACTTTTAAATTACCTTAAAAGTAAAAGTGATTAAAACTGGCCAAACTAGTACAGTATCATCAGATGATACCAAAACCATCATCATTTTAAACTTTGTCAATTATTATGGATTAATCTTTTTTTTAATTGTTCTATTCAAAATTGTATCATGTTTTTTAATGGAACAACAAGGAAATTTCAAAATTTTGCACTGAGATCTTCTGCAAAAAAAATACCACAGTACCCATAATCATGTCTCTACCCATAATCATGTCCTTCATGAAGTGATAGAGATCTGTTATGATGAAGTGGTTTTGATCAAAGTCAGATGATCGAGAAATATTATGAGAAATATAAGTTCTTGCCAAAATTATAACACAGACCTCTTAAACTAATAACCTTGTCTGCATGGGCCAGTTGAAATTGGTTGACACTCAGTAATTACAGCCTGAAGCTGTGTGACTTTGCATGCCAGACTTGACAATAACTGACAATAAAGGAATAAATTAACACTTCAGAGCAGAGAAATAATTACCGCAATGGCAGAGACCAGAAATATCAAAGTGCAAGGTCTTCAAAGCTGTTGAGCACAGTTTTTTTCCTTTTATATAGGAATGCTGCATTGACATGTACAACATACTGCAATAATTCAACAACCCCAGAAATCTAGAAAAAAAAACCAACAAATTGCATCCTTTGCCCATTAATGGAAAGAATATTAATAAATCAGGATGCACAGATAGACAGAACACATATTCTATTGAACATGTTCTCTCTCTCTGGACTCTGGACAGGACACTGAAACTCACCCCAGGCAGAGCACCAATCTACCACTGGATGTACACACACACACACACACCCATCCCTTACACCTACAGTCATGGGAACACAGTGAGGGGACCTAAAGGTGTGCAGCCCTGCATCATTAATACTATCATTTTAGTGGAAAGCAGAGCTTGTCAAGCAGAAATGCTGCATTATTTAATCTTGTGTTGCATTTATTTGTCAGATTTAACAAACATTGAAGCTTCACAAATTGGTGAGGGGGGAGTCTCAGCTGAAAAGTGAGGAGGGTAACAGACGGCGTGGAGATACACAGACGCTAAGAAATCGTAGCCTAGGCAATCAATAGAGCTCTCGAGAGAGAGCTCAACAATGAGAGGCTAAAGCGTCCTCTGGTCCTCCATACACCACATAACCAGCAACCAGTCAATAACAATTAGTCTTCTTTCCGACTTCAGAGAGCAAACAACACAGTGCAGCCCTCAAAATGTTTACACAAAAAAATGTGTTTAACATATAATGTGAGGTTTTTTTTTTATTCCAAAAAAGCCCATCAAACATGAAGAACACAGAAAACAGGTCCATTCAGGGGGTATAAATAAAAACAGGTTCTCCTCATTCATTATAAAGAAGATGATGCAAAGAGAGAAGAAAAGACGAGAAGAGTTGATGATGGATTGGCATGAAACAAACCTCAGCCACAAGTCTGCAGAACAACAGCACATGATTACAGCAATAAAGACACATCAACATGGCAGACGGAGCCGCGGGTCCCATCAGCCTCTCCACACCTGATCTACAGCTGTGTCGGCTCCCAACAATGCAAACAACAGCTCCACACTGTTTTATAGACCAGCAGCCTCAGGCCACCTCTCTCAGCACTGCTTAGAAGAAAGCAGCAGAAGTTGTTGCAGATCATGTTGCGAAAAGTGAAAAGCTTAATAATTTACTCTACAGCCATCCATCATTCTCTAGGAACCCAATGATAGACTAGTGGAACTTCAGTGGAATGAAAGCAGACTTGATCTGCAGAATGGACAGAAACACATACAGTTGATGTAACATGCAGAAAAAAACACACACTGGGTATTGCAGTCCTGCTTTTATTAAAATAGCAAGCATCAGTGCATTATTGGTGTATTATTAACCTGTTATGAACATCTGCACTTTGGAGAAAAATACATATTTTACATATATATAAAAAGTGGGACAGGTTACAAATTGTAATGTCCAGCTGTTTTTGCATTGGCTGATATTCAAGTATTTATGTCAGCTATCGTGTGAAGTCTCAGCGAATTACAAATAGGTCAATTATTATATGCTTTTGGGCCAGATTTAAAAGTACAATGTCTGTTTGTAAAAAAAGAAAAACTCCCATGCATGTGGCTGCAATAGGCTATGTGAAGAATAATCATTTACAGATAAAGAAGATGAGTGGCATTTCATTCATTTATTGCCATCATGGGGTTGAAGGGAGGCCATAAGGGGCCAAGAATGTTTGCATTTGTAGTCCTCTCACTCTCAATAATCAGAAAAAAATTCATAAGTGAAGCTGTGTGTGCCATGGAGCATGTAGGCTTTAAAAAATCGATATATATCAATAACGGATTACATGCTGAAGCATGGAACTCATTCTCCACCCTTGATTGTTTCAGTGTCATTCGTCACCAGTGAAAAAAACAGAGAGAAAAATCAATCAATCAAATGCGTCTTCTCCGGTGATGCCCAAGAACCCAAATACTTGAAAGAATTGCAACAGATGCACGAGAGCACAAACTTCCAGATCCCACAAAACCTACTGCCAAATCTTCTGAAAGTATGGACAAACAATTTTGCGGCACGTTGTGTACAGTGGAACTCCGAGGATTACTTTGTCGGCAAAGCAGCCTCTGAAGGGACCTGGGGTGACGCTCGCTGCCCGGATTCCAGCAGCGCCACATTGTTTACCAGCCGAAAGTCATATATCAATATGAGTGGGAGTGGGAGACGTTGAGCACGTCTGGGAATTTTAACCGTCAGGAGTGGCATTATTGTGAACAGACAGACTTAAAACTGCCCCCTGCTAGGATCCACGGGGGGGAATCAACAGCAACACAGACACACACTGGCTGTACAGAAACACTGTTTTTTTGCAGTAGTAGTTTTTTGCGGCATGGAAGACCATGTCTCTGGTTCAAATCCCGGTTGAGCCCTAATGTGATTGCAGGTTCAAACCCCATTTACCACATTTAGCCCTGAGTTGCTCTGACAATATTGACCTAGGAACTAATACTGATAACACATAGTTATTGTTAGTCCTGTGAGGGAGCAAACTGACGCAGCCACACTCTGTACACCAGAGGGCAGCCTCTACAGGCCACAGGGAGAAGTCCCATGGTTTACCTTTGACTGTCCTTCATTTTGGAGAGTCATTTTTGGTTTCCCATTTTGTCTCCTTGGTGTTTCACATTCATGGACTTTGCACTGGGAACATTGAACCTGGCCCTTAGGATCAATGAACAGGGGGAGGTTGAAGCCACCCAATTAGTCACCAAAGAGGTAGGTTGGACATTTCCAGCACATACAAGCCCTCTTCCCTGCCATGTGCACACACCTTAGGCTAAGGAATCAGAGTGCAGTTTCATGCTTAACACCATGCAAGTGGAAAATACTGAAACAAAATACAAATCATATGACTGCTAGAACCTGAAGGTTCAGGATACCCCTGGTTCCGTGTTCTGAGTTTCATGTTTCCTTTGGTGTGTTCCTAATTTCCTTATTGTGTATCTGTTGTTACATGTACTAAAGTAACCTCAATCTGAAGATAAAAATGAACTGACCTAAAATCCTATTTAACACATTAAATCTCTATAATTAGTGGTGCAAATTTTTTGGTAGTTACACGATATTAGCTTTATTTTAAATAATTTTGCAATGTTGCCTGTGTAAAAAAAAAAAAGAACTTGCAACTCTGTTTGCTATATTCATACCGTAATCATGACACTCTGGGGCTTTATTTATTGTCCGTAATTCCAGATGTCGGCCCCCATCGTGGCCCTGTGCTGCACTCAGCCACAGAGACGAGAAAAGGCGCAGCTGGGGATGCAGTTAAATGCAGACAGCAGCTGTCCTTTATGTGGCTTGTTGTGGTAGAGCCCTAATTTCCTGTTCCCTCAGGTAAAAGTCAAACGGAGGAAAGCGCCGCCGGTTCTCCGACGTTGCTGGACTCAGATATCATTAAAACCTGAAGAAACTGAGGAAAAACAGTTTTGAAAGAGAGATGTTCACCATCCTGCACCATACCTTCTTCCTGTGAGGTTTGAATAGACATCTCGTTTTTTATTTGATGTTTTATTGTGTTCTTTTAACCATTAAGGTTTTCCCATTTGAAATTTCTGTAATGGAAATTTTTTTTTTTTTGGAGCAAGCAAGATTTCAACTCTGAAATGTTATTTTTGGTGCAAAAATCTAAGCAGCAGTGAAAATGAGCATCACTTACCACATCACTGCTTGCTTGTTTGCATGCGCCAATGGACATGGGCAGGTGTTGAGGACTCGACTACACAAATGCAACTTAGAAAGATCATGAAACAGGTGCTTTGGCACCTCTTAGAGATGCATAATCTAATAAAGAACCCACATGACTTCCTCCTCTCTGCTTCCTCTACTGTTTTTTGTCTCTCTCATTTCCTGTTGTCTCTTCAATGTGCCTCCCAATCTAGTCAGGTGAGGAGAAATGAAGGGGGATAGAAGTCATGGCATCATTCACACCTTCCCAACATAGTGTATTATGGCATTAACAAAAAGCAGTGCCATTGGTTCGAGTCCCATTCACTACCACTGTCTTCTTGAGTCTATAGGATCCCAGGAAACCAATTTGACAAGTTTACTAAAAATCTATTTTAATGCCTAAAGTCAATTGCCTAAAATCAATTTTTACTAAAGTCAATTGGAGTGCATAGTGATTTTTATCCTGTGTAATGTCACAAATGTCTCAAGAAATTCAAGTATATTACAAATCAAAATGACTGCCATATGTCAAAATCAAATATTAGTTCTGCATTATTTGAGTATAACATAAAATAATTCATGTCAGCGAAAGATATTTGATGAAAGGTTTCATAGGCCAAGTTAAGTGCACATCAGTAATACATTTTACATATTAATTTCAATTCAAATTGTTTGTCATTTAGATCCACACAGATTCATTTCCATTGTGCTATTGTCCCCCAGAGGGAACTGTACTCTGACGACATGCTGTCTGTCTCATTCAATTTGGTGAACTTAACAGGAGAATTTCACAAATTTCTGCAAGGTTCATTTCAAGCCACTGGTGCAATTTAACAGTCAAGAATGTGCCAATCAAGAGAATAGAAAATATTTTCAATGGGCAGAATTCTCCATATAGTTTTGTGACGTCTATAGCTAATCAGCTTTCTTGCACTGAGCACACCGAATGACATTTGGATGGCAGAGGCGGCTATACCAGCTGTGAGATGCACAGTAGCACGGCATGTAGGGGTGGCAATGGTGGGTGGGAAGTCACCTCAAATCTCTCCAAAGGAACACTAATGAGCAGGAGAGGGAGGAATAGAAGCACTGAGGCCACAGTAGGCTGCAGAACTTCAGCATCTCCCAGAAGCTCCCCAGTGGCAGCTGCTCAACTTCACTGTTTCCCCACAAGATGACAAATCATGGGTCTGTAGGAATTCGTCACTGAGCTCCAGTTCAAAGACTGGCACCTCCAAGCATTCCACCACCCATGATGAACCAACACAGGCTACACTTATATCCAAGTGTGAAGGGTGCTATAGAACTCTAGGAAAATAGCAATGGGGAACATATGTAAACATCTGGCAAAACAATTATCCATATACTATCCATATAAACGGTAAAGTAAAGACAGGGTGGTAGTAGCCTAGTGGTTAACACACCAGAAGTCCCAGGTTCAAATCCCACTTACTACCATTGTGTCCCTGAGCAAGACACTTAACACTGATCCACCACGCCTTGCACTGAATAAGCATCCCCTCTGGTTCTGCTGTATGTAGAACTCTGTGCAGCTTGACACTGCTGCCTGCTTGACCACTCTCACAAGTCCAACGCCTTGCACACGGTTATGAGAGCTTTTGACGTACAGTACAGGCCAAAAGTTTGGACACAATTTCCCATTCAATGTGTTTTCTTTATTCTCATGACCATTTACATTGGTAGATTCTCACTGAAAGCATCAAAACTATGAATGAACACATGTGGAGTTATGTACTTAACAAAAAAGGTGAAATAACTGAAAACATGTTTTTTTTTTTCTAGTTTCCACAAAATAGACACCATTTGCTCTGATTACTGCTTTGCATAATCTTGGCTTCAAGAAGTCGTCAACTGAAATGGTTTTCCAACAGTCTTGAAGGAGTTCCCAGAGGTGTTTTGGCCTGTACTGTACATCACAAAATACATTTGTGACGTATTAAAAAAAATCACAGTTCCTGTTGGCTTGGCATATTTATCTATAATTCTGTACACGGGATTTCTATTAATCAGGGATTTTAATGGACCATTGAAAAGCCTTGGGACTCATAACATTTGTCTGAGAGAACATTCAAAGGGAAAAAAAGAGAGGTAATGAAAAGAATATAAAATTTCAGCCATTTTAATGTATTTGCACCAAGCACCAAGAAAATCTGACTCGTGCAAAAATGCAAATCATATTCACACACTCTCTCTTCCAATCTGAGGCTACCTAAGGACACAAACTGTGTACAAGTTCAGCTCACCACTCAGCGATGAGAAATGTTTCAGCTACATGGGTGAGTATCCATGGAATTACCTCAGGATGTATTTACTCTGCTGTGACATGCCACTTTAGGTGGGTCAGGTCTGAAATTTAAATGCCATTCTGGCTGGTAGAGCTCACAAGTCAAGTGGGACTTGAGGTAGAAAAAAGATGTAACTTTATTATAGATCTAAAATTGCAGGATCAAAAACCTGGGAAAAGGGTAGAGGAATAAAAAAATTCCCCAAAAAATTAACTTAACTAGGACAAATAGGACTCAACAAGGTGTCTCAATACATTCTTGCCTTCTGACAGGTGTAAAATGAATGTAGAGGCAATCTAAGGAGGTCACATGTTTTAAAGTGAAAGTGTGTCCTCTGCTTTTAACCATCACCTTGGTGAGCAGTGGGCAGCCATGACAGGCACCCCGGGGAGCAGGGTGTGGGGACGGTGATTTGCTCAGTGGCACCGTGACAGTTCAGGATTGGAACCAGCAACCTTCTGATTATGGCTTTGTTCAGATTTAGCAGAATGCAAGTGACTAGGTAAGTGTGACTACTAACTGCACAGAGCCAAGTCACTTGGCCACCAATAACCATGGGTATGAGAGTGCTATCTCGAATGGGTGGAACAAGATGGCAGTACTGGTAGAAACTGCAGTAGGCTTCTGAACCCTGAGAGTGTCTGCAAAGCAAAGCAAACATAAGGTCCTCTAAACGTCTCCCGAAATGCCTTGAAGAATAGTCCAGCTCCATGTGACATTCCAATGCTCAGACACACCAGAAGGCTTGATCTGCATACCAACAGCGCAGTCCTCCGTATAAGTAGGTTTTTGAATCTCATCTTGCTAGAAAGAAAAAACATGCATCTACTTTTCAGGACAGAAAACAAAAGTTGGGCATGTTCCCTTACCGCTGTCATTTCAGTAGCTGAAAACTGACTTGCAATTGTTGAAAGTCAGGGAGAAAGCGAGACAATGAAAAAAAAACTAAAAATAGACCACCACCACCATCTTAAGACTAAACCAAAAAAAAAAAAAAAAAAATCAGAAATCCATTCAGCGGGATTGGACATGAAAAAGCCACAGTAAGACTAAGCGCGTGCAGGAAATGAAAGGCGGGCTTTCTGAGAGGCAGACAGAGGCTTCTCTCCGGAGACGCACTGCTGTGCTGTTTGGGGTTTCATTTGAAACCACCGCCTGCTCTTTAATGAAAACTATATTTCACACCACGGGGGATGAAACTGCTCGCACACTCCTCTCCTCTCCCCCTCGTTCCCTTCCTCCCCGCTCCCCCTGCTCTGTTCAACCCTCGCAGCACCCATATCCACTGGCACGAGACACAGGCAGGCTTTGATTAAGCGCAGCCGGAGACCTCATTTGTCAAAGAGGCCGCGCCATCTACTTTAAGTCAACTTTGCTGGCCTGTGACTGGGCCTGTCAATCAAGCGGGCAGAAGGAGTAATGAGTGCTTTCTCCCCGTTACCACAGATCGGCTTAATCGTATAATCAATGCCGCGTAAAAGCAGGCCGCTGGGCGGTGAAGAACAGGTGTTTCCGTGGCCAAGATTCCACACCCACCCACCTCAACACTGAGCGCCAGGGGGTGCTGAAAGATCCACCCTGATCCCCATCAACGGCCAATTAAAATTGCATCAGTCCGATACCAGGAAGGGGATTGTCCTCCCATTTAAGAGATAAGATAAGATAAGATGAGCCTTTATTTCCCACAAGTGGGAAATTTGCGTCAAGAACATCTGACAAAGATCAAAGGGAGCAGAGAATGTGGAAAGGGACGTTGCATAACTTTCCAATTCACAAAGCTTTCTTCAAACAGCTCCACAAGTCGAGGAGAAAAACTTCTTCCTCAGAAGGCGCTAGGCGCAGTGACTATGGGAACGCTGAGAGGTGCGTTGAGCCATTCTTTCAGATATTCGAGTGTAGTTGTCAAGTAGAGCACACAATCTGCTCCAAAGCAGGAAGCAGGAGAAGAATAATGAGACGCGCTGTCGCACGACACGTAGCGGGGTAGCTTGTCACTCTGCCAACGTCTTCCCAATCCCCCCTCCAACCCGGGACGAGAACTCTGGGGGGAAAGAAACCCTGTGCAGCCTGCTCTTTCGATTCATCCTGGAGACGGCGGCGCGGCTGACGAGCGAGGCGTTGAGGAAAGAAGGAAGTGAAGCTGTAGTGCTCGGTAGACAAGGTCCTAAACCAGGGGTGGGCAAACTTTTTACCTCAGGGGGCCATGTTGACTTTTAATATTTGACGGGCGGGCCAGGCCAGCACCATGTGCATACATATCAGACATAACCATAAAAAGGCATTATAGTGTTCATATTTACACAATCAGACATCCTTCAAAATTGTAATGTTTAATGCGCAAGAAAAATGATGGTGTTTATGGTGGTGTTTGTGCAGGTAATATTATAATGAGGACCATGCAGAGAGCATTGACATTGGCCAGACCGCCCATCCGGTCCCTCGGGGTCACGGCTCTGGACATCCAGACAGTACAGCGACAGCGGATTCTACCATCGTTAGAAAATGGCACAGACCACTCGACAGGAAGCACTGAGTCTAGCCATTGATTCAATTAATTGCACAATGACAACACAATTAAATAACACTTGATACTATTTCTACACATCCTATTTTACCTTAATCAAGTGAGCTTTCAGTGGACACAGATTTCCTGACTGTAAGCCTTGCTTAACTACCTGTAATATGTGTACTGCAGCCTGCTGAGCAGCATTTAGAATGGACAATTCTGATAAGAAGCTGCGAAGAAGGAGCTAACTTCAGTCTGTGGTCTGCGACGATGCCATTATGCTATTAATTACATTAATGGCTTGACTCAGTGCTTCCTCTCGAGTGGTTCCTGACATTTTCCTAGGATGGTAGAATCCACGGTTGCTGCTGTCTAGATGTCCAGAGCTGTGGTCCCATGGGCTGGACCAGCCAATGTCATTGCTCTCTGCATGGTCCTCATTATAAAATTAGCCCGCACATACACCAATTTTTGTCGGCACACAAACTACTTCTGCCATGCATGCATTCACATAATTTTTTATATCATCACTATATCCCAATTTTGAAGGAAATAGTGTATATGTGCAGGAATAAACATGCATGGAAAAGCATGCTGGGAACTCCTCCGCCATCTTGGAGCTGCTCTCAGCCGGTTGCCTTGGGACTTTAGTCTTCACCAAAGTGACTTGGGATGGAGCAAGCAAAGTAAAATTTAAAACAAACCTTTAAATTGTAAAGTTTAACATGAATGAACGAAATGACTGCACTGACTGCACTGATAGAGGAAAGAATCAAAATCGAAAAATCATCCATTCCTGCTGAGTCTACTGGATATCAGATGTAATGGTTTCATGCTGCTGGCATCAGTGCCATATTTTGAAACTAGTTAGTTAGAATGAAAGAGGCTTTATGCTGAGAGGGAAAAATGGAAGGAAGAAGGCTGGCATCAGTGGCGACAGTCCTCACGGATTCAAAGGTTAATTCGCGGTTCATCTCAAACTCCGAAATAACTCATTACCAATTAACCGAAGTGCAGGGACATTCTCAATTCGTTTAATTAAAGTTAAAAGGTCCATTGTTTGCTTGTGTAATATTTCGGCTCCTGACGACTTGGGGGACTTGGAGACCTCCCAAAATTATTATATTACTTTTGTTTTCTCTTTGTTAGTGGAGCGTATGTAACTTTTTTTTTTTTTAAATTAATGAGAAACGTGTCCTTGTCGTTTCACGTGGAAGAAAAAATCGAACACCCACAGTCCCCCGCAAACTAGAACAGCTTGGAAGTTGTGATGACTTCACCTCCGCTAAAAAAAGCCCAAGTTTCCCACACACGATGAGGCGAGGAGGCTCCGAGAAGAGGGTGGTGAATTTACAGCCCAAACCGAACGGTGAAAGCCATGGTCTCAGTATTCTCCATGGAAACGGAGTTTGACAGGCGCTCCCTCACTCTCTCTCCTCCTTTCCGCTACAGTCTGTCCCACTGCTGACAGGCCGAAAGTGGAGCCCATTCATCCTCTCTGCCCTCAGCTGTTAACCTTGCTAAAATGTGAACGCTTCACTCACTAAACGCGGTTTACAGAGTTTGCGGCGGATCACGGTGCTGCGTCGCTCCCTTGTGTTTTATTTTTTTTTTAGCAGTTCCCTCCCGTCCTGGCCCGCTTGGGGAGGAGGACAGACTGGGGGAGGGGGAGGGTGGATAGGCCTGTAGATAGGACCAGAAAGGTGAAGACTCTTTTTTTGTGATGGCAAAACCAGTTTCTGGGTTTTAGAAGCAAAAAAAACACACACATTCACATAAATACAGATATTGCTGGATTGCAACAGTTTTCTGACATGTATCTCAGCCCCTGATGAAACATTCTGGCCATAACTCAGACGTCACCATGAATATGGATCAGGGTGTTTGCACCCGGACACTGATGTACTGGCTTTTGAACGGTAATACCGATTGTGCGGGAGCGAAACTCTGTATCAGGGATGGGTCGTACAGGATGGTGGAACCAGGCGGGAATTTATGTGTCTCAGGGTCGGAAAAGCGATAGATCATATCTGTGACCAGGCATACATTGTGCTGAGCCCGTCTGCGCTCGGCATATGGCACATATTCGCTGGCAAGCGATTTTATCACCCGGAGAAGGGTGCAGAAATCCATGGCATTGTTTCTGAATCTTTGTAATGAGCAGTAAACCGTGCTGCTTGCTCTCATGTAAATCAGGAGCAAAACCATCATTCAGCTGGCTGCAGAACAAATGTGACAGATTTCAAATAGTGCTCCATGGAAAAAAAGCCTTCTGGGTCATATCTGCTGTAGACCATGGTGCACGTTCAAGAATGTCACATCCACTAGCAAGCTTGTCTACTAATGATTAATCTGCATCAAATCACCTTTAATTTTCAAATCACCTGTCTCTCATACCCAGGTACAGTACATCTGAATGAAATTCTTGTACACAAATGTCTAAAAATAGCATATTTACAATTTCCATTGTCGTACCCTGAGGTACAAGAGATGTTAGGAGTTTTGAGAAACGATACCAACACCAACACCAGAACACTAGATTAAAGAAAGTCTTATTTCAAGAAAGTATGGACGAGAAAAGTAAAACGTTGTCATTGCAGGCACAGCGTTATGCATGCAGAACACTTGGAAGGGAGTTCATCATCTTTGTCTCGGCTGGTTTATTTATAACCGTCACTGTGCAGGTAATATAAATCCCATTCACCGCAGCTGTGTCTCTTGAACGCAGGTGTGGTGCTGGAACAGCTGCCACTTGGCTGGTGAGAGCACCGTGGAAAAATATAATAATTAAAGAGGAACGGAAGCTCAAGGTGAGGAGGCCTTATTCTTATGGTGCAATCAATTAGAGGAAGCGGCTCAATTAACACATGATCAGAGAGAAGGGGTGGCGGCTGCATCTGGTTCTTCTTCCTCTCCCAGTCAGAAAGACACTGGATCGTGAACGTGTGCAATTGGTGAGCGCCTTCATAGTCGCATGAGCCACAAGCTCAAACATCAAACACACACACACACAAACAAATGTAGAATCACATCTCACACAGCATGCCCTGCTCGCAGGAGGTGACGTGCGTATGCATCTGTAATTAGAAGCTCTTTTCAAACTGGCACATCTCCTTTGATTTGCGGTGGTGGCCAGTTACCTATGACCTTTCCTCAAGGTTGTCTGTTTCAAACTACGTATGGATAGGTCTGGGTAGTGTTTGTGTGTTGTGTGTGTGTGTGCTCTTGGCTCTCCTCCCCCCTGCTGAGGCTGGTCCTAGAGGAAGCCATGTCTTGAGGAGTCTCTCGAATCTCGAAGCTGCAGCATTAAGAGCGGCGTGTTGTAAAGGACAGCGGAGCAGCAGCACCCACGATGGCTTCACTTCTCTGTGAAGTCTGTGAGCCCTTGTTATACGCTGGAGTCAACTTCATCCAAATCCTAACAATCGAAAGTGATTGTGAAACACTGCAGCTCAGCACACAGAATGTGTGGACTGTGTTTTACCATCGCCCTTGATGAAGAGTGGGTGGTAGTAGCCTAGTGGGTTAGACACTCACCTATGAACCAGAAGACCCAGGTTCAAATCCCACTGACTACCATTGTGTCCCTGAGCAAGACACTTAACCCCAAGTTGCTCCAGGGAGACTGTCCCTGTAACTACTGATTGTAAGTCGCTCTGGATAAGGACGTCTGATAAATGCTGTAAATGTAAATGTAAGAGTGGGCAGCCATGGAAGTTGTGGGGATGGCACTCTGCTTGGTGGCACTTCAGTGGCACCTTGGTGGTCCGGGATCCCACCACAAGTGATCCCGTCAACACTGGCAGCCCACTCTGCCTCTGTATGATGCCGCGATGTGTCTGCTTTCAGCCTCCCTCCTGTGTGTATCAGTGAAGCCCTCCCCTTTTTTTATTTTACCCACAAACACGGCGAAGGAACAACTCCAGTTGACGCCCAGCTGAAGAGTTAGATGAGAAACACAGAGAAGTTTCCATGGAAACTGTGTGGGCAACTCTATTAAGCAAGATAGCAGTTGAGAAGAACATCAAAAAAGAAAGTGTGAAGGAGAACGGACGGAGGGAGAGGGAGAGATGAGACAAAAAGTTCAAAGGAACTTGAGAGGTCTGAGATGGATGGGTGGATTAAAAAAAAAAAGCAAACACACACTTTCTGAGCCAGTTGTGTGTAACAAATGCAATAAATGTTACATGTCAGGTCCTATCTCAGGAAACAGCTTTTCATTAGCATCCGTCTTGCATGCGTTCGTTGGTGAAAAACTGCGGAGGTGAGCGAAGGCGTCCGGGAAATGCAGAAAATTCTGCACAAGAAGGCGGCCCAGCTGCTGCCGAGCAAGTTGCTGCTTTCCCCTCTGCAGATACATTGAGAGTCGAGGAGACAACCCGGGGACTGGCGGGTTGCGTGCTGCTGCACCTTTGGTGATTTGCGATTAGATCGCCGCTTCTGTAACAGTAAAGAAGTAAAAGTGAAGTCATTGTCATATGCACACAGCACAGCACACGGTGACACAATGAAATGTGTCCTCTGCTTTTAACCATCACCCTTGGTGAGCAGTGGGCAGCCATGGGGACAGTGCTTTGCTCAGTGGCACCTTGGCGGATCGAGATTGGAACCGGCAACCTTATGATTACGGGGCCGCTTCCTTAACCGTTAGGCCACCACTGCCCCCGCTAGGCCACCAGTGCCCTCAGTGATAGGATCTCTCCTTCCTGAGGTTGGGGAAAGGTGGGGTTAAAAAAGAATGAAACATCTGGGTGTATTGTTGCTGGTTAATTGACAATGGCGGCAGCGGCTGTAAGGCTTTCGTCCTTCTTGCATACATATGAGCTGAGCCAAATGATATAGTTCACATAAAAATGACCCAACATGTTTTAATTTAGCGTTGGTAATTGAGATTGCTCACAAGGGAATTCGAGACCAAGAAAATGTCTCGCTTACATTAAGTTCTATTGCACACTTCCTGGAAGGTGCGTTGTGGCCTTTCCTTCACAAAAAAAAAAAATCTCAGAATTTATTCCCTCCCTATGGTTCCAGCAAAGCACTAACGCCAGCCAGCCAACGCCAGCACCAAAGCCCAAACGAAATAAAGAGAGAGGTTCTGTTATTTTATTTCCTAGGATGATTTTTTTTTTTTCTGTCTCTCAAGCGCAGATGAGTAAGGACTGAACCAAGACAAATGAGGCCTCTGTGTCGTTATTGCAGTATGTATTGTAGTGGTGCTATAAAATGGTCAGTCTGAAAGCATCTCCACTTCTACAACATCTTCTAAGCACTTTAAAGTTGTATAAAGAATACAAGTACTGTCTGCTCAGCAAAACTGTATGTTTCCAATCTCCACCGCTCTTTATTTTTTATTTTTTTAATCCTTGATGAACATTAAGAAGCTCATTGTGCAACTATTACAGACACTTTGCAGTGCAAGTTTGGGGGTGGGTGGAGGCCTAAATGACCAAACACCCCCTCAGAAAGCAGTTGTCCTCTTATTAACTCCCAGCAGCATCTCTGCTCTGCCAGGTCAGCCCTTGTTTGAGGTTCTCGGCTAAACTCCCCTGTCCACTGGCTCTTGGTCAGCAATAGCAGCAGCGGAAGAGGCCAGTGTATTTATCTTGGGGGGCTCATCATCCATGAAAAGTGCTGAAAATGTGTGCAGAAATGACATCTCTGGGTCCTGGCACAGCGGCTCGCTGGTCGAGGCTCAATCCATCACCGCGACCCTATCCGTGGATCGTAATAACCACTGGCAGTACCTGTACAAGAGAGGAGAGCACGCCCTATGGTCCACAAGTGGATGATGGATGAAATATTCTGGGGGATATCAGAAAAGTGTGTGTGAGAGAGAGAGAAGCTATTTGCCTGAATGACAGTGTATTTTCTGCCCAAATCCCTTCCACCCAAAATTGCTGGGTTAAATACATCTATTATGCACAGTAAATCTTAAAGAAGCCTCCACTGCTCATTAGGCACATTCAAGTTTTAGGTTTAAAAAAAAATTATCTGTGATCCACATTTCAAAAGCCTAAAAGTTATGCCTAAATGTTATTAATATAGAAGTATATTTTGCATATAAAACTGCAATCACCGGGGCAGTGGTGGCCTAGCGGATAAGGAAGCAGACCCGTAAGGTTGCCGGTTCAAATCCCAAACCACCAAGGTGCCACTGAGCAAACCACCGTCCCCACACACTGTTCCCCGGGTGCATTTCATGAATGCTCACTGCTCACCAAGGTTTATGGGTTAAATGCAAAGGACACATTTTGTTGTGTCACTTGCTGTGTATCACAATGACAGTAAGTTCACTTTCAACCAGTTGGACATATATGGCAAACAGAAACAGTCCCCGCACCGCAAAGATTAATGGACAGCTTTGCGTGTTTAGTATCCATCTGTTTCTAAGGCAACCGCTGAGCCTGGCAACTGTGCATCTTACGCACAGGTCAAGTGTTGCGCAAAAGTATGTGGGGGCTATGCTATTTAAAAAAAAAAAAAAAAAAGATGCATTAAATTCATATGCAAGCTGGAGAAACTAACTGCTCACAGGGCATGTGTTAAAAATTGAGTGAAAAGGAACATATTGCGGTGCAAAAAATGTAATTCTGACATCCTCCTACATAAGGCCTGCTGACTAGTCGGAGATAAAGGTCCAATAGCAGTCGTTCAATTATCGTAATATGCTTTGTAATATTCTTTGTTGCGTATTATGCTTTGTTTGGTGCATGAACCTCCAGTAGGCTTTGAAAGAATGGAGAAGAACACAAAGAAAGAAGACGAACTAAATGTACAGATAAGATGATAAGCCTTCAGGCTTAACAGGATCTTTGACAGAGGCTGTTAATTTGGCTGGTACCTGTTCACTCAAGTTCCACTCTGCCTCCACACCACTTGCAGACCTAGATTCTCCAGCCATGTGCAGGTTCAGGCACCAGGTCAGGCTTGACCCTCCCCAACGTTCCTAAACATTTTTAATCAGGCTCACATTAGGCCGCCAGACGAGGGGCTTAGGGGCCGGGGAGAGCAGCAGGATGCGTTATACATTCATTAAACCAACTAGGTAATGAAGCGTCTAGTGTATTCCCATACGCCCAGCACCGTAAAATTGAACCCCCGCCATGGATGGCACCGGATGCTGAGTAATGATGCCTCGATCAGCTTTGCAGGAGAGCAGGACGCGGTGGTGGAGGAATTTGGCCATAGTGACGGTGTTTTTAACCCACCACGATCTCTGACTGTTCCGTGCCAAAAACTGGGCTGGAAAATACCTGAATGTGAGCTTGTTCAGCACGAACCTTAGCACGTAGCACAACAACTGGCGTTTGTCACAAAATGAGGCTTACTAGCCCGTTCTTGCTCCTTACAAGGGCTCAGCGGTGTGAAGAAGAAGGCAGTTCCAACCTTGTCCATAGAAGGCTGCTCCCTCCATCCCTCCGTCCAAAGGGGCTCGTAAAGGGGCTTGTCCGTACACCCCCACCCACTGCCAGAAACACTTCCCCTTCAGTGTGAAAGATGATTATGTGAACAGTGTGTCACACCCCTGACAGGCCGCTCCAAAACAAACGCCCTGCCCACCACACCTCATTTCATCAGCATTGCAGGCTTGGTGCCCTCAGCCCCTGCCTGTCTTCTGCAGGCTGGATCCATACTGCCATCTAGAGGAGGCTGGCATGTGTCTCTGTCTTACAAAATGTAATGTAAATGTATGTTTTTGCACTTTTAATGTAAAACCACAGTCAAAATACAGGCTCATTCATCAAATTAACGTTTGTTTCAATGCAGAGATTACTTCAGAGGAATGAAGAAGCACTACCGGCATTTTTTTTCCCATGGCTCACAGATTTGGGAAGAACAGGTTTGACTTGTAATGTTAAAAAAAACACGTTAATTTTAAAAGGAAGCAAACATAGAAAATGAAGTCTAGTGGTTTATTTATAAAGGCATAACTTTGGCATAAGAAACGATGAGAAATGAGAAATCCAGTATGACAAGTCCCTCCCCAAGCATGAGAAACAGGCAAGCAATACAGAAATAATGGATAAGGTCTTACCATATATCAGCACCAAAGGATAGAGGCTAGTAAAAAGGGCATTCTAATAGACTCTACATGCATTGTGTATTTTTTTTATGGATTATTAAAAAGCGATGTATGAGAACATTACAAAGATTCAAAAATAGAATTCACAGATAGATTCCTTCCAGAAGCATTAGGCATTAGGATCCACTTGAGATACTGGCTATTTAGAGTCAGACTGTGAATTATTATTTTTTTTATTCCTAGTAGAAACTCTTTGTAAAAGAGCAGATGTTACAGTTAACTTTTCCTCTCTGGTCCCAGTGAATTCTCTTCAGGGGTTAAGATTAAAGGTAAAGTTTGAGTGTTATAAACGAATAAAAAGTTGCACAAGGATATCGGATCATAGTTCCCATGATCCACACAGAATCATGGGAAACAGGAAGAGAGCAGGATAATGCACCTTGGTTCAGCGTCTGGGCGATGTTCATCAAGGAACATGGAAGGAAATGGATAAGGCCAGCAGGCATTTGACATTTCTTTGACATTTCCACATCCACCATAAACAGTTTTGTAGCTTTAACAAAAAAAGTTTGGGGTCCAAATGGAAAAAAGAAAGCGCTAACCTTTTATTCTTTGAAATGAACAAACGCCCTTGCTGTGAACTCAAATACCTCTTTTAACTTCCTTCCAGGAGTCTGAAATGACAGATTCAGACAAATCATTCCTTGCCATCACAAATATGATTATTCTGTGTAGTTATGTGTCAAAATAGCAAGCCTTTGATGTGAAACACAGCAAACAACATTGCTCAGAAGAGTATTTTCAATAAGCATGCTGCTGAATACAGGATGCTCAAGGCCATCAGAAGAAACAAATGGGCCAGCACTCTTCTAACAAAATCCTGCCCACGTAAATTACAACTCATTTGCCTCTCTTGAGGGAGCGTCTTTCTAGACTAAGGCACAGCATTTCTCTGATCATGAGACATTATACAGTGTCATTAACAGCGCGATCAATTTTACGAAGTACCAACATGCTGCATTGTGTGAGTGAGATCTGACAGAATATACTATTTTTGTAACAAAAAGTACAGCAACGGGGCATGTCATGACGAAGACCATGACTTTAGGGGATGCTGCAGCAGAGACGCTGACATTTTTAATCTGCATTCACTGAAAGAGAAAAGAAAAAAGCAATATGCTCCAATATACCATAAACCTATTTTATAGTTATTTTCCAACGCCTTGCCTCTATCAGGCCTTTTTCAATATTTTTTAACAAGCACCTTAGCAATGAATTTCAGACTAATGATATTTACTCCAGTATCCAGTCGGTCAGAAAAAGTTTCTGAGTTTCATTTTACAAACCACAAAAAATTTAGTTATTATGCAAACATGTAGTAATAATATGGAAACTAATATGGAAAATGTAATGCTTTGTGCATAGAAATTGATAGTGGTTCCAGGAGTGAAACTTTCTGAACCCTTGTCAGAAGATTAATGTTTCCCTAATTCCCTGTTTTATAGTATTTCCTGCTTACCGCACACCCCCAAAAGCAGGTGTAAAACGAACAGTTCAGTTGAACAGTAAATTTCCACTACTGAGGTATCCTAACTCTTCTTTTTGTCACAATAAGACTTAATCTTTGAAGTGGTGCCTGCTCTCTGTATTCCTTTGCAGACACATGGCTCTTCTAAATCCACTAGAGCTTAAAAGCAAATGCAGTACCACTGAACAAAAATCTCACCAGGCCAGGAGTGATTTAACAGGATTTAACGGCTGGACTATATCTTTATAATGTTGACGAGTTGGGTACTGCTGGGAACCGTCATGCTATAGAACCACGTCAAGAACTTTGAGCAAGTGTCCCCGTGACTTGTTGGAATGGAGGGTAACCATGAAACTCCTAGATTCCAGTTGGATTTTATATTTGGTTGTTACAGAGCTGTGTAAGGAGCTTGGTAATTCTGAAAAGTCTGAATACTAATGAGCATCGTGATATTTCATCACAAGAAGAGGCTATTTCCTGAAAAGTGAAAGTGAAGTGATTGTCATTGTGAAACACGGTGCGCACAAATAAATGTATCCTCTGCATTTAATCATTCAGCATTCAAACCCATCATCCTTAGTAAGCAGTGTGTGGGTTCGGGATTTGAACCAGCAACCTTTTGATTATGGGTCCGCTTCTTTACCCCGCTAGACCACCGCTGGCCACTTTTTTCTTAAGGTCCAGGCTCAAAGCAAAGAGTGACCTCTAGTGTTGCCAGCACTTCTTTCCAGGGCTATGCGTATTAATTACTGAATTCCTGACAAGACCCCATTCTGAAGTGGCCTTATGCACTTGCATGAATAATAATTAAAAGAGCACATGCATAAATACATAAACATGAGGGAAATAAATCCCAGGGACCCCTCATCTCTCGCAGCTGTGGGGAGGGTTGCTGGTGCTCTTAAATACATCATTCCGTCTGTCACGCCGAGGAGCCCTGCCACTTCCCCTCTGTCATCACCGTTCAATGGCGGTGTGAAAAATAATGAAACATCCGAGTCATTTTGAGCTATCTCTTCGGATAAAATATCTGCACATTAATATAATGTTAATGTAATTTTTATCTCGCCAGATACAATATGTGTCTGCACACTTTGGACCCAAAGAGGCTAATGCTGAATAAAATATGCCCCCATGCCAATGAGCAGTACAAATGGCTGTGACTGCTCTATTCTTCTGCTCTGTCAGCCCTGGGCTCGCTATCCCCGCAGAACCATGCACGGCCCATTACTTTCTGCTTGTTGCAATTAAGACTGATGCAGCTGTCTGTCTGAGCGTGGAGAGCCGCACCTGGTGAAGGAGCCTATCCTGCCGCGGTCTCTCGCCTTCCCCACAGCATTGTCCCAGAGCTTCTCGCAGGGATTTAAAGAAGTCATGAAACAGTCTGGGTGAACCTGCAGAGGTGTGAAGGTGATCATGCAAAAGTGCAAATATTGCTCGAGTTCGTTTGTTTGTTCTATTGTTTCAGTCGTGGTCGTGGATGCGACAGCAGCACCAGGTAGTGTTGCTGTTTTGTTTTTTTTATTTCACATATTTGTTTTCGTACAACAAGAAAATAATGGATTTTGACTGCATTAATCTGAATAAAAATTATTTTACTCAAAATTATTTCATTCAATAATTTACTGAGGGCTGCATCATTGTGTCACTGTTGTGTAAAATTCATTAATGCAACTTTCCACGGCTTGCAGAGCTGGGTGTGGTCATTCCTTTCCACGTCACATTTTAAACCATAAAAACTAAAGCTGGGTTTACATGAAGATATAAGCAGCGAGGTAAAATTGAATAGCTTTCACAGAGCTCAGCTCAATCATCTCTACACAGCAGTAAATGAGATGACACCCTCGCGGAATGGCACCCAGGGGCGGGACTCATGGCAACGATCCTAATGAGCAATCAGTCCCTGCATGAGCAGTTGCCATGGCAGCAGCCACACCCTTCAGACTGCCCACTGAGAGTGATGGGACCGTTTGATGGGCGGGCTCTCTGGTTGCTGCAGAATGCCACAGTCGCAGTTTCTGCAAGTGCTATCAGTCAAGATGTCACATTCCTGAAAGAACCTGAATGGAATAAAACACATTTGATGCATTCTGTTAAATGCACTCTGTTACACTGCTGTCCTTTGCCCTCTCTTACTGAAGGGTCCTGTCCCACTGATATGTATCCATTTGATTAAATGTACTCCTGAATTGGTAGAGACTCTCTGGGAGCATGGCATCAGAACAGCACAAGGTGCACACAACAAAATGTGTTCTCTGCCTTTAACCATCACCCTTGGTGAGAAGTGGGCAGCCATGACAGGCACCCGGAGAGCAGCGTGTGGGGACGGTGCTTTGCTTAGTGGCACCTCAGTGGCACCTTGGCAGATCAGGATTCAAACCAACAACCTTCTGATTATGGGGCCACTTTCTTAACCGCTACGTCACCACTGCTGCCCACTAGGCCACCACTGCCACCACTGATTGATCAGTCACCTCAAATGACTTTATAATGGAACCCTGGGTAAATTTCACAGTTAAGCCAAACACACGCCACAGAAAGAGAGAAATGCAAATACGGATTAATTGCAGCCTTTTTTTTGCTACTCTGAGTTTGCCCAGCAGCTGTGCAACACTGCTTCGCAGAGAAGAGAGAAATCACCCCAGGAACAGGCATTCGGCTGTTACACAATCCATTTCCACACCACCTTGTTTCTGTCAGGTGCTGAGCAGAGAAGCAGGAACTTATTTTCTGATGAGACTCCTTTTTTCATTTTTTTTTTTTTTTTTTTATTCCCTCACCCCACCCCCACAGAGCTTCTACCACCACATACTGGCCCACCAGTTTCCTGCTGACTGGGCATCTCTGGAGTGGCGACAGAGTGAGGTGGGGAGATGCAGCTCAGTGGAAAGTTTGTCTTGACGTTTAATTTTTTAATAATAATTTTTTCTTGAAGAGTGCCCTCTTTTAGGATGACATATTACTTTTTCAAAGTAAAAGTACTATCGCAGCAAAACTTTCTCGTTATGCTACATGTACTTCCAAGCACTCAACCTCAGAGGCGACTGTGAGCCCTCTGATCAGCTGAAGGGTGTGGCTACTGTAAGACAAGGTGACAGGCAGTGGAAGAGCTCAGACGAGACAGACACAGAGATGGATCCTTCTGTTATCTTCCCAAAACAGGATCGATACTCATCTGATTAAGCAGAAAAGCCCTGATCAAAGTTGACAGGGGGGGTGTCGCTCGCCCTCGTGCTCCCTTCTTTCTAATTCAGCCTGTCATAGTGCATGCAGCGTGCCACTTACCAAGATGAGATGACTGACACCCCGGGGAGATGGTGACACGATGTTGTTCACTGGCTGGGCCCGATGTAAAATTAAATGAGTAAAATGTTGTACAGCAGTCCAATAACTTCAGCATTATTTCATCTTACTGAGGTGTCTGTTGTTGTGTTTTTTTTTTTTTTGTTACTCATATGTAGGTTGACATATTGTTTGATGAAAGGCCCAAAGCTCATAAATGTTTGACCGCCATGAAAGACACATGAATGGAAGATCATGGCAGCTTATGGTTTTTTAACCTTTCAGGGTTTCCAGAGCACAGTGCTCAACACCAGACCTAAATGTTGACCTCAACAGTTAGGAGATCTTCATCTCACAATTAGTGGACAGGCACGCCTTGTCTGCCTGCTGATCTGGCCTTTCAGGAATTGGCTTTGTTCCTAGTATCAATAACAGTTTTGTTCATCGCTGCATAGTGGCAGGAATAATTTATTGAGAAAGGAAAAATGTCTAATTGTCTGTGGTGGGGAGGGGTATTTGCTGATCACTGTTTATATTGCAATGTCTGTAAAATTCGATTTCAGGGCTGTACTTTTAAAAGTACAACTTAAAATATACACGAGGATGGAGATTATGTTTCATCTGGATAAAAGTTCCTGTTTCAACCAGCTGGAATAACAACACCAAGGGAGGGGGCCAAAGGCACTTTCAGTGAGGATATGCTTTACTGCGGAGCTCAGATGATGTAAAACACTTATCTGAAATTCCCATTCTCCGACACAGAGAGAAATCCCCTACAGAGAAGAAAATTATGATTTGCCGTCTCTGCTAAGACAACGGCCAATCACGGCGCCCTCGCTTTCAACAACATTCACCGCCCGCATGATGATATAATCACAGACAGCCAGCAGCCTGCAAGCCATTGTGCTCATTTATTAACTATTGCTATCTTCCCCTGTGCAATGTCTGTTGTCAGTCAAACACATGAAAGAATTTGCTGGACGAGTCTTGGAATTTGAAAGCTTTGGGACAGATTTACAAAGCAAAAGGAAAGACATGCAGGGAACTGTGAAATACGAGCAAATCAGTGGAAGTGTCGGGAGAAGGTCTTTTTGTGAACCCTGAATGTTCCAGACGCCAGGAACGTTGCACGCGCGATCTGTACGAAGGTAAATAATGGCAGATGAGTGCATTCCTCCAACTACTTTCCAGTCAGTCATGTTTCTCTGGGCGGCCTTGGCACCCGTGACTCACTGCTGCACTAAAACCTCAGCCGAGCGGCTGTAAGCGAAAGCTCAGGTCAAATGACATATGCATGCAGTCAGGTCACCGCCATCATCGCTCCTGCTTTATTCATAGACACGCTCAGCCAGCCACTCTGGCTAATAACGAAGCGTGACGGTCATTAGAATGTCACAGGGGATGCTGATAAGCCCGGTTTCTTGCTCACACTTTCATCCTCATGAAACAGCAAAAGGTCGTATGCCACGGTGGCGCTTAACTGTTGCCAGACCCAACAACCCCTCCAGCCATCATTAAAAATGGCCCAGAAAGCATTTACACGGGCATAGGAATAGCTAAGTCAACGTTCATATAAACTAAGAATGGAACAAAGAGATTAAAATGAATAAATTATGGCAAATTTCATTTGAATCTTTGAGATGCACTAGGATTAGCATTTATAGACAACATGACTGAGTACAGTAAAGTAGCACAGTAAGGTGCAATGCTCTGGAAATTCACAAAGGAAAGAATCCAGTTAGTGCAGGCCAGTTTAGTTATGAGTTCCTCTGAAGGGTCATATTGTTTTGTGGGCGTGTCTGCTCCTTTGAGCTGCTCTCAGAGAACCTCCCTCACACCCCCTGCCATGTAATAACAGTAACGACTTTGTGCAAATTTTTGAAAAATTTAATTATCTGCTAATTATCTGCAAAATGTATGACAAAATTTCCCATACAGCAAACAAAAAGAGCCATCAGGCGCACTTCATAAGAGTGGGCTGCCGTTTTCCGGGTGGACAACTCCACAAATGTTGGAGCACAGAGAGAAAGAGGGTAGGGTCCAATCCTCATCCATCCGGAATGTGCGCATCACCTATGTAATTATGAGCCTGACCGTGGTTAACTAATGTGACTCTGTCACTCTGCCGGTCATTCATTTGAAAGAATGGTGGCAGGTCTGGTGAAGAGGGGATGCCTGGTGATGAAGCAGGTGGCACATAACTAAAAACATGCAATTTGGGACCTTTTTTTTTTTTTTTTTTTAGCTCAGCCTAATCTTTTTTCATATGCTTGTGACTCAGTGAGCGAACAGGCAGCGGTAAAGATGGGGGAAGCAGCATGCGCTGTTTTTCAAAGGCCCACAATAAAGATGAAATGGGGGACAGGGGAGGGGGTAGGAATGAGAATAACCTGTGGACGTATACAAAAAGCAGATCCAATTTCAGTCTTTTATCATCGCAGCATATGAGCATAATGGATTTTCTCTATTCCATCCCTTCTCTGACAAAAATGCTTTATTGGCATTACCAATTTGATGCACTGCTGCAGGACTGACAGCACATTAAATGCATCAGCAGGCAACATTATGAGTACTCTTATCGCTAGGAAACATCTAACCCATTCAGATGCCTAATATTGAATAATCACTCCAGCTCGCTCTCTCTCAGAAAATGATTTTACTGCGTTTTTATTGACTGGTGGGGGCAGACAAACAGCGCTGTTAACAGAACAAATTAGGATTGGAAAGCTCAGATCTCCCTACTGGCTACAAGACTTCAATTACAAGTGCCTGCATGTTTGTAAAAAAAATAAAATAAAAATGTCTGGTGGGCTTTCCCTCTGTTCCCTGCAAATCAATTTGTCATATTCAGCAACGTATACAAGAAGTAATTTATTTTTGTACCAAAAAGAATTAGTCATTTCCAATTTCCCTTGTTGACATTAGAGTTTTGAAGGGCAGGAATGCGTGTGGCCAACTTTAAACAGTCACTCTAAAGGTCACTTAATAATTAAATATCATTTTAGCATTTGCACAGAGCAAAAGCTCTTTATTTAGAACCCATTAAGGGTTGTTCATGACAAACTGGGAAAGGAAGAATCAGAGGTTGCAAAGCCAGTAAAGCATTGCTTAAAAATCCCAGAGTGCAGGGAGACGCGTCCAGAACGCCTACAGCTATCACGCAATTAATCACGGCGCTCATCTTCCATAATGACCAAACAACTGAAGCAAGTGAGTGCATTAGCATTCTGCATTTGAACTGCCAGAGCCGCTCTGTGCCATATCACCGATCTACATGACTGATGGAGGTAATATTTTACACTATGGTTAATTCGGGCCTCACGCTGCGATTGACTGAGAGGCGTACAAGGAGTGGAGGTATTTTCCCAGTTTTGAATAGATAGAGCGCCAGTGCGTCTATTGCACAGCGTCATTTTCAGATTGTTTTTACCCCTAAAGTAAGAAGGGTCTCAAGAAGCCTGACTACTGTACTGATTGTAGGACATGCAAACCCTCAACACCAGCTCCATTGCCAAGAAGGCTTAGCAAGGTCAAATTCAAAAGTGAGCTTTAAGCTATTGTTATTTCATCAGGTTAGATGCAGGTTCTCTGGAACCTGGTGCTACATGAGACATTTACATGTGACAAACTTTCTATACATAACATGACGTCCTGCATATTTATATTTGAAAAAAAAATTCCACATGAAAACTCTCTGCTTTTGGAATACAGTTATTAGATTTATCCTCAATGTGGCCATTTGCACTGAGCATTGTCTTGTCCTGTTTAGGTGTACTGTTACTGTTTATACTTGTGTTCTGGGTGGCAGTAGCCTAGTGGGTAAGACCACCAAGTCACATGTTCAAACCCCATTTATTTCCATTGTCTCCCTACACAAGACATTTAACCCTGATTGTCCCCAGGGGGACTGTCCATGTAACTACTGATTGTAAGATGCTCTGGATGAAGACATCAGATAAATGCTGTAAATTTAAATATTTTATGCTGTTTCGCTCTTGTGTGCTTGTCCTACTTTTGTTGTCTTCTGCTCTTGTGCTGCACCACGGCCTGAAAGAACATTATTTCATGTTCTGTGCACATATGACAATGACAATATTAGAATGACAATATTAGAATTGTACCGTCACCAATCCACATAGCATGCATGCCTTGCGCAGGAGGTAACTTGAAGGAATCCAGCGGCAAAACAGCATGTGAACTTCACACACACACACAACCGCAGACCAGTTTCGAACACATGACCTAGAAATAAAGATTTTCCACATGTGTTAGATGGTGTTTCAGACAATATAGAAACAGCTTTTTTTTACATTTACTGATGTTTTAAAATACATGGAATACATCTGGATGGAGGGTCAGGAATAATTAGAACACGTTGATTAACATCATAGAATAGAAACACAGTAATTGTGTCTTATCAACATTCTGAAACTTTGAAACTATTTTTGTGCATACCTGTAAGGAAAATGTGACTCGTGTTACACTGTCTTATATCAGCACTGGGATGCTGATCCATGATTCTCTGCCTTTGTCCTATGCCGTTATTGAAAGGTAGAACTCTCTCACTCTTTTGCCCTGCATTTCATTTTAATAAGCACTGCTGTGTGCTGAGCAGTTTCCCTTTATGAGTATGACTATAGACGGCCAGCAGAAAAACACCCTCCTCACCGCAGTCAAATAAAATATAAGACATTACGAAGGGATTGAGGGACACATTGGTTTTTTATTCCACCCTCTGGAAGCCCATCTGGACAGCAGCGAAAGAGAAGGTGGCTCATAAGCTCCACACAGTCAGCACTGCATGGACTAAAAAAAAAAGCCCTGGCACGACTAGAGGTCTGTACATTTCTTGGAAGCTATTTTTTAAAAGCGCATTCAGCACCTTAAAAAAAAAAAAAAAAAAACACACACAAGTTCAAATCGTCCAATTAAAAAGTCAGAAAAAGTTCTCTGAATGTCCAAAGTCCCGGGAGGGCAGCCCCGCACTGTTCCCTTCTACAGCGCAGATAAACTCCAACCTTCTTGTGGCGCTTGTTATTTCTATAGGTGATTAGACCCTTTGTGGAGCTCGGCAGCGGTCGGTCCTTTTGCACCGTTGGTGTCGAACTCCAATCTCCATCGCTGGCACCTGTTTCACTCTAAAGGGAGAAAAAAAAATAAGCTAGAGCTAGAGCAAATAGCTTGCTTGATGCTCCTGCCTGACGGACAGGGGAGGGCTGCAGGAAGCTTGGCTGTACGTGCTTAAGTGTCTGTTTTAGGGTGTGTTTTGTGTGGAGCTTGACTGCCCTCTTGTGAAGAGTGTAAAGTAAGGGGAGGTGGGGGAATTAGAAGGTGGGAAGAGGTACGAAAAATGGCCGAGGGCGCCAGGGAAGGACAGTACGCCAGCCTCTGTGTGTGAAACCGGGGCTGGGGGTGGGGTGGGGGTTTGTTGGGGACAAGCAGATGGAAGGTAATAGCATTTCGAGGCGTTCCATGTAGGGGATTAAAATGCAGAAGTGCCAGCGACCCTTTAACTTTCAGACTCCGAGCTCCGGAGCCTGGCAACATATGCCTGCTGGGGGACAGCGCAGCCAACACGCTGATGGCATGCGTCCTTGTGCCGTTTGACCTCAGGCTATAGCTGGCATGGAGATCTCGTACACCCTGGTCCCCAGCTGTAATGGGGGAGTAGCTGGGAAGGCTGACGGCCCAGAAACACAAACTGACAGACTGTCATGTCTCACTAGCCCCATAAAACAAAAAAATAAAAAAAACGTACAAGATGTCCTGACTTGTCCTTCTCTGCAGTGCCTCCATGACAAGAATCAACCATAATTGCAGCTTTTGACCTTCACAAAGCTTAAAAAAGAGCTTCACCCTTCTCCAATCTTCCTCTATGGAGTCCTGTTGCCCTAACCTCTGATATATGGCACCAGGACTCACCGATCTCTGCAGTTAATGAGAGAACACTGGGGTTTCTCTAACAGGCCTTGTGCTGCTATTACTTATTGTGAGCACTGACCTAGGATCAGTCCTTCCAACAGTCACACCCTAAAGGTTACTATAATGAGTCTTGGGCCAATAATGAACTGATTCTGAGTCGATAGAAAATTAGGACCACGATGGCACTAGAGCTCTACTGGCAGGGAGGGGCAGCCAGGCGTGCTCCACTTCCTCACCAGAGTCTATTAATCACATCATTACAAAAGGCCGACTTTCCTTAAACAGAGAGTTTTGTTCCTCTATCTTGCCTTATCACATTAGTGGTTAATTAAGAATTATGTTTGAGCATCTCGGTTTTAATTATCTGAATGCCCACACCATTTATAAAGGAGGAAGGGGGGCTGAAACAGGCTGCAGCCTTCACCAGCATGGCTGTAATGAATTTACAACCCTTGCAAACCAGCAGCTTAAATAAGATTAAGCCGTTTAGAAAATTAACATTGATAAAGTGAATCTGGGAGTGGAAGCATTTGGGTCCTTTCAATTAACCACAAAAACAACACAGCTGCCAAATAGGTGATTGAGTATCAAGGCAGAGAAGCAGGGTGTGAAAACAGAGGTGTGAAGGACTGCTACCAGGAAGAAGGAATAGCCAATCAGCACCTCCCAATTGTGTTAGGGTAGGGGAAAACATGTTTGTGAGAATTCACTAGACTACAGTGAGAATTCACCGGTCTTTCTAGGACTAGAGTGTAGAAACCCTGAAATAGAAAGGTGGCAATCAAAAAATTGACACGACTCCAAAGAGGCCACGTTTTTAGATTTAGCATTTGTGTCTGGTTCATTCAATAATAATCCATTATTATTCAATAGTTTGTACGTTTTTCCGGTTGTCATGGTTAGCATGTTTAAAAACCCTCATCACTCTATGGATAAAATGATTAAAATGATCTATAGGCTTGTGTCTGTTATATATATCACAGTGCAATTAATCACTTTTACATTCAGTACAGGCCAAAAGACACACCTTCTCATTCAAAATTTTTTGTTTATTGGTAGATTCTTACCGAAGGCATCAAAACTATGAATGAACACATATGGAGTTATGTACTTAACAAAAAAAGGTGAAATAACTGAAAACATGTTTTATATTCTAGTTTCTTTGCTCTGATTACTGCTTTGCACACTCTTGGCATTCTCTCGATGAGCTTCAAGAGGTCGTCACCTGAAATGCTTTTCCAAAAGTCTTGAAGGAGTTCCCAGAGGTGTTTAGCACTTGTTGGCCCCTTTGCCTTTACTCTGCGGTCCAGCTCACCCCAAACCATCTGGATTGGGTTCAGGTCCGGTGACTGTGGAGGCCAGGTCTCCACTTTTTGTTAAGTACATAACTCCACATGTGTTCATTGGTAGTTTTGATGCCTTCAGTGAGAATCTACCAACGTAAATGGTCATGAAAATAAAGAAAACACATTGAATGAGAAGATGTGTCCAAACTTTTGGCCTGTACTGTATACAGTGCCATCCATTTATGGCATTTATCAGACGCCCTTATCCAGAGTGACTTACAATCAGTAGTTACAGGGACAGTCCCCCCCCTGGAACAACTTAGGCTTAAGTGTCTTGCTCAGAGACACAATTGTAGTAGTTGGGATTCGAACCTGGGTCTTCTGGTTGATAGGCAAGTGTATTAACCACTAGGCTACTACCACCCTAAAATCCACCATCCACCATTTATTAAAAATGGTTTAAACATCTCACCCTGAACAAATGATAAGAATCCAACTGAAATCTAAATGCATTCAGAGAAGAGCTAATCTCTCATCGAGAAATGTAATACCCTGCACAGCCTTCCTTTGCAGATACAAAAGTTCAGATTTGTCTCCTATAGCAGAATAGGACATCTGAGGCCTGTCTTCTCTATCTCTGCAGATACTCCTCACAGGCTTTCAGTGAGGTTCAGGTCAGGGCAAAGAGATGGCCATGGCAGAAGCCTGGTTCTGTGGTAAGATGACAATTTTTGTGTTGATTTGGACATATCCTTCAGATCATTGTCCTTTTGGAAAATCCGGCAATGACCCAGTTTCGGCTTCCTGGCAGAGATAGCCAGATTTTGATTTAAAATGTCCAGCCCACCCGGCCCCAGATGTCAAAATATTCCACGGAGTCTGTGATGAGATGGACACTAACAAGGTATCTGGGGCCTTTGGCGGTAAAGCAGTCCCACAATATCACAGCACCTTCATCTTGTACATCTTAGATTACAGCCATCCGTCTTTTAATGCCAGAGTGTAGAGTTTGGGTTGTGGCTAGAAATTTGCAGACTGTGTGAGGAGTGTGAATGCACAAGTAGACTAGTACTGCGTGATTGTGTGTGTCTTTGGTGACAGTGTAAAACTGACAGAAGGTATAGTAAAATAATGATGTAAAACTTGTAAATCTTGTGGGGTGAATTACAAGCATTTTGAGGTTAGTTAAGCGTGCCATGTGAGAGTTGACAGCCTTGGCCAGTGTGTCATTTCAGTTAAATCTGGCGGGTTTAATGCAATATGTAGAAACCTCAAAGAATCCTAGGAAAATATCAGCCTAGGCAACTGCTCCAAATGAAAGTAATTTAGTGGCTGAAAGGTAAAAAAAAAAAAAAAAAAAAAAATGGCAAGGTGGGGTGATGAAATTGTCATGTTCTTGTGTCACTAAATCAAATTAATTCCATTCCCTGTGTCAGGCGTGAAAAAAATATATTTATTTGCTTGTTTTAATTTCTTTTTCATGTAGTGTTGACCCGGAGGGCTGCAAATATTTCCTCCCGCTCATGCTCGCGCAGTGCGCTGATTAAATTAAATTTTATTCAAATGAAATCCCTTCAGTGCGACTGAAGCGGCGCTGCAGTGGATAATTGATGGAAAAATGTTTCTTTTCTTCCTGTGCTTCATTTTTTATTATGATTATTGTAGGGGGGAAAAAAGAGTCAGAAAACACGCGAACGGAGAGCTGTTTCCTCGGAGGACAACACAGCGTGTGCCTGATGTGTCACAATAATGGCTGAGGATTTATAATGGAAATATAAGGCAGTCCTCCGATGTCATGGATTAGAAGATAATATCACTTTGGGTTCAGCTGCAGTTTTGAAAGATTGCTTTTTTTTGCTGTTGTTGGTTTGTATAATATGGCCAACCAATCTTTCACCTGCCTTATATTTCTATATACATCATCAAATATGTTTATTACTTCATTTTTATATAGCCTACAAGAATGTGTGCACTTCACCGCAATCATATGACTGCTGGAGTTTGTCCATGAAGAGGTTTTCGTCATTTGCATTGCAGTTTCTTCACCTGCACCAGCTTCAGCCATATGGGCAACTGGGCACCATTGCACCTTGGAGGGCAGCAATGCTTAAAAATCTCAAAAATGGTCTTGTGTCAAACTTTTTGGTGTCAAAACAGTGTCACCAGAATCCAAATCTGAGTATTTTATCTGTCACTAGTTCACAAGTGGGCCTTCTTTGTACCACTTTTGGTTTTGTTTTTTTTTGTGTTCCTGAATAAAAGGAGCACCAGCATCACAATAGTCATTTGGAGTCTCAATTTGACTGTCACTCAGTTCCTTGCATATCGAGCTCAAGTACTGACTGTTCACTTGCTGCCTAATATACGATAGTGGTTTCAGTGTCCTTTCAGTGTTTAAAAATTCTTCAGTTTGTTTTGCTCACTTTCTTATTTGTTTCAGTTGAGGACAGGTGACAGTCCGTTGCCCAAGGGACACTAAAAACCCTTAATCCATCCCTGCCTACAGTTTACAAACCTTATCTGTCCCCTCACCAGTATTCATCATATTGTATTACACCACATCCGGCTGGGGTCAATGCATTGTTGTTCACATTCACACACATCCCAACTTTGAAAATTAATAGTGAGCCCTTTTTAGAAGAAAAAGCTTGGCCTTAGAAATTTGGTCGCTGGGACCTAAGTGCCAGTGAGTGGCCTGGGCTGTTTTTCATTTAATTGTTCCAGTGACAAGTAATTTATATACCCGAGCACACAAGCAAGCTGGAAACTGATATGAGTGTTGCTGCATCTCCGCTCGGAATGTAATTAAAACCATTTCCGCTGGATAAATAAAAGCCCTCTGCACCATGAGTAACCTGGATTTGCCAGCACTGGGGACTTGAACAATGGAGCACATCCCTTAATGGGAATTCTCGGGGCCCATGATGTATTTTCTGCAGCCTTTAAACGATCAGAGAATTCATTTTGCTGCAACAATGATCTCTATCGGCAAAATTAAAGAGACTGTGGAAGTAAGAATTAAAAAAAGGCAAACATCCACAGGAGCAATTCTTGCTAAAGGCTATAGGCTAATTGTGTTTAAAATGAGGTTTTAAGCTTCTGAATTAGTAAAGGCCACAGAGCATGGAGACGGTATAGAAGGATGAATGTAGAGGGAATAAACTCCCAGTCAGACAGGCGGTGGCGTGGGGTTGGGTGGGGTCTTTTGTGCTTCTAAAAATAATGAACACTTCATTTAAAGGTTGAAAAAGAGGTTGGGTTTATTAGAAACCTGGAATATAAAATGACATTCCACAACTATGGAATGCTTTATAATACTTCCTGTTGCATTTTTGTTGCACTAAATAAGACACAGCAGGAAAGTTAGATTGCATAGTTTGTTTGTTTTTGTTTTGTCTTTTGTTTGTTTTTGTTTAGTCTGATAGATTTGGCAGTTGTGGTTGTTTTAATGCATTTTTTGACTGAAAAAACTGATTCATCAAACATACTTTGCTTTCTCCTACTAAAAAACACTAAATATGTTTCTTGCATTTGATCCTTCAAAATGACTCCATCTTAGTCTCCGTAACCACCACAGAGCAGGCGAGTAGAAATTATCAATGAATATTCTTAACTGTTAATCATTTTGAAATTGAGTAACCTGGCAGTGTTTACCTTGATTACTGTCAAACTTCTTTCAATACATGAATTAACTTCATTATAATTGACCAATTAAAAAAAATTATTATAATAATAGCTACCACAAGGTCAGACTTCAGGCCACATATAAGGTCATAACCTTTTTCAATCGTCTCCATGGGATCCATTTTAAACTTAGCATTCATTTATTTCTGTAAATCCTGGCATTACATTGATGTGACATGATGGACGTACTTCAATGTTGCGTCTTTTACAGCACTTTGAAATTAAGACTTTGGTGGCTAAATCCAAAGTTTCCAACGTTGGGAAAGAACCATTCAATAGCAAAATAATTATATACGCACACACACACACATGCATACATATATATGTATGGTATTTATTTGAAAGTGTTTGTATGTATGCATGACTGGAGGTATTTTGCGTGTTTGTGCATGTTGACAGCTGGGAGTAGGTGATGGATACGGCCGAGCCCACAGCTACTAATAGCAGCTCCTCTAAGACTAATGACACGATTAAGAGCTTTGAGGGGGGAGCCATTTGTTTGGCTTCCTTGGCTGGATAAAAATGCACTTCATTAATAAGCCACACGCTCGCCAACGCTTTTTTCACTGGAACTTTGAGGATGTTCTTTCCTCCACCTCTCCTTTCTTCTCCCAGTCTTGCTGGAGACACTTACCTTTTGCAAAAGCAAGTGCAGCAGTTGCCTCATTCTCTTCAGTCATATACTTTTATGAGTCCAGGAGTCTGTGGCTGAGGTGACATTTATTACGCCAGTGGCCTCCTTTTAAAACGTAACTACCTTTCTGTTAGCAGAAATGTTCTCAGTCACGGGCATAGTCTGAGTGCTTCTATTTTTATGAAATGCATGGATCAGTGGTTGAAAAGGGAATATTATATTCCACTGACTTCAAAGTGGAACAATCCTCGCACTCTCGTAGGCAGGAAGATAACATTCCGCTAGTCCTTAATCATACAGTTTGAAGAAAAATAAAAAGGTCTGCTTGTCCTTTCCATAAATGCATTTTAATAAGTGTAATTGCGGAGCTGGCCGTGGCCCAGTCGAGCTGCAGACAGGGCAGGGGACGCTTCTGGAATGCTAATGGCCGTCACATGGCAGCACTGAGGGCACAGGCACGATGGCATCTGCAGATCCGGCACGCTGGTGGGATTTGTCACGGGCCAGCCCCACCCTTCCCTCCGGCGGCAGCCATCCACCGAGTGTAATTAGGGGTCGGCAGCTCACATCAAAAAGAGCTGCGGCAGAGGGAGGCGGGGGTGGGTTGCTGCAAGGGTCACCCGGCTGTCTCATGGACCTTGGACCCCGCGACACATTTGCTGCTCGTCATGCGGTGACTTCAAAAAGCAACTTTGGCTCAGATGAGCGGCGGGCCGAGCGGGAACCTTACTGACGACAAGAACATCAAAAGAGCACCTCTGATGCATTCTGCTCACGTTGCAATGCAAAACAGGAGGAGACATGGTGGAAGAACAGGGTAAAGAAAGCAGGCAGAGACAGGGGGCAACTTCTCTCCTGGCTCCGCCGCTTGCAATACTACTCCATTGGTTTTGGCCTTAAAATCTCTAAACTCTAAAAGTTCAACAACAACAAAAAAAATCTCTAAACTTGAGCAAATTGAACAAGTGAGGCACATAACACATTACATTACATTTACAGCATTTATCAGACGCCCTTATCCAGAATCCAGAGCGACTTATAATCAGTAGTTACAGGGACAGTCCCCCCTGGAGCAACTTAGGGTTAAGTGTCTTGCTCAGGGACACAATGGTAGTAAGTGGGATTTGAACCTGGGTCTTCTGGTTCATAGGCGAGTGTGTTACCCCTAGGCTACTACCACCCTCACATAAAATGACTCGCACCAATCATGTGCCTGGGATCAAATCTGAGATATTTGGCTTTAGAAGATGAGGACTTCATGTAGTTCATGTCAGAAGGAGACAGACATTTTCCATGTGTATCTTGCAAGTTTGACAGTCACTGGAACTTTGGGGACTTTGTCCCAAGATGATGTTAATCGCATGGCCAGGACTGAGAGACTCAGGAAGAGTTGAGGCCATGAGGCTTCGCATACACTAGGGCAGAGGTGGCCTAGCAGGTAAGGAAACGAACCCACCAAGTTGCCACTGAGGTGCAAGTAAGCAAAGCACCGTCCCCACACACTGCTCCCCTGTCATGGCTGCCCACTGCTCACCAAGGGTGATGGTTAAAAGCAGTGGACACATTTCGTTGTGTCACTGTGTGTTTCACAATGACAAAAACATTCGCTTTCACTTACATTTACAGCATTTATCAGACGCCCTTATCCAGAGCGACCTTCAATCAGGAGTTACAGGGACAGTCCCCCCTGGAGCAACTTAGGGTTAAGTGTCTTGCTCAGGGACACAATGGTAGTAAGTGGGATTTGAACCGGGTCTTCTGGTTCACAGGCGAGTGTGTTACCCACTAGGCTACTACCACCCCCTTAAACCAGGACATGCCACCACAACACACCTAAACACACACTGCTGTTCTACATCCCTCATATGCTTGCATTTGTTCACATTGGAGAATCTAAATTGGGCACAGTTAAAGTCCAAAAAGAGCGGTTCAGGATATATTTGTAAGGTGTATACCTATGCATGGGACAAGTGTATTTTATAGGTCAAAAAGCAGTTGCAAGGTAAGGGGTTAGTGACATCACATCACATCCACAGATACCAGATCAAAAGATAATCAATGGTCAATTCAGAGGGACCCTGGGATAAAAAAAAAAAAAAAAAACAATGCCCACATGAAGACAAAATAATTCGACTTTAATATTTTCTTTTCTAATAGGGTATTTTAGAGTGCGTAATTTATAGTGAGTATTTCATAAAGGATTTATCTATAATGGCATAAATTGGAATACATTTCTGGAAACACAGCTGTTTCACTTGCTACCAAAATGCAAAGATGGTGAAACAGATGGTTTACTAGCAGACATGCACGTTCTGCTGCCCTTCAAAGCGTACAGATTGAGAAAACTCTCAATGTCCTTTCAAGATCCTTCGCGCTCCCACCTGTGTCATCTTCCAGTCCACTCGTAGCCGTTTGGCTTTCCTGAATGCCATATTGCACACAGCACGGATGAACGTGTACAGCGTGACTCACCGAAGATGAAGACAAAATCTGCCCAAAGCTGAGCTAATGTGACACTAGCAGTGAGAGGTACAGCACGCGACAGGGCAGCCATCGGTGCGTTGCCAATAATGAGCACAGGTGGCTCTTCTTAGTCCTGAACCCTTATTTGTGTTCATCTTTCTGTCGCAATAGGGTACAAATTAACACACAACACACGAAATCACAGGTACAAACATCCAGCAAATTCATTCAGTTAAAAAACGATTCTTTTAAAGGCACCCGGGCCTGTGCCCAGTGTCCTGGTGAACCCAGGGTGAGTTCGATTCCTGGCTCTCATACCTTGTGTGTGCTCGGGGTTCGCCTGTTTCCTATCGCTACTAATTGTAATTAAGTGTGTGTGTGTGTGTGTGTGTGTGTGTGTGTGTGTGTGTGTGTGTGTGTGTGTGTGTGTCTGTGTGTGCCCATCCATCCTGCCACAAAACCATACATACAACCAAGGTCTCACTTCACATTTTAATAGGGTTTTTAAATTTATTCTGCATCGATTAACATTTATAAACATGAGAATGGTAGTCAGTGTGGTTTGCATTTTGTAGAAGTGTCCTTTGTGAAGATACAAAAGTTTATTGCAAACCAGTATGAAACCCCAAGAAAATAATTAAGAAGCGTTCTCTCCTCGGCACTGCAGAAGACGTGGTGGCGAAAGGAAACGAGGAACGCACTTTTGGATTTGGTTATGTGAAGCAGGGGGGATGAGCCCCTACGGAGCATCAAGAGTCACAGGAACAAACCTGGCACCAGCCTGCACGACCATACTGAGAATCTTCATCGTGTGATCTGGGCACACTACACTGAATTTATTCTGTGTTTGAATAGCATTAAATGCAAAGCATTTATGGTCCCTTAATATTCAGTATATAGTCAATTCCCTGCCTTCATTTAATCCCTCTAAATGGGAATTCTGTAGAGTGACGTCACATGCAGAGAAACCAAAGGAGGTGATTCATAAACCCAATAAATACTTCTGCAAAAACCTGGCTGTGAATAGGGGCCTTTCCCTCTCCTGTGGAGCCTGACGAGGGTACAAGTGCCGGGAAGCACTGCCACACCAAGTGAGAGAGCAAGTGAGGAAGAGAGAGCTTTAATAACTGCAGTTGGCTTGTGGCTATCTGCAATCACGTCTTTACTCCCAGCATAGAGAACGGCAGAGGGTAGGCAAGGACATAGAGAGCCGAGACGTAAGGAGACGGGGAGAAGAAACAGAAAGAGAGGGAGGGGGCGGGGAGTCCGAACACTATAATGTAAATGCTCGTCAATATTCAAAAGCCTTCCTCTGTAACACAGCCCACCCTCGAAGCGGATGAGTTGCGTCATGAAAACGGACAAAAATAAATGACCCGGCCAGTGCGACAATGACAAAAGCTCACTGCTGACTCACGATGCTCATGATATGTACACTTCAGTTATGGATGAGAGATGGACGCTCTCAGTAGTATCAGAAGAGGCCTTCCCCCACCCACACACCGGATAATGTATTCCCACAACATGGTTTAAAAACGAGAGATTTGCACTTCTAAAACTTCTAAAAAATAACAATAATTATTAATCTGTCAAAAGCCTCCATTGTCCCCCTGTGAAGTTGTTTCAAGAATTTTGTAAAAAAAAAAATAATAATAATAATAATTATAATAATAATAACAATAATAAAAAGAGACCAAATGTATCGTATCCTATATTAGTTCTACATTTACGAAGAGTGCTACAAAAACAAATGCAGCTGTAAAAGATTTTGTGTAGTTGGTAACAGAAAATTCATCATTATGCTCAAGACAAGTATCTTTGCACAATCCTATTTGACAATGAAGTGTTTGTCCAACAACTTTCCTGGATTCTCACAACTGATGGTAAATGTACAAATATTTCATGTGACGTGATTAAATACTCATTAACCCCAGGAGAACCCATCCTCCCACTTGAAATTCCCACAACCCCTCACACAAAATAAAGCTGTACATAAAATAGTCTGTGGATTTGTGTTTGTTTTATTCCTATCGCCTGTCTGCTAGCTGTTTGGTTTGGCTTGGCTTAGAAAAATACTTATGCCTGGTCAGGTCAAATAAAATATAAAGTAATAGCACATGAGCCAAGGTACAGGGCGGAGAAACAGAGGTGCAGCACAGGGACGAACACATGAGTTAAAGCAATGATGGAAAGGTGACAAGAAGGTAGGCGTCTCTTCCACCTGTCCAACCAGTGCCAGCCAGCTCAGCCAATAAAACACAACACAAACAATGTGGTTCAAATAATAAATCAGCATCATAAAAAAAACAACACAAAACCATGCAAAATTGAGGAGTCATTGTCCATTGTCGAGGAAAGCGAACAGTAAATAATATGGCAGGAGAGGGGCAGTCACGGGCGGCTGCTGCTGTCCTTGGGTAATTTTTGTTTTTTTTTTAAAACATGCCTCCCTCGCCCACATCATTGCCCTGCTCCTGAGGAAAGTCTGAGTTGAGGAGGGACTCCATGTAGGCCACGTAACTGGAGCTGTGTGTGAAGGCCTCGCCTGAGTCCTGGGTGGTACCATCCGCGGGGACAGAAGTGGACGTGGAAGGGCTTGAGGTGGGCTGACGTTGCAGCGGGTGGCTGGAGGTGGGGGCCGACTGTGAGGCTGGGCCTTTCGTGGATGCACCACTTGTGGAGGGTATAACACTGTGAGGGAGGGAAGCAGAAGGTGGGGCGGAGGCTGGGGTCCCCGGGGAGAGGAAAGTTTGTGCTGGGGGTGGGGTGGGCAGCCGAGGCCTCTTGGCAGCCTGAGCTTCATGTTCATCCTGAGGTGGATCAGTCTCAGGCTTCCTCTCACTGTTCCAGGCCTGAAAAATAGGAAATGAGAGCTTATCATTCATAATTAGATCACAGTTGTAAGTGTACATACTGAGTAGCCAGCACTTACCAGACGAGACATAACTCTTTTGGGCAGCTCCTGCTCCAGTGTGTGGATCTCCGATCGCTTCAGCAGTATTTGAGCCTGATCCAGAAACTCCACCTGAATAGAGCGAGAAGAGATTGTGATTGTGAGAACTCTCTCAAACATCAGCTCATAAGGCCTCCCAACAAATTCTCCTGAGAGCAGCAAATCGTCCCGATCAATGTGATGCAAAGCACACGCTCTGGCTCAGCAGGAGTCATGTGGCACCTTAAGACCCTGTGTGAGAGATGATACCTTCAATGGAGTATAGAGAAGAGTCAAACTGACAAACACGTACAAGGTCGCCCAGCCTTTCCCCTCACACACCACCCAGTGCCATCTTTCTGCCGCTATGGTAGATTTTTGAACCCCACTGAACCACATTATGACCAAAGATAAGAGAAATGTATAAGAATGAAAGCCACGAAGTGCTGGGGGGGGCGGAACCGTCGACTAGCTGGCTGTTGACTTGTTGCGTATTGCCCACAACATTATTTTTTCTCACGGTAGAGAAATGTGTGTTTGTCTTGAAGCAATGGGACAGACATGGGACTTACCTGGAAGTAGCGGTGAAGATGCTGCTTCACAAAGGAAGCATTGACCATCTGGTTGTTTGGGTTGCGAACCAGCAGGAGCTCCCCTATCTCAGGAGGGCCGTAGCGAAGGCAGTCGTGGCTCTGATGGAGGAGGCAAACAAGAGATCAGATAAGAAACAGAACCCAGCATGTTGGTCACATGACAACTTACACAGGATATAAGTTAAAGTGTCACTCACCATCAGGTTCTCAGGCAGAACATTGTCACTGTAGGAGCCGTCATCAAAGTTGACCTCGTAAAGTGTCTGGCTGGCGATCCCGATGACAGTGCACCGGTAAAACCAGCCATCACTGTTCCTGCCTATCACCTGCTGGCCCAGGGAGATGTCGCGTGACCCTGGCTTAGGCTAGGGCAGGAAGAAGATCGAATCATGAGATCAAATCCGCTTTAAAAATAGGAGGCATCAGTATGGCAACATGGTTTATGTAAAGGCCAAAACCATACCTTCTGGATGGTCTGTTTGTGCTTCTGGCATGTGACCGACACCCCATATGGCCAGTCGGCCGGCTTCATCACCACCCCGGCCAGGTGTGCACAAGTTACATGGAAGGAGGTGGAGCAGCTCTCGTAGGAGCACTGGATACAGGCCCCACAGATGTTTTTCGTAGCTTTGTGGCAATAGATACATTTCTGCGAACAAGAAATACACACATGAAGGTACGTTAATTTTTATTACATCCTATGTTAAATTTCCACCACTTACTACTTGGATATCAGGTATTAAACATGGTTCCAAGAATGTAAATTTTAAAACATGGGTACAATGAATTTTTTTTTTCTCAGCTAAACGCACACTAAAACAGGAACATTTCAGTTATTTTGAATTCTAGGCAACGGGTAAATAACACTATTTATTGACCCAATTAACCAAATATGATAATGAAAAGAGTCCGATTTCCCTCAGCCCCTGCGTTAATAGCTTGCATCTGAGTAATTAAAGTAATTAGTTAAAAAAAATGAAATAGTTATAGTTTACTCCTATTTACTCCTTTCGAAAAGTAATTGAGATAGTAATAAAGTTATGTCAGTAACTTAAAATGTTCAAACAAATGTGGATAGCCATATCCTCCTTTGTTAGCCACACCTGGGTTTGACCTGTCACCTCACAATATTGGCCACTTGCTTTGATGAAGCATGAGACAATGAGAGGAGTTTCAACAGATTTTGCAGATTTCATCAGGCAGCAGGGTGAGGGTGTAAGCGAATGCCGTAAAGCCCATTGGACTGTCAATGTTAATTAAGAAAATGTAAAAAATAAAAAACAGCAGACCATTTTCACAACTCTGAAAAAAGAACACTGCATGTGTGTGGGTGCATGTGCTATTTTGTTGTTCATGACAAATTGAATATCAAATACCAATTTTAGACAATGTCTGAAAGGGGCTGTAATTCTTCTGCATAGTTCTAAGTTATTAAGTAGATAAGAATCTGCAGAACACTTAAAATTGTACATTTACATTTACATGCTCATTAGCATTTATCAGATGCCGGTATCCAGAGTGACTTACAATCAGTAGTTACAGGGACAGTCCCCCCTGGAGCTACTTAGGGTTAAATGTCTTGCACATGGACACAATGGTAGTAAGTGGGGTTTGAACCTGGGTCTTCTGGTTCATAGGCGAGTATGTTATACACTAGGCTACTACAAACCTAGTTGTGTTTAAATAATGCTTCTGATCAGACCCAACTAAAATTAAACACTTTATTTACATTAAAAAATAACCTTTAAGACAATCTTTTTCCTCTTGACTCAATGCCTCCCTTCCTTTTCTCAGATGAGCTCAGATGAGAATGAAAAATCTTTATTAAACTGTCAATACTTGGAAATGTACAACAGCCCTCAATAGCGGGGTGGAGCAGAGTGATGTTTCACTGCTCAGAGAAGAGAGCCGGTTTAATAATGCAGAGGCAGACAGTGTGTGTCAGGAGGAGGAATGCGAGAACGAGGAGAGAGTTCTAAGTATTGATGCGCCATTTGTTTACTTCTACATAGAGCAGTCTACAGTGACACACAAGAGGTGTCATTCAAGACCATCTACAATAGAGGCAAGTAACTAAAGTAATGCTGGTCGTCCCATTAATTTATCAGACGCTTTTATCCAAATGACTTACAATCATTAAGGTCTGTTCCACTGGTGAAACTTCAGGTTAAATGCCTTGCACAAGGACACAATGGTAGCAAGTGGGGACTGGTACCCACTGGATACTACCACAAAAGGCCTTAAGAGCGCAAAGGTTTTTTTTCCTTCCCCAAGCCCATTCACTACAACCATTCAACTAGGAATCCAACAGGGAACTTCATATTAAAAACACATTCATTCATCAACCCAGCATCCTGAATTGACTATCTGCAGAGAAACCTAGAGGGCTTCCATTTGCCAGTGTCTGAATATGAACCTCAGGGAGAAGCCAGCCATAGAACTCAGAAATGGATGATCGTAGCGTGGCCACCCAGTTCCGACTCCTGAGAGTGCAGCAATTTTTCCTCTATTTTGTCACTAGGCAACTGCAGATTGGCCACTGAATAACGATGCCGCCAACAGGGGCTTTGTAGTCTGTGTGATGATGGCTTCAGTCACCCGAATCAGAGCGCGTCCCCCCTTTCATAGCCAAGAGGCCCTGAAGAGTCGACGGTTGACAGATGTAAATGATTTAATAGCAAATCATGGCCGTCTTTTGATAGATTATTCAACCCCTGATAGATCATTTCTGCATTGGTGACAATGCGAGGGCAGCATGATGGCAAAGGCGCAGGCAGCAGCTTGGTTGAAAGAGCAGGGGCTGATGGGAAATTGTCTCCTGCCTGAAGGATCAATGCAGTTCATTTAGTGCAGTGAGGAATGACACCTGATTATTGTGACATTCCACAACATTAATAATGCACATCTTTCTCAACTCGCTCTCTCCTTCTGCCTCCGTGTCTGAGTAACGCCTCACAAAAAGCCCATTCATCACCAGGCCAGAGATGAGACGAGAGTAAAATCTTGTCTGTCTCATTGTCTGGAAGTTTTTGTAAGACTGCGCCATGCAGAACACACTCATCTACTCATTCATTTAAACTTGGAGCTTTCCCCCTTCGAACCTCAGTGCATTGAGTATCAAATTTGAACATTTACAAAAATACAAATCTACACAGAAAAGGGGAGCATGAGGCTGGGGAATATTTTTGGCAGAATACGATGGCTGCCCATAAAAAAGCCATATTTGGAAAATATATATATATTTCATGTGCATTGTCCATTAATACCAGAGAACAATAACATAAAAAAGGGCATTATACTGTGCAAAATGATTTGATCATGCAGAATGGGACACATATGTCCAAAGCTCCTTTTTCTTGGTTCTCATGACAATGACCCATAGATTGACTGCCTGAAAGGGGTCCTGTACTCTTGCGCTAAAAATGCCCAACTCATTGGGAACATTTTAGGGGGGGTCCTGGCACACATGAACAGCGCTATAACAGGAGAAAAGTGGAAGTAGACTTTTGCATAATTTTGAGAATGAACTTATTTGGGAAGGGGCGGGTGGGATTGTAAATCAATGGTATTATTTTCATCATGCAGTTTCACACATGCAACCATGGGAAATTGAAATCTATTTACAATACCCATTGTCAGTGTACGGACTCCTAAAATTGTCAAAAAACAGACCAAAAATAGTTACAGGCTGGTGATATCAATAAAGTCATTCAAAATGTTGCTTAATTTAATTTTGTAAAAATTTTAGTTACTATAATTACAAAAGTCAGGTCCATCTGTTCAATATTGCCTTTGCCTGTTTTTGTTTTTTACTTGGTTTTACTGTTCTTCCTTCTTTTAGTTTATAGACTTTTAATGTTCAGTAAATGAACTCAGTAAATGAGCTACAAAAAGTGTATTATTGTGACAGACAACTCATTTATTGGCAAACAACTGTGGCTGCATTTCAACGATCAAAGCGTGAAAAAAAATTGCGTGGATGTGTGTGTATGTGTGACTCACCAGGCTCTTCCTAGTTTCTGGGACAGATGTGACATCCACTGGCTCTCTCTCAATGGCATTGACAAAGCGAGCCTCAGGCACAGCGATGGCACAGATCACGTGTACCCACCTGGAGTCCCATGGGCACAGGGTCAGGTCATACAAAAGCCTCAAAAGCATAAGGACACTTCGTGCCGTATCTCAGATCCAAATTTAAATACAAATTTAAATATCTTCTTTCAGAGAGGTGGGTACAAACCCCAATATTAAGGTCTATTAAGGAATGTAGTATTAAGATGACAACCAATAGTTACAAGGACAGTATTGCTCAGAGACACAATACTTGGCTACTACTACCTGGAGAATATATTATTAAAAACCATGGCACTGATGACCTCTGAGTGTGAGTGTGGAGGGTGGCAGTCTGCTTTAGCGTCATGAATGTGAAGTAATCCGAAGTGCAAATTGACAGTTAAAACACTCGCTATAACTAAGTAAGCGCTTGCGACAACTGGGAACAAGTACATAAATAAGTGCATAAAATGCAGGGTTCACAAGCAAGGCTTATATTAAAATGTGACACAAAGCAGCTTTAGTTTATTATTTGTCTGAAATGAAGACCCACCTGGTGTCAGTGGTCATCTTCAGAGCGCCACCCCGCAGGTTACATAAGCAGCAGGACTGACAACACGGCACACAAAGAGCAGCGTCACCAACTTGCACATCACCAGAGAGAGACGGAAAAACCTGTCTTAGTCAGAAAGGACTGTGGTTAACACTCACCGCCGTCCAGGCCACTGTTGTACACCGAGAGCACAACCAGCCTTCCTGCTTCGTTTCTGGCCTGACGCCATAGCAACCTGGAGACAGATGGAGTCACTTTTTAGCCTGAGACTCTTTGCAAGAGCAAACTCTTTCGACCCAGATCCTGGATCCTGGAAAACCCCCCCAGCTTGAGTGATTTTCACTTTAACGGCACTATGACCAGAATCAGATGATCACTAAAGAACATGGAAGGTAAATACCAGTGGTGGCCTATTTGGGGCAGTGGTGGCCTATTTGGGGCAGTGGTGGCCTAGCGGTTAAGGAAGCGGCCCCGTAATCAGAAGGTTGCCGGTTTGAATCCCGATCCGCTAAGGTGCCACTGAGCAAAGCACCGTCCCCGGGCACCTGTCATGGCTGCCCACTACTCACCCAGGGTGATGGGTTAAATGCAGAGGACAAACTGTGTGCACCGTGTGCTGTGTTGCTGTGTATCAAAAGTGACAATCACTTCACTTTACTTTAGTGCGAGTTGCAATGAAAACATTCGGTCAGAAATTTCAGTCCTTTTTGCCCAAACTATTCAAAAATTCAATTCTATTCTACTTACACACAAAGAGCAGATAAGCTGTGTGACTGTTCCAAATGCAACTTTAGAGTCGCAAACTAGTCATGAACAAAGAATGTTTTCACAAGCTCATCATAACCTCAGACCATCAATTTGAATTCTCAGCATGAAGGTGTGAGCCAACAGCCTCTCTAACCCCGAACTCACATCATGTAAGCTGTGGAGTTAGTGAGTCATGTGGAGCAGGCTGAGATTCTTAAGACAGAGACAGAGAAAGAAAAAAAATTAAGTGAAACTGGACTAATATGGTTCGTGAAAATTAGACCAAAAATCCGCACACAGCTCATTCAGACTAATGTAGAATTACTACATGAACTTGATAAAACAGCAGGATGGATTTTATGTATTAAATTGGGGGGAAATGTTAGAACGTCACAGTCTTCTACAACCGTCTCTTTCCTGGGAGAATTTACAGGAAGCACAGGAGGGAGCAATCAGAGAGGTGTGACCTCGCCACTCTGGCTGTATGTGACCACCTCTGACACCTGACTCTCCAGCACACAGCCGCTAATTGGCCACACAGCTTACACCCAGTGAAGGGAAGGTGGAGGGATGGAGGCTAAACAAACACTTTTCTGTCTCTTTGCCTCTGCAGAGGCTCAAGTTTAGTGTGTGTATGTGTGTGTGTGTGTGTGTGTTTATGGCCGCCTCCTCTGCAATAATAACTCCTGAAGCTCAGGCTGAGTGACAGTAAATTGGCTGGAGCAATTTGATTGACATTTTGATCCCTGCGGAAGAAAGCCCATGGGGACCATGAGAGAGGAAAATAAGAAGTGAAATAAAGAATAAAAAGAGAATGTGAGCATGGATTAAAACAGAATGCAGGCTGATGCAAATTTAATTGAACTTCAAAGAAAAAGCTGGGCCACAGCAAGGAGTCTGACGCTAGTGACTCTCTGACATGTGGGCACGAGTAAGCAGCCATGACTGGGTGTCAGATAGGTGGTAACGGATGCTGGAAAATTCACTTCATTTGCAAATGGACTGGCCAGCTGAAAACAAGACACACAAATGAGGGGCTGGGTATGAGAGAGACAGAGATCGGATGAACTTGGTATGACGAGTGAGTCAGAAGACTGACAAATGGTCTGAAATTAATACTGGCAGAGCAGAAGCTGTAAAAACTGATCCCTAAACACGCACTTACAGAACAGTATTTTGGATTACGGATGGATTAAGGTATAAAGTCAGAATCAGAGATCAAAGATTAGGTGTCTGACTGGGTGAGGAGACCATTCTTTAATGTCTGGCACTGCAGTTTCAAATCATCTTGTAATGTATAGACATCACGTAGATGTATCGACTGGTACTGTAAAATATATTGATTACTTTTGAGCAAAAAAAAAAAGGCTGGAGGCAGTAATCTAAAACAGATTGTTTTTATTATCATAATATTAATATAATTTGTGTATTGTGTTATGCTGATCAGTATGTACTAGTACAGGGTGAAGGTGAACTGGTTGTCATTGTGAAACACTGCAGCGCAGCACATGGTGACACAACAAAATGTCTCCTCTGCTTTTACCCATCACCCTTATTGAGCAGTGGGCAGCCATGACAGGCGCCCGGGGAGCAGTGTGTGGGGACGGCGCTTTGCTCGGTGGCACCTCAGTGGTATCAGGATCAGGATTCAAACCGGAAACCTTCTGATTATAGGGCCACTTCCTTAACCACTAGGATGCCACTCCTGGGCTATAGGTTACAGAGAATATGGAGTAAGGTGCATCTATGTTTACCGATAAACGGCAGCTCTATACTCACTGGCATGGACCTGCAGGCTGCAGCTGCTGCAGCAGAGGAGCAGGCTGGTTCCATCGTCTCCAATGTGGGAGTTGGTGGCGAGCGGCTCAGTGTTCTCCGTCCCGGAACTGAAGCACATTTCAGGCACGAGCGGCCGTGTGGAAGTCCCACGATGGGACATCAGCAGTGCGGCATTATCCTGCGGCTGGTCCTTCATGGGCTATACTCACAGCAAAGAAGACAAAAACACACAGACAAACACACGCGAGTGTTAAAATGAAGATACCGCTGGGTCTCACAGTAGCCTAACTGTGTGTGTTTAAAGGGGAGTTCAAACCTGCGTGAAGGGGCAGAAGAGCGTACAGACACCACAGTAAGGCTCGATGGTGGCCATGGCGGCATTGAAACGGCACTCGGCCAGGAAGTTGGGCATGAGGCTCTGCCACAGGTGGTCCGTCTTCCTGACAGGCTGCTCAATGTCGCCTCCTCCAGGCAAAGCAGAGGGCGTCTCTGCAAGCGGGATGGAGAGAATGTTAAGTCCATGGAGTTGAAAATTCTTTTATCACACACACCACACAGCCCAAAAGAGCCAGACAAAGTATGTCCAGCTCTCGTTCTCTGCTCTCCGCGCTTAAACTGCAGAGACGCTGTCAGGCACACAGGCAGCGAGACCTCTGATGAAGACGAGTAAAAGCTAATGGGTCGTGGCACAAGCAGCCTGCTCTCCTCGTCTTCCCTTCTCTCCCGTCAGACCCCCTCGCTATTTCCATCCTTCTCCCTCCCTCCATAGGACAGACAGGATGTTCCCCAGCTGCAGTCTCAAAGTGCCTTTGAAAGCAGGTAATTGGAAGTCGTGATCCTCCGATCAATAAACGCCACTCACACAAAAAGAAAAACGGAGAGGGGGAGACAGAAAAGAAAAGCAAAAGACAACAGAGAGCGCAGAAAGGAGCTACAGGGCGAGTCCCTGCCAGTCACTATCACCTACCAAACACACAGGGCAGACGTTTCACTTAACTACAGACACAGGCCACGATGCAACAGGCATTACAGATGTGCCTGCCACTGAGAGTGAGTGTGAGCAAGACAATGAAAATCCATGTGACTGAGGATATGTAAGATATATATTACTTAGAATGTATAGACTAAAGAAGAGAGAAGGATGTGATGTCATACTGAAGGTGTTCTCAGTTTTTCATTCTATAGGTGTGACTGAATGCACATAGAAATTCTGAATTTTGTGGTTCAATCAAAGAGGATTAGTTAAGTCTTCAACCCCAACCTTAAGGTTAACAAAAAAGGACTCCTCATCCACTCTGGCCACTGGAGTGTTTTAAAAACAGTATTTTAAATGGATTGAGTGAATGTATTGCATGCTTAAAACACTTTGTTTGATTTGTATTGACACCCGGATCTTCTAACAGCAGAGAGGAAGTAATGCTGGGAAAAAAATCATGGCAAGTGTATGAGAGGTAGTTTTGTTTGGCGACGCTAAACAGATGATGATACTTGTTAAAGTATAGGGCCAACAACTATATATAACTGCATCTTTATTCTGTGGGAGGATGTGTCACCTTCATCGCTAGAGGCTTCCTGTTTGACGATGAAGAGCGGTGAGCGCATGGGTGGCTTGCTGAACGGATGCCGCCGGCTCTTCTTCACCTCTACCGCAGTCATCTTCGAATAAGAGGTGGACTATATAGGCACACACAGAGAGAAACACACACTGACACAAACTGCAGATTCAGCATCAACTGCTAATTTTAACAGCTGCATAGCTGGGCCTTTCATCTGAACGGCCATGGGGAATCTGAAGAGTCGCCCTGCAAAATGAACTGTCAGACAGCAAACAGAAGACATGAAAGGAGCTGCGCAGGTGATTTGAAGAGAAAGAGAAGCCCCGAAGAAATAACCGAAGAAACGCAGCCACTGCACTATGAATTTAACCAGCCTCAGAATCTGGCCTACCTGTTTGATTTTGCCGTCTGCCTTGTCCACTGCCTGAGTGTTGGGTTCATTTTTCTTCTTCTTTTTCATTTTCTTCTTCTTCTCCTCCTCAACAGGTGGATTCTGCATATCTGTTAATGTGTTTTCGGCTACAAAAGAAAACCAAAACATAGGTCAACCTAATTCACTAAGCAACGAACCAGTCATAGACTAGAAAAGCATTTTCACTCCTTTAGAAGACACTGTTAAATTAATCAATAGATCATTTCCTGCTTGGTCAAGAACACATTGGATGTGAAACATTTGATCAGGTGCTCACCTTCAGCATTGAGGCTGGCCAGTTGCTGCTCCTGCTCCTCCCGCTCCAACGCCTCCAGAGTGAGCAGCGCCTCGCGGGCCATTCGCTCCTCTCGTTCCAGCCGCCGCTGGGCCTCCCGCTCCTCCACCTTCCGCTGGTACTCCTCCATGTTCAGCTCCACCCCCTCGTCCAGCAGAATCTTCACCTCCTCCAGCTTCAGCCGACGCAGCTGCTGCTTCCTCTGCATGGCTCTGAGGAGAGAATGTCATGGAAGATTGTTACACAACAGGAACTCATAGTTTATTGCAATGCTCAGTAAGACAACAGCCAGCCAGTCGACAGATACGCCCCAAACCACACCGGGGCTTCCTTTTTATTCATTGTTCTTGCGTCATCAACATATCTAAACCAGAAAGGTAGTGGCAAGTGTGTGTGTGTGTGTGTGTGTGTGTGTGTGTGTGTGTGTGTGAGAGCTTCACATTTCACAAGTTTCATATGTCTCTGTGTGCTTTGCACTAGTCCTAAAATTTATGTTAATTTCCCAGACACTAAGTGCCTTCTACCAAAAGATCAGTGATAAAAATATAAATGCTTGAGACAGGCCCCATCCCACCCGTGTGCTGAGGTGTACAACAATTATCAATTCATAATACATTTCAATACATATAGAGTACAAATAATAGTGCTCAAAAATACAACTTTTTAAAGTGAAGCAATTGTCATTCTAATGGACAACAAGCACAGAAAATTGTGCAAATGTGTCCTCTGCATTTAACCCAACACCATAGTGAGCCATGAAAGGTGTGGGGACGGTACTTTGTTCAGTGGCACCTTGGTGGCACCTAGGTGGTTCGAGATTCGAACCGGCAACCTTCTAATAACGCTAGGACACCACATGCATATGGGGCAGTGGTGGCCTAGTGCTTATGGAAGCGGCCCCGTAATCAGAAGGTTGCCGGTTCGAATCCCGATCCGCCAAGGTGCCACTGAGGTGGCCCTGAGCAAAGCACTGTCCAGACACACTGCACCCCGGGCGCCTGTCATGGCTGCCCACTGCTTACTAAGGGTGATGGGTTAAATGCAGAGGACAAATTTCACTGTGTGCACCGTGTGCTGTGCTGCTGTGTATAACAAGTGACAATCACTTCACTTCACATGTACATAGTGCTCATTATATATATAACCAACAAATATTTGATGTATCTGTGTTCCATCGTGCCCATAGAAAAAGCTTAGTTTAAGTGTGTGTGTAATCGCCCAGTTGTCATCATGAATCAGTTTCTGGCTGCGAATATCCGGTTAAGTAGGCCATGTTTTATAATCTACTGTGCAGGTGGGCATTTCACAAAGACATCTCATTATTCCCCACTTATTAAACAATGCTAGGCCCAGATTTCCTTATCTCTGCTTTCCCACAATTCCTAGGCCTCAATGGCCTTCAACCTCTGCAGAGTTGCCCTGTGGCCACCCCTCACATCTTTTAACTGTGTGTTGGGTGAGCTCATTGCAAGTTCACATTCAGTTCACCTTATAACTGTGTGAAGGATCAGACTTATAAAATATCCAATAAGAACATGCACACATGCATTAAAGAAATTTGCTGAAGTTTTGTAGTAGTGCAGACAACACAACCCAAATCTCATCAAATGTAGTACAGTATTACTTTTTCGTAGGTGGAACTGAAGGTGTGCATTAAACTTAAGACTTAAAACTAGGATGAGGTGTGCTATAAATGTAGATAACATGGATTTTCCCCTTACTGCTTTTGCTTGTTAACGCTGAAATGTGCTATTCCGGGCCTGAACCTGCTGCTCTTTCAGCTGGTTACTATGGTTGCAAACATTAGTTTGCTACTTTATTGTAAATTCAGAGCAGTTACAAAACATGATCATTGCTGCCTGTGTCTTAACCCCCCCAAGCAGTCAATTGTGATAGTTCTTATTCGGTCTGCATTCTGACAAAAGAAAAAAAAATTATACTTATACAGATATGGGAAGGAATATTTCAGTTAAAACTCCAAATGTTCTACAGTGTTCTCTTGATACAGCAGCACACATATTCCTAGACATAGAAGGAGACGGTATATGAAAGCAATGTAATATAAGGGTAAACCAGGTTAAACCTTCACGTGAGCGGTACCTTATACATCCCCTTTTCTGAAATGTCAGTTTGATGCAAAACCAGGACTGATGCAACTTGCCCGTTTTTGCTTGCAAGTGCTGCAGCAGCCAAGCACATCAAGTCTAGTCTTTACTGACGTTCATTGCTCACTGTACATGTGTGAGAGGAGTTCACAAAGACAAAGCCAACAGAGACTATGGTATATTTTGAACCACATTGTATGTTTGTGGATCTTTGAAGCCTGCGCTGCAAACCTCTGAACTTTTTATGCCCTTCCAATGAGATCATGCACTCACATGCATACCTGCAGGAAACTTTGTAGAGGTCGAAGGCCAACCAATGCTTAATTGTAGACTGTTTATGGCCTTTGCTAACTCAAAAGATGTCGATTTATCAAATGATAAATGTCGAATGTACCAATTACTGCTCAAGTGTGAGTACTGATGACTGATGAGTGTTTTACTATGATGATTGGTTAGTCCAGAGTTATTAAAATTCTCAGTCGTATCCAGGCTAGTCGCGACACTGACCTGCGCAGCAGTTTCTCTTTGAAAGTCACTCTGTTCTTTCTCCAATGCTCCAGCTCGGGGCTGCTGAGGACTGTGGGCTTCAGGTGGTCCAGCACAGTCGCGTCCTTCCCCTGCTTCCACTGGTCATAGCGCTCCGGCTGCAGGCAGCGCACGAACACATCCATGGAGATCTTCACCATGTCCTTTCGACAGGTGCACTGTGGAAAGAGACAATTTCTCTTTTGGCCTGTCTGTAAAACCAAACAATCTCTTGGTATAAAAGAGATTAGAAGAACTTGCAAAACTTCTCTCCTTACATCTGCAAGCATCCTAATCAGTACACCATATGAACAGCAAAGCCCACAACAGCAAAAAGAACACAATCAGATTAAATAACTGCAAAGGGAGGAAAACAACCCTCCTGCAAATGAGACTGGACCGCCTCCAAAAGAACAATTCTTACAGTCAAAAGATTTCAGTCATGAAGAGGCACTTAAACACAAGAGCTATAAATCCTTCTGGCTTCATTTAGCAGGGCCTGTGGGGTATTCGCGATGGGAAATGGAGAGCGGGAATAAAACGAGGGGGATGAAATAAGATGAAACAAAGTCAAATAAAATAAGTGCTATCGGTGGCCAGGACTCGCCGTCCTGGAATGACTCAAGCAGCACATCTGTTCCCACTGCGCTTCAACATCAAAAGGAGGCGAACGAGCACTTTCCCATCCTGGCCAGGCCAATTCCACACCACAGATGGAAAGAAAATGAAAATACAACATGGGGACGCTGTAAAGATGTTACATTTATTGTTCAGGGAAAACGCTGAAGCAGCCAGCTTTCCCATTTTAAAAAAAAAGGCCCTCTTTTCTATTACAAGCTGATGGTGATGACGATGATGAAGATACGTGATATGTATACATGCCGTTCATCAACGGTCCTGTCCAGGGCGCAGATAACAATGGAGAGACCTCGAACACACAGGAAATAGAGGGAGGAGAAAGAAAAGGAAAATGGGGGGAGGGAGTGAGAGAGCGATGAAAACAAAACTAATTTTCTTTGTCCCCCAGTTGGTGTATTACATTTCGGCTTTATTTCCTGCACTGCGCTGAGAGCCTTATGTTCAATTACTAAGAACGTTCTTCAGCAGCCTGCCACAGACAAGCAGGGGTGGGCCAGGGATGGGGGGCGGATAGGCGGTTACAGAGGCGATGGCTACAGCAGGCTGCAGGGTTTGAAGGGTAATAACCACAACAACAGGCACTAACCTCGGCAAGCAATATCAACACTATATCTCAAGGCAACACTCTAAGGGCCTGACAAGTAACACACACACACACACACACACACACCTGATCTAGGTGGCTGGAGGAAGCCCCATTAAAACAGTCCCGGGTGAATTTGGTTTAAACCGCCGCAGAGCTCGTAAGTACCCTGCCTGGCACACCGCCGCCCCTCTCTCTACATAACAGCGCGGCCTCACGCCGGGCTCCGCCATTGTGGTAACGCGTCCATAAAAGGCCTCCATTACAAACACGGTGCTTATGTACAGCGCTGACGCTAGACTATGTGTGGGAATTTAGCTTATGCGTGCAAGAGTGTGCGAATGGGAGTAAATGGTGAATATGCGTGTGCATAGTACTAATATGAGGGGGGGAACAGCAGGGGAGTGCCCCCCAGCCCCAATTAGGAAAGATTGCTCTAATGAGTTCCGCCATTAAAAACGCGGAGCTGAAAACACCTGCAAAACTCTAATGACGACTCGCGCTGTGTCCCCACCCCCGTTTCATAACTGGGGGACGCAATGAGTCTGAATGAGACGGAGAGATGTGCAACGTATACTATTAAAGAGTTTAATAATAATACAGTTCTGTGCTTGTTCTGTCCGTCCAGTTGAGAAACGTGGTAATGCTTGCGACGTGTAGGGTAGGTGTAATGAAACGTCGTCATCAACTAATGCACTGACCGGGCAGATGAAGATTACATCAAGGTGGGCAGCTGGGGTGAAATTTTCACTTAACAAAAGGAGGAAAAAGCACATTCAGAATAATAATCCAGAATAAAGATGTAATAAACATCTTCAGTCTGGTTTTGGTGCTTGGGGAACTTTCCATGCTTGTTTGGACTTTCAGCAAAGAACACTACTACTAAGTGCTTATGTACTGAACATATTTACACAGACGAGACACACTCATTACCTTCCGGACACCCTGTAACTTGCTTTTTATCTTAAAACTAAAATGTTATATTTTTCATAAGATCTTTCCATTCGGTAAATAACCATATTTACTGTATACACTGTTTATCAGTGTGTTAAAAGCTGGATTTTGATGGGATAGTGCACATCCCAATTTGGATAGTTTTAGAGTAGAAAGCTTATCAGTAAATTATGAGGGCCTAAAAAAAACATGACTTAATTGTCTTAATTATAAGGCAAAACGTTCAGGATTTTGATTTCGGGTCATACTGCTAAACCCTAATTTAAGAAATGAAAAAAATTGACATTTATTATGCACATTTACAAATGCAGAAAGAAGATTACAGTGAAAATTAGTGGAACAAGATTCAAATGTTCTGCTGAATTTGATGATGTTCCTGGTTTTGATTGCACTCTGCAGAACATTTTTTGCTCAGCTCAGAACACTCAGGCAGGGAGATGCACCTCACACGTGACTGACTGGTTGAAACATTGCAGCGCAGTCCACTGGCTAATGACCACGTGAAAACTGACCCAATGCCACTGAATATTTTACAGAATACATAGCCTGCGCCACATCTCACTTAGATATGTACACCTTTTGAATGAAGTACACTCCACTAATGGGCGAAGACCAAAGCCGTGCTGAACTTAACACTGTGTTCATGCAAACACGCTTCCACACCACCACCTTCACTTTTACTGCACATCAGCATTCAGACACAATGACCAACCCAACAGAAACGTCGTCAGTTTCCAAGCACGATCACAAACCCAAAAAGCCCAAACTATAGTATATATGACAAAAAAAAGCACAGTCTGAACTTCTCTTCACACTTTTGTTAAAAATGCCTGTACATCTCCCTAATTGATCCATAAACTGGGGGTGGGTGATATCAATTTACAACAGCTTAAAAGAGAGAAACCCTCCAGTCTCAGGCGTCACATTGCCTGGTAAAACAAATGCTTAATTATAATACATATAATACATTATGCTGAATTATAATACATTAAAAGACATTATGACTAATTTATAAAAACTATGCCTCCAATTCCAAGATTCCTGAACATGCCCAAAAGCACTTCTTACTCTGCAAAAAATGTTTAAATACAATAAAAAGGCACAGCTACACAGACCTATTAAATCTGAAAGTGTCCCTTCATGGCCTATGGAGACCCTAGTAGCCAAGGATCCCTCCTGTTTGTAAGTAATAGCTTTCTTTGTTTTGCTTTGTGGAATCCTCTAAACGCTTAAATCAGCTGTGCAACCAACCACGTAACACATTTTCTGCACGATAGCTTTGTCTTAAGAAAACAAAGATAAATTTGCATTGCAAAAAGAATGTGCAGCAGGTGCAAGTCTCCCATTTCTACCCTTCTAGCTTCTATAATTCCCTCAGGATCAATAAAGTAAGTATACATGTATGTATCTGTTCTTGGTTCAGGCACTGTGTCCCCTGTTTGCACTTTATGTAGCCCAGTTTGTCTGTGTTGCACTGTGCAATTCATGTAGCTTTGTTTAACCGTTTAAATGTTCCGGAGAAACCTTGTTTCGGTTCACTGAAATGACAATGAAGCTCAGCTTCAACTTCACTCGTGAACTGAGGTTGTTATTGCAGACCTAACCCCAGACCCACCCTCTCTACCTAAACTGGGTACCCTGACAAGAAACTGTGCCACATGGGGGCGCAGTTACCAAAGCACCAGAGGCAAGGCCTCTGGGAGGGCAATAGATGTTTCAATATTTAAAAACCAAGCGCTGCACACTTCCTCACACACTCCTACACCGCTGCAGGAAACAGGCAGCTCAGAAATCCAACACACAGTCAAGCATGAATAGCGCTTGTGTGTGTGTGTGTGTGTGTGTGTGTTTGTGAGCAATATCTTACATGGGGCCTGCAGTTTACTCGATGCACATAATATGCACTATTAAAGTGTTGGGGGCCGGGGGACAGGCCTTCAGGGAGTCGGAAAGAGGTAGCAGCCGAGCAGAAGGAAAACGAATGACAGAATGGGAGGAAGGAAATGGAGCAGAGTGGAGAGATGACACTGAAGTACAGGTCCTTCCTTACCCCAGCCTGGTAATTTCACACTCGCGCGGCAGAGAGAAACACTCAACAGCCACGCATCCGCCCACACACCCTCACAAGTGGTGAGAGCCATTCAGAGATATCGTCTGAGTCGTCTGGGGGGCACATTTCTAGCCAGCAGCACCCTCCGTGGGAGCTCAAACGATTTCAGCCACATCAGCAGCAGACCTGCAGCCTAACGTACGCGGCCTGATGAAAAAGTTCCGTGGATTATCGAGGGGCTGCAGAGGTCAGACCCCCCATGAGCCGTAAACACACCATTTCTGTTATCACTGAGATGGTCTGCCTAGTGTGACATGCTTTTTTTGGCTGTGTAACATGATTACAACACAAACTACAAAAAACATCAGCAACTCATAACTTCCTATTGTTGTTATTTCTATTTCTTCACCCTCAAAAAGCAAACATACTTCCAAACTGCTGTAGGTCAACATTAGTTGACTGTAGCAAAATAATCTATATTGCTATTGAATATTTGTCCTTCATAAAAACAGGAATGAAAGACTTAAAAGTGAAAAGTGTCTTATGAAGCTTCATTTTGGTTCAAAGGCTGCCTACAATGTCCCCCATTTGAACATAAACTGTCTGCATAGTAGCGTAGGGCCCACAGGTACAAGTATCTGGTACATCAGTACTTTGCCAGTTGCTCACCTGTGAGGCCATTTTGCCATAATCAATCCAGCGCAGAGTGGCAAAATTAGTAGACTCTGCGCAGTTGAAGCCGTGGTTGAACCCGGCATGGTAGCCATAAGGGAAGGTGATCATGAACTCTCCAGCTTCCTGGGTGATCTACAGGAAAAAGGAAAAAAAAAAACGTCAAGACGTATTTCGAGTATTTATTTCTTTAAAAACAACTTAACATTGACATTTACGAAAAGCCCATCAGAACTGCACCATTAGATTTTGATGACAGACTTAATATTAGCAAAATTGAGCTGTAAACGACACTTCAAGAACTCTTTGCTGTGGATGAAGATAGCAAAACAGACCCTTCCACACCCGTCTGCTCATTCAAGAGTGGCGTCTAGACCTTAATATCTAATATCATTAGGAAGCGGAGGGAGGAAAGTTTTGTAATGGGAGATTCTTTCCCATTTCCGTCTCCTCCTCAATCTCTCAGTCGCTGGTTTGCCACGGTTGCCTAATGGCCACGGGCGTGGAAAGCCATTTCAGGAAGCACAAGAGCAATTAGACAGAAACCAGCGAGCGTGGAGTCAGAAATGCAGTCAGCCCCCCTCCCACCTCATAAATGAATATTTTTTTCATTTTATTCCACGTTAGAGCGCTTCAATGTTGTGCCATGGACCCCAAAGCTGACGCCGCTAACTTGGATGGTTTGCAAGACGTCATCCACATTGACCCCGCCCTGTTGAAGTGATCACCTTCACGTGATCAAAAAGAAAACTCATGACATCATGACATCCTCTTCTTCCTCTCTCACTGTCGTCTGCGGTCACCTGCCTTCCTCTCTCTGGAAGTGTCTTTCCAGCAGATGAGGCGTCGGCCATTTCTGTCATGAGTGAACAGCCGCCTGGTCACCCTTTCAACTAAGAGCTTTGGGACTCATCAGAAGGAATGGAGGGACCTCATCATTTCTGCGTATGGTAAAAACGGAGCTGCATTATGTATCCTCCGGCTCCCAAAGAAAGAATTAGGTTTTATTTTTAGGCCCGGGTGCAACAGAGGCGCACTGGGGGGCGCATCGGGTAACACAGCCCAAGTGACAGTGACGCACAACAGGAGGGGGAGAGACTGACAGAGAATAGTTACAAAGAAAAAGAAAAGTAAAAGCACAGACGGCGTAAAAAAAGAGAAAGTTTCGAATTCTGAAGGATTGTTAGAGGGAGCGCTGCCGAAGAACTTTGTCTGGCCCGCGCTCCCTTAAGACAGATTCATTTTTAATCTTCACTCCTCTTCCACCACAACAGTGCTGAGATTCTTTCAGCAGAAATTATCTGCAGGAAAAGAAGGGAGATTAATTTCCTAGACCGGAAACCAGGAATGACATGAACTCACCCAGCCTGGAGGATAATTATAATCAGATTGACAGTGATGGGGTTTGGCCTGGTTACGTGCCGATAGCATATGATCGCGGGATTGAGAGACATTGTGCGCAAAATGCAGAAAAGAAGCAGAAAAAAAAAAAAACAGGATCAGTTGCTGCAGTCTTCCTCTATGGAAAATGCGGAGAGCGAGCAGACGCATGGATGAGGCACACCATCACTATGCAGGTCCTGCACCCAGTGCCTTTAACAAGTTTCTAAAGCACAACCAACACAAACTCTCTCTTTCTCTCTCTCTCTCTCTCTCTCATACTTTTATAATAAAAAAAAAAGTGCATGTGTGTGTATTATTATTTTTTAAGCAAACACTGATTCATTAACACACTTCACAAGCTGGTGATGGTCTAGCAATGCGTTCTGCGTTACTAGTTGCAGGGAGGCAAAAAAAAAAGGCCCCGACCTCCTAGGTCGGCAAGCCAATCAACCGCACACTCACAAAGAGAGAATGGCACGAGGTAAACTGTTTTTTAAAGGACTAACACGTGCACTTAAATCTTTAGCCAGGAGAAAACTTCAAAAGGAAAAAAAATACAAGACAGTGTTAACTCATCCACACAGCCTTCAACTTATAGACAACTGCTGGAACTATGCTGTTTGGAACTATGCAGCAGTTTCAAAGATGCCCTGTGGTCTGGAGTAAACTTCTTTAGAGTACACTGGTGGCGCTCACATCTCTTTCTTTCATCTTTTAAAAACAAGTTTAAGGATTCATTTTCGTGAAAAGGCATGGAGCATGCAATACAGACAACAATTCTGACAAACTGACTTCTAGCTTCACAGTAAATTGCTGCACAATGAAGGGACTTTAATGGTCAGATGGGGGATGAAGAGATGTGGAATCTGGTCACATTGAATGAAGTATCCTGTTTGGCTGCAAAATAAGTGGAATGCATACGACCATCCAATCAAGTCCATCCAATCGGTCCACTCCAGTACTCTCATTGTTCACCTACCCGGTCAAAGGGGATGCCGTACTTCTTCAAAATGGATGGAGAGATTAGCGTCATCTTGTGGCGGAGGAATGCGTCACAGCCCTGGGAGCTGCCTGGGAAAAAACCTGCAGGAGAAATGATGGAAGAACGTTCAGTTGGCCTAAATCCATAGCTTCAGGACAAAAAGTTCCTTTATGAGCCTCACGAGTCAACAGTGAGTGCTGAAAAAGTTCGAAACATTCTGAGAGAGTTTAGGAGGGGTTCAAAAAAAAGTCTTATACAACAGCGCATGACCTCCAGCAGAGGAGTCAGTCAGGAGTCAGGGGTCAGTCTAGAACACATCGGATTATGATTAACCCTCTACCCACATTAATTCAAATTAATACACCTTGCTTCTGAATGCAATCAAATTTACATTTACATTTACGGCATTTATCAGACTTACAATCAGTAGTGACAGGGACAGTCCCCCCCTGGAGCAACTTAGGGTTAAGTGTCTTGCTCAGGGACACAATGGTAGTAAGTGGGATTTGAACCTGGGTCTGCTGGTTCATAGGCGAGTGTGTTACCCACTAGGCTACTACCACTGCTCTATCTCATAATATCAACAGTTTTGGCCTGGTGGGAAGGTTGCCGGTTCAATTCCCAAACCACTAAGGTGCCACTGAGCAAAGCACCGTCCCCACACACTGCTCTCCGGGCGCGGTGATGGTTAAGAGTGGAGGACGCGGTTCTTTGTGCTGTGTTTTGCGATGACAATCTCTTCACTTTGACTTTCATGTATCAACATGCATGACAAACGGTCCACAGCCAAGTACAAAAATTGTTATTGTGAAGCTTTAATAATTATTCTGCAACATTCTTCTTCCTTGATCTCTCGCACCAAAGAGGAGCTTCAACAATCAATGCACATCATCCCCTGTTTGTCAATACGGCCTGACAAAGCAAGATGGGACCTCGTTTTCATACATACTTTCCCCCTGACACATTGTCCAGTGGCGCTGCTCAATTCAATGCTTTCAGATATTTAACAGGGAAGATGTTTCAACTTCCCCAGTCTCACAACCACCACAGGCCTCTCTCAATCCTTCCCGCGGGGGGCTTCGCAGGTCAGAAACGAAGAGTTAATTTCCATTAAAACGCGGCTGGCACTGTGCTGCTTCCCTGGAGCAAAATTAGGTGGGGGGGAAAAAGGGGGCTTCCACTAAAAGAGGAGTAAAAAGTGAGATAATGGTAGCTACAGCAACAGAGCAGAGGCAAGGAGGGGCTCCGCCATCAAAAATACCATCAGAAAAGAAAAGAAATGGCTCCAGCTTCAACAGAGTACAATACGAAATGGGCTGCTTTGAAAAGATTCTTGGAGGTGAAGGGAAGGGCAGTTCTGTCCGCCCCCCAACACTCGGACAAGTGCCTAATTTTCATCGTTATTTTGTCTTCTGCTTCTGGTGGCTGCTTTTTTTTTGCTTCGCTTTCGTCGCCTTTCTCTACCTTTGTCAGTTCCTGTGTGGCTCGAGGTGACACACAACACAACATAATCTTCATTGATCAACCGAGCGTGGAAAGGAGAAAGGGAGGAGAGTGAACGAGGAAGGGGGAAAAGGAAAAGGGCGGCGCCCTCGTGCATCTGCAGCCTGCTCGGCTCTGGCTGCTTTTGTAAGCAATTTTCTTCTGGCAGCGGTGAGGGGGATATTTTAGCAGCAATCGATGGAAGTTCTGCGCCGCGCCCACGACACTCGTTCGTTTTCCACAGGAGAGAGAGAGAGAGACACACGGAGGAAAAGACGAAGCGAGAGAGTGAGGTTGGAGTGAGCGAGGGAACAATTTATAGAGAAACTGAATAAAACGAGAGTGAGAGAAAGAGAGTGATAGAGACCCAGCACTTGCGTGAATATTCATGATCACTCCCATCCTCTACATCACTCTAGCATTCTCGCACCCTTAAATATTTGGCGAGGGAATTATCACTTCACCATCATTTATTTCAGATTTCTCTCGCTCACCCTGCACGAGGGGGGAAAAAAGCCGAGCCATTTTCCATGCTTTATTACCCTCGGTGAGGGGTTGTTGTTTTCCCCATCAACCGCGCTCAATTAACAATCTTGTTTTTCGGTTACGTTTGGGGTTTTTACAACAGCCAGTGCAGAGGGCACAGAAAGCCTTCAATTACACACACACACACACACACACACACACACGCATTCAGGAAGACGGCGAGCCAACAGACAGCCAGCACTTCCTGTCAGCGGGAGATGACTAAATACCCAGGCAACAGCCCATCGGACTGTCAATCATACAAAGGGGGAGGTGAAGGAGAAAGAAAGTTACCTTGGGCTAGACGCTCCAGCCTCTTCCCGTGCTCTGGTGGGACGGCGTACCTGGGGAAGGGAGGTGGAGATCAGTTAGCAGAAGAAATAAGAGTGCAAAAGAGTGCTCCATCTGATCATCTTCAAATGAATTCCTCACAAAAATGAGTGTCTTCATCTCCTTCTCTCTCAAAACGCACACACGCTCTCACAAACACACTCATGGTGAAATCCCTTCGCTTACTAACACTGTAAGGCTTCACCTCTACTTTACGCACACAATTACTCAGCTCTTCCCGAAACAAAAGCATACCATCACCCTGGAGACAAAGCCGGTTTGTGATGCACACTACGGCCCAAGAGTCCTTTTGCTGCATAAAAGCAATCAAAAACGCTCACCCACACACACACACACACACACTTTCACGGCCGCAGTTATCCCAAAGCCACGTGCATCCTGAAATAAGATGATTTAACACCGGGCAAATCTGGAATATGCCACACAGAGCCCAAGATTTTTAATATGTCTTGTTATTACAATCATCTTTATTACTACAATTATTTCCTCTGGTTTAGAGAAAGCTTAACCCACCGAGACCTTGTGATGCAAATGTAAAACCTGCATTTCACCCTCCCGCTGGCTAAAGCCATTTTACGTGCAGGGAATTAAAACAAAGGCGGCCGGGCCCAACGGGCACGCTTGTGTCACAGTGCCATCTGGTGATCTGATGGGAAAATGCAACCTGAACGTGACCAACGTCTTCTCAACCTGCAGCTCCCATAAGACCTCATCATTACCTCAGAAGGATGATGGATCTAGATTACTTTTCACAGGTAAGGACAATTAAGTGAACAAATAAATCTTCCAAATCATTTTTGGGGGGAAGGGGTATTCATCAATTGTCTTTTATTTTTTTTTTTGCTGTTCGTCTTGTCCTTGCTAATGAGACAGGTAAGTCAATACGATTTATTTGTTAGAACCAGTAAACAGGGAAACGAGCCACAGGGTAACCGTGAGCCATAACAAAGAAAGAAAGCAGGAAGGACAGGTCAAATGTCCACATGAGCGTGCAAAAAAAAAGGACAAAAGAAACTCAGTAGTCTAGCCTTGTTTATGACACCCATGCAGAGGAATCGTGAAGGAGGTGCCACTAACAGTTGTGACAGTCATGAGTAGAGGACAGCAGCTCCTCAGGAGGTGCTTATGACTACAGGCTACTCCTTGGTCCATATGTCTAATTAGCCAAATCACCCTTTCGTACTCCATTAAACCATTTTCAGGCCCCTTGTTGCCATGGCAGCACTACCATCTTAAGCCTCCTGGTAAATTAATAATAAATAAATAAATAAACTTAAAGGACAAAAGTGACATTTTCATTGGCACAGTTTGGAAATCAGCCATCACATGCCGGTTGTACAGACAGAGAACCTTCTAACACTCCGAAAGCAGCTAAGAATCCAAAGGGACAGACACGCCCAACACAGCCTCCATGGCCCTCATCCCAGATACCACTCTGCGGTATAACATCTCTGCCCATACCGGCCCACAGACAAATCTTCTGCTGCCTGTATGCTGACTGAGCGGTCAAACACCACCAAGGCCAAAGACGTCCATTTTAAATCAAGTGTCATTAATTAATAAAAGGAAGCTCCAGTACGGTATACATCATTCATTCCCCCGATAACCTGTGCATTATATTACCAAGTGTGTAAATATGCTTACTGTTTCACGTCATGTGCATTACGTGTGATCCTGCAACATGCAGCACAACAAGCAGAACACCCCATTCATTCTCTACGGCGAGTGGGACTCTGGACCTTGTTCACCACTTGCTAGTAGAATTACTGATCTGCTTGCATCTAACTCTTTTGCTGATGTCTGTGCAAGGTTTGGGGGACAAGGAATCAATGCATCTCAACGTACATCACACCAGAAAGGCCGCAAGAGAAACAGACGGAATGAAATTTCCGCATTCGAAAATCACTGATACACCAAGCAAAGCTGAAGAAACAGAAACCCACCGAAGGAATTTGGCGCAATACACACGGTTCCAGCAACAATGTGACAATTATTCATAGCTGCAAATAACCAGCCCATATAAAATCATACGACCCAGTATTTTATCGCACCGACACCCATTTGGTCTGAAAGTGAAAAGCAAAAGAAAGGACTCCAAATGAACAACATAAACGAAACATTCCAATTAAGAGAGAAAATGGACATGGTCTAGAACATCCCATACAACAATGAAGCAGCCGGATTCGAAATGCACAGAACGGTGTCCACTCCAGCCATCTTTTAGCTAATGCTAGTCCTCCATGCGGTAGGACCGCATTCGTCGGCCAACGCGAAGAAGCGGCGTCGTGACCGGGGGGAGGGAGCAGGCCGCCCTGAGACTGAAGCATGCCCACAGACATCGCCGCCTGCTAACAACTCACAGGCCGTAAGTGGCAGCAAATGCAATTTTGCGCATGATATGCCATCACAGATCAATACTAATTTGATGTCTCCATCCCTCCCCCTGTTAGATGCAAACACAAATTTCAATTCCTGACAGGCCTCCCCAGCGAGGGAGGTCCAGGGCATCCCAAACATTTTTTTTTATGTCTCCAGACTGTTCTATTCCAGACCGTAGCACGGGGAAATAAGACAAACTGAAAGTACTGAGATCTAATCTAATCTGGGGCAAGATGGGTGAACTCTATGTGTATGTGTCCCCCCCCCACCGATGTGTACAATATTACTAGGAGTAGGGACGTGTTCAATATTATCCAACTGAATTATGTTATTTATTAATCTTTATATGATACTTATACCATATCCTGACCCTGCAGTGAGGCCTAATGTAATTATTAGTAGCTATTTTCATTTCAGGACCTGCTGTGTAATGTTTTAGCATTTTTTCCCCCTAAACTATCAAGAGAGTTGTAACCGATGGCAGGTTTAGCTCACATCACTTGGGTGTTTTGCTTTGTTCGTCTGTACTTCAGTAAAGAAGATGGTTTCCATTAACCCACTGGATTGTACAACACATAATATAATAATTCACTCACTCACTTTCTATGACAGATCATCCCTAAGTGGCTGCCGGGGTGCTCACACACTTACCGCTACAGAGAATTTAAAGTTGCCAATCCATCTAGTCTACATGCCTTTGGATGGGGGAGGAAACTGGATGACCCGAAGGAAACCCGCACCAACACAGGGACAGCATGCCAACTCGGCCGGATCTGAGATTCAAAGCCACTTTGCTAACCATGGTGTCACCGTAAGGTCCCTACTATAATTCATTACTTTAATTACTTAACATATTACTTAATTAAAGGGTTGCTTGCCTGTAACAGTCTGCAGAACTTTCCTGCTCTTCGTCCTCATTTAGAAATTGTTGAATAGAGAGCACACAGATCAGACACGCAATGACAAGTACAAGAGGACAGTCGCTGAGCAGAAATGATCTCTATTAGTCTCTGAGCAGTGGATGCAAGCGCTCAGCTTTCAGCTCCTCTGAGAGGCTGACAGCAGATCCGCGGAGGAGCGGCGAGATCTGGGGAGGGATACGGCTTTGATGGGCGCGTTGTTTGAGGCGAATGAAGTTAATTTCACAGAGGCTGCACAGGGGTTAGGCAAACTGCAAGCACACACAGTTAAGCATGCTGTAATTATGGGGAGGAAAAAGTGAAATGATTCAATTTAAGTGAGGGGCGAGGGGGGTGGTTACAAGCTAAGAGCTGAGGAGGGGGCGCAGCCATGTGAGTAAATGTATTTTTAACTAGAAATAGGGAAGGACTGGTAACCCGGGATCGGGGACGGGTGCTTTGGTGTTGGAGAGGGGAAAGTTAAGATCAGCCCTTGGGAAATAGTGCGCAACAGCCTCAGTGCAGAAGCATCAGAGTGAAGAAACTGAAAGGAGTGGTGGGTGTGTATGATAAATTAGTCCCACACACACACTGATGCGTGAACCAACTTAACACTATCCAATGGCACTTTTACTCATAAATCAAGATGAACCACAGAGAGATATAATGCAGGAACATAGACACCATTCCAAACACCACGCTGCCACCACAGAGTGAGTCCAGGGTTTTCCACAGATCACTGTCAGCAATTGTAAGGGAAAAGAGGACAAGGGGAACTGTACTACAGTTACTAAATCTCTGGTCCTGAGTGGTTTTAAAAAAAAAAGAGGAAAAATCAATCATGGACCTGGTGGGCTAGCATCTTAAATCACTCAAATCACAGAGAAAGATACCAGAGACATGCACCAAACAGAGAGAGACACCAGACACACAAAAACACACACAACCAGAACCCCTCCTAGGTCATAATACCATAACCTCAATGTTTCCTTCTGTGGTGCCATAAAAACCGATTTGTAAAAATACACTCATATATGACTGCTGCTGACCTGGAAGCAAACCGACCTGGCTAGATATTCACCAATACACCAATAGTTACAATGCTAAAAAGATGCAAACCACAAAGGTGAAACTAAATTAAGCAACAATTGAAAAAGCACAAGAACCAAACATTCATGACAATGACACAAAGTAAGATTCAGCCATCTAACACATAACTCGTATACTAAAACCATAAAAGAACTGATGTGACTAGAGTGCCCCCAAGTGGAACTGTGAGAACCTGAATAAATGAACACAAAGAGAAAGATTACGCACAATTTTCTAAATTATAAACGGCATAACGCCAATGAACTGGACAAGCGCAGCAGGACATGTGAAGCTGGGCGGGAGGGAAGAAGATTAACAAGAAAGTGAGATGGGAACACCCACCAAGACTTGGGCTCGCCGAAGTGCAGGTAGTTGATGCTGTAGAGATCCATGTCCTCAGTGTGCCATGCAAACGTGGTCTTCCACATGCCAAAGTACAGGTATGGCGTGTTAACACCCTCTATCACAATCCCGCATTCCTGTTCCACCATGTCCAGCAGGGTGTTCAAATGTCCAATGTTCCACTCTTCAATACCCTGAACACACAGAACACACGTTGTAGTAAACCAGTGTGCAGCATTTACATAAAAACACTAGGGGGAGACAAAGTCCAGCATTTGCCAGAAGTCTTTAAATCATGTTTTTCTAGTTTTTCATCTAGAAAATGCCATTTTTCCAGTAGTTCTTAATAATGATGATTACAAAATCCCCGATCTAGTAATCTGGAGTGATATACAGGCCTCAATATCTCATATCTTAACTAGGTTGTTTCAAAATACATGTCTTGAAAACATTACACACATTCTAAAATTATTTTAATGGCACTAACCGGGTCATAGAGCGAGCCACTGATGTCTGCACCATATATGGGTGACACAAATGTAAGGTTTTTCCAGTACTTCCTCTCCAAGTCATCAAAGTCTTTGTGCTGTGGTGTGCAGTACCTTTTGAAGACAAAAAGTGAAATAGCACTGAATTCTACCGAATGATGCAATGAGGATGTCACAGATGCAGCAAGAGAAGAATTGGCCATCCTTTGGAGGAATGCCTGTCATTGCCATGTTAAAGCATACACATATTACACAATTACAACAGACGTGTCAGTCATTAATGATAAGTTTGCATTACAATCCTATCATACAAATGCATTAGCAAACTTTAATTACTTGTTTCCAGTCTATGTACAAATTTATAATGACAGTGGATTCAGTAATGAATAAACAAAACATATGGCATGAACGTAGCTGTTTCTTTAGAGAAAGGTTCATTTACAATTCAGTCTGATTTAGTCAAGTTGTCATACAATTAATTTCAATAGTTGTGGTTTAAGATTTTTTTTTTCTCATGTGAGCCACATTGAAAGTATAGCCCAAATTTTTTTTCCGAATTCAAGTTGACCAAGTTGAGTGCTACAACAAAAGATACTGTCCATTGCACTCGAAACCTACCTTTTACTGTTGGCAAGCTTGCGGTATTCCCCAACAGTCATGGACTTCTTCTGGATATTGTATTGTGTGAAGAGGCCTGACTGGCCAGTAACCACCTGCATGATTGGGGCCGGGATCACCATCTCTTCAATGGTGTCATACGAGCGCCGCGGCTTCCACTCCTTGGGAGGGATCACCTTTATGACAGATGCATACAGTGAGAAGGTACATTCTTTACATAAAATCGGGTTATGACCACCACTCACTCTGGTAACTGTCTTACAGGTGTCTCCTTACCTTTGCAAGACCCGCACGGTGAGCTCCTTGAGTTTCAATGTAAGCCACGTATTTCCCAAAGTCCTGGAACTCTTCCATGGTGGGCCGAAATGTCATAATTTTACACCCCGCATTTGGGGCCGTGGGGTTTTCCACAGACATGGTGGCAGGTAGTGCTTTAAAAGAAGAATAAAAGAAATCACTAAGGTGTTCCCAAAAACACAGTGCAAGTACCATAATGATGAATATATTTGAAGAATTTAAAATATAATTTCAAACCACATCATCAAGTTCGCCAATGACACAACCGTGCGGGGGTCTCATCAGCAAATACAACGAGTCAGCATACAGAGAAGAGGTAAAACAACTGATAAACTGGTGTAAGGTCAACAATCTGTTTCTGAATGTGGACAAATTGAAAGAGGTGACTGTTGACTTCAAAAGAGAACGGAGGGACCACTCTCCACTGAATATCGCCGGATCTTGTGTGGAGAGAGTCAAGCACAAAAAGTTCTTCGGCGTTCACCTAAAGGAGAACCTCTCCTGGGCTCTCAACATCAGTTTCTTAGCCAAGCTGGTGTTGAGAGCATCTCTAATTGCTATGAAGGCTGAGAAAACCACCTTCTACAGAGGGACTATTGAGAGCACTCTGACCAGCTGCATTTGGAAACTGCACCGCATCGGACTGCAAGACCCTCCAAGTCTTCCCTGCCAGACTGTGCAATAGCTTCATCCCACAGGTCATCAACAATTGGACACTCAGGGACTTTACTCTTGGACTGACAAACACACACTACCTTTTTTAGAAAATATTATCTATTATTGCACAGCGGTATTTGCACTTGGCACCTTCATTAATTATTTCACTACTTAAGGGTGTCCATCTTCTTGTTGTCCACATGTTTTGCTTGCCTCAATGTTATTCTTGCACTGCCTATGTCCCATGTTTGCACTTTACGTAGCTCGGTTCATCGATGTCAGCCACTTTATGTCTGTGCGTAACTTTGTTCAAATGTTACACGCAACACCTGGTTCTGGAGAAACGGTGTACTGTCTAACCTGTATGTAGCTGAAATGACAATAAAGCTCACTTTAAACATTCTAGAAGACTCCTGCATGTTCAAAATGCACATATGCTTAATCACCATTCATTCAGAGACACATATGTGCAAGCAGCGCCACTGCTCAAGTACCCAGTTCAATATATCCACTTTTCCATAACAATAGGATAATGTTAGACACTTTACACTTTAAGAAAGATGTACTAGATATAGTAGTATATAAGAACCGCTGGATATAAATGGGACATTTTAGGTTTGACAATTAGGGTTAGATGCTGATACAAATTTGTTGTGTTACTCGTTACCACCTGATGTCGGTGTGACATCACACACACGACTTGTAAAATGTGAGGGGTGCCTTAAGAGAGGAGCGTTGTGGTACGAGGTGGGTGTGGCTTTGAATAGCGAAAATGAAGAACTGACGTGTGGCATTTGGATATAATGCTGTAAAAAGTAATAACCCCCCTGCAATAATAAATACCCAGCACTATGCGTGCACTATGCAAGTGCCACACTATGAGGGTAAGAGGGTTTAGCCTAAGTTTCACCTCATCAGCATCCATTTTCACATCTCTCTCCCGATAATTAAAACGAATCACCTGACAGAGGCAGAGATTTGCAAAACAAATTAACTTTTTATTAATTAATTTAATTTTAAAAATGAATAAAATTCAATTACATCATGCAAAACACTTTACCAATCACCGAAACAAATTTACAAGCAGTGAATCATACAAAAAGCATAGGTACTATAGACAAGTTCATGTTTGCTGACCGATCATTTACCGCATGAGCACGACAAAATGACAAAAATGAAAAAAGTCTGAGCCTGAACCATGGCAGCCATCATTTTGCATTCGTGTAATCATACAATCTGACATCACAAATGCAATTAGCTTAATTGTGCAGCCCTAGTAGCGAGATTATATGTGCGGCACCCAGGCAGTTTTTTTAAGTGCATGACTAGAGTAAAATGCATCACTAGGATAAACACTGGAGAAAACTCTACAGTGTACAGCAATTTCAATGTTACAAAACTCAAGCGACTTGAAATCTCATCAGAGCCATGTAGACCCCATAGGGCAAATTTTCTTTTTGAATGTAAGTGTGTCCAGAGAATTAAGTAAGTTTCATAAACTGCCAAATGAAGTGTCATACAATTGAACATCCATCTACTTGATTAATTACATTTACATTTTCCAGAGCAACTTACAATCAGTAGTTACAGGGACAGTCCCCCCCTGGAGCAAGTGTCTTGCTTAGGGACACAATGGTAGTAAGTGGGATTTGACACACTCACTTAGGTGAGTGTGTTACCCACTAGGCTACTACCACCCTAATTACACATTGTGGCAAGGTGGTCTAGCCAGTAAGGAAGCCAAAAGGTTGCGGGTGCAAATCCCAAACAGTCAATTAGGGCTGAAATATATACATAAATGGTTAAATATAGATGGGCAGTGGTGGCCTAGCGGTTAAGGAAGCGGCCCTGTAATCAGAAGGTTGTCGGTTCGAATCCCGATCCGCCAAAGTGCCACTGAGCAAAGCACCGTCCCCACACACTGCTCCCCGGGCGCCTGTCATGGCTGCCCACTGCTCACTCAGGGTGATGGGTTAAATGCAGAGGGCAAAATTCACTGTGTGCATCGTGTGCTGTGCTGCTGTGTATCACATGTGACAATCAAAAGATATATATATATAACCATAACCATACATATATATATATATATATATATATATGTGTGTGTGTGTGTGTGTGTGTGTGTGTGTGTGTGTGTGTGTGTGTGTGTGTGTGCTTCAACATCTCATAAACATGATTTTTATGCAATTTTCCGACTTTTATCTCAGTTTTTTGTGTGAGCCGTAGGTCCAATATGTCAAACCATGTAGGGAAGCCAGGCCTGTGTCCATGACCAGAAAAGCACATTTAATTTACTATTATTTCCTAATTTAAATGTGTGATATGATTATCTTGACTGCAGTCCTTTGCTCCGTTATCAGTCATTTCACTGCTAGCTTTAAGCAGTTAACCACATCAACAACAACATCATCATTTAATTCTTATATAGCCCAAAATCACATATGGTATGTCTCAACCACATCATGGGGTATTGTGTGCCGTGCTTTCATATTCCAGCGCTTCAGCAGCCCAGACATCCCAATCTGGAAAAATTTGCAAAACCTGTAGTCCGAGGTGAAATAACTTTTGTATTCACTTTTGTTTATTCTATGCCATGATGCTCCATTACACCGATAACCATTATTTGGTTAGTTTTCAAACTGATATCATAACGTCGACCCTTGAGTAGTTAAATAAAAACCTGCCTGCAATGAAACCTGATTTGTATAGTAAACCAAATAAGCCCATTGGGATGCTCTTTGTCTAGAAAAAAATAATATTAAGCAAAAATAAAATGATAAAAGAAAAAAAAAATTGAAATTATTTATGTAATCAAAATAGTTTTTCCAATTTCTTTGACCACATTAATTTTTTTTTTTTTTTATTACAACTCGCTCTTTTACTGCTGGCTTTGCACTTACCCTGCTTCCTTTCTCGTTTAAATGAATGCAAGTCAAAATCAAGTGAATATGCAATTTGCAAAATGCAAAATCAAGCTGGAGATACTCATGGTTCACAAAATAACCACTACTTTGCATATTGCATATTCACCCCTAACCCTGTTGATACAGAGCAGACCAACAGCAGAGCAGTTACATTAAACCTAATACTTAATTGACCCATCTAGATGTGTTTTGATGCACCAACCATGGTTATGTGTTACATCCCTAATAATAGGTGATATCGGCATTGCACACTCTCACACATATTTATCCATGAACAGCTTTATTTAAATGCAGGAAACTGGTGGAACATCAATGTATAGTATTCTCAGTGACCAAAATCTACAGAAAGTAAAATTAGGTGCCACTCGGTCACAATTAAAGCACTATGAGAGGAATGGATTCTGCTAATGGATTCTAATTTAATTTAATGCAAACTTTCCAGTCTACCTCGCTTTGATATTTAAAAATCATTATTGCAGAACATATTCCCTTTATCTATTAAAATAGTTACTTGTAGTTACAGCTGTAGATACATCAGGTGGAAACATTTACATGATACCCTGTTACCCACTAGGCTACTACCATTAACATACGTGGAATTTGAACCTGGTACTTTAAAACCTGGTTCATAGGCGAGTGTGTTACCCACTAGGCTACTACCAACCCACCAGTCATATGGATGACATGAGCAGTTGCTCAGGGCAGAATCATGGTGGGGGCGACATCTCGAGTTGTTTTAGTCAACAAAATTTATGATGATGTATCTTCATCAACTAACCTTTTTGATGTGATTAAGACGAGACGAGATGTAAATGCTGGTCAGGTAATGATAACTATAACAAAATATATAATATAATATTATTTAGGGCTGCACGATTTGGGGAAAAAGACATATTGCAATTATTGAGATAAATATTGCGATATGTGATTGCGATATGATAAAGGACACTTGCTTGTATATCAATGAGAAGTCGCATACAAATTACTAATAGTGAAATGTTTAATTTCAAAGTGAAACATACAAACTACTTATAACAACTTGAAATGCCCAGTGCTTTCAAAATACAATATTCTACAAAATTAAATAATCACAAAAAACTCTTTACATTACTGTCGAACAACAAACCCTGGTAAGGCTAAACAACTGTTTTGATTATATTTGGCCATTATAAAATCCCGTATTATAGTTCTTACATTTAAACAAAACGTTGTTTGGAGGCTGACTTGAACACAGGGATGCATAGCTTTGCTAGCTTAGCTAAGGTTAAGATTTGTTAACTGAGGTGAATTTCTTTAGGAAACCTTCAAAGTTTGAGAAAAGTTAACTAAACAGCTAAGAACAGTCTAAATAGTTAATGCCTACGTTTAGCCACGTAATGCCTGGTTTGGAGCGTACAGCGGTTTGTACAGCCCCAAGCAGCACAAGAGTGAGGCATTTTTATGCACTTCTCTCCATAGACATGTATATGCTTCACTCCACAGCATAGCCTATCGCAATATGGCAGCGACGTTGACGTACGATGCAGCTCGTCATGCGACGTCTACCCAGTCACGAATCTGAGGTCTCCATTGAACCGAATCGAAAGTCATGTGACCAAACACGTCACATCCGACTGAAGTGAGACTTCAGTCAGCTCGCAAACTTTGAGAGAATGAGAGAATGGATCGGATATGTTGTCAATCCAATCCATGTACTAATCATTTAAATCGCAGCTTTTTGCGTTCATGTAATCGCACAGACTGACATCGCGATTACGATTGTGATTTGATTAATCGTGCAGCACTAATATTATTGACAAATTTGACAAATTTATACTAAAATGTCTTCATTTTTGTTGACAAAAACGAAACAAGACATTATTTCCTTTCTGTTTAATCATGTAATTATATTTTCTTTCCTCATCCGGTCCAACATATGACGTCACATCCGCAATACAAAATTAATTAGATTTCAGGAAAAATTCTAATGGATGAGGAGATGGCTGGGAGAAAATGACAGAGATCTTAGGATCTTTTTTTACAATGAAGTGGAGAAGAAAACAGAACAAGAGGTCATAAAACATGGAACAAATCAGAGCATATTCCATGTCTGGAATGGATGTAATGTATTATTGAGTGTATAATGTAACAGTAATATAATAATATATAGTACCTTTAATAATGCAGAAATGAATGTTTTTGTCTGTTCTACAAGGTACTTGTACTATACTGACTGGGATAAAAGTAGTCGGTGCTCATTGGCTAAAACTAGACTAAAATATTCCTGACTAAAATATCAATGGCTAATTCTGACTAAAATATGACTAAGCATGATTTTTAGTTGACTGAAACTTGACTAGACTAAAAATGACAGCTTGACACAAAGACATTATGATATAGACTTATAATTAGCAACAAACACACTAGGACCACCCCTGTCTGCATCCACACGGGAGCATTTTCTGAAATGGTGTCATCCACACGGAGAAACAGCGAACAGCCCAAGCGCTGTTTAACCCCTCCCACAACTGTGCCCTGTTGCCCTTTTCCGTGCGGAAGCAGGGACAATTTCTATCCAATTTTTCCTGTTGTTACGGACAGGGCCTCAGGGTTAAGTGTAAGCAAGTGGGGCTTGAACCTATGATCAGCACAGTGGTAGTAGCCTAGTGGATAACACACTCGCCTATGAACAAGAAGACCCAGGTTCAAATACCGTTTACCGTCATGTCCCTGAGCAAGTCACTTAACCCTGAGTGTCTCCAGGGGGACTGTCCCTGTAATTACTGATTGTAAGTTGCTCTGGATAAGGGCGTCTGATAAATGCTGTACATGTAACAAACTTTAATTTCCACCCAGTCTTCCATAACAGTAAAGTAATAAGTGTCATATTTGACTGACAGCTATAGAGAATGAACCTCCATGAAAATCACCAAAAAAAAAAAAACACAGGATACAATTTCCAAGGTGGCAAGTTTATAATGGTTGGCAACATGGCACCAGTCAAGTTGCATGTCTCTATTGAGAAAGCTCTGTTACTCATTCTTGCTTTGCTCAGCCCCAAAAGGTTGCATTGTGGACACTACACACCATGTGCCCAGTGTTTAGTGCAGTTCCATTCATACCCTAGCATGCTCATCATACTGAAAATGCATTGTGTATATGTAAATGCTCTTTTCATAATCACTAAACAGCAAAAGGTTTGACTGACAAAGAGAAATCAGTGATTTCCAATCTACAGGGTGGGCCATTTATATGGATTTATACACCTTAATAAAATGGGAATGGTTGGTGATATTAACGTCCTGTTTGTGGCACATTAGTATATGTGAGGGGGCAAACTTTTAAAGATGGGTGGTGACCATAGTGGCCATTTTGAAGTCGGCCATTGGATCCAACTTTTGTTTTTTCAATAGGAAGAGGGTCATGTGACTTAAAATTTATTGGTAATTTCACAAGAAAAACAATGGTGCTTGGTTTTAACATAACTTTATTCTTTCATGAGTTATTTACAAGTTTCTGACCACTCATAAAATGTGTTCATTCCCAATCATTCCCATTTTATTAAGGTGTATCCATATATGGCCCACCCTGTAGAGCATTCAAGACTTTGTGAGTGCATTTCTTATTCTACTGGATGGACTGCTCTGGTATGATGAAAAAATTTATTGCAAGGGTGCAGCAATTAATTGACTTATTTGAGTATAACCATCTTCCCACTAATTTAGCTTATGACATTGTTGTGTGTGTGTTTTTTTTTTTGCACTGTGCCACTGGTGGCCTAGCTGTTATGGAAGCGGCTCCATAATCAGAAGGTTGCCGGTTCAAATCATGATCTGCGCCAAGGTCACACCGAGCAAAGCACTGTCCCCACACACTGCTCCCCGGGCACCTGTCATGGCTGCCCACTGCTCACCAAGGGTGATAGGTTAAAAGCAAGGGACACATTCTGGGGCAGCAGTGGCCTAGCAGTTAAGGAAGCGGCCCTGTAATCAGAAGGTTGCCGGTTCGAATCATGATCTGCGCCAAGGTCACTCCGAGCAAAGCACCATCCCACACACTGCTCCCAAGGGGCCTGTCATGGCTGCAAACTGCTCACCAAGGGTGAGTGATCAAGGGTGACGGGTTAAAAGCAGGGGACACATTTTGGGGCAGTGGTGGCCTAGCGGTTAAGGAAGTGGCCCGTAATCAGAAGGTTGCCAGTTCAAATCCTGATCTGTCACTGAGCAAAAGCACAGTCCCCACACTCTGCTCCCCGGGTGGCTCTCATGGCTGCGTGAGGGTGATGGGTTAAAAGCATAGGACACATTTCGTTGTGTGCAATTGTTGACGTGCACCGTGTGCTGTCAACATTGACAATCATCAAAATGACAATCACTTCACTTTACACAGAAACTGCCAGTCTGCATTTACAGTTGAAAATAGCCAAACTGCTTCACTAGTTCCCCCATTATCAATTATAGATGTATTAAACTAATGTCTTTGTCACTTGATTTTCTGCAACCACTGTAGATGACTGAACAGGGTGTTTTCCACCCTCATTGTGACAGCAATGCATTTCCAATGCATTCTAAAATGTCAGATTTTTTTTTATCAAAGTGTTCATAAAGCCACTTTGCTGATTTCAGGCTATACTAATCACCAGACCTAAGTAGATAATTCACACACAACAATACAGTTGGTGGTTTGACCTGATCACCCACTGCTCTATTGTAGAACTCTGTTCAAATGGAAACCGAGCGACACAAAAGAGCAAATATACATGACAAAAATATATGCGTTGCACAAAAGAGACAATGGTTATTTATCATATTGGCGTGTTTTATGCCAAATAAAGATGCAGTTAAAACTGATAGTCACAGTATGGTAAAGGTAGAAAGCAGAAAGCCAGGAAAAAAACATCATTAGTTTAATGAAAATGCACACGCACACTTTGCTCAATTCATCAAACGTTGGCCAGCCGCTCGGTTAAACTGGCCGGCAAATTGTCCAACGGCGACCGAATAGCAGGCGGCTAACTCGGCGCGTCCACCGCTGTATCTGGGCTACGCGCAGCCCGCGTTGGCTTGAAATGTACCTCGGCCACGTATGAACAGTTTATCCTCAAGCTGTTTAACTATCGTATTTTAAACTAGGAAGAAACTCGACTTTTGAATCGTAAAATCGTCGGGTCGCCTGCCAGGCTAGCTAGCGGTCCAGCTAACTTGCTCGCCCACCCACCCCCCCGATGGGAAGCTAGCCAGCCGCGCGGCTCCCGCGGCAGCTCCGCCGCTTTTGTGCGTGACGCGCCCGCAACGCACGCCTGCATGCGGGGTGCGAAGGCACGGAGACGTGCGAGCCCGTTCTTCCCGAAAAACACGGCGCACGAAAGGCCGGTTTGGCCCCAAACGACTCGGCTGCAAGAAAGGCTCGTGTTCGCGGTGCCGCGGGCGGAAAAAAGCGCACATTTCACTGTGCACCGTGCACGGACAAGAGGAGGAGGGAAGGCCAAAAAAAGCAGGAAATCGGCATGCTTTAAATGGCAAGCAAATTCGTCTGCGTGGAAGTGCGCGACGGGCCTCGAGCCGAAGCGCAATTGTTGACGCGAAACGGCCGAGCTCGCCCCCGAGAACAGCCCCCTCCCGCCGCTTCCTACCCCGCCGCTTCTCCCTACAAAAAGTCAACACAACGCCAGGCGACGTGAAATGGCTGATCCGGCTCGCAAATAACCCCCTTCTCCACTGCACCGCCGCCGCGCCGCAGCGAAATGACCACGACACGGCCGCTTTACCTCCTGCTCCGGGACGGGCCGCTTCGCGTCTGTTTTCTGTCAATATCAAGATTTTCCTTTTCTTTGCAAAAATACAAAAAAAAAAAATACAGATGATCGGTTCTCTCTGTGTACGGGGAAGCTCGGCCTCACGCCTCCTTGAGTGGCCGCATTCGTGATTGGATGCGGCGAGCGCTCGTGGAAAGGGTTCCGGGACGCCGATTGGCTGCGGGGAATGACTGACAGGAGAACGTAGCAAATGGCGTCAGCCGTGGAGCAGTCACGTAAAACACGTCTACGGTTTTCCGGGATTGGGCAGGTTTGCGAATGCAAATGTTTTAAAAGCAAGTACGTGTCTCTTAATGGACTTGGCGGACCTGTTCGCGGTGAAGTCGAGCATGGATTAGTTGCTGATGGTTGCCCACGTGATCACTGTTAGGGAGCACATAGTAAAAGAAATCCACGTCTCAGGTTAAAATGAGGGAGTTATTAAAAAGGAATTTATTGAAAAGTTGCGTACAGTACCTATAGCTATCCGATACTCTTTGGATCTCAAAAAAATACAAATCTATACCATTTTTTTCGTTCACACCTCATTAAATCAATGGCTTAAGAAAAAAAAAAACACTATAAACAGTAATAGCCAACGAAAATTTTAAAATTTAACTTGGAAGTTTAATATAACGGAGCATTAGGACTCAAAAACAATTTAAAGATATATATAAAAAAAAAAAAAAAAAAAAAAAAAAAAAAAGGCAGAACAGTTTAGCAGCTTAATAGACTACACACTACACGCATATCAAGACAAGTGGGTTTCAATTCAACAGGCAGCTGCAGCCTATGCCTGTAAGGATCCCGGCTACTGATGGAAATCGGCCTTTTGTGCTAATGTAGGACCAGCTTTCACCAACCCAAGCATCAACTTAATTTTAGTAGAGGACTGTGGGGGTGAACATATCTGGGATTAGGTCGGAAGGGCAATTTCTATGAACAGTCGAAGAGGTGCTTCCCCTGCAGAAAAAGTCAAGCACTGTTGTGCTTTGTGATGTGCGATTATACAGTACACTAACATATGAACACACTTGAGTAACCCCTACCAACATATGACACTTACAGCAAATACATACAAACTGTTATTAAAGCCCCACTCTTCTACTATACAGTACAGTTAATAAACGTAGAGGCAAAAAGGGGTTAACTACAAAACGGAACGTGCAGATAAATTAAAACCCATGTATTTCAGGCATTTTCTCTAAAATTTGTCCCTGTGTAAAAGCCTCCTCGAACAAGTTTAAACATATTAAGGCAGCTTATATACGTGAATTAAACATCTAAGACCCAATTGAGCAGGGAAGGTAAACTCCCAATACCCTGAAAAGTCTTACATTTGTTAAATATATATTAAGAAAAAAATAAAAAACTGAATTGCGGTCCGTTTTGTTAACTGCCTCACAGTTCATATCAGGCCCACACTGGTCACCCAGCAGCCAGGGCTCATCACCGGCCACTACTGTATCCAGGAAAGAACTGGTTCAGAATGGCTTGGAGTGGTTTGTTCACGCTCATTTGATAATTTTTGCCCAGGTCGTGTCTGCAAGCTGGGCATGTGTAGACTTCTGCTTTGAAAGACCTCTGCAGACATTCCTTTAATAATAATAGAAATAAAATAAAATTAAATAAATCAGTACATCCTCCATTTGCCATGTTAATTCATTGAAAGCTTAACTCCCCACGTGATAATAAGGTACACTCACCCTGCAAACATTATGTTGGCATTCTGTGGTAATGGGCTGGTACACCACTTCTTGGCAGCATATACACAAAAACACTTCCTCAACTTTGTTCAAAAATTTCTGCAAATAAAAGAAACGATGGGATTGTTTCTGAGTGTCAAACACTGACATTCTGTGACTGGTTCTAAGCAAAGAAGCATTTGCATTCCTATTTACATACCGCGACAGGCTAACTCTAAAGTAATTTGTTCTGCGAGTTTAGCCCTTTCTGAGCAGCACCTTGTTGCCTAAAGACGGCACATATGCATAGATTACAGACTCAGTTGCTGGATTTTCAGTATGGATTACCCTAATCATAATGGCTTGTGTTGCCTCGAAACCTATGCTACGGTTTCAGGCAGTCTAGATGGAACACTAGTATCCCTAGTTGGTCAAAACCCACCACAATTCAAAGTGCATTTCAACTCACCGGTCCAAGCTTCATCGACTCCATGGCATCATCCCACAGCTTTTTGTTTGCTTCATCTTCCTTGATTAAAGCCTTCTGGTCTCTTGTCAGTTTGTAGACTTCGACTTTCATTTTCTTGGGAGTGTTCTTGGCTGGTGAAGATCTCTCCTCATCCTCAGCTGCAAAAGAAAAGGTGGAAAACAATTATGCTTTTGTTCGAGGGAAGAGAAAAAAAAAAAAAAAAGAAAAAAAAATAGTACTTACCGGGCAGTGATTTTCTCTTCCTCTTTCCCTTGCTAGGAGTTTGGACTTCTTCCTCCTCCTCATTCTTATTCTCCTTTTCTTTCTCCTTTGCTGCCGCTGCCTCCAGGTAGCCCTCGGGATACTACAAAACACCAGACAGTTCAGAAGTTTTTATATATATATATATATATATACACACACACACACACACACACACACACATTACAGTATATATATACACATTACCAAAATCAAGGTGGGTAAAATACCTGCATCACAAGGCCAAGCTTCTTGACTCGTTCCTTCCCATCCCTGGTCCATGGAGCTGGTTCCTCATCATTACGCTTCAGCATATATCTCCAGACAAGGAACCCCGATTTGCCCTTCTCCGGCCAGTATTTCACCACCTGTTTTCATTCACTTGTGAGACGGGCTGATAAAGACCAAATGCCTGAAAAACAGCTGCTACTTCTCACCTTATAGATGCCATCGTATCTATTTCCATCTTCTGGGGAGTATTTACTGTGTTTACGGCCCTTCGAGCTGCGCACCACTCGAACAGGCTTGCCTGCTTTCCAATCTTTAGCCTCTGCACCATCTTTATCATTCAGTGAGGCATTGCAGTTTAATGCCAAAGCCCTAGACGACAAAGCCATTATGACATTAACAAAATTATATAACACACACCTTTTTTTTTTTTTTTAATATAGGAAAATACCTGTTCATGTTGGTGAGCTTCTGATCACATGACTGTTCCGCAGTTCTTTTGTTCCCAGACAGATCTCTTCCTCCAGACCCAGTGTACGTAAACTCATTGCCATCATCCTGTTAAAGTATAAAACTCATATTTATTTATTTGTTAGGCTTAAAAAATAAAAAATATCTATATGTAAATGAGGGGCAGGGCTAATTCAATCAGTGAGTCACTAAACAGGACATACCACATCGTCTTCATATCCACCGGCCAATACCAGAGAGTAGGCACCGTCATTGCTCCGCCCATGAATCCCTGCGACATGTGGTCTGTGGACACCTGATTCACTGACCTAACACATTCATATTAAAAGCATGCCTTTAGAGATATTCGTTCAGAAAAAAAAAAAAAAAAAAAAAAAAAAAAAAAAAAAAAAAAAGAACCTTCAGGCTAAAACTGGAAAGAAAAATAAAAAAAATAAAAAAATCTAAAAGTTACCTGGACTCTAAATTTCCATAATGTTCCAACTGGCACACCAGGGACGGGTCCATAATGGTTGGAGGGAACAATAGTACACTGCTTGGTGCGCCCGACACAGGCCATGCCCTTCCAAAACAAGCATGCACAACATTAAGTACATTAACTAAAATGCGTGATCCAATTCAGAAAGAAACAAATAAGCCTGAAGTTAAGTGAAAAGGTGCGATCTGAGAAACTATACCTTCCCCCAGTCCCTCTGGCTAGACGAGCTTGCAGATGCCATCTTAGATTTCTTCTTACTCTCTTTCAGTTTCTCACCAGCAAGAACCACTTCACTTGCATCATTTCGACAGTCTGGACAATACCTGTATAAAAGGAAGAGTGAAACATTTTAAAATCAGGTCATTTAGTGACCATTATCGTAAAACTGCAAGACGAAACAGACCGCTGCCACCAAAAACCAGAGAAACGGACGCAAACACACCAGTCCTCGTCTTCAGGGATGGACTGTAGCGGGGGGTTGAGGCAGTACATGTGAAAGGCCATGTCACACTCATCACAGAGGAGCTGCTTATCAGGATCCTGCTTCACGCCGCACACGTGGCAGTTACACCAGCGGCAGTTCTTGCTGGGGTTGTCCTTACAATGCTTGCACTCCGGCCCATTTGATCCTGAAAGAAGACGAGTTGTCTAACATATACCAAGTTCTTCAGAAGATCACTTTCTACCAAAAATCACATTAAAAGCAAGTAGTGTGTTACCATTTATCAACATGAAACGGCAAATTCAAGCAAAACGTGTCAAAAATGTTGTTATCTAGGCTACACGCTTTTAGAACACCCACTTTTCAGGGGACTGTCAGACATAGCTGCAGATGAATCCAAATTCCCTGGTTCCTCGATCTTGTATATTTCATTGGTGAACATTATCCGACAGTCATTCAGCAAGTCACCAGCATCCCTATAAGAACAACCCCAGTTCAATTACTCTGAAAACATAAGTACGTGTGTGTGTGTGTGTATATATATAAAGTATTTATTTTTAAAGTCTGCAATCCTCTCACATACCCAAGTAGTATCTTGGCATAAATTTCACGCTGGGTGCGGGTCTCCCGTTTCCTTTGAATCTGGGCATCATACCAGTAGCCCCTTTCTTTCGGCTCGTCTGGGTTATAGTTCAGCATCACCACCATGCCTTGCTCCAGCTGGTGCCACTGGTAGACCGTGCGTGCCCGTGGGCGAACATCCTTAGCTTGCAGGGCCACAACTCCATTCTCTGGGTAGCTGCACAACCCACACAGAGGAAGCCATTGAGAGACAGCTCAAAGCATGGAGCAAAAGGTCGGATTTTTGAGTTAAGGCAGGAAGTCTTATATATTTCAATTTCCCTCCAGCAGTCATGACCGAAAGCCTGTTGTTTAAGCAAAAGATAGAGTGAGCAGTCTTACTCTTCATATTTCACGTGGTAACTGATTTCCTCCTCTTCATCACTTTGTGCTGCAGCATCTCCCTCGGCGGTCTTTGTCGTCTTTGTGACATTAATGATCTGGGCCTCAAACCACGCCCCCATGTTCAAGTCTCTGGCATCCACAAATTCATTTATCTAAGAGCAAAATAACCATTCACAGGCCATTTTAAACATGTTACTGCCAATTTTAAAACTATAACAGGTCACGTACAGTTGGACAAGACGCCCACAGATTCAGATGGCGACCACGCTGACCAGGCAGCTTGTGTGGCAGCATTTTATGCCAGAAACCCAACCGCTGGCTAAATACCACAACGCGATTCCTTAGTACACCACTTCAGGCTCACCTTGTAGGAACCAAAGCCTGGGTCGACGAGGTCCGCCGCATCCACTTGGGCTGAAGTGCCGGCCGCCGGCCCCTCGTTCTCCCCGTGGGTCGAGCTCTTGTCTGACTCGCTCTGACCGGAGCCACATCCGGAGTCGGAGTCTGACAAGTCGGCATCTTTGTCCTTGGAGGCAGGGAGCGGAGGGAGGCTCTGCCTGATCAGTAGCTGCACAATATCATTGAGGCCCACGTTGTAATCGAACATCGTGTGGCCGTCCTCCATCTGCAAGGCGGCATCAGAAAATTAGTTTAAAAAATAAATAAATAAAATAAATACATTTCCCATAAGCAGATTAATACGAAATTGCAAGAGGTTTCGGAAAAGCACACCTGCTTGCCCCTGTAGAACAGCCTTTGCCTCTCCGGCTCCACCTTGAAAAGCTCTGTGATCTTCAAGCGAAGGTCATCGATCTTGGTGAGTTTCGACAGGGAGTCGACCCGGTGGGTCTCCTTACCGTCCATGGTGCGCACCTGAATCCACATCGCAGCAGCCCTGCGTTAAAAAAAATTAAAAAATAAAAAAAAAGAAAACGGGCCGCGCAGTTAAAACGCGGTTCACCGGTTTAAAAACCCAAGCACACAAAAAAAAAAAAAAACCTCAAACGGCGGAGGCGGCAATAAAACCGCCATGAAGGCGCCGAGCCTCCCCACCCCGCCCCGGCGGTGTTGGCGGGAGCGCCCGGCTGCCATCTGCCAGTAGAGGACGGTCCCAAACTTCGCTGTCAGGCGACGTTTACGATGAAATTCGCTCATAGTTCGTTTCGCGACGTTTTATTTATTTAAAAAAAATATTTTAAAAAAGTTCCCTCTTGGGCGGAAAACTAAAGCGCGTTGCGATTCCGAAGAAAGTCGCGCGTAAAAGGACGCCGCTCGGTGCTGGAAAACCCGCGCTGGCCGCTTCCTCCTTCGTGCGCACCGCCAGGAAGCCGGCCAAAGTGGCCCACGCGTCCCCTCGTGGTGATGGAATCCTTTAAAACAAGAAAAGGTGAGTACGAGTAGAAAGAGGAGGGAAAAACACACACACACACACCCCGGCCGGACCGGAGGCAGGTCGGCGGCGCGCCGTGACAGCGCTCTCGCTCGGCCCGCACGCTAAGCGGGTGAAAAGTGGGGGGTTAACGACGAGCAGACCAGACAACCGCTCCGATCGCGTGTTTACATCGTCGGGTGGTTTAAAAAAAAAAAAAAAAAAAAGCGGCCCGGAGTCGACGCGAAAAGCCAACCACGCACGACCAAAAACGCGCCTTCCAGCAGCGTTTGCACAAAAAAAAACTTGTTTTATTTCTTTTCTTCGCCACAGTGACATGTGTCCGCGTTCACTTCACATACGATTAAAGCACAAAAGGAATCCACACGTACCTCTCTGATTCGCAAAATGCAACGCGCAGGTGGGGGGAGAAATAAATCACCGCGGGGAAAACGTGATAAGCGACGTGAAACCGGCACGACTTGGCGTTCGCTCCTGCGCGGTGGGTAAAAGTAAGTTGAAAACTGAATCATTAAGATTGTCCCGCAACGTGTTCGCCCCCCGCCCTGCGCCGGACGCCGAGCGCCGCGATTGGCTGCCGCCTGTCGCGACGCCGCGCCGCCGTTGGTCGATCGCGGTGTCGATCAACCAGACAGCCTCAGCGCGCGAAACCAGGATCTCGTCCCAGCCACGCGTTCAACTACCGCGAGATTATGCAAAAACAGCCCGAATCTATCAGGAAAAAAAAAAGTTAAGAACAAGTTGTTTGGACGGGGCGAATGGGTTTTTCGTGCGTTCGGTTTTACGCCGGTCTTTGATGACACGATGGTTTACACGCGTGTCCGAACCAAAAATTGGGGGAAATCGCAGTCGCGAATGCGGTAAACCTCTCGAGTCATAAATGAGTAAATCTTCAGCTATTTCTGGCGCCTGGTATTGTTGTGAATCACCCCCCTCTCCCTCTCTCTTTGTTAAATTTGGCGGGAGATCGTCGCAAATGCATCGCAATCCGTGCGTTAATTTTGCATTCTCCGACGTCTGTATTACATAAGTAGAGATCCGAGAGAAAAATAAAACGTTATTGCAAAAAAAAAAAAAAAAAGTATTGTTTATGGGCCTTTTGTTTATAAATGGGCTTCGGCGATCACCATTACAGGTTTCATGCCCGTTCTGTCTATTCACTTATGTATGTCATTAGATCTAACCTTTAAAGTCATTATCTCTGTATTTACATTTAAGGCATTTGGAAGACGCCATTATTCATGTTATAATCAATGAAGTGATTACTAGGGGTCACTAGGGGGGTCACTAAAACCCTAACTACAATCATTTTATCCACTATATTGTAGTTTCTATACACAAGACAAACAATATGTTTACAAGTCAGTCTAAATATTCTCTAAAAAGGAAGGTCTTGAGCCGCTGTTTGAAAGTGCTCAGTGACTGGGCTATTCTGACCTCGAGGGGAAGTTCATTCCACCACTGAGGGGGCAAGTCAGAGAAGAGTCTAGATGAGTGTCTGTCTAAGTGAAGTGATTGTCACATGTGATACACAGTGAAATTTGAATTTGTCCTCTGCATTTAACCCATCACCTGGAGTGAGCAGTGTGCAGCCATGACAGGCGCCCGGGGAGCAGTGCGTGGGGACGGGGCTTTGCTCAGTGGCACCTTGGCGGATCGGGATTTGAACCGGGAAAGACTGCTGATGTGAGTCGAGAAGGATTGTTAACATGTGACGTGACGTGACGTTTCCCCGGTGCAAAAACATGACCTCTGGACGTTTACTTTAATTCAACACGAATTCTCCCGGGAGCGGTCGGGTGGGGAGCAGCCACGCTGACCCCCGTTCTCGGCACCACGTCGTGTCGGAGCCCCGCCAGCCGGACGCGCTTCCGGGTCCCGCTTCCTGCTTTTACGCGCGGACTCTCCGGACGATCGACGCGCGGAAGCGGACGAGGTTTGTCCACGATTTAATACGACGTTTTCGCTCCTCAAACGTGTCGGTCAATTAATCAGCGACGCTTTGTGGAACTTTTTAATATAAAATGTCATTGACTGAAAGTACGAGTCATGAAGTGTTCGGTGAGTGAGCACGTTTCTTGTTTTTTTTTATGTATTGCAGCTGGGAATAGACTTGACCTAAAAGGCGTCAGTGCCGAAAAAAAATGAGTTGCATCAAACAATGAGGGCAAAAGTTCCCCAGTCCAGAGCCCCGGAACAATGGCACAGAAAGAGCGCGACGACGGGCAGGAAGGGGGGCATGGCACTGACCTCCAGGACGCCTTTCGGATCCTCTCGCTCGCCCCCGAGCAGAGGATCCGCGGCCTCGTCCGCAAAGAAGCCCCCTGCGGCCGTGCGGAGCTGCTGGTGCGGGCCATGTCCCTCATCGTCCTGGGCAGAGGTTCGGAGGCGCTGGCTGAGCTCCAGGACCTCCGGAGGAACGGCGTGGCAAGTTGCTTGGCCGAGGTGGTCGAGGAGCGCGGGGGCCGGCTGGTGGACGTGGGGCCGGGGCGCACGGGCGACGCCTTGCTCGACCTGGCGAGGGTTTTCGAGGTGTTGGCTCGGGAAGGGCTGTGCGGAGACTCGCTGAGAGATCGGGCCTTCCGGGTGGCCCTTCTGAAGTGCCAGGGCGGCACCGACGAATTGTTCGGTTCTGACACTTCCGAGGTACGCTGCGGGAATGCGAACGATCAAGCTCTTCAGCAGCGCGCCGACAGCATTCATTCTCTTAAAACCGACTGCCTTTTGGAGGACAGGATTGCCCAGATGTGGCCGTCCTCGCTACGATCCACTCCCTCCACCCATAGCTCTTATCCCAGTCGTTTGGAGATCAGTTTGTCCACCGGAGATGCAAGCATGGGGGACTCTAGTCAAACGCTTCTACATAGAAATGACTCACAGAGCACTTCAAATCACACACCTAATACTGAGGTGAAGACGCCGTGTAGGACAGAGGAATGTGACAAATCCACCAAAATGACTTCCACACCTGGGCTACAGCCCGACCGTTTACCTGCTAAAATGTTTCTCCCGTGTCCCATTCGCCCGGCAAGCGGAGAGCTGGTAACATCTAAAAGTAGAAATATCGGGCCTGATATTCCTCCTCCTGGCGCTAAACGTGAAACTTCCCACCCACCGACACCTCCCCTGGGCCCGGGAGCGCAGGAACCCGCGTTGGAGGAGAGCGAGGAAGCGCTCCAGTTCTACTCTTTCGTCATTCTACACGCACAAGAGGATGAGGATGTTGCTGAGGAGTTTAAAGAGAAATTTGAAGGCATGGATATTAGCCCGGGGGCCAATTTTTCCACCGACTTTGCCGTTGCCGGCAAGTCTCCTTTGGCCTGTTTGGAGGACGCCATTGAAAACTCTGCTTTCGTCATCCTGTTGCTGACCAGGAACTACAGCTCCCGCATGCATGAGCTGGAGACCAATACAGCGCTCATCAATGCCGTGGAAAATCCGAGCCGAACTAACTCTGTCATTCCCCTGCTACCTCGGAAGAACTCTCTGCCTCGCGAGTGCATGCCAAAGGTTCTAAGGGCAATACAGCCGCTGTATGAAATCCGTAAGAACTTCATCAGCAGCGCTAAAAAAGCCATGGACTCGGCAATGGTTGCTAAAAGGAAGAGGCTGTGGGTTCAAGCGCAGAATAAGAAGAAACAGGCACAGTGTCCAAATCCATGGCTACCGTATTACCCAGGTCCATCAAATTTACCAGGATGTACTAATATTAGCATTAATAATGCCAAATGCATCATGATTGGGAACAATTCAACCATGACAATAGGGGACCCTGCAGTGATTGAGGATGAGGGTGGTTTCTAAATAGACAAGGTGAAGGATTTTTCCTGGATTTTTCGCATGGTGGGGAACATTTAACCAAACCATTGTTGCACTTGTATGCTCATATACAAATTGTGATGAAGAACTTGAATCAATTGTTTAAGCTACTCTGGCTCAGATGTTGGGGTTTTTTAATGCAGGATATTTTACAGTCGTCTACATTTTTTTTTCTTTCCATTGATCTAATTTGATTAATCTCATTTCATGTTTTTTTCTTTTCTTAGTTTGACATTGAAAAGCATAGAAGCTGAAATTAACAAGAATCATAGTCTTTGCCTAATCTTCAGCCACACTTTTACAGAGCAGATCAGAAGAGTTTGCAAAACAGGCAACATTGTTTCACCAACAATGTGTATACCATGTACCACACTACATTAAAATCACATCTCCTTGCAACCTAACCTGTACATATGTGCATATTTTTCATTTAACTGTTAATTATGGGTTGACATTTATTCCATTGTATTATAAATATGATTGATTGTCATCATGTATTTGTTACAATGTTGATATAAAAAAAAAATGATGCCTTGCGTGCCATTATCCGTGCATCCATATTTTTTCTTTTTATTATCACGAGAGATGCCATAAAGGATGGCGAGCAGGTGAAACGTGTTTTTAAACGTGTCCCCTGACATGAACATTTTTTTTGCTTTTATATATCTTAGTGGGCACCTAGTAGGATACCTGAAGTCTCTTTCTGAAATTCAGCCTTGGTGCAGCCGCATTAAGCCAGTCCCACAATGAGATTTCCCCACTTCGGTGTCTGTGGCTTTAAATGCTAATGCAGATGAGACCGGCCTATAGAAGTTGGGGGCATTCACCAACACCATTCACCAACCACAATGCTTAGCGCAGACAGGAATTCGGGTCGGCATTTCTTCAGAAAAGAGTAAAATTAACCAATTTTTACATCCAATTGCCGAGCAACCGCAATCCTTCGGACATTTGGAAGCCATGACGGTCAGTGGAGATAATGTTTTAGGGGAGGGGCAGGAAATTCTCTGGGCAAAAAAAGCATGAGAAAGGGGAGGTAACCTTTCCTCTTATGATGACCTAAGGGGACAAATTTCAGATCCGACCGTCTGGGCTGCTGCTCTCTGAACTGTGAAGCAGAATGACCAAAGCACTCTTTATACATATCACCATTTCTAACCAATGCAGGACCATAGACAGGCTCGGAGAACTCGTATTAATGTTAAATAATCTCACAAAGTGGAATTTTCATGATGTGGGACCTCGTAGCAGGCGTAAAGAAGGCCTGGCTTTTAAAAAACTGTACATGTCGGCCTCGACTGATATCCAAATACAGCTCTAATCTGGTCACTCTAGTTTAATAGTACAATAAATCAATATATTGGTTGAACAACCAATTTCACAGCAGCATTGGCAATGTAAAAAGCCTGTCCTTTGGCCCAAAATTGGAATCCAACTCGGCAGCGGACATCAGAGCCAAGTAAAATAAAGTAAAGATTGTGTTGACCTTGTTAGTCTGACTCCATTAATCATTAATGTATGGAGATCAATGTGTTTGAACTCATCTGATACCTGGATATACAAAGGCATAGCACAATAGAAGTTTAACAGTTTCTAATTTAGTACCACAGGTAGAATACCATTGCAGTCACATGGACATAGTGTAGGTAAAATGGCACCAAAAGGAAAAAGACAAATTATGGAAAAAGAGAAAGCGATCAAGGAGCGAACTCCAGAGAGCAAAGCCCTGGACTTGAGAGGTGAAGAGAACCGCCTCACTCGGGGAAGACCACGTGCGTTGGTGGTATAGTGATGAGCATAGCTGCCTTCCAAGCAGTGGCCGGTCGCGGATAGTCAAAACAGACAACCAGCCAATTGGATAATCTTCATAAACTTCATAATCAATCATAAGTAATTATTTGGTTGCTATAATTAGTTATTATCTATTTTTTTCAATTGTTTGTCAAAGTGTGTTTAATTATTACTTCCTAGAACAATTGTTACATTTCAAATTACAGAACCGACATATTACAGTCTTATGACACATCTGTTTAAACGCAATTTAAACTGCATAATGAAATGTTAAGTATAAAAGCAACGTTTAATAAAAAAACTTTATTTACAGCATTTATCAGACACCCTTACAATCTTACAATCAGTAGTTACAGGGACAGTCCCCCTGGAGACACTCAGGGTTACATGTCTTGCTCAGGGACACAATGGTAGTAAGTGGGATTTGAACCTGGGACTTCTGGTTCACAGGCAAGTGTGTTACACACTAGGCTACTACCACCCTTATAAACGCATCACCTATAGAGAAAGAACAGAGGACACGTTAAACAAACTGTAAATTGCTCTTTATTGCTTTAAGTACACGTTACTACTTATGATTTCACTATGATAATCACTATACAGAAGTCTAGGGAACATATAAACATTTAAAACAATAATTTCAAGTGTATATGTATACATATATTTATCTCCATGGGTTACTCGTGTCTAAATCAGCATGAAAAGTTTTTTTTTTTAATATGTCATGATGAGGACTGAAAGTATGCTGAGTTTACAAGGAATTACATGAATAACCCTCTAGCTGAAGTCGCAGGCAATGTGCTCCTTTTTTCTCTCTTCTGTCCAATAAACGGGAGACTTTTGAAACTGCTCCCAGGTCATCTTTGCCTGCAAACCCTCTACATGGTACAAAGAATAGACTTTTGCACTTTTCCTGCAACACCAGCAAAACCAGTATGAGTATGGAGGCTGTTAGGGCCCTGATTCAGTGGTAAGTATCTACTGATTGTAAGTCGCTCTGGATAAGGCTGTCTGATAAATGCTGTAAATGTAAAGGTAAGGCAGAATCTACACAGTCATCCAGTGAGATACTTTTGACCTCTCTAGTACCTGTTGGAAGAAAGGAGTAGCAGCAAAGTCCTGGAAGCTCATCCTGGGATCAGTGAGACCCTCGGCTGCATAGGTCTGGAAAACCTCTTGAGAGCAGCATAAGTATTTAACTTCTGCTGACTGATAAAAAAAAATGAATTTCCTTCACCATCCTTTCTACACCATCTCTTGTCAGAGATGATTCTGGCACTGGGGGACTCCTGGTAGGAGGGTTAAATTCTGCTTGTGGCAGGGCAGTGAGCGTAACCTTGACCGTCTAACTTCCTGATGCTGCCACAGGTCCTGAGTCTCCTGGAGCCTCTCCTCACTTGTGTTCAGTGAAGAGCTGGTGTTCTTCTTCTTAGCCAGGTGCTTAATATACCTTGTAGAGATGACCTCTGTACAAGACAAATACATTCCATTCGATCAGAGCGGAGTTGATACCTCCAAAATGTTAGTCCTGACAAAGAAAGTTGAAACAACGCCAATAACCCGTAGTGGTCGGAAATATATTACATCCGTAATGTTAAGCAAAAGCATTGAAAATGAATAGGAATAGTTAAGGGGAGTCAAGCTTAGCAATTCACGGCCCGAAAAGGAAAAAGACTAATTATGGAAAAAGAGAAAGCGACCATGGCGCGAACTCCAGAAAGAAAAGCCCTGGCCTTGAGAGGTGAAGAGCACCGCATCACTCGAAGAAGACCGCGTGCGTTGGTGGTATAGTGGTGAGCATAGCTGCCTTCCAAGCAGTTGACCCGGGTTCGATTCCCGGCCAACGCAGGACATGCCTTTTATATTTCATCGCGCAATGCGCAATGCGTTCGTTGTTTAGATGGTCGGTACAACTGTGCGGAGATATGAGGTTCATAAAAACTAGATCTTATTTTGGCGATATATATGGCAAGGGCTTTTTATGTGTCAGTGTACTTTCGGGTGGCTTCGGCAACGTTCGAAAAAAAAAAAACAATGGCGTGTAACCACTCGATGGAAACATTACTTTTTATGAGATTTTGTTTATAAGGTTTTTAGAAGCTGAGCTGTGCCCAGCATAACGGCTTTAGTTACTGTATGAATGGTATTTAGACCCGTCTACAACCATCCAATCACATGTGCGGAATTTTAACCCTGTAGCCAATCACCAGAGGCCTTGTTCAGACGTTGTACGGAAGGCGCTTTTGTCTGGTAGTACGTCTTGCGCGGTGCGTGCTAGGTTCAAAATCCCCCCCACACACGTTTTTTTTTTTTTTTTTAATCGTTTCCTCTGTGCTTTCGGAAAGTAGCAGCGCGTCTCTCGTTCTGTACGAAGCACGCAATGGCGACAGGAGGTGGTTCGGGCCAAGCGACTGACGGTGATATCGAGGAGGACGCCTCGCAGCTGATTTTCCCGAAAGGTCCGTGAATGAATGTGTTCCCACGTAACGGTGTCATTATGTGTGTATAGAAAGTGACCCCGGCGTCTTATAGCTTTCTGGACAACATTTCAATATTTTTCTCCATCTATAGACACGCCAACCCCCAGTTTCGGTAGCATGTGTCTAGATAGCAATAGTTTTTGTCCACAAATCAAATGAAACCTCAAATTAGTTTCAGTGCCGCCTAAATCTTTTACAAAGTGCTGTGTGTGTGGTGTTTCACGTGGTCAATAAAGTTTTCTAATTTGGCAGAGTTTGAGAACGCCGAGACGCTTCTGAACTCCGAGGTGCACATGCTTCTGGAGCATCGGAAGCAGCAGAATGAAAGCGCGGAGGACGAGCAGGAGCTTTCGGAGGTCTTCATGAAAACCCTGAACTACACGGCCCGCTTCAGCCGCTTTAAAAACCGGGAGACCATTGCCAGCGTCCGCAGGTCTGCCTCGGGAGGCTTTCTAACATCAATTCCATTTATCAAACTCTTAACCCAGTGCGCGTACAGAACCTCTCTGCTCTGCCTGTTTCCTCTCCCGCAGCTTGCTGTTGCAGAAGAAGCTGCACAAGTTTGAGCTCGCCAGCTTGGCGAACCTGTGCCCCGAGCCTGCGGAAGAAGCGAAAGCTCTGATTCCCAGGTGAGGACAAACACAATTCGACACCGCTCCTCCACTCATAGTCTGTACTTTACTTTACTTTATTTAGCAGACGCTTTTATCCAAAGCGACTTACAAGAGGAAGACACCAGCAATTCTCGTTCGATTTCTATAGAATATTGAGTTTACAAACTAAGAGCCCTGATAAGGCTCAGACTTGTCAGTGAAGAGCATGCTCAGAGATTGTTAGGTGCTAGACTAAGAAATATTATAATGTATTTATACATTTATGTATTGTTTGTGCAATGTATACGCATGTGCGTGTGTAAGTGTTAGATTTGTCTGTAATATTTTTTGAATAAGAGGGTTTTCACCTTCTTCTTAAAAGTGGTGATAGTCTCGGCTAGTCGTGTGGAGGAGGGCAGGTTGTTCCACCAGCCAGGGACAACAACGGAGAACAGACATGATTGGAATCGGAGACCCCGTGAAGAAGGAATTTTTAGTCTCCTTTCGTTTGCAGATCTGAGAGAGCGTGCAGGAGTGTAGCTAGGTAGTAGTGTGTTGATGTAGGAGGGCGCAGTTCAATTTACAGCCTTGTAGGCAAGCATCAAGGATTTGAACTCAATGCGAGCAGCTACCGGGAGCCGGTGGAGGGAGGTAAGAAGAGATGTAACATGGGTGTATTTTGGCTGATTGAAAATGAGACGGGCTGCCATATTTTGGATCATCTGGAGTGGTTTTATGTGACGTACGCGAAGCAGACTCCTGTCTGACCCTGCGTTCAATTTTATTCCCGCCGCTAGTTTGGAAGGTCGCTTTGAAGATGAAGAATTGCAGCAGATTCTGGATGACATCCAGACCAAGAGGAGCTTCCAGTATTAAGGACTGTTTGTGTACGGCATCTAGATCCGAATCCAGCTGAACTTTACGGCCCTACGCGAAAAGAGAAGATGGCGTCTCTTCCTGATGGACTATTTCTTCCCACTTGAAGGCCAAATGTTTATAAGCAGTGAAGGACACAAGGACAGAATTTCTTTATATATATATATATATATAGATGTGTTTGGCTCGATATGTATTTTTAACTCATTTTATTTTTACAACAGGGCATCACTGATAAAGTGCAGGCAAAAATAAAAGTTTGTGTTAATGTCAGCAGTGTCCCTCTGTCGGCTTGTTGCGCGAAGTCACACGTTCAGGCAATATCCAGCACCTCCCGGCGAGTCTATGGCCTCCGGCAGCACACCAGCTGAGGTGGCCACCATCCTGACCGTGTTCTTCCCGTAGAGCTTCCTCTCGTACTCGAGCAGCTGGCGCCAGAAGCCCGCGTTGGGCCGCACGAACGGCCTGACTCCGAGCACCCAGCTGTGCGCGTCCAGGAGACTCACCCCGTGGAACTTCATGAGGTACGCCATCACCAGCGCCGGCGAACGGCTCCGGCCGGCCGAGCAGTGGACCAGGGTGCTGCCGGTCCGGTTGGCGCTGATGCGGTCCGCCACCTCCTCGAAGTGCTGCCCGATCTGGGCGTGCGGTTGGTCCGTGACGGGCACCCACAGGCACTCCACGCCGCTGTACTCCGGACACTCGTGTTCCACGGTGGCGTTCACAATTAGAGTGATGCGTCGGCTTCTGATGGCGGCGGGGGTGTGAGCGGCGTCCACGCCGCTGAGGTACAGTGTGGGGGTGATCTGAGAAATCGCCATGCGGCCTGTTCTGCGGAAGGAACGCAACGTAGGACAAATCTTTTGATAAAACACCACATGCTGCATTCAGTGGGAAATATTGATAATGTACATTTAAATAAGGCTACGTAGCACTCCGCTTCCTCCAGGTAACGTTTCCATCGTAAATCATTCGTGGCTACAACGTTTATAACAAAGCCACCGTGCGTGGGGATTCAACACAAAGGATGTTGAAACGCGAAAAGCACGAGATTCTTACGTCAGAGCGACGAGCGGGGTGTTCCGTGGGAGCGGTCACGCGGCAGGCCTGGGGCGACTCCGGTCTGCGTGACGCGGGCGAGTCATCGCGACGGTCAGGAAAACGTTTAATTCTATTTAGCGACGCTTCCACTCGCGTCCAATTGTGTTGCTCATCAGCCGCGACGATTTGGGGCGGAGGGGGGCGGGGTCTGCAGCGACGTCGTGACGTAGCTGACGTCGTTACGTCACGTCGCTATAACGGCGACTCTGTTTATCGGTTGTTTGGTTTCGTGTCGAGGGCCCGGCCGGGGCGTGTAGAGGACACGTCACGTGGCCACGAGTCACTTCTGCGCTCAATAAAAGCCCCACTTTCGCTCTAACACGCCACTCGTGTACGACAGCGCGCTGCAGCAGGTAACGCCGTTCTCGTGTTTTCACTTTCTCTCGCCTCGTTTTATCTTTCTTAGAAAAGAAAAAATATATATACTGGTTTCCGGGAGCAGTTTTAGTGCTGGAAGCGAGTTTGTTACGATCTTTGGAAGGATTATCTACAACGAGATTAAAGTCAATATAAGGCTTCCGTAGTGCAACGCCCAACGTTTGAAATATTTTATTTTAAAAGGAACTTTAAAGTAGAGTATCGTGTGTGACTACGCCTATTTGTTGTTTCTGATATTCCTACCGGTTTTAGACACGGGTTGGCGCTATTGCTTACAAAGTAAAGTGAAGTGATTTGTCACTTGTGATGCACAGCACACGGTGCACACAGTGAAATTTGTCCTCTGCATTTAACCCATCACCCTGAGTGAGCAGTGGGCAGCCATGACAGGCGATGACCCATGAGCAGTGTGGGGTAGGTGCTTTGCTCAGTGATCCGAACCGGCAACCTTCTGATTACGGGGCTGCTTCTTTAACCGCTAGGCCACCGCTGCCCCTAAAATTAAGAGTGAAAGTAATAATACTGCATTTTTAAATTAAGTAAATAGTGAGCTTGTGCATCATGTCACCTTTGGCATAGTGGTTAAGGAAACAGCCCTGTAATCAGAAGGTTGCCGGTTCGAATCCCAATCCGTCATGGTGCCACTGAGGTGTCACTGAGCAAAGCCCCTTCCCCACGCACTGCTCCCCGGGCGCCTGTCATGCTCACTCAGGGTGATGGGTTAAATGCAGAGGAAAAATTTCACTGTGTGCACTATATGTTCACATTAGTTCACTTTCTTTAAAAGGAAGGGAGACGAACCAAGATGTCCGTAATGGAGTGTATGCGTGAAAGCCCGCCTGTAGGCCGTGCCGGAGCAGCAGCTGACTGAATTGAACGTCCATGACTCAGACCACTAAGCCTCCGCCACTGTGGTGGCGCGCCACCCCCCCGAACGTGCAGAGTTATTTATAGCGGCGCACACATGGTGCCTCGCATGCATCCCGGCTGCCTGGATCCATGGGGTGAGGCGTGGGCCATGTGGGGCCAGGTTTTAAGCCGCGACGAGACGACACAAGTGCTCTCGGAGGGTGTGGGCATAATGAGGCATTATCAGCCGCTGCAGAATACGGACTGAAGTCTGGCAGGCTCTTGGTTTACATATTTGGCGAGCGCAGTGTGGATCAGATCCTGGTTCACATGAAAGTGCTCTCTCAGATTTGAATCTGGTGTGGTGCATTATGTTCTCCAGAGGCACCAGGGTGAAGATAGGGTACCTTGTTCAAAACCTGGTACAAGTTAACTAATCTGTGAAAACTGCTTAAATACTGAATAACCCGACGAGGTTACACATATTTTTACGAGTTACAACACCAGTGCTCACATCATTGTACGACCAGTCATAGAAGGTCACAAGGATTGTGGATATCCCTTATTTGAATAGGGGGACAACTCAGAGTCCAACTCTGATTGGACTGGTGATTGACTGTAAGAACTGTGGCAACTAAATGGATTAAAGCCCTCAGAAAGAGAAAAGACAGCGAAAGGAAGGATTGGTAGTGAAATGTGTAGTAAAACAGACGCTTGCTTGGCAGTAAAACAGACGCTTGCTTGGCAGTAAAACAGACGCTTGCTTGTTCGAAGGTCTTAATAATGCACATTTTCATGTCTTGCACATCGGTTTTTGGGATGGCCAGCTATTACAGGTCTGAGAGGACACACCTCAAGCTCAGGCAGGATTTTTTAAACTACCATTTCAAAAGAAATTGAACATTGATTTCACTTCAGTCTCTATTCAGTCCTGCACATGTTACTAATGTTAAATAATCAAAAGTCCAGTCAAGACACAAGAACAATTAAAGAGTTTAGCCAAGCAGTAAGTAGTTGGTAAAACCTGAAGTGGGTCAAAGTGTCCTCCCTGTCATCGACTTGGAGGACAGCCTATCAGTTCTGCAGAACAGATTCTTGCCCCACCACCCACAACAACTGTTTTGGCAGAGAATGTTCTACAGTATCTCACAACCTCTCACATTTTTGTAAATATTCGATTCTATCTTTCTTGGGACAGCACTGAAGACATGACACTTTGATACAGTGTTCATTTGGACACAAAAGTGAGTATATATTATTTTGTGCGGCCACCATCTGAACCAAATTTTCTTGGTCTCCATCCAAACTACAGGACATGGTTCCAGTTACAAACTGTTTACAGGCTTTCTTGTGCATCATCTTTAGAAGATGCTTCCTTCAGGGACAACAGCCATGCAGACCGCTTTGATGCAATGTGTGGTCTGAACGCTGACCTCCGACCCCTTCAACCTCTGCAGCAATGCTGGCACCACTCATACCTCTATTTTCAAACGACAACCTCTGGATATGATGCTAAGCACGTGCTCTCATCTTCTTTGGTTGACCATGGCAGGGCCTGTTCTGAGTGGAACCTGTCCTGTTAAATTGCTGTCTGGCCACCATGCCGCAGCTCGGTTTCAGGGTGTTGGCAATCTTCTTATAGACCAGGCCATCGTTATGTAGGGCAACAGTTATTTTTCTAGATCCTCAGAAAGGTCTTGGCCATGAGGTGCCATGCTTCGGTACGAGAGATCATCAGGTTTAACACACCCGAGACCTTGTAACACTAACGATTTACTTGACACGGGGACGTCACTTGGGGAAATGCTCACTTTTGTTGCCAGTGGTTTAGACATTAATGGCTCTGTTTGGTTATTTTGAGGAGACTCAAGTTTTACATCTTCAGTGTTGTCCCAATACAATTATTTACAAAAATGAGGCATGTACAAACCTTTGTGAGATACTGTATGTAAATACAAGCCTTTTTTTATACGAATCTTGTACTTGTATTAACTTTTTCATAACTTTTCTTTGTGCAATTACAGATCTTGAGGAAAGTCTTTGCTCTGTGATACCAAGGTACGAATGGCATCTGCTAAAACCTCTGAAACAAAGCCTTCGTCCTATAGGACCCAGCCAGCAACGGTAAAAACCAAGGCACAAACCAGTCCTCAGACCTCTCCTGAAGGAGCCAGAGGAGAGGTGGTCACTAGAAAAAACCACAGCCGAAAAACCGTCACAAATGGCGAACCGCCTTCTACCACTTCTGCCAAGGGGAGGAAAGGGAAAGACGCTAGTCTGAAGATGGATGACGACATGGTCAAGACGGTGGAGGTCCAGACCCGTGGCCAAAGGGAGAACCCAGACTGGTTTTCCTGGCGTCGGAATCGCATCACAGCCTCCGCTGCGCATCGTGTTGCTCACAGCCGATTTGCAAATGGCAAAAGTCAGACCCCGCCTGCCTCCTATATAGCAGGAATTGTTGGCGAAGGTCCAAACGTCAAAACACGGGCCATGACCTGGGGCATAGAGAATGAGGCGTTGGTGGTCCAGCGCTATGAGGAGTTGAAGAGCAAGGCCCTGGGCCGGGCTGTACGGGTGCAGGAATGCGGCCTCTTCATCGACCCACGCCGCAGTTGGCTGGCAGCAAGCCCCGACGGTATTGTGGAGGACAGACAGACCGGTGAACAGTTGCTTTGCTTAGAGGTCAAGTGTCCATACAAGCACAGGGACAACACTGTGCGACAGGCCTGCTGCCAAGACCGCACCTTCTGTCTGGAGCTGTGCAACAATGGCAAGGAGTACCGTCTGAAAACCAAGCACAGCTACTACACACAGGTGCAGTGCCAGATGGCCGTCACAGGCATACGCAAGGCTGACCTGGTAGTGTTCACACAGCATGAGACTGCCATTGTCCCTGTGACCTATGACCCAGAGTTCTGGAAGCAAACACTGGAAAAGCTGGAGAAGTTCTACATGAAGGCGGTCATGCCACACCTGCAAGAGAAAGGGATAAAGGTTACAGTGGCACAACCAGAGGAGTAAAAAGGGTTCCCCATGGACTGGTTTTCTGGAAGAAAAAAAAAAAAAAATAGATCCAGGCCACAAAGGCCTGACATGAAACATGTTTGCGAACTTTAGCTTATTAACTGGGTAAGCTAGCTGTATAGGAGGTGCGCAAAAAAAAAAAATTTTTTTCTAAATGTTACTTTCAATATATCCTTGGCAGTTAAAATGCAATTTTTTTTATAACAATGTCAGTTTCACATCATGCCTTGAAAGACCAGAAATGGATAATTTCTCAAACTACCTGTTAAATAAAACATTTAAATGATTAATATTTCTAATATTTCAAAGAAATGAATCGCCAGACACAGTTGAATAATTTTGCCTTTATTACTGAAAGACCAATATATATATATATAGTTATATCTAGAAAAAAGAAAGAAAAAAAAACTATTTACAATATCGCTATAGTTTCACACACTATCAGATGTCTTGCATATCTTCCTCTCCAGTTATCAGCCAGCTGGAACAGTTCAAAATTTGTGACCACAAAAAACATCACATTTAAAAAAAAAAAAAATTATAATAATTTAAAGTTGTTTCATTACATGGTATGTTTGGAAATAGACAAGTTCAAGGTAGGAGGAAACATAGCCCTTGGGGAGGTGAAGGAGAGGGGGACAGTAGGTCACATGATCATTACGAGTAAGGAGTGAGCCACAGGAAGTCTCACCAGTCTATAAATCACACGCATATTACTGGTTCCTTTTCCATTCCTTTCTTCCCCAATCACTGCACCAGTTTCCCCGTCTCTCTCTCTCACTTCCACATTCCTGAGTAGTTAAGATTGCATGTATGCAAAATTCTGTAAATCAGACAAAGTGCCATCCTGCTTCTGCTCCTGATCCACGAGTGTAGATGACTGAGGGAGTGTTGAGATACTTGAAGGTGAACTTCCGAGTGTTTCTGCGTTTTTGGATTGTACGCTTCGTGATAAAAAATTAAAGGTCCCTTGCGTGCTAGTGTTGAAAGTCCGGTATAGAGGGGTGGGCGGTTCGCTAATCGCTGAAACGCTTCCGAGGCACCGTACGCGCCCGGTTGGACCTGCGGATGTTCTGTTTGGAATCACGGCAGGGCTGGCAAACGAAGACGTCGGGCACGTGGTTGCGGCGGATCTTGGCACAAGACAGATGCACCCAGGTCCCGCACTCGCTGCACTCGATCATGGGGCGCCCTGCGAAGGGCTTGAGGCAGAAACAGGTGATCAGATCCCACGAGTCTTCATCTGCAATCAGAGAAGTAAAAAAAAAAAAAAAAAAAAAACCTTTCAAGCCGCGCGTCGTTCTCTATGGCTCACGCGCACACACATTAATTTATATTACACACATATTAATTTATATTAGTGTTACTAAATGACATTACCTTCCATTTTGCCATTAATTGCGGACGTGTCTTCAGTTTCATAGGCTGTGATACACAAGTAAAAAAAAAAAAAGAAAATGCTGAATGATGTCTTTATATTAACAAATCTGCATTATTATAGTTGGACCACAGAGATCCATACCGATGGTTAATTGTTTGAAAATTGGTTTTAAACACACCTGAGCTGGCAGTGGTATTGCCATCTCCGGCATGGTGGTCCTGCTCCGCGTCACTGCCACCTCGGTCCGGGGTGCTTCCCTCCCAGTCTGTGTGGTAACCCGTCTCCTGGTCTTCAGCGAGACGGCCACCCATGAGCTTCTCCATAACCAGCCGAAAGAGGTCCGTCTCACCCGATCCTCCCTCACTGCCCTCCCAGTTCTCCCGCTCCTCTTCCTCCTCCTTTAAAAGCTCAGCTTTCACCTCCCGCTGCTCCTTCGCCAAACTGGTAGGTTCTTCTTTAAAAAGACGCTTTGTGCGGGAGGCCGTCGTCAGGTCCACAGGCTCGTCCTTGACTTCCTGAAGCCCAGTTCCATTATTCAACGCTAGGTCATTGCTTGTCCGCTCTTCATTTGAACCTGTTGCCTCAATGCTCTCTTTAGTCTGGAGACAGGGGCCATCACATGGGTCAAGCTCAGGTTTTGGATGACGGAGGCTGAAATTCTGACTTTGTACACTGTCTTCCGCTGACGCATGAACAACAGACATAGGAAGAACAACACCGTGGGCTCCATCAGTACCCATGACAGGATGCTCCGTTCCAGTGGAAAAGCTGCTGGACAGTAGAATTTGGTCAGGTGACTGGCTGTGTTCTGGACTTTTGTTAAGATTTTTGCAATTCGAAGATTTCTTAGTGGTGGATCCGTCTTTGTTCTTCTTTTTAGGCTTTGTCTCGTTTGGAATGGCAAGGTTCTTGTCCAGTTTCTTTTTCTTTGCCTTCTCAGTCTTGTTTTGAGCTAAGGTATACTCAGGGTTTGGAGAGGAAGGCAACCGTTCCTCCATGTGATTAGAGCCGCAAGTGGTGCTGTCCGTAGGGATGCCATTATTACACCACCATTCCTGTAGACACACAAGTAAAGACTATATGTCAAAAATGATATAGAAAATAAAACCCTTTCAAAGACAGCCTAATTATAAAGGTCATTTTAAATGTGTTCCCCCCCCCCCCCTGAAGTTCTTAAACTGTAGAACTCCGGCTCCCTCTAGCAGTACACCAGAATGCTGAGTTTATTGTCACAGCTGCTTAATGTTTAATATCCTCACCAGTGACTGCTGTATTAATAGTTTATGGTAGTCAAATAATAAATCGGAACTTTGTTAGGGATAAAACCGCATCCTACGTTAACTAGTTCAAAAAGCATACGCTACTGTACTTTAATAGTTTAGTGAATTCATCCCGTTTTTTTAAAACAACTCGACGCTCCATGATTTTACTAAAAAGCACACCCACACTGTAACTGTACAGTACAGGCCAAATGTTTGGGTGCATCTTCTCATTCAATGTGTTTTCTTTATTTTCATGACCATTTACGTTGGTAGGTTCTCACTGAAGGCATCAAAACTATGAATGAACACTTATGTACTTAACAAAAAGCTGAGACCTGGCCTCCACCGTCACCGGACAAAGGGGTGCTAAGCACCTCTGGGAACTCCTTCAAGACTGTTGGAAAACCATTTCAGGTGACGACGTCTTGAAGCTCATCGAGAGAATGCCAAGAGTGTACAAAGCAGTAATCAGAGCAAAGAAACTAGAATATAAAACATGTTTTCAGTTACATAACTCCACGTGTTCATTCATAGTTTTGATGCCTTCAGTGAGAATCTACCAACGTAAATGGTCAAGAATATAAAGAAAACACATTGAATGAGAAGGTGTGTCCAAACTTTAGGCCTGTACTGTATAACATGATCCATTAATTCGTGGCTCTTGGGACACAGCAGCCTACCTCTGGTGGATATGGGATGTAGCCAGCATATGCCAACACAAACGTGCAGAACTGGTTGAAGTCCTCCACCGTGCGCTTTCTCTTTCTCTGAAGAAGGGAAATAAAAAAAGGCACAAAAATCACACGGCCGTCTCGAACGTAAACGGGAGGAATGCGACGGCAGGGGGGACGCGGCGCTGGCTGGCCGCGACCAAGCGCCATTGTCCGGCGGCGGAGTCGACGTCCACTCCACGGCGACGTGCGTTACGTAACAGGCGAAATCCACGTTCCGGTCAGCCTGACAGCGCGGAGCCGGTCGAACTGGCACAGGCGGAGAGGAGCGCCAGCGGCGGGACCGGCCGAGTCCGGAACTGGATAAAACACGCGAGGCGACCGATAAACCGTCAAAGTGGCCCAAAGTCGCCGTGTGGGGGGGTGGATTTATGTGTTTTAATCCCGAAATGGCTTCCTGGTTTGGTCCAGCACCAGACGTACCACATCGGACCCTCGAACACACTCGACAGCTCGGTCGGTTCGTCTTTTTTTGTGTTTATCGAATCAATAACGAAAGGACGTGCACAAAAAGGAAAAAACCCGTTTAACAAAAGATCAACTTTTCTTTGCAACGTGACTTGCGGAATGAGTTTTTTTTTTTGTAACCACCGCGCCCTTTAACGCGACACGTTTTTTTTGTTGTTTCTCCCTGACATCTTAAAAGCACGATTCCCCCTCTTATCTAAAGATGGCGACGGCGGCACGGAGCGGTTAACCTGTCGTGACTGGGGGACGATCCGGCGTGACAACCGGGCACGACACGTTTGCTCCGGAGACTCGGGGACGGGGCGGGGGTCGGAGTCTGGCCGCGAAAGGCCGGCAAAAAAAAGAAAAAATCTGTCACCCCCCCCACGCAAAAAGACGCCACAGAAAACGTCGCCGAGAAACCGGGAGTTGGGAGAAATTAATCAAATAAGTTAAATTATTATTATTATTATTCCTACTACGGACGCTTTCGCGTAGAGAGTTCTGGATGTGGAACCCCGGCGGCACGACGTTACCTGTGTCAGCATTCTCGTGTTCGGTGACGGGTGGGATGTGGACCTGGCGAAATAAAGAACTGTTGACGCCGACCGCTCTCCGTTGATGGGGCTGAGCGTCCCGCGTCGTGATGATCCTCGGTCCGGGCGATCAAAAAAAAAAAAATATAACCAAAACGTCACACGTGAACAGCAACCGATCTCTGCTCCGGTGGTTTCTTCTTCTTTTTATTATTATTATTTTCTCGCCGCGACGAGCTGTCGGGAAAAGTAAACGACGCCCGGTTTTCTGCCCTCAGAGTCCGGAGACCGTCTTCGCCATTGTCCGGCGTCGTGCGGTAGAGAATCCGTACCGCGCTCCGGGACACTGGTCCCGATGGGCGGAACAGTCGAAACCACCAAAACACTCGATCGCCGTGACGGTTTCACGGACCGGCCCGTTAAAAAAAAAAAAAAAGAAAAAGCACGAACGAAGCGCGATGTTTCTTTTTTTCTCCGCTCCTCAAAACTGCAAACGATGGAGAGAAAAAAAAAAGTCGGCGCCTCGTTCCGCCGCGTCAGTCCCTTGCAGACACTCGACACGAAGTGCTCGGCCGAATATGAAAGAAAAAAATAAGAAACAAATGAAAAGTACGCTTGCAGAGACTCGCGAAACGATCACATTCTGTCACTGACATCCCCGCGAGCGAGTTTTACGCGGCAATTTGCCCCGACGCGGGAGGGTGGGGGGGTCGTTCGCTCAACAGATGGAGATGAACGACACCCAAACGTTCGACGGCCGTTGTTACGCGGATTCTCGTAGCCCCGCGGCGAGTCGCGGTCGACACTCGCGTAGTTCGCACGCCTGCATGCAAGCGCTCGCTTGCGCTTTCTGCTGCTCGACATCACTGGACACCCCTACTGAGCGGGTCGAGTGGTACAGTCCATCAGCTGGCGTAATGGCTGGCATTGATGCAAGTTGCTGCGCGCTTACTGTTGCGTTGTGGGAGTGGATGTTTTTTTACCGAACGCTCGTAGGTTTGTTATTTTATGGCTTTTCCAGCATTGTCTGTACCTTCCCTCGAAGCGCCAATAAATGTCACAAGGCCGTCGTTGATGTCAAGTGTGTGCGGGCTTTTTTTTTGTCGATCCGGGTGTTCGCGTTGTTACTCGTTCTTTAACGCAGTTAACCGAATAAGACAAAGCGACTAAAGTGCATTTACTTCAAATCTATTAGTGCTGCATCGTAAAGGTAGAATGCGTCTCTCGTAAATATAGCAATTAATTCCCAGGGAAATAACCACAGCAGATGAAATCTGATTGATGGCAAGTTTTATTATGGTGTTATGATCCTTTCAAAATGACTATTTATAAATTAGATGCATCATCGAAACATGAGAGATGATTTATTTTGATCAACAATTATTAATAATCATATATATATATATAAATATACACACATTTATATACTTCACTGTGATTGCCCACAGGTACAGGAGAAAGTTAGTGACTTGTTTTTGCTTTAGGTCATGGCCACTTACACAGCTCCTCTCAAAGTCTTAACACCCAACGGATTGAAAGAAGCCATTGGTCTCTTAGACACGCTGCAAGCAGTTGCTGCGAGCATTTTGAGGCTGGAGATAAAGAGTGGCCACACTGGGAAGGAGTCGAATGTAGCCGAAAAGTGACCAAAAAGAGGGTCAGCCTCTTTGGCAACTCTGTGGGCTTCGGCTTGGTGAAAAACTGGTGGTAAGGGAGGTTTATCGTGGTTGACTGACTGGTCAGAGCATGGGTGATGTAACGTCAGGTTTCGTTGGCATGTTGTTGGTTCGTATTTGACTGCTGCTGATGTCCCAATTCACAAGTATCCCTCCTTGCGGAATTGTTCATGCAGGAGGTCCCTGTATTCGTCAAAGCCTCCATCCACACGTTTCACCTTCCCCCCTTCACACACCCACAGCTCCTTGCACACCATCCGAATCAGACGCTCGTCATGGGAGACCAGAACCACACCACCCTAAGACGAGAAAGATACTTAAATATAATCAGCATTTAAGGCTTTTCAAATTTGTCTAAGCTGAACAGCTTACTTTAAATTTGTTTAGAGCCTTTCCAAGAGCTTCTATGGTTTCCATATCCAGATGATTTGTGGGTTCGTCAAGTATGTAAAAGTTAGGACTGACAGTGATAGACAATTTTTAGAAATACAAAGAGGGGTTCACAAACACATTTTTAATACTAAGAGAAATACTTAAGAGAAATATTAAATACCAAGGCATCGTCATTTGAGCAAAGGCAACTCGACTCTTCTGGCCTCCAGAAAGGCTTGCTACAGGCCGTGTGGCCAGTTCTCCAGTTATCCCATAGCTTCCTAACTGGTGCCTGTACTCCTCCTCTAGCCGACCTGAGAGACATGTTAAGATTTTGATTCAGGTTATTGGTATCCATTGTAAAACCAGCATTAAACATATACACTCACTGGCCTCTTTATATTATGTACACAGACCACCTTTTCAATGGTCAGTATCTGACCACAGGACTCCAGTGGGCAGGTTGTGGTCAAACAATTCTTACAAAAACATATCCCCATCCCTAATGTCAGTGTCACTACTATGGTGAAAATTCTCTCACAAACAGCATACACAATTAGATTAAGTATATTTATCGTTTCACTTTAAGACAGAAATAATAAAAAGGCCTGGGACAACACGTGAAAGATAAGATTCTTTACCTGGGAATTTCTTAAAAAGAAGTTCCACTGAACACACATTGAGATCCAACTGGTCCACATGGTGCTGGCTGAAGTAACCAATCTTCAGATTTCTGTGAATTTAATTGGGGTGAAAAAAGCATTAAAAGACATTGAACCCACAATATAAGTTTCCTTAGACATACGTATAATTACATGAAACTTTTACTTGCCGATGAGCATGCCTAATGCCATTAACTGGTGTAAGTTCACCCATCAGTAACTTCAATACTGTGGATTTCCCTGCTCCGTTCTCTCCTACCTGCAACAAAAAAAAACTGCTGAACAAACAAGACACTATAAAACATATACATTCATACATATACATGAACGAATTAATGTAAAATTCAGCAATTCTTGGTCTAAAGTGACATTTTTCCATGACACACTGCTGCCTGAATGACGTGGCTGTATTAGAGATTGAACTATTTAATAATCTCAGGAAAGTTTGAATTCTTCATAAAGAAACATTAATGGGTAAGATGTGGTATAATGTGAATCTCATGTCGGAGTGATGATTATACCACATTCTAAATAGAAAATAATAATCCTGAGGTTATGCTGTACAGCAGGGGCAACTGGCAGGCGCATACCAGTGCCAAGGTACTATCTCTCAAGTCTTATCTCAAGGCCCTTTTCTCTGTCTTGGTTGAATGAACTTCCACTAGACATTTGAACAGCTGAGTTACTAAAGATCTTCAAACACAAGCTAAAAACCTTCCTTTTTAGGAGATATATATATAAAAAAGCACCACAAGGTTTGGCACTGCGTTATTAAGATAGTGATACTTACAGATTGTACCCTAAGTTAACCAAATGAGGCATGTCTATGGTGGATATTGTCACACTCATGTAAGTCACTCTGGAAAAGCCATAAATGTAAATGTAAGACTGCACTCAATATCACACCCTCTTGTACAGCATAGTTGAGATAGTTAACTATGTGTTTTTTTGCCTATGAATTGAACATTAAAAGAAACTTGTCGAGGATTATCCCTTACATACTTACTGAGGCCAATTATTAGCAAAAGTGCATTGTAGACTATAAATGGTCTGTTTGTTGTGATACCGCCCACTGTATTTCTTTGTGGGGGCCATGTAAGCCAATCCTGTGTTTACTCCTACATTAACAACGAGAAGTCAGAGGACAAAATGATATGTTGGACAGGAAGGAGATGAGTCAATGTCTGATGTCGAGGGCCACGGGAAATATAACAGCAGTGATTTAGAAACTTACAATGCAGAAGAAAAACACCCAAACTATGATACATACGATGCAAATTCGAGAATCCAGGTCAGCTGACACACAGAGGCCAGTAAAGATCCGATGCTCTGATGCGTAATAAAACTCCACCTCATCCAACTGAAGGATTGGCGGAGAGAGCTTCTCAAAATTATCCGGAAAGCTTCCCAAAAAAAAAAAAAAAGAATGAGATTAAAACTAGTACATTCATTAATAACATTAAACAAACACTTTGGAGGAAATTACCGTAAAGTGACTTCAGATTCCTTTTCTATAGGCTTGAGTTTTGGCCTGTAACGTATTTTAAAAAATACAGTGAGGCTGTGTTAAAAAGATGAGAGTAGTTAGTAGGTCAAAAACATAATTAAAAGGCCGATACTCACAGTTTCTCCAGCAGCTTCAGTTTACTCTGCACCTGTGCAGCTCTGTTGGCATTATATCTAAACCTGTCTATGAACACCTGCATGTGGGGAGTGAGAAGAGATGGCAGTCAGCTGGGATTTCATATGTGTTTAAAGGTACCCCATTATGAAAATAATCTTGCAAAGTGAAATTGAACATTAATACGAGTTCTATAGCCTGTCTATGGTCGTGCAGTGGCTAGAAATGGCGATAGTAATAAAGAGTGCCATTCTGTTTCACCGTTCAGAGAGCTGCAGCTCAAGACAGTCGGATCCGGAATTTGTCCCCTTATGTTGTCTCCCCTTTCTCATGCCTTGGCCGGCGAGCGAATTTACCGCCCCTCCCCTAAAACATCATCTCCACCAGTTTTGAAATGCATGAAGCATTGCCGTTGCTCTGTGATTGGATATAAATATGAGCAAAAAAAAATGAAGTTCAGTAGTAGACTTAAAAAAACGGCCACACGACTTCCTGTCTGTGCCAAACATTGTGGTTGCTGAATGATGTTGACGTCATTGCTGCGAATGCGCCCTCGGTTTCTATAGGCCACTCTACTCCTCATTAGTGTTTTAACATTGTGACTGTTAAAAGTTGCTGTAATTCTGCACAAAAGGCTGAATTTCAGAAAAAACACCAGAGATACAGTATTATGGGAACACTTAGACCTATATAAAAGCCAAAAAATAAAATGTTCATGTCAGGGGACCTTTAAGAATATGCTGTTACACAGAAAGGTGAGAGTAAGTTTCTTACTTCATTTTGCAATATAAACATTGTTTTCCTACTTAATATTTGATCATGGCCAGTTGGAGCTCACCTGTATATGTTCTCTGTATTGCAACTGAGCCTCATACTCTCTTTGCTGGTTCTTCAAGCGATCCTCCTTAGTCTTAATGAAGTTCTCATAGTCACCGCGATAACTCTCTAGTCGCTGGGAGTGCAGATGAACGACGTCTGTTACCACAGCGTTGAGGAAGTTCCGGTCATGAGACACTACCAGGATGGTGGACTGCCAGGTCTATGTACAGACAAACTCATTAATGAAAATCAGCTTTCAAACTCGTGCGTATGAACTCTTTAAATTAAAACTCTGAATCTACTGCACCTGCAGGTAGTTCTCCAACCAGATAATGGCTCTTACATCTAACATGTTAGTGGGCTCTATGAAGCACAGCAAGACAAGGGCGTTTATTTAAGCGCAGTTATTCTTAGAAATCTAAACATTTATGTACATCTGAAAACACTGTGGCCTCACCATCAAGTAAAAGGAGATCTGGCCTGAAACACAGCAAAACATTTCATTATAATGTGTCACCAGACACTCAAAAACAGTTTAAAAATAAAACTGGGAAAAACACAAGAGGAAAGAGACTCACCTGGCAAAGAGAGCTCTGGCCAGTGCTAATCTCATCCTCCAGCCTCCAGAAAACTCCCTGAACAGACAGTTCACATTATCATTATATACTTCTGATAAACATAGCACTTAACCTATTGGCCCAGATGTAGCTAAAACTCACTTGGTTGTCTGTTGCTGCATTTGAGGTGTAAATCCAAGACCTGCCAAAATGACTGAAGCTCTAAAGAAAGCAGAGTGAAGAAGATGATAACTACCTTACAACCCAAAAATGTCCATATTATTAATATTCTACTATTGTTAGAAAGTCTTACCGGGCTGGTGCCTTATCTGCTTCAATCTCCTCTAATTTGATGTAGATTTCTGACAAACGCACGCTTTCCAAACCGTCGGCCCTGCATTCAATGAAAAAAGGCTAAATTAACAGAAATAAATTAAAAGTAGATATATAATGCTATGCTGAAGGCCCATTTTGCTAAGCAAAAAATAATATCTAACTGCATTAACTCACTAGAGGGCACTACCACCAAGTATCACTGTAATCCACTCCCTGATCCTGGATTTCCTCTTCTACGGTCATGCTGCTAGTATCTAACAGCTAGCATTACCTTTACTACTGAGAAATTGGGCCTATAGTGTACATACCCAACCTATAAACTCTAAAATCTCTTCATCAGTGCATAAATCTCTTCATCAGTGCATTTACAAGCACCTTTCAGCTTGTAGACATTCAGAGATGCGTGATGCTGAAACCAATTATGTGAATTCCGGTCCCCCGATCATCACTTACGTTCCGTTGGCAATGCGCGCATTGAGGGTGCGCTCTTCTGTCAAGAGCCCCTCCCTGACAGTGTCGCTCTCCAGAACGCTCTGAAGTGCATTGGTGTCATCTCCAGCCACCTCTTGCTCCACATGCAGTATGGAGATGTGGTGGGGCACACGAAGGCTGCGGCTGGCCAGCATCTTCAGCAGGGTGGTCTTTCCCAAACCGTTCCGGCCCACCAGCCCATAGCGGCGCCCACTAGCAAGACTCAGCTCTGCACCCTGCAGAAGGGACCTGAACCAAACCAATGCGAATGATTCAAGCAAAAGCCCTGTGCTGACTGTTCATTGTTTGACAACATGAATGGGTTTCAGTGTAGAAACAGTGAATGAACTGTTCACTATGAACTCCACACAATGAACTGTGTGGTGAACAATGTAACATACAATGGTCTAAATTCAGGTTTAAAGTTCCTAGACATTTTATAAACAGTAGCAATAATGTGAGAAAGCATTCTAGGCAGAGAAATACACCTACCGTTCACCAAATGACACATCAAAGTTCTCAATGCGGATATCGTAACTCCGATTTTTCCCAGATATATCCACACGACTCTCCTTCTTACTGCTGGCCTGACTGGCCGAGGCTTCCTCCAGTACACTGAAACATAGTGAGGGCAAAGTGATCTATAGCTGTAAGTAAAGTAAAGAATTTTTAGGAATATAAAGAATTGGTGCCTATGAACAATGTATGAAGATGGAAGTATACATGGGACACTTACACTGGGCCAGAGCTTTTCTGGGAGTCCTTCTCATTCCTCTTTTCATTCTTGGCCTTCAGCTTGGCCTCTGCTTTCTCCAGCTTCTTAGCATCAACCGTCTGAGCATGTGTGTACAGTAGGAGGGGGGGTGAGCAGATTCTGATTACTCATGTTCATGTTTAATCTACAAAAGCAATTAAGGACAAAACCAAATGTCCAAATATTTTCCAAATGACAAGAAACTTGACAGACCGTATTCTGAGGACGCTTCACCATCCAGATGCCCTGCACCTCAGTAGCCGCTGATACTGTCAGGACAGACAAAGGACAACAGCAAGATAAGAGGGGAGGCTGAGATTATTGTTCTGATTGAATTCACTTTGGACTTGGAATGTCACTAAAAACAGATGATTGAGCTGCTGAGGTGACACTCCATTTTTACACTCCATGACAGGACAGGAATTCCAGAAATGATGTCTCCTATTGCACCAGGGTAAAGGCCGAAACATACTTTTTGTGAGCTACATATGCATATCCGTACACAGTTGTGTTGTTAACGATTTGCTGAAATACTTGCGTCTGTACTGTGCCTCGTACTCTGTAGTGGTACTTCTTACCACCAGGAGTCAGTGTCGTGACCAAAAACCAAATGAATGAATGCATCTTAAAATAGACATCTGCTGAATGCAGATCTAGCAACACTGCCCCTATAAACTTACACAGGTGTTGCATTTCTGTATATGTTGGTTGCAGGATACTGACCTGCATATGTATGTACGTACATAACAGCAAGTATATTTCTGCCTTAAGTTGTGACACATGAAGCTGAGGTACATACAAAAAAATGTGCCCTCTGCAATTAACCAGTCAGCATTTTGTGAGCAGTGGGCAGCCATGAGAGGTGCCTGGGGTGAAGTTTGTGGACACTTGACCCTGTTACAGTTTTTTAGCGCTGTTTGTATTGTTATTCTTGCATTGATTGTCTTGCACTGTCTGTGTCCCATGTTTACACTTTACGTTGCCAGGTTTGTATGTCGCACACGTGCATTTTATGTTAGTATGTAACTTTGTTTAAATGTTACATGTAGCACATGGTTCTGTAGAAACGCTGTTTTGTTTCACAATGTACTGTCTAACATGTATGACACTTAACCCTGAGTTGTTACAGGGGGACTGTCCCCTGTAACTACTGATTGTAAGTCGCTCTGGATAAGGGCGTCTGATAAATGCCATAAATGTAAATGTAAATGACAATAAAGCTCAACCTGAACTTGAACTATAACATGCTTAAGGCTACCTCAGTGGCACTTTGATGGTTTGGGATTTGAACCCACAACCCTTCGGTTATGAGTCTTCCTCCTTAGCTGCTAGGCAACCTCAAAGTCACCAGGCCTCACCAGTGTCAGAGGAGATCTGAGAGAGCTGCACTGGAGCATCCAGGAGCACCTGCTTCTGACCAGAGTGGCAGTTATTCCTGTAGACAAAAAGAACTATGAGACTAATCACAAAAAAAGACCATTATTTAGGAAAAGATTCTGTTAGCATGTGTGTGGCAGCATAAGTCATACAGCTTAAGTGTGTTGAACAACTGGAGGCAGATGTCACGGATATCGTCCTCGTTTTTGCTGTCAGGTGACACCTCTTGCAGCACACCTCCAATGGCATCAAACACTTCCTCTTCATCTTCAAAATCTGTTGCCCCACTATCCAACACACCTGGAACACACAAAAAAATGTTAAACCCTGGCAAACACTGGTACAAATGCTTTCAGCATTCTATCCGTGCAGGGTAATCTAGCTAACCCAGAGTGTTAAGAAATGTGACTATGTAAATTAAATCTTCCCTTAATAGGTCATGAACCAATTCCTGAGCATATTGGGCAGTAGTGGTGCCCTAGCACTTAAGGAAGTGTCTCCGTAATCAGAAGGTTGCTGGTTCGAATCCCGATCCGCCAAGGTGCCACTGAGCAAAACACCGTCCTCACACACTGCTTCCCGGGCGCCGGTCATGGCTGCCAACTGCTCACCAAGGGTGATGGTTAAACACATTTCTTCATGTCCCCGTGTGCTGTGCTGCAGTGTTTCACAATGACAATCACTTTCACTTCATATTCTAAGCCATTTAAATATGGCACAGGGATCATGGCAACCAGATATCTTAAGAAACTGAACCTGAATGGCTAAAGATATTTGGACACATGATACCTTACCTTACATCTTACGTCAGAGGAGGGCAGTATGAGCCTACTGAAGAGTCCCATTTGACAGATACCACACTAATCACGGACAATAAAATCCACAGAAGGGTAAAAGGCATACCCATAAAAGTCGAAGCAATAAAAAAAAACATGACACGTTCATTTGGAATGGAAGTGACAATGAAATTACACATTGTGCGGGTAAATAAAAAATGAAAAAGTTCTAATATATGAAGGTGATACCCCAAAAAAATATTTCTCTAAACCCATCCCGAATGAATCGGTTCAACGTGACTGCCCATAGCTAACACACCTAGCGTGTTACCCGACAAGCTAGCAAGAGAATATTCAATCTCCAGGCACCTCTGTAGCTGTAAATCATATTTACCGACGTATCGGACAGTACAAGGACGTGGGAATTCTGAGAGCAGAGTGACACACTGACCGGTAATATATTCGAAGACTTCAGAGTCGATTTCGGGAAACTCGCTCTTCAGGATTTCCACGTATGCCGCCATGATACACCGGCCCCGACTGCAAGGACCGCGCATGCGCACACGTGCAACGAAAGAAAAGTGATTTGCGGTGCATTCTGGGAAACTGAGTCATTGTGCAAAGACTTTGGTTTGAATCCTATATGTTCAGGTAATCGTTTACAAGAACGGCTGGTCAACGTGCTGTGATATAGTGGATTGATTGATTTTTTGATCGTCGTTTGCATGCCGTTAACGTTTTAATTAGTTAGTATGAGTAAACAGGCACCATGGGCTATGGGAGTCTTTGTAGTTCTTTTTTAATCCATGGCGGCAGCATCTCCAAAATTGGTATCTCCCCCAGCTGTTTCCATAAAAAGGCGAGGGAATGTAAATTACATTTTAAACAATGTATATAGAATGTACCAAGTTTTTTTATATTTAAGATTTCTGTTTAGTTTTATTATATGCAGTGTATATCCAGCCCTGCTAAACCAACTTTTCTTTACAATCACGTTTTATACTATAAATATATAAACTCCAACAGAGCTTAAATAATGTATCATGTAGTAATATTATTATTTAATCAGCGAAATGCAGTAATTACAATACGTATATTTATATTTGATGGAAGCCTTATTATTTTGAGAACTTGAACAAGTTTGACATACAATTAGTTTGGTAAACATATTTAGTAAAGACCAATTAGTTTGAATTCATCAACATAATCAGTTTGTTCATAAGAGGACATATATGGTGTCAAATTGTCAATTGTCAAATATTTTGATGGAAAACGCTTTTATTGCATCATGTGCGCATGCTCTATGCCCAAATTAGCCTCTCCTGTGCCTGCGTCTTCATTCCGCCCCAGGTAGGCGCGCCTGCGTACCGCTATTCTAACGTCTCTGGGCGCAGTTGCCAGGTTGGGCTGATTCCACCTGCCGGGCCGATTTGAAAGATGGGGGTGGGATCATGGTATTAATAGATTGCTTGTATTGCTTTTAGTAATGACTCGTGTCAGTAAATGTGTAATATAACAGCACAAATTGGATAGTTTGGTCGATTGTTATTAATTACATGAAATTTGACTCCAACTGATTCCTCCGACATAAACATAAAAATATGTTATGACATAATACGATGGCTTCTGTATTAACATTAGTTGAATTTCTTAGACGTTACTATGTTTTAGATTAGGTATTCAAAAATCTGTTCTGCTGTTTTATATTACTGCGGTGTGGGACGGGATTTTTTTAACGGATGAAGAGACTGCATTGGAAACTGTCGGAGACAACCTGGCAACCCTCACGGGGCGACTCAGTGGGAGTTATAGCTGTGTAATGGCGGCGTCGGTGTTGCTGTCCGCGGATAACACCGTACCCGCTTTTGCGGCCGGCAACTCCGGGCCGACGGTCGCCGCCGGCAATGGAGTAGGGGCTCCGTGCCCTGCATCTTGGAACCGTTCGCTGGACCGGGCGCTGGACGAAGCCGCGGCCACTGGCTGCCTGAACCTCAGCGGCAGGAAGCTGAAGGAGTTCCCGAGGAGCGCCGTCAGCCACGACCTCACGGACACCACTCGGGCCGGTAGGGCGGCTCGCAGGCGACTCGTGGTTCTGTTTGGCGGCTAGCAGGCGGCTAGCAGAGTCTCCGGGCCCTGGAAAAGGACTGGAAACCAGACTTTTACTCTGCTAGCTAAGTTATTTTCACCCCCAAAAAAACCATAGCAGCACTTTATAGTAACAGGCCTCGGTAAACAAACTCTGAGAGGGAACTGTTTGATTTTTTTTGTGAGCACAAATAAATCAAATAAATATAACCAATTAGCAACAATTGCTTAACATTTTAATTTAATCATTTAGTTTTCGTTCTACCCTGTAATTATAAAGCATTAATAAAGCAGATACTGAAGTGACAGGGATGATGGTTGGATAACTGAAAGGGTATTTTTAGCCTGCATTTTATTCATTATCTGCTCCGACTCTGGGGGTGTCATTTTTTTGGTGCGTTTGTGGAAGGGGCTGGCATAGTTAGATGCTGGTATAATATTGCAGGAAGTTTGTCATCGAACACTTTGTAATGGTGTCACCGAAAAAAGTATCAAAGTTTTTTTTGAAGCCCTCGCTCACTCAATCCTTTACACCGACATCATCTGAAACCCGAAGAGCATTTTGGTTTTGTTCAGTTTGTAACCATATCTCTATTCTCTTCCTGTATCTGTAATTATGGTTTGCGTCGTTGTGCTGTATGTATTGTGCTGTGTCCCAAACATCCACTTATTCACTTTGCTGTACACTGTGTGTAGTGAATCAGAACTAATTAGCTCTGATGATTCCGGTTTTGCATGAATCTATTTTTACTTATTCTGTTGAAAAATGGCCATTCTCCATGTTTATTTCAGGCTGTACAATGATGTACATTGAGTGAGTCTGAGTATGTCATAGTCTGGCCCCAGTTAGGTACTTTCCACAAGATCTCATCAGTCCTGACCTCCCGAGGTGTTATCTTCTGTCACAGTGCAGTTCCCAAAAGAGAGAAGGGGCGCGGTATTCAATAGAGTAGATTATTTAAATTTTTTTAATTACAAATGAGGCGCAGATGTTGAATGATGGTGGCAGGTTGGCTGCTGGGGATCACACATTCCTGCTCTCTGTTACTTTTCCGAATCCAACCACTTCTCTAACACATTGCACACACACAGATGGAGACTATGTTTTTGCACTTCCTGTTTGGCTCTTTCATTCCTTTGCAGGATATTTCAGTCTTTTTTTCCCCGTTCTTGTGCCTGTGGATGTTTGCGCTGAAGGTCTTTTGGGCTTCTGCTTCGCATGGGAATGGGAGATCTCTGTTGGCTTTGGACAGATTATTTGCTCACTGCTGGTCATGTCTGGTACAGGTTTTATTCATCCGCCCATCAACTCTCCCTGTCAAACCAATCATTTTTAGTGACCTTATAAACAAAATGCCTGCAGCAAGTAGACAGAAAACTGAATGCCCGGGACCAGTTCAGTTTCTTCTGACCGTGGCTCTTGCTTTGTCACTGCATGTGGGCCAGAATTGATTGTCTGAGGTCAGCTGGCCTCCATGAGGTCCCTAACTCTGCATTACACGCAGACAGGCAGGAGGCAGCTGTCTGGGTTTTAATGGGCAATATGGAGGTACAGGAAATGATTTGCCGTCTAGGTCATACAGTTTTCTGTCTACTTCCTGCTTCCTTTTGTTTATAAGGTCACTAAAAGTTATTGGTTTGAGTGCGAGAGTTGATGGGTGGATGAATAAAACCTGTACCAGACATGACAACCAGTGAGCAAACAATAGGTTTCTCAAAACCACATATACCAACACACAACATCTCACTGGAAGATTGGAGCGTTGCGGGTTCAAATCCCACTGAGCAAGGTACCGTCCCCACACGCTGCTGCCCTTGCACCTTTCACGGCTGCCTAGTCAGGTCTGTGAGTTAAATGCAGAGGGCACATTTTTGTTGTGTGCACAGTGTGCTGTGCTACAGTGTTTCACAATGACAATGACTTTTTTTTTTTTTTTTTTTTTTTTTTTTAAGAATTACTGAATCAGCTTTTTGTTGCACATGTTTGGCGATCTCGCATCATCTTCAGAAAATAAACCGTGAAAGAACTCCACACTAGTATCTTGGGGAGGAAGAACCGACTATGTCTTTGGACATTACTGCCATGGTTGCTGCCATACACACATGGAGACCACGCCCACTAGTAAACCAAACTTGCTGATTATCAAGCATTCAGTTGAATTAGCGACTTGTTTATTTGAACTATCCCTGGAAAATTTATACGACAGTAGTGCAGTGGTTAATATAACCAAAATACTAGATGTGTCAGAAATGCCATTATTTTGGCGTAGGAAGCAAAGGAGAAGGAGAGGGGAGGGAGGGAGCTGCAGCATTTTGTTCCTCCGCATACACAGGGACACCCTTGTGTTTTGATGTCTGCTGTGGGTCACATGAAGGGACCGATTTTACCCTCTTTTTTTTTTTTTTTTTTTTTTTTTTTTTTTTTGTTCTGATACGGCCTTAAGCACAGTTTGTTTCAAACGAATACACCTACAACTTTGAATTCCATAGCTTCACAGCTCAGATTGTTATCTTTAGGCATGGGTGAAGTGACCGCATTTGTGTGTATATCTGTAGATCAGCTCGGTGAGAAGGGCTCGTGAATGGCCTGCGTCGGTGCACACATTCAGGTTCCTGTGCTGTTTGAGGAATTGGAGCGCGTGGTTATTGCTGTGTGTGATTGCAGAAGGCTTCACGCTGCCCCAGAGCACTGCCACTCATGTGCAAAGCTCCTCAAGAAGGAGAGGGGTTCATATTTCAGGGCACCGATGCCTCTGCGAACACAGTCTGTTTATGTCAGGGAGGAGCTTGTTTGGAGAAATGACAGAATTATGAGATTAAGAGAGAAGGTTTGGCACAGAAAAGACCAGCATTGTAGTCAACTGATATTTTGTGATTAGACAATGGGAATGGAGGAATTTGTTCACGTAGCATAGCTAGTAGTGGGCCAACCATTCCAATTGATACACCATAATACTTTCTCAGGATTTACATTTTACATTTACAGCATTTATCAGATGCACTTATCCAGAGCGACTTACAATCAGTAGTTATAGGGATTAAGTGTCTTGGGTTAAGTGTCTTGCTCAGGGACACAATGGTAGTAAGTGGGATTTGAACCCGAGACTTCTAGGCAAGTGTGTTACCCACTAGGATACTACCACTCAAGGATGTATCCTTGTGTACTTTTCATTCACAGTCACGATCAACACCTTGCACCCTGATGGATGAATGCATACAAAGGTACATTTCATCATTAGTAAATCAAAGCTACTTTTTATTCACCCACTTATTTAGATTTTACATTTGTGGCATTTATTAGATGCCCTTATCCAGATCAACTGACCATCGGTAGTACTTTATATTAGTTTATATTAGCTGTCATTCTTAAATAAAACACCCAATAAAAATGATGCATGAAAAAAGTAGTTGAATGTCGTATTTGATCAAACAGGTGGATTGAAGTACAAACTGAGGCCTTCATATCATTTAAAGGTGTGCCAATAACATTGTTGGTTAGAGCACTATGATTGGGAGTATGTGTATCAAATAAAAGTGTTCAGAGGTAACTGCACTATTTACTGAGTATTTATAGAGAATACATGAATGTACAGAGAGTCAGGAATAGGAAGGATGCTGAAGCAAAAGGTGCATTGGTACAGTGTAGGAAAAAGCTATAAAGCAAGGTCATGGGCCGGTAGGCAGCGTAGTGCCTGCTTTATTGCATTTGTCTTTTATTTTCACTTAGTATTATAATAATGTCCTGAATTGGTATATATTTAATATATATACCATATATTTAACTGTTTAACATGCAAGAGACACAGTTTCTGTGCGGGAAATGTTCAAGTTCAGTAAGCACGCAACAGGTTGAATACTATAAGTGCACAAGAGACACTGATTGTAACATTGTCTGATTGTAACATTGTACAGCTGTTGTGACGTGTGGAAGTAGGCTCCGGTCTAAGAAGACAGACCTTTAAGATGGCTCACTCACACACTTTTAAACATTTCAACACTGCTCATGCTGAGGCATAATCGAGATAAAATGCATTTACATCATATCTCAAAACATGGCTTCACTTTATCATTATAAATCTAGTGCCCAAAATAGCTATTTGTGTTGTCATATTATTGTATTATTGCTTCTTCTGTACATTTCTGTACACTTTTTTTTTTTTTTTTTTTTTTTCCCCCACAAATAATAGTATATAATCTAATCTAACTAAAACCAACACTCAGGAATAGTGGAGAAATACGGTAGATGTGTTTTGACCGTGAATATCACGTGACACCTGTAGATATATGTTTCCGTTTGTTAACTGAAATAATGAGGTATAGTGATTATGTGGTGGGATCGTGAGGGTGGTGCACAGTGACTCCATTAGCCACACCCACTTTTTGACCTGAACCCCGTGGCAAGAACAGTGCCTTTACAGGTCTGATTTTACTGTTCTGTCTGAGTGCAAAGCCTGTTTTTTTGGCATCAGAAATGTCAGACTGACCAGTCGATCGCCGATCTGTATGATCAGGCTGAAGGTCGGCCAGTTTTGATCCCTTGCTGATCAATCCGTGATTTTGTAAATGTTCCAGTGAGCACTGTTCCTGATGAGCTGTGGAAGGTGTAGAGAAGTGCATGAGTTTCTGCCTACTGGGGATACACGGCATGGTTTATGCATTCTGAGTGCTACTGTGGGCACTTAATAGATCAATAGATGGGTAATAGATCAGTTGTGGGGTTGCTGTGATCAATGTGAGTGCCTCATTTACACCCTATGCTACAACACGTCTGGTGACTTTTGACAAGCATCCTTGTCAAAGACTATTTTGTTAGTTTCTTTTTGTCGATAATGACGACAAAGTGCTTCACCCCTCCCTTTTAGTGCTGTCATATTGTCATAATGAACAAAACCTTGTTAAGCCATGCAAGGTGACGTTATAAATTCTGGTTTATGGAACTGTGCCATGAGTCTTTGTTGCAAGACCGCTTTGTCCCAAATGTTTATTTGCACAGTACATTTTACACAGCCTCAACTGAGCTATTTAATTCATAGTTATTAATTGGAACAAGAAAATAGAAGATTAATAGAACATACATTGTATTTGTTGTTTTTGAACTGCGTTTGTAATTGGTGTCATTCAGGACCTGGTATTGATATACTTTTCGTGTTGTGCCCGCATTTGGATTCGGTTTTCCTATTTGCTCAGTATGGTTCTCATCGTAGCGTTCTATGAGGGTGAGACATACAGGTTGTGTGTGTTATTGTGCACACACACACACACACACACACACACGTGTGTGAGTGTGGCTTCGATGGTCTGTGGGGGAGCCCAGTATAGGAAGCAGACGTTGCAGAGAACATTGCTTCCTGTATTCCAAATCCCGGATTCTGGACACAGCTGCACAGATAAATATAGAGCTTTGGCAGGCAGGGAAACCCATTAGTGGGCACCAACACCTCACAACTGGATGCATGAGCATGCAGGCATGGTGTAGTTCTTCAGAAACCAGCTCTAGTCCATATTGAAACACTTGCCCAGAGCAACACATTATGTAAGAGGAATGGGATAGGGTGCTTATCTTTGTGTTCCACACACCAGTTGTTAGGATTTTGGGTGAACGTTTGTCCTTTTGTGAGTTTCTTCAGATGTGAAAGATTGCTTCAGTTCAAACTCAATTGCTCCTTTTAACACAACAAAAATGTTCTCTGTTTGAAGCCAGTCTTGGACTGAGGTTGCTTCGGCATTGCTGTAAAGTACATCTCATTTGCTATTTTGGGAAAGGGGGGGAATTGGGAATTGCGCTCACATACCAATCTGGGTGAATAATGAAGAATGAGTCCAGTCACCTGCTAAGATCAAAAGCCCTGTTGGTGGTTTTAGTGTGTCCTCAGAGAACTGGAAAAACAGACACATCTGAAATGTTTCAGTCTTTCAGGGTATTTTTGGTTGCTCGGGCCGCGCACCCAAAGTGTTTACAGGAAGTGCAAACACAGCCATATTTTATAGACAGACACACAAGTACTCCAGACATTTTTACGATGTACTTAAATGTGATGCAATGTTATGGTCACATTGCAGGAAAACAGGCACAAGCATGCATGAAACAAGCAAAAATTACACGTATGATTACAAACAATGACTTTGCTCAATTATGTCAAAGAATGACAAGAAAATAAAAAATGCTTTTTTTTGTTTTTTTTTTTTTTCTTCCCAAAGAGAAATAGTACATGCTAGTACTATAACCTGTATTTTTTGGCAGCTGGTGCTTCAAGGACATTAAGTGTCATTTTGCCTCCCTAGAAACTAAACACATTCATTAGGCAAGTAATTTGTTTGTTTGTTAGCAGGGACAGGCAGTTTGGTACTAACTTTGTGGTGTTGATTAAGAATACAGTGGGGGAAAATAATTATTTGACACATTAGCATTTCTATCAGTAAGGGGAGCCCACAGTAAATATACACCAGATGTAGCCATCAAGCCAAATATTGAATTCATACAAAATGCTTTCCTGTGTGCCTCCCGGGTAATGAGGAGCTTTTTTTAGGCCATCATTTAGGACTAAAGCAGCTGATCTCAATTAGTACTGATAGGGGTCAGGCTTTCTCTCTCAATACTGACAGATTTCAGGTCATCTCCTGGCTTTCTATGTCAATTTACTCATGACAGGCACCCGGGGAGCAGTGTGTGGGGATGGTGCTTTGCTCAGTGGCACCTTGGCCGACCTTCTGATTAAGGTGCCGCTTCCTTAACCACCACTGCCCAAACTTGTATATGACTGAACCCGTATAAGTACTCTTAGAGCATTTGCTACGTAAATGTTCTGATTTCTTTGTAGAAATTCAATATGAATTCAATGGCTTGATGACTGTAACTGGTGCAGTATGCAAGTGAGTGTGTAGGTCAGCAACCATACATCTTCATTTTGTACCCATGTGTTCATGGTAATCTTGCTGGTAAATTTTTATTTTATTTTTTTCCATTTTCATATGCACAGTTTGTAGTCCAGGACCATTTAGGTGGCTATGGGTTTTACCCTGGTTCTCACTTACCAGTGCTGCTTCTTCAGTGGTCTCTTGGCAGGCTGGAAGATGCTTGGTGTGGGAACATGTGTGGGGCATGTGTGGACCTCAGCCCACTAGACTAGAACTAGAGAGAGGATGATTGAGAGCTGAGAGCGAACAGCAAGATTCCACTGCGCAACGTCTGTTGCAAGGACCAAAAGCTCTTTACACACATACTAATGCTCACAGATGACTATGCTATGATGGTTTAATTTATCACCAGTCTCTCTGCAGTTCAATAAGCTGTTTTTATTCCCTTTTGTAGACCTGTCGCGTAACAGACTGTCAGAGTTGCCTGTGGAGGTGTGCGTGCTCGTGTCTCTGGAGAACCTGAACCTCTACCAGAACTGCCTTCGTTCTCTGCCTGAGATCATCATAAACCTGCAGGCCCTTACATACCTAAATATCAGGTATTGTTTCCAACCGTGCATTTGGAGGTGTACTAACCAGTACTGTTCCTCCTAATGTCTCTCTTAAAGAGCGGTACATTCTTTGTTTATGCACATGAAATTATAGGTGTTGTCTTACTGCCAGCTTTTTAATAGTAAAACTTTAGCTATGTAACCGTTGTCATTTAATAGTGGATCTGTGGGATTTTAGACTAATTAAGACGCACTCTCACCCCTCCTTCCAGTCGGAACCAGTTATCGACGCTGCCGGCCCCAGTCTGCAGTTTGCCTCTCAAGGTTCTGATTGCGTGCAACAATAAGCTGCTGTCCCTTCCGGAGGAGTTGGGCCAACTTAGGCAGCTCACTGAACTGGTGAGTGAGCTGCTAGGGATTTGGACTCTCATGTTTTTATATATATGACTTTCCTATGTTTCCTAGTGATTATAAACCCCATTTAATATTCTGCCATTTTGTTTAGGATGTGAGCTGCAATGAGATTCAGACTCTGCCTGCCCAAGTGGGCCAGCTGGAAGCACTGCGGGACCTTAACATCCGCAGAAACCACCTGGCACGTCTGCCTCCAGGTCGGGAGTACTTTTCATTTGTACAATTGTAGTGAAAGAAGGAAAACCATGCAGGGGTTTGGGCACCTCAATACACACTGTTTTCAGGTATTCGTTCCCTGAATTTGTAATAAAAAAAAAATTGAAAGGTAAAGATCCACTGAGCCATTATCCTCCAACCTGAACTTTACTGAAAATCTATAGATGGTCAAGAATGCCTAAGAACTTTTCAGAAATAGAAAACAAGTGAAAGACTCAGGTGCCTAAGCAACCTTAGCTCTTCTGACCTAACACTTAACAGACATTTTAAGCAAAGGTGCCCAAATATTTGCATGTCACTGTATTTAAATACTTTGCATTATAATTTGTCATGAGTAAACATTGCAATGTTATTGTGCTTGTGCAGTTGTAATGTTGTCTGTGGTTATGTCTGCACAGAACTGGCGGATTTGCCACTGGTGCGTCTGGATTTCTCTTGTAACAAGGTGACTTCCATCCCTGTCTGCTACCGCAACCTCAGACACCTGCAGAGCATCATCCTCGACAACAACCCCCTGCAAACCCCACCTGCTCAGGTAACAGCCATGCCAACGCATCTCCAAATGCTCGCTTATGCAGGTACAACCCCCAGGTCTAACCATGATGGGACCTGTTGCATACCTCATACAGGCGCTTGTGCCAACTTGTGTTCTCAGCACTTCAGTCTGCTTCAGTCTGTTTCTCCAAGTGTTTGCTTTTTATTGTTTTCCTATGAAATTCCAACATTGAACTGCAATCTTTTGTAGGCTTGCTGCTGAAGTCATTTTGAAATGTTTTCGCATTTCATGAAAACTAACATTTATTTCAGGTTCAGGCTTGTTGGTGACACATTCTTTTCCTCCCTGATAGTCTTTTTTTTTTTTTCTCTGTGCCAACAGATCTGTATAAAGGGTAAGGTGCACATATTTAAATATCTGAATATGGAGGCGTGTAAGACTGCGTCAGAGCTTCCAGACTATGACAGGAAACCACCGACATTTGGCTCTTGGTAAGAAATGAACATACACAAAGCACATGCATTTACATGCTTGTTCCTCTGTAAACGGTGAATTGGTGGATCTGTCTGTCACCAGGGCCAGAGGGGTAATGGGTGGGGGTTGTCCAGGTAAATGGGAAGTGAGGAGAGGGGAACTTAGTCAGAACTGAAGACCACAGTTTTCTGTACTTAACTACAAGTCTACACATGTAAGGTATTCACATCTGACATCTGTCCATGCTTTTAAGTAGAGTGCATCCGCACCTTTTGGGCTAAGATAGGTTTCATCATTAGTTGGCAAGCATATATGTGTGATTTATCACAGTGAATTATCACCATACATTTGCAAATGTGCCTCCTGTGGAGGATTTTAATTGCAGCCTAGGTGCGTTCCTAGATGTTGCGTTTATTAGCTTGCGCATCAGAATGCTTAAACGAATGAATGAATGAACGCTATAGCTCTGAAAATCAACATGTTTGCTGTATAAAAGTTTGTGTTCTATGTTTCTGAAATAATTACTTAAAAACAAATATATTGTCTCGATGACATAGATAACTAGCCAGCAGTCCTGTTTTATTACGGTCTGTCTATTTCAGTAAATCCAGAAGACATTCACTCTGTGACATTATTGAACATGTGGCATGCACTCATTTAGTATTAGGAACTAGTAAAATAAATTGGATTTGCGATTTTATGCATGTTAGCAACATTTTGCTGGATTGTCATCACATGTGTTCATTTTCCCAAGGATGCAGTTTCTGTACATACAGACTGATAACTTCTTGTGTGATCTTTTGCTACAGTGTAGAGGAGCTCTATCCAGGAAGACCATATGGGGCACTGGACTCTGGCTTCAACAGTGTAGACAGTGGGAACAATCGATGGTCTGGCAATGAGGTGAGACTCTGTTTATATTTTAAACTTTTTTTATATTTACTTGAGAGTTTATTGAGCTGATTTATTATTAACTGTTTATTGCCTGAAGTGTCTCCAAAGTGTAAAGAATATTTAAAGAATATTTAGATTAAATTGTTATTTTCTTGTCAAACTTTGTGTACAGAATCTACAACAGAGTGAATTAAATAGATGTATTCATAGTTGGGGTCCTAGTGAACCGGAATTGATCTCTTCATCGATGGTAACTTGAAAGCACGTTGTAAGTCGCTCTGGATAAGGGCGTCTGCCAAATGCCTTAAATGTAAATGTAATGTGTATGTCAGTCTGTAAGTCATAAAGTCTAATCAAACTTTGAAGTTAGATTAGACTTTATAGTTTGCGATTGTGCGGTCACCCCTCCTGTTGGTTCTTTGTCTGTTTCCTTGGTCATATTCTGTCTCTAATTCTGCATCTAGGCTACTGAGGAGCTGTCAGATCTGCCTGTGAGAGTGGCAGAGCTAACGAAGGAGCAGAGGCTACGGAGGGAACGAGAAAGAGAACGAGAGGAGCACAAGGGTTGCACAGCCACAGCCAACGGAACAAGTAGGATGCTAATACACATATGAAATAGCCATTGGTTTTGGTTGTGTTTAGCACAGATCCATTTGCTGGCACATAGACAAAGCCATGTTATCATATGCCTGTCTGCCTTTTTGACTTTCTTCCAGTGGAGACAGAAATGGAACAAATCGACTTTATTGACAGCTGTACAGGGGAAGAGGAAGATGATGGGCGGAACCGAGCATCTGACTCAGTCAGTCTTAGCTCTCAGTTCATGGCCTACATTGAGAGGCGGATCACCAGATCGGTAGGACAATTGTTCTTCAGACATTGTGTGTATGTGGTAATGAGGTAATGAACTGGTAAGGAAAGCTGCCAGCTGCTAACAATGTTAGAGTTTGCTCCTTGATATAATGTGTTTAGTTTACAGTCCCTGACAAAAGTCTTGTCGCTTGTGTACAGATTGACCTCAAGTGCCACTGAAATATATTTCTAATCAAGATTTTGTTACAAGAAGTGGCTCATTTTATTCCCAACAGCTTTTGTAATAATGTTTCAGTGCAAAATGAAACTGTCAAAAAGTATTCTAATATTCAAATTGAGTCCCATTGAGTCAACTTCTGTCTTTACAAAAATTTTGTTGCCTTGTCATATGAGCTTCAACTGTGACTAATAATGGATCAGTTAGGTCTCAGATGTGTATAAAAGGAACCCCAGTACACTAGACAGTACATCAACTGCAACTAGACTTCTACAAACATGCCTAAGATTCACCCTGAGACTAAAGAGGCTGAAGACCACATCCACTGCTTATGTGGCAGACACCTTCAGTGTGTCTCAGCATCAAGTACAGAGGATTTAAAAAAAAAAAAAAAAAAAAAAAAAAAAGATTTGAAGAGACGTTTTTGACAAGCCCAAGTCAGGGAGGCCCCGCAAGACAACTGCTTGTTGGCCAGCCCATTTTCTACTGCAGCAGAGCTCCACAAGACCTTGTCATCTGAAGTTCCTGTTTAAACCAGAACAGTTTGTTTGATTCTGTCTTAAAATGGCCTTCATGATCGAATCAGTGGCCAGAAGCCAGCACTTAACAAAAGACAATTAAAAAAAATGTGTGGCATTTGGCAAGACCCACAGCCTGCTAAAAGGATGGATGCTGGAAAAGTGGCAGAAGGTGTGTTTTCAGATGAAAGAGGTGGCAGAAGGTGTGTTTTCAGTCGCCGCAAATAGTGCGGGAGACCTACTGTATCCCACATGGATCCGAGATTCACACAGAAAACAGAAAAAATGGTCTGGGGTTACATGCAGTATGGGGGTGTGCGAGAGATCTGCAGGGTGGAAGTACCAAGAAATCTTGGCTACCTTTCATATTCCCACCTTTCTGTCTTGATTTAAATGATTTTTTTTTTCCGTGAAACTAATTCATTTCAATGCATTAAACATCATTTAGTAGGGTTTTAGCTTTATGAGCTATTTCTAACACCAATTGATTAATTAAAAGTTAGGTTAATTGCAGGTGTTTCTACAAAATAGATAAGCGACAAGACTTTTGTCAGGGACTTACATTTATGTTGACTGAGTAAATGTAAGTTTAAATATGCAGTATGTTGTTGTAAATTTTAAACCCACAGTTGAAATGACATTCGTTTTAGGGTTCTCCAGTTAAGTCTAGTTCTTTCAAAGACACAAGGATAGATGACCCAAGGAGACATACACTTCTGCATAGCAGGTACAAATACAAGATGCATATACAAAAACAGAGAAGATTTAGTAAAAGATTTGTCCCAAAAAGTGAACCGTGTTCAGTAATGTTTTGTCCTGTTCTTAGAAGTGTCCCAGATGGTGTGAGTCCTTATGCCAGTCACACCCAGGTAATTAACCTGTGTGTGTGTGTTTCTGTGTGTGTTTTGTCTTTACGTTCCTCTTTACCTTTGTTGCATCCTCTTAATGTCTGTATTTTTTTGTCTTCCATTTGCTTCATTCAGCGTTTGGGTGTAGGAGGTGTAGAACGTGTGCGGAGGGAGGCACAGTTGGCAGCAATGCAGTATGAGGAGGAACGGCAGAGAACGCGTTCTGCACAAAGAGAGGCTGTCATGAGCTACGTGAAGGTCGGCACTAATACACTCACACCTCCAAGAATTGGAACCTTTTACTGTTGCAACTGTTTTGGTTGCAAAGCATTTTGTTGCCTACTTGCGTATATGAAAAAGCAGTGTATGTTACAGTTATAGTGTAGTGTGTTGTGGAAAAGAACACTTAAATGTGCTGCACTGCGTTGTATAAAATGTATTTAAACTGCATTTGTTACGTTAATGCCTGAAGTCTTAGATCATGTTGCAGTTAGTGATTTTGTTTTTTTTGTTTTTTTATCTTTCCAGCACAAAGCCACTCCGAGCCCCACCAAGCTAAGTCCTATAGACAGTGAGGTAAGTAAGCAGGTTAGACAATTCCAAAAGAGTGCTTTCACTGGGTTTTCACATTTAATACAGTAATAGCAACGCAATAGATAGAAAAGAATTCCAGGTCCTATTATTAAATAGGTCCCTTATTAAACTTATAAGGGCAGCCTCCAAATGAGAGGTGAACAGACAACTGTGGTCTGTTGCTATTTTTGTTCTGTCCATGAGATCAGTGGCATGAAATAAAAGCCAAATAATAGCATTTTGTCCTCCTTCTTATTTTGTTCTGTGAAACAAATTGTTAGGGTAACTGGTAGAGCAGGTGTTCTTCCCATTTTATCAGGTATCGCCTTGATCTTCTAATTTACTTAAATTCCCCTCTTTGTCATTGTTTCCCATAATGTCAGGCATACTTTCAAATGCCATTTCATACTCTTCCCTTTCCCTCTTTGTGTATGTGTGTTTGAATGCACCATGACCTTTCACCTAGACATGGTCTGTGATATAATGAATAGGGATGTGATGATAACACCATGATGTAAGATCCATGCTATGATATTTAACATATCACTTGGAGATAATGGTAATAGGGAATCACATTTTTGGTATTAGATGCACCAGGAAAATAGTTTGCGGTTTAAAAGAGAACTACAAATAAACTCTTACAATTTATAATGTAATAGCTGTAATAATAATTAATATATACATTATAACATGATTATATAAAAAGGGTATTATTCTATATATTCAATATCATTACATCCCTAGTAGTCATAGACTGTATCCCACCTGCTTGTATGCACAGTCTGGCAGCCACACATTGCTCTATTCATCAGGAATTATTTTATGACCTGCTGGCCAGTTATTTGTAATCTTTTGGAGCCATTGTCTATGTTTAATTCTATATCCAACATTGTAGTTTGTGTTACGACAATTGGAGTTCCTACTGGGTAGAGAGCACCAGCAACCAGCCTGTGGTCAGATCTACATAACCGCTGGGCCATAGTCTGTGCCTAATAAAGTGGCATGTGTGTTTGTAACTTCACATTCTCTCTCCCACCCCCTGCCAGACTGTGTACCCTTCCCGACGTTCCACTCATACGGATGACACCGCCCTCTTCATGGTAAGAGTGAGGCCCCTTCCCATTCCCCACCATTTCCCCAGTTACCCTACCAGTCACCACATTTTCACTTTACTTTTGAACTTGTATTAGGTCTTGGGTCTCTTAGCAAGAAATGGCAAGAGTTCTTTTTTTTTTTTTTTTTTTTTTAACGTCATGGGTTGTTTAAAGCAGTGCTTTAATTTTGTGCTTCCCTTCCCAGCAACTCAGTGCTAACCTAACATCCTGTGCTTTGCAGTTCCTGCTGTTCAGCTCTATCTAGCCTCTTTTATCCCCGTCTCACTTTCTTGCTCTGTCTCTCTGCCTGACCCTCTTCTGTCAGAGTGAGTACCAGCCCCTCATGGTGTTTGAGATAGACACTGACACCAACACAATAAAGAGGAGGCCAGGCACTCACAAGCAGGTGAACGGTTTACATACAAACTTGAAGCAGCATGCAGTAATCCACTTAAATCAAAACAAAAAGCACTCATATAGGGACTGGATTTCACTTTGCTGTATAACTTGCAGCCTATGGGGCATGTTCTGTAATATCACACCACTTAAGTGTAATACAGGGGTAGGCAACCTACGGCCCGCTGGCCACATCCGGCCCGTTGGTCTTTTTCATCCGGCCTCGCTGCCCACCTACATTAAACAGGGTTTAACCCCCATGTAACAGACATCTGAACCTGCTCATTTATTTTTCTTTCTTAGTTCAGAAGTGAAGGCTGATGAGCAACACGGTTCACACTAAAAGTGAATGTAACACTAATGCCTTTTTTACATTTGTCTGTCTGATATGTATGCATTTGGTGCTGGCCCGGCACGTCTGAGTCAATGTGGCACCTGAGCTTAGAAGTTTGCCCATCCCTGGTGTAATGACACCACGCAAAGAAGAAATGACTGTTTAATAGATATCTGTATCTAATTAGTTATGTGTAACTAACTATTTAGCATGAAGGCATTATTGAGGGCTCTTTCAAACCACATCCTTATCCTGGACCATTTGAACCTCCTCGTCAGTACGTTGTACGTCTCCTCCTTTCTGCTAATACACCTTGTACACAGGGAACATTTAACATGTATCACAAACTTGTTCTCTGCTACACAACTCTTTAAGATACATTAAGAAATTAAGGATTCTGAAGGTGAAACTTGTGATATTAGCGAACATGCCCCATGCACATTGTGTAATGTGCATTATTATATTTGTATAATAATTCTCACTATTAAACTTTCTTGTAGATATTATTCAGACATAAAGAGTAGTCATCTCAATCCATGTGTTTGTGCTGCATGCTGAGAAAAAAATAATTTGGAGTTCCTGCTCTGAAACTGTTCCCCTTTCTCTCTCTATTTCCTCCTTTATTTATTTTAATCCCATCCCAATTCCAACTGTCTTAATTTTATTTCTTTTGTTTCATTTATTTCCTTTGTTTTTCTCGTTCTTTGTTTGGCTTGGTGCTCTGCAATTGTTCCCTTGCTGCTGCTTGTAGTCTCTGTCTGGGATGTCCATGGACGGGTGTGTGTCTCGTGCCACAGATACCACCCCCTCCTGTCTGCTGCAGGTATGGCACGTAGAAAGCGGCTGGTGTGGGTCCTGTGTTCAGTGGTGCACGTTTGACTGCTTTTGTGTTTTTGTTTTAAGCCACCAATGTATTTCCATTTGCTCTATGTGGTTTGAAAAGAATGAATGTTTGTCAGTCTAAATACCGATTGTTTTACTTTGCACTTAAATATGCCCCCTCCTAACTTGAATCATTACTGTGTTCTCTCAGCAAGGAGAAGACCGGTCTACTCTCTCATCAGCAGGTAAGCATCTTACAACCTGCCCTCTTGTGCTATATAATTCAGTTGAATTTTGTATGCAGTCAGCCACAATAAGTCCTCCAGAGATGTAGGATGGAGTCAAGCGTTTTGCATTCCTCTAGGCTATGTTGTCCTGGTTCCACATGCCTTTCTTGTGAGGTTTTACACACACACACACACACACACACACACACACACACACACACACACACACAGCTGCTGTCCTCGTTCACCTTCCATTACTCACCCTGCATTCACTCTCAATACTCGGCCATTCACCACCCATCCCTACACGTTTGGCCCACATCCTCTCTCGCCTGCAGCCCTCCAATCACCCTCTTACCCCGGCCATGTTGCACAGCCCTCCTGCCGTGGTCCCACCCCACGGCCAGACAGCTTCCTATATCGCCTCAGCCAGAGGGAAGAGAAAAAGAGAGGTACGTCATGGGGTCATGACCTGAGCAGACCTCCTAAGCATGCAGTTGGGAGCCTTACATAGCTGGGTTGGCTTCTGACGTTCTGCCTGTGGCAGTGTCCAGCTTGCTGTGGTTGGCTTTGTGCAGGTAGCACAGTAGACTGCTGATGATAATCTTTCTCATCATGTAAACGCTTTCCCTTTCTGGTTAATCACAGTAGAGCTGCATGATTATACCAACAATGGTTTGATTATGACTATTTTCCTTGGCATGTTGGAATGGGATTCACTGTTTTGTCTTTTTGTTGTTTTAATGAAAAATGTGTATTTTCACAAAATCTTGTCGTCTTTAATGTTGTTCCTATAATTACACAATTCTACTGCCATAAACTGATATTTACAAGTTTATATATTTTAACCCCTTTGCTGTAATATTTAACTAGTATTTAAGTACAAGCACCATAACAATCCTTTGCTTTTATTATCTATTTCTTTGTATATACAGCAGAATCTGCAGCCCCTCGGTCAGATCAGGAAGAAATCTCAGCCACGACATGCCATGGTCTTATGGGAGAAGAGGCAGAGTTGGTGGACCAGCTGCGCAAGGTGTGTGTGTGTGTGTGTGTGTGTGTGTGTGTGAGAGAGACACTATTCTCAGAGCAATGGTTATCAGATTTAATGTTAAAAATGCCTTTGTTGTCTTTGTAACAGACCTGTTTTCTGTGTTGCAGAGCATTGAGTCACGGCTGAAAGTGTCCTTGCCCAGCGACCTGGGAGCTGCGCTGACAGACGGGGTCGTGCTGTGCCACCTGGCCAATCACGTGCGCCCCAGATCTGTACCCAGCATCCACGTGCCCTCACCTGCTGTGGTGAGTTTGCATGTTTCTTCGTATTCATGCAGCAGATTTCTATAGAAATGTTCGTTCCCCTTATCGCTCACCATCTTCCTGTAGCCCAAACTGACCATGGCAAAATGTCGACGGAACGTGGAGAACTTCCTAGAAGCGTGTCGGAGAATTGGGGTCCCACAGGTACGTCTAGGAGTGTAGTAGAGTGTGTGTGAGATCTGTGTACACCCTGTCTAAACTCTTAAACCCTGCTCGCTGAACTGAAGACTTTGTAAATGTACTAACAGAGGCTCTTTCTCTCTCCCCTCATCCATTTTTATTTTGTCCATCCATGACACTTGTCTCTTAAACTGTTTTTTCTCTTTACTCCGCCTTCCCTCATCTTTTCTCCCATCCTCATATTCTCCCTGTCCCTTCCCTGTCTTTCTTGTGTTGGTCAGGAGAGTTTGTGCTCGGTTGGAGAGGTTTTGGAAGGGGGGGGCATCTGCGTGTTCAGGACAGTGGATTCACTGCTCACATTAGCTCCTCCCCTCCTGGCCTCTCCTCCGGCTCAGCTGGCGGGCTTTGCCCTCTTCTATCTCTCCATCATGTCCCTGCTCTGCATTCTTTACTGCCATCTGCTGCCTGGTTTATGAACCACTGACCCCCCCGCTGGACCGGCGCGCTTCTGGTCTTGTCACCGTGAGCGACTCGCACGGTTGCCGTCTCATCACGAAAGGGCTGCACGTTGATCGCATTAAGCCGCAGTCTTACTTTGCTTCTCACTTCTGCAGAATTTGTATTCTGATGGCCAGCACACGTAACAGAGCACAAAGAGCACAGAAGATTCACTTAATCAATTGAGCTTAGTTATTTGTTCATTATTGTCTTGAGGTTTTCTTGCGTTAGCAAAATTCCAGTCAGGCAACAATAAGCCCAAAGTGCATCCATGATGATCATTTTTTTTTCAAAGTGACACACACCAAAAACATTTAGTTAGGGCTAGCCTAGCAGGTTTGCTACTTTTGTAGTAGCTATTATTACTTTACATCATGTTTTAAATGTGTTGCTCTTTTTAGAGCTCAAGGAGATTCAAATTGTTTATTTTATGAATACCTCCCCCCTCCTCAGGCTTAGACTTATTTCTTTGTATTTTGGCAGAATTAGTGTGAAGCATCATGAAAAGAAATCTCCTTTTTAGTTGCACAAACACCTTATATAAGCTCACATGCAAACATCCGTTCTCGTGTTAAACTTCCCCTGGTGAATGGCTCCCTCCTAACCCCATTTCCATAGCAACCTATTCCTATGGTACTGATTTGATTGACAGGCAGCAGACCTCAAGGGAAAGCACAACAGTGAGTCTGACACTCACAGCCTTAAATGGAGGGCTTCTTTTGGACACTTCTGTGCCACCTTTGTTTTTATGGGATATGCATGGCACTGTCTCAGTGTTAATCTTTTGTGTAATTGGTGTCAATTTTTTAAATATCCTATACCAGTGGTTCCCAACTTTTTTTTAAGCCCCCCTGCCTGCTTGGTGCCCTGTGTGCACACCCCGTAACGCCACTATAGACCATACTATAGACTGGAAGTTCATGTCTGCTGATCGACCCGAGCCCGACTGAAATGATAGAAATTGAGTAGGAAGATTTACAGGATTCACAAGATTTACAACTCTAGTCTATATAACATACAGATTCTACTGAGTTTTGATTACCCTATTGGGTGTGTTACTGGGATTTTATATATTTAATGTTTACAAATATCATTTTTGTAACCTCAGCATAGATACGATTCTGCACCCCCCTGTGATCTCTGGCGCCCCCCAGGTTGGGAGCCACTCTCCTGTACTGTACCTTCCCCAACTCCCCCCTTTTGTGCCTTATTGTGTGTGATGTGTGCTTGTGTATCAAGTACTTCCGTTTTATTCTTTTCTTTTTTAAATCACGGCAATAGCGTCTTCTGAGCAAACAATGTCTGATATGAATGCGCTCAGTCAGCTGTGCTCGCCATTTTGCTAAAAGTGTTGTACCAAGTAAGGCCCTCTGATACCAAAGTGTGGGTCACCCAAGCATGAGCATAACGGCCTGGGCTATATGCACAATGACTGTCTGATGGTATTTTTTTTTATTGTGTAATGCAAGAACTGAAGATTTTTAGCTTCTCAGGCTTTCAACAATGCACAGTCGGATGTGTGTGTGTGTGTGTGTGTGTCTGAATTATGTGATAGTCAATTTATGGAGTGGGCAGGACTCACCCCACGTTTGGGCACTAAGGTTTCGATGTTCTGCTAGGATGGGATTTTTTACATCACGTTTAGCTCTTAAGACTTTGTACAAGAGTAGAGAGTTTAGAAGAAAACTTGACGTGTGTTGGTTGAAGGTTGAATGGTAGGGTGTGTTTTTGCATGGGTCTGGGGTGTTTTTAGGGCTTTTTTGGGGGGATCTCAGTGCCTCTCTCCATTGTTCTGTTTAGCTGATGGTTTTTCCCCTTCCTGAGCCCCACAATAAAATCAGCTGAAAGATCTTGTCTGTGGTCTCTCTGCTCTCCCTCGGTTTGAATGCTAATCATTTTAGCAGACGCTCACAGGCTACTTTATTAGAAACACTTATCGATGTCCGTTTAAAGGTGTGCAGTTATGGGCTATAGACCTTTCTGTTGGTCAGAACGTCTGCTTCTAACCAAAGGGCCACTGTTGTCCAGATCGTTTTTTTGTGTGACCGATCAGTGAACTAGATAAGGCATTCAGGCACAGTCTGCCATTTTCACTGCTGGTTCCTTCACAGAGAAAAAATAATAAATCCAACCAGAAAGCAATTCTGGATTCAGAGACGATGAAGCCAATGAAGGGTTTGGATGGTTCTAGAACACTCCACAATGGTTCAGTTGTACAAAGCAAAAAGATGGATTGTGTGTAATAAAGTGGCCAGCCCCGAGCAATAGTCACATTATTTGTGTGTGATGTGCCTCAGATGTAAACTTGTCATTCTGTATCATCTTCCAAACCTTCCTCTTCCTCTTCTTTTCTCTTTTCCTTCCCCCTTTCTGGTTCTTTACAAGGTCATGGTTATGGTTTCTTTAACCCACCTCCTTTCATCTTGTGTCTTAAGTTATGTCTAAGTTAAGTTTGACATGCATTTCTCATTTGATTCAGCTTCATGGATTATTTTAAGTTGTGTTTTTTTGTGTCTGATTTTATTTATTTCTCCACCTCCCCATCTCCCTTGTTTTCTCCTATGTATCTGTTCCTCCCCATCTGCCTGTCTGTATGTGTCTGTGCTGGGTCTGACCTACAGTCCCAGTTGTGTCTCCCCCTCCACATTCTGGAAGAGAGGGGGCTCCCGCAGGTGGCTGGGACCGTGCGTGCGTTGCTGGACCTGGCCCCTCCAAAACAGTCCCCCATCTCTGCCTCTGCCCCATGCACCCCCGCAGCCCCTTTCGCCATGTAAGCCCAATGCGCCCTGCACACATGTATGGGCAGACAAGTGGACCGACAGAAATACCCACAGACGCACACATTCAGGATTCTCCTGCTCCAGAAGCACCACCCTGTTCTCCTGTTCAGGCAACAAGGCCTGTGGGGCCTTACAGAAGCCGGTTCTACCCATCAGGACACCAAGCCCAAGCTTTTTGGGGAGCAGGAGAGTGAATGTGAGGTGAAGAGTGAAGAACCTACTATAAACCTGATGACCGACTGGCAATCTGCAGCTGTCTAACAAAACAACACTACACAGGAATGTTTTTTTTTTTTTATGTTTGTCACTCTCCTTTTCCTTTGTTCTCTCCCACTTCGGGAGTGTCGTATTTTGCACCACATTATTATATGAATAGGATTATAATGTGACTTTTAATTATTATTATTATTATTACTACATTACATTTTATAAAGAGTTTTTGTCAGATTCCTGCATATGCAGACTAAGCAGAGAGTTTTTGGTGTTATTAGACTGACCAGTGTCCGAAAGAAACATTAACATTTCTACACTGTTAGACACAGAGGATGTTTTTCCAGAATATTGGGAGTAAAAGAGAGATGGGCGTGATTGCCATGGGCAGAAAAAGGTCCGTTGTTAGTTTTTATGGTCAATTTTGTCCTCAGCGTGTCGTTTTTTGTTGCAATACATGTGTGTGGCCATAAGGTGGCATTTCACACAGCTGTAGAACACTTGTATTTATGGAGGCTCTATTTCAGTGCCAGTACAACCTCTACTACCAATATGTGACTGAGGATGTAAAGAAACTGGGGATGTTTTAGAACGTGATCTGGAAACACATTTGGTATTAGAAAAAAACACTCTTGTTTATTTCCAGAGCTGAGAATGAAATTGACCCTGTGTAATTTTTTTTAAATAATAAATATTTTAATATATGTAATTCTTCAGTGAGGCCAAAAACCATTGTGACTTAAATACAAGGCCAGAGGACCAGACAAACGCTACTTTTTTTTATTTCAAAGGCTTTTGTAAATTTGTGTTGCTGCTCTGTAACTACACAGACGCGAACAGTATGGACTGAAACATAAGAACCAGACTGACAGATGATCTTTAATTGATGCTATTACTTGTGTGTAATATGTAGCCTTGCATGCTTGAAACACATTGGAACTTGTTTAAAAGTCGAGGAACTACACACTATATTTAAAGTATTTTTTATTTTTTATTTTTTTGCCATGTCTGTTTTCTGGTGACTGCTGTATGTGAGAATATTTTTAGTTGTCTTGAAATGGGTCAGTGCCGCATGATAGACATGGCCTGATTTTATTTTCCTTTCTTCTGTGTTGCTGTCGCCACTTCTGCATGGCTTGTGCTCTCTGCGGTCTGCTGTTGAACCAGGATGGATCTGCCAGACTGGATCTTTATCTAGACACGTGTGTGACCTCCTCACGACAGGGCACACTTTCACTAGGCTCCACTAAGGCAGTAAATACTCACTGTTGATTAAATACAGCAGATGCGCAAGCCAGAGGATGGATGGTATTAGTCTGTAAAGTTACAGCATCCAAAGGTCACATGACTGATGCTGAGTAGACTGGGTGGTGGAGGGGTACCATTTATTTTAGTTTTTTTTTTTGTTTTTTTTTTTTGTTTTTTTTTTTTTTTTACTCGCAGCGCTAGGTATGACATGGCAAGGCCCTGCAAAAAATGAAACTGACATTTAATAACTAAAGACAAATTGTTTTAACTTGCTTTTTAGAGACTTCTGTGTTTTAAAAAAGGGAAGTTAAATCAAGTTAATATTATTTGTTACTATTTTGTATAGAGAATTGGAGGGGTTTTTAAATCTTGACTTGGGCAGTGCTCCAACAACAATCATGTGACCCTTTTCAGCAGGGTAAGCCCCCTGCGTGACTGTACAGTAAATAAATACATTCCATACGTTTACAAGTATGTACGGATTACTGCATACACCTGAGGACCTTCTTACAGCCTGAAAAAAAAAAAAAAAAAACATTTTCTGAACAAATGTCCCTCAACACACATACTGTATTGGGTTTAAGGAACAATATGTTTGAATATTTGGTGTTATTTGAAATATATTAATAAAGGTTTCTTATTTTAATTTTGTGTATGTTTATACATTGCGTATTTTACTTTGTTTCAGCACTTCACTAGTATTCATTTAGGAAAAAATATAGCATTTTAAACTATGCATTTGACAGGACTCACTGAAATATTGAGTTTTTTTTTTTTTTTTCTTTTTTCCTTTCAACATTTAAGATGTATATTTTGAGCATGTCCCATAAGAGTCACTTCTTCTTCCTGTCCTTTTTGCCCGGTTTGGCCTTGGGCTTCTTGGCCTTCTTCAATGCTCCGAGTCCTTTCCGCACCATTGTTCCTCGCCACCATGCCTGGATCTGTGTGAATGCATTGTTTCCATTTAAGAATTTGACCAGTGGTAGATTTGGAAAAGGTTCACATTGTGATGTATGAAAATTGTGTAAAGATACACTATTCACAATAAGGTACTGATATTGTGAGAGACTGAGTGGATGTCATACATGGTGTTTGTTTCATTTCAGATAATTTTGGGATAGGGAGGCAATTCTGTTGGTCTCATTGTGTACAGGTTATATTGGGCCAATACCAAGAGAACCTTTCTCTAAAAACCTGGTATTGTCAGTAAGTCATTCTAAGTTCATCATTCAAACAGCCATGAACACATGACATTTGAAAGTGGAGTGATTGTCATTGTGAAACACTGCAGCACAGCACACGGTGCACACAGTGAAATGTGCTTTTAACCATCACCCTTGGTGAGCAGTGGGCAGCCTTGACAGGTGCCCGGGCAGCATGTGTGGGGGCGGTTCTTTGCTCAGTGGCACCTTGGCGGATCAGGATTCGAACTGGCAACCTTCTGACTAAAGATCCGCTTCCTTAACTGCTAGGCCACCACTGGCCCACAAACTGTTCTGCACGGTTTCGAACCAAAGCCTTCTCGTGTGTAAAGCGAATGTGATAACCAACGAATGAGTCACCTTCGGGTCAGTGGCAGGCAGTCATATGGTGCTCGTGAACTTAGTGTGTCGCAAAGTGTCATCAGCAGACTTTGATCAAGAACTACTGACAGTTCATGAGCCACGAGTGACAGACCGCAATGATGACCAGTACCTAAGGTAGTCAGACATTGTTATGCAACTGCCACACAGCTGCAGGCCCGTTTATGAGATGCGGGGGTACTAGGGTACCAGACAAACCATTCGCAACAGACTCCACCGCTTTGGCTTGAATGCCAGACGACCGTTGCATGTGACTCCACTGACACCAAGACACCGCCGTGAATAAGACCATGTGACCTGGACAAAGCAGCAGTGGTCTACCGTCCTATTCACTTATGAGTGTCGTGTTGCTGGAGAAACCGAGGTGAGAGGTACGCTGAGGTCAACATGGTCCCCAGGGGTTTCTTTGGATGAGGTAGTGCAACAGTCTGGGCAGACATCACCAAAACTGATTTGGTTATTGTACATGGCTCAGTCACTGCACGTTCTTACTTCAGAGACATAATAGAACCGATCATCATGCACCAGTTCCTCCAGCACACCCCCAACTTTGGGTTAATTGATGTTATTTTCTACATTTTGGGGGTAATAAATATTAAATTAATGAAAATGGTGTTTCTTCTCATAGATAAGTAAAAGTTCCCTTTGATATTACTAATTTAATTACAATTCAGAGCAAATAGAAAAAGCACTCATGTAAATAACAATATCCCTAACTTATGTATATTATATTATGAAATTGTGATTTAATAAATCAGTGCTGAGAGTAAATCGCTGTCATTATAATAAGTGAGATACATTTTCCACTACTGTGTTCATGGTGGCTAAGGTTCAAGGTGGAATTCTAACCTTGGTGGCTGATTGCCGCTCCAGCAGTTCTTTTTCTCGCTGCATTTGCAGATTTTCTTTCTTCATCCTGTCCTCGATGATTACCTTTTCACACTCAACACACTGAGAAACAGAGTTCTGTCTCTTACCAGCGATGTGATTACAAGCACTTTAACTAATGGTTACCTATTGTCTGCTATTTTCACCAGAATATGCATAATTAAGTTGTCCATAATGCAGCTATATTGTTACTTCATCAAACCTCAATATAAGTAACAATGAAATGGATTGACTTGCAGTCTACACACTCTCTTTGCGAGGTCCTGCAGTTTTGTGAGGTTATTGGCTTTGCTGCTCCTCAGAGTGTCCATTTCTTTCTCTTTCTCCTCAGTGTCTCTTTCATAACGCTGCATCCAAAACTCCAGCTTTTCTTCCAGATTCTGTGCGAAAACCATGGGGAGGGGTTAAAGAAATTAAGGTGACCAAACTTTTTGATGTGATAATTTGGACTACCAAACATATTCGCTAACTAACATCAAATTCACACAAGACTACATTAATTCAAGTGTAAAAATTTAAATACTGTCTGGATACTTTTAGGGCAGTGGTTGGCCTAGCGGGCAAGGAAACAGAAGGTTGGAAGAGGAAGGTAATCAGAAGGTTGCTGGTTCAAATCCGAAACCGACAAGGTGCCACTGAGCAAAGTACCGTCCCTACACACTGCTCTCTGGGCACCATTCATGGCTGCCCACTGCTCACTAAGTGTGATTGGTTAAATGCAGAGGACACCATTCGTTATGTGCACTGTGCTTGCTATGCATCACAATGACAATTACTTCACTTTCCACTTTTTACAGCTTACAAACAAATTGCCATTTTTCCCCCAGAAAAGCCTGAAAGACACATCAGTCTAACTCTGTAATGTTACCTAAAATACAATACATGTGAGATATTAATGAAATATAAGTGGCATGGTACCATACTCACCTATGAACCAGAAGAACCCAGTGTCACAGATTCAAACCCCACTTCTCTCAGCCCAAGACACGTAACCCTGAGTTGTGCCTGGTATCTCAGTGGCACCTTCATGGTTTGTGGATTTGTGGATTCGATTATGGGTACGCTTCCTTACCCTCTAGGCCAACCACTGGTACTGGGTTATGTACATACTTCCATGTAACAAAGCAGTGTGACTTGCAATTTCACTTACAGCCTGGTGCTTCTTCAGGAAGGTCTCCGTCTCCTTGTGAACACACTTCTCTTCCTCTATTTTCTTTAGCAAAAGCTATGGAGATAAAAATGATTGGGCTGGTGTGTATTTCGGAAATCAAGATGGGACATTTCATGTCAGGACCAGAACACACCAAGATCTCATCCTGCAGCTCCTTCTGACTGAGGGCATTGAGCTTCTGCGCCTGGTAGACCTGTAGTTCAACGCTGTTCTTAACATACTCTCTCTCCAGGCCCGTCTTAAACGTCGCCTCCTGTAGCTGGTCCTTCAGATGAGCAATCATCTCGTCACGTTTCTGAAAGGTGTTCAGCAACGGGGATTACCTAGGCATCCATTTGGTTATTAATCTGGTTATTAATCACACACTGCAAGGATCCCTACCGCCAGATCCCATGCTTCCTCTTTGCGGATGTCCACCAGCTGTTTCTGCAAATCTTCGATAGCCTGACTGCACTCTTGGTCCCTGCAGAAGTCATGCCAACGTAGCATGATTACCTGTCATTCGGTTTCTCATCCGATACACAATTCAGCCGTAACATTATGACAGGTAAGAATATCATTTATTATCTTGTTACCATGGCACCCGAAAGTGAGTTGGACATATTAGGCACCTCAAGTGAAATTGATGGGCAAGCTGTCAGAACACATGGTGCATCACAGTTTGTTCTGATTGATTGCTTTTTCTTTTTACACCACATGCATGTCTGGTTGTATTGCCTATTTGAGGGAACCAGGATGTATTATTAAGGGAGGGCAACATGGCTTTGGGCAATGTTTGGAATGGAAAAATTCAGTCCTGCTTTTTCATATGGATGTTAACTTACGACATTGTTGCAGACTAAGTACACCCCTTCATGAAAACACTATTTCAGTAGGACAATTCCCCCTGTGACACCGCAACACTACCAGTTTGAGTTGTTCAAATTCTTGAGGTTTTATTCCAATCAAGCATCAGCTGGATGATTGCAGTCAGGCTATCAAAGACTTTACATTGTTCACATTGTTTACGTGGTTTGCACTCTCCACCATGTGCCCTTATTTGCATGTTGTGTTTTTAAATTTTAAATATTATGCTTATTTTTATACCCTTGTATTTAATGTTATTGTTGTATTTAATGTTACTGTTTGTATTTTAATGTTACTTGTATGCACCATGGGTCTGAGAGTAACGCAATTTCAATTCTCTGTATGTCCTGTACATGTGCCAGAATTGACAAAAAGCTGACTTTGACTTTGACTTTAATGTGCTAAAAAACACAAGTCATATCCATAAAGGAGCATGCTCCTTACAGAACTTATGTCCTGTAAATGACTAATGTGTTCTGTGGACTCCATGCCTCTACAGGTCTGGGCTGTTCTGGCGGCATAACAAATATTAGTCAAAGCTTTATGACTGATCAGGATATACTGGGTGGTAGTAGCTTAGTGGGTAACACACTCGCCTATGAACCAGAAGACCCAGGTTCAAATCCCACTTACTACCATTGTGTTCCTGAGCAAGGCACTTAACCCTAAGTTGCTCCAAGGGGGACTGTCCCTGTAACTACTGAAGTCGCTCTGCATAAGGGCATCTGATAAATCCTGTAAAAAAATGTAAATATATGTGGGAGAAAATCCATCGGTACCTTTTTATTATGTCTTGAAGCTGGGCTTTCTTTTTCTTCTTTTCCTCCACAGCCTGGAATAAACTTTCAAATGTACCTTTCTCTCTTAGTTCTACCAAGACATCTGTGATCACTTTTGCGACAAACTGCCTGTGACAAATAAAAATATTAATGGCTCTCTGGAAACAAGGCAAAGTTCACCCATCATTGCATGATGTGATTGGTTACCTGTCTCTTTCAAATTTAGTGAGCTTTTTAGATGACCATGGGCTCGCCACGTCCCTGTGTGTCACCTCCTGATGGGATCTTTGCAGCTCCTGTATAGCCTCCTTCAAGTCAGACCAGCCAGTTAGACGAGCTTCGTTCACATTCTGCTCAGCTTTCCTCAGCTGCTCCATCTCGTCTCCAACTTCAGCCTAAACGAGATACAATATTATGTATAATATTACACGATTTAGGGTCACAGGGATTACATGCGAAAGGTAGAGATGAATCCAACAAAAAAATTGGTGAATCATACTATAGCAGCTTCTGGGTGGGCTTTGTTATAATGTGGCATGATGTTGCCCAGGATGGCCAGTTTATTTTCACACTCCTCCAGCACAGTGCACACGTTGAGCAGCATCACTCCAGAGATTTTCTCTGACATCCTGCAGCCTGAACTCTGTAGGCTGCGGGGGGTGGTAAAGTTCTACATGATTATTTAACCTTTTGGGGGGACTAGACAAGGATCGTGTAAAAAGAAAAAGAAAATTCTATATTATAACACATTCACCAGCACATTCAAAATGCGAAGGGAAAACTTCTAAACTACATTAGAATTTGACTTGGTCAAGTTGTAACTTCAAAATTTGCTGAATTTATTAATGTGCGTCAAAATGCTAAATAAATGAGAACGCAAAACAGTACCCATACACGCTCCTCCGACGTCTGCATGCAGAGTTGACGTTGGTTTCCATGGTGATATTTTTGACCGGAACATCATGTGCAAACGAGCAACTTTAATGAGACAAACGTTGTAATTGTATTTCATATGAATTTGATTTCTTTAGACATGTAAATAGTTAATTGATTTAGCTTTTTTGTTTGTTTGTTTTTTTTTTCCCGTCAGGCACTTGTCCGGCCAACCACTGTGTTAATTTCCCAGCATGCCTTGCGAACTTCCTTTTTCCTCCATATTTGTTAACGTAGCAGGTGAGTGCTCGAAACAGCCGAGATTAATTCGCGGTTTTCTCGGTCGCGCTCAATTACGCGGCGGTAATATTGGACGTCGGGTGAAGCCAGTATAGTAGGATTTTAAAACTGGTCTGTTGGTACAACGAAAGATATTTGATTGCGAAGATACACATTGGATTTGGTCGGCGACGGACCTAGCCGCTGGCGAGAACGGCTGCGCGCTAACTTGTGGCGCGCAGGACCGGGCCGAAAGAAGCGTGTTGTCCGAAAGCGCCTCGCCGTCGCTTGACGGAACGTTACCGAGCGCCACGATCCCGGCCTGCGCTCACTTTGTTTCGAGTTGTAGCTACGCTGCCTGACGTGTCGATCTCTCTCGTCTCCCCTCTGCAGGAGTTGGTGGTCCTGTGCAGTAGCTTAGCACAATGCCTGGAAGGTAAGCAGCTGGCAACGTCGCTCCTCTTTTAAATGTCACTGTAGTCGCGCACCTATTCCTCGTTTCTAAATTGTAGTGTATGTAATGTGTGTTACGGCTGACACAACCCTTATGTATAACAAGACTTGTTGTTGGTCAGAATTCAGCTTGTCAATCTTACCTGAGTGATTGGTCTTATATTTGCAACGGGTTGGCCCATTATCATGTACAACGCATGTCACAGGCAATATGATAAACACAAACTACAGATCCCATAATGCAATGCGCACTTTGATGACAATATTGAGCACCCTACACACGGTGCCTTTTTTGGGGGAAAAAAATAATTAAGCGCTGCTTCACAACCATTTGATGTTGAACTGGAAACTGCTCGTGTACAGATTCAGCTGCAGTTTAAGAATCACGTCTGCATTGTGCGGTCTGTAGTTTCACACCGCTTTACGGTGCCATAATAGCGGGTCTATATAAAGTGAACTCGTGGGCAGATGACACCACAGATATACAGTGACTGCAGCCTAGTGGACTTGGGTTTGTGAGTTTTTGTTTAATTTTCATTTCAACAGACTGTGGAGCAAGGCCATCTTTGCTGGCTATAAGCGTGGCCTGAGAAATCAGCGCGAGCACACAGCTCTGTTGAAAGTGGAGGGAGTGTACAACCGAGGAGAGGTTGACTTTTACCTGGGCAAACGCTGTGCTTATGTCTACAAAGCCAAAAAGTAAGTGAGGTTTTTTTTTTTTTTTCCTCCAGATTTTTTTGGTTTTGAATTGAACATTTTGCTGTAATTGAGTGTTGTATGTTGGCATGGATCAAAGTTTTCAATCACTGTGATTGATTTGTCAACTGAGCACACTAAAGGCCTTCAAATGTCCAGCACTGTGCTCTGGATCCCATCGTTTTCTGTGGGATGTGTGCCTGAAGAGCACCCTTCGTTGCATCCATTAGAGCCAATTTGAATATTGTTGAACTTTGACCTCTGCCGTTGTGACTCATTGACAAACAACCAATCACAATAGTTAACAACGCCGCATTTTCTGTTTTTTATTTATTTTTATTTTTTGCTTTAATCCATGTGTTTGTGAAATACATGTCTTCATCCAGCCACAATGATATAGTACAACTGTGCGATATGAATTTAACCAGACTGTATATATTGCGGTATAATATTTGGTAAGTAAATTTTAAAATTACGTTTTTGAAAGGCTGACTTGTCCTTAGCAAAGGTGCTGCAGCTTGAAGTTATAGATACATGAACTAGATAAAACTATATCTGGGCAATTCTACTGAAACCAAGATGGCGGTGCGCTAGGTCGCGGCAGACTGGCCAGGTCCTGACCATAGTGCGCTTTTTATAAAATATTGTGTATACATTTTTTTTTTTTTTTTTCCTTGTATGATTGTACTGACTAAACCAATCATACACATATGTAAAATACCAAGTGTTTGTATGAGGTGAGTTATTATATAATGTTATAGCATTTTCTGTGTTTAGCTGTGGAGTTTACATTAGAAATATTGCCAGAAACTATTTAAACACTTATTCATATTTTATCATGCAGTCCTTCCAGGTTTCAAAGATTTTTTTGTGGTTTTTCCTCTGCTCGTTTTCATGCACACCGTCAGTACCCAATCGCAGGCGCAGACGTTGTACAGGTTGAGCACTGACGCGCGTGCTGCTGTTAGTAACCCCGAAAGTGTGCAGCAACCGGTGGATTAACTGACTGGTTGAAGGCTTGTTTTATTTTGTCTATTGGGCTTGCAGTATTTTAATGATAATTAACTGGAATGGAAGCTTACATTTTGGATTTTTTTTTATTTATTATTTTTATTTTTTTTTTTAAATATATAATAAATCTCCTTGGAAACTCCCCTGTCTACTGTGTGCACTGGTCCAAAACTAATGCCATTGAGTGGTTTTGTGTTGCCAAATTTATATTGTACAGTTTATACCACGCAGCCCTAGTAAAACTACATGCTTTTAGTTTAGTACATCTCCAAAGAGTAATAGTAATCAAAAAATAGTTTGACACTAATGGTAGGGTATACTTAAATTCCCCTATTTTGCCAGCTACTGAGCTGTGCTCCCCCGGTAGAGCCATTGCCGCACCCTTGCTGATATAGCATTGTTGCTCTGTTTCGGGACATCCCATGTGGATGTCTGGCCTAATTATTCTTCAATTTATTTGCTGAGACCAAATTAGGCTTTTAAGTTTTCCAGGTCGTCACACAGCCCAAAGTGACAAGATGTTTGTTAAATGTCTAGGGAGGTATTTATTACATTTATTTTCCCAATGTTTCTTTAGGAACACAGTGACGCCTGGTGGCAAACCCAACAAGACAAGAGTCATCTGGGGCAAAATCACTCGTGCGCACGGTAACAGCGGCATGGTGCGTGCCAAGTTCAGCAGTAACCTCCCTGCAAAGGCAATTGGACAAAGGGTGCGAGTGGTAAGTGTAAAAAATTTGTGTGTGTGTGTATATATAAAAAATGGGCCAGTGAGCTTGCTTACTGCAGCTAGTCAATGTTCTAAATAAAGGGTAATCTTATGTTAACACAGAGCTATTTGAATCTAGATTTAAGTCTCTGTGAATAAATGTACATGCTGGTTCACCAGAACTACAAATACCATTGCTCTCAACCTGTTTGCAGGTTGTATTGTTGGAGCACAAAACATGTCTATTACATTTTGTAAGCAATATGTTCAGTGCATAACTAAGTCAGTAGGGGCAGTGGTGGCCTAGTGGTTAAGGATGCGGCCAAGTAATCAGAAGGTTTGAGGCTCAAATCCCAAGGTGCCAAAGCACCGTCCCCACACACTGCTCCCCGGGCACCTGTCATGCCTGCCCACTGCTCACCAAGGGTGATGTTAAAAGCAGAAATACATGGCAGTTTTTCCTTTTAATCAATGTGAGGTTGATTATAGTAATTTATTGTAATCAGCAGATCTATTTTGTAGACTTATCATATTAAACCTAAGACACAGATCTTAAGATTCACTTGGGTTCTCCGGAATTGCCTTTTGAACCCTGTTAAGAAAAATAAATAAATACATTTAAATCACCCAATGACTTAGTGACATATGACCAGACACAGCAGGCTATTTTCTGTGCTTAGAGGTTTCTCATCTTGAAATTATTATTATTTAAATTATTACTATTTAATTCCCACATTGAGTGGAAAGTACACACAACAAAATGTACCCTCCGCTTCACCCATCCTACGACGTGGCATCGAGCGGTCAGTTGTGGGGACTGTACCTTGCTCAAGCACGCCTCAGTGGGCTCAGATCCAGTCATTAGTCTGTTTTCTAAAATGTTAGGCCACCGTTGCCGGGGATATGTCTTGGTTAGATTTTCCCCTCTATGTACAGGTTATTTGTGTGGACTGACTGCCTGCTCTCTTTTGTCTTTCAGATGCTGTACCCATCCCGTGTGTAATGTGCTGTTGTGTACATACAAATAAACAAGTCTTTCAAATGTTGTTGCTCTTGTGTTTTTTGTTGTCGGGCTGGGTGGTGTTGGTTGGATTTGCATACATGAAGAGAGGAACTTTTATATCAACAATTACTCTGTATGTTCTATAACATTGGGATTGTTTTCAATGGAAAGGGATATGCTATCATGATTTCGTGGGGGGATGATATGAAACTTGCACAGTTTTGTTTTAAGGGTGCTTGATAGTGTACTCGCATCTTCCAGTCTACAGAATTTAGGGCAAAGGTCATGTAATATACTGGCTATTTAATGAGGGGCTGAGGAGGGAAGTTGTAACATACTGGTACACCGCGATTCCTTCTAAGGACATAAGTAAGGATATGCCAAATTAACGAGGAAGACTCTTGTAGTTACATCACTGCGACGTCGACTCGAAGTGGAAAAGTACTGGCGAGAAAGTGCAGCCTTTCCGGTCATCTCCGCACTGTGTGAAAGCGAAACGCGGGGTGGGAGGATAAAACACTGGGTGTCCCGCTGTCTGTCCTCGTTGTTGAGCGTTGACGTCACAGCGATAAAAAATACCGGAGTAAATGGCTGCTGATCGTCTAAGATGACCTGGAAAGGCGTTTGCCCCTTACCCTACATATCCGTATCGCGAATATTTCCCCGAAAAAAAAAAGTCTAATGCTAATGAAGGGTAAGGTTTTGTTAAATGGCATTAATAAGTGTAATGAAGTATTTCTAATGTGTTGTTTCGCTACACTGTAATACATATATTTGTATTGATTAAACGGCCTTTTCTGAATTTTCAGCTCCTCCCCTGACGCTTGCGGTCCTTATCGTTTTCCGACGGGAGGAAGGGATTTGTAGTTTTTCTTCCCGTTGTAACAAAAGACTCGGAGTACTAAATAAACTACATGTCCCATGATGCAACGAGCGCAGAGCTGCTTTATAAAGGAGTTGTTTTCGTTCGCTAGGTGTTCAGGAGCTCTTGGCTGACAGACGGGAAAAGCAGGTATCTGTTGGCAGGGAGAGTCGGATGGCAGATTTAAAAATATTTCCTAGCCAAAATACTTTTGCGAGAGCGCGGACACGAGATTAATTGTACCATAATGTTAAATGTGTGTATTTGTTATTCCCGTATCTTTCCTTTGACATGGAACGCGAGATTTACGTTACATCATGGTTTACAATTGGCTATGGGCAGTATTCAAAAAGCCGTGTATAGCAAAAGACCTGGCAAAATGACACGCGTCGTTAATAATACAACACGCATCGACGCGTCGTTCGTGAGGGAAACTGCCACAGCTTTATAACGGGGATGCATTGTTTATCTGTCCGATTATATGCATGACTCAAAACCGCGCGATTCACGTACAATGTTTGTCCTTTGCGTTCATCGGGATATTATACGTGTAATATAGCAGTAGGAAAAAATACTATTATGAATTATGTATGTGTGTATGTATATATATATGTATGTATGTATATGTATATTAGTATGTCCTTAGCTGTATGATGACGCTCGGATTTTATTGATTTGTAGATTTGATTTTTGCTCGAGATGGGAGGTGAAGGCGGTCGGGCTCGTTTCTTTTTATCCCAGGGTGACGGCAGAATAGGGGAAAAAAGGGGTGGGGAAAAAAAAAAAAAAAACAACCAGCGTCCACTTTCCTCCTGTAGGCCGGTGGCGTGTGGTGTGGGGTCGTTTAAAGACAGAAACGTCGCCTCCCCTCGCCTCCGCTTCCGGGACTGCGTGTACCTTCCCTGCTCTTCGTTTTTCCGGGGCCGACTAAATGATTCGCTCAGAACGCGAAACGCCGACGACACTCGCGGACCTGCGTCGGGTGGAGGGGGCACACACACACACACACACACACACACACACACACACACAGCACGTGTGTATGCGTGTGGCAGTCTGTCCGCTGTGGGCTCGATATTGACGGGGATGCGTGCGCGAATCCGGCTTCTCGTATGTAAACATCTCGTTTCATCGGCGCTCCGTCCTCCCGTCGCTCGTCGTTATTATTATAATTAATTTTTTTTTAATTATTTTTACAATTTTTTTTTTTTTTTTTTTTTTACCTCCCCGCCCGTGACAGTGACCAACGCAGACCGAAGCCCCCGTGCAGCAGCAGCGACGCCAGCCAGCAACTCTTATGTTGGGAGAAGAAGATGAAAGAACATGATTTAGTGAAGGACTACCTGGCCGCCGGCTCTGTGTACCGGGCTGTACCGTCCAGAGAGGCCTTGCCTGGTGCCGAGGTCGACCCGTACCAGCTCTCCAAAGTTCAGGTGCGTAATGTGGCGCGGTAATAGGGATTGTGGGCCGCGTCTGTCTGGGAAGCCCGTCACGTTCCTGCACGTTCCTGCGGCGTTCGGTCCGAAGGCACCGCCGGGGGTTTAATTGTGTTACGTGTTCCGGCTTCATCCCCGATTTGGCGGCACGTGTCCGCTGTAATCACTTGCGGCCCTCGCATCTCAACGCTTAATTCCAGCCACGAGTTGGACCGGATCCTTGGGGAAGAGTGGCGTTGGGTTGCGGAGGCTTCTTCTGCCATTAAACCTCCCCCCCCACCCCCTTGTGCCGACTTTTTATTGTCCTCAGTTTGCTGCGAACAGGCATTGCCTGCGCCTGCTCGGCCAGAATGAAAACGAGGCCGACTGTCATCCGTCCGACCTCAGTTCTTCGTCTCGGTGCCGCACAAATGGAGGGAGAGGCGCTGTTTACCGGCACAGTACCGTCATCGGGGGGGGGGGTGACGGTGATACAATGGAGCGGCAGCTGCTGTTTTGTGTTTTCGTCGGGACGGCGAACCTTTTGTGCTATTTTATATTTTTTTTCCGCCCTCCCGCCCCTGTGCTGTCAGCGTTGAGTCAGCCGGTTATGAGAGGTTGTCCTTTGTTTCCCCCCCCCCCGCGTGCCATTGTTCTGTTTGTTTTAAAGCTCCTTCAAGCCGTCCTGCACATCGGCGTCTTCCCCCTTCACTGTTGCATTCTGTCGCTTTAAGGCCCCCCCCCTATGCACAAGCTCCTCCTATAGCAGCCGGGCCTGGATGTTTACATAAATTCGAGCTCCTCCCACCGTCTACATCACCAGCGACGGCAGCCAGTCGGCTTCCTGGCCGGGGCTGATGCGCACCAGACTCGGGGCGAGCGATTGGTCGGCGGCTCCCTGCAAGGCCGTGTGCGCATTGTGCCTCTGCAACGTGAGACGCTCCGGGGGGGGGGGGGGGGGGGGGGGGGGGGGGGAACGTGCGGCGGAGGCCGGTGGGAGGAGGGGCGCGGGGTCCTGCGAATGCCAAGCGGCAATGCGGAGCGAGCGGCGTGGGCAGCGCGCCCAGGTCATTCATTCAGAAAAGGACGTTGGATGCATTAATGCCCTTTAGTCCTTTAGTCTTGTTCCAGGAATCTTGCCCTAAGGCCGCGTTATGTCATCGCCGTCAATGCGCGTTGGCTGTACCCACTTTTAACCCTTTCACGTTGATGGAAAAACAAATCACATCCATTGAGTTTAATCACTTGGGGGTCAAGTCCATAAGTGAGAATGTCAAGTAATTTTACCAACAAAAAAAAAAAAGTAGAAACCGCTATTTTACAAAAATGTTTTTTGTTGGAGGGTTAAAGAATTTTTTTTTTTATTTTTTTTTAGGCTAGACATTGCATTAGAACATTATAGGGACGTTCTAGTGCCACTCATTCTACGTGTGTCCACAGATTAGTTCTGCAAAGGCCAGGTACATCTTTAGTTATTTAGTCATTTAGAACACAAAATTGGGTTAAACAAGGACTAATTTTTTGGGTTTAATATTGCTGACCCCTTGTCGTTCCAACACTTCATAAGTGTAATAGTTATGTTATAACTGTTGTAAGTAATACTATTTTATAACCTTTAATAACTCAATTCTGTAAAGAAGTAAGGAAAGTCTGTAAGTTCCTGTTTCTATTGTGTTAGTGGCTGAGCTGGAAAACACCCATTTTAGGCCAATCATATTGCTGAAATGCAAAAAAAAAAAAAAAAAAAAACTGTGCCCATAGCACATGGTAATTTTTAAAAAGCAGGGGAAATGTTTGTCAGTCACTGTAATCAACTCAAACCCATGCTTCTATTTCTATCTGTGGGGACCGAGAACAGCGTGTCCTGAAGTTCAAGGCTATGACCGGAGATAATGTGAACTTCTGCAGACCGAGATTAGAGTCTGAAAGTAGTTTTGTGTCCTTGTCACAGTTTGCCAAAGCCACCGAAGCCTGTTCGATGCTGATTGATCCGTTAGGAGCTCAGACTTTGGACTCATTTTGAAATGTAATATTGGGAATGATTTCTATCTAGATAAATGGTGTCACGGGCATTTAGTGGAGTTAAGGCTGGACTGTGCTTTTTCGTAACTGAGGAAGATGATCTTGTTTGAACCGTTATCCTGGGCCTGATTTGATTGATTGGGATTAATTCGGCGCAGCGCCTGATGCCATTAGTGCCACGCCAGGGTGTGTTTAATCCCAGAGCGCACGCCTTCTAAAGAACACTGTGTCTCCTCCAGCACAAGTAATCCCGTGAGCCTTTTTTTTTTTTTTTTAAAGCCTTGCGTCCTTTTCAGATGCGGCAGAGAGACGCACACACACAAGCGGTCACAAACCGGTGTGCACTTAGCAAAGTCATCCGCGGGATGGTGTAATGAAGCAGTCGCCCATAGCAACGGCCTGTTTGGGAGCGCCGTGTCCCGACTGCCGGAGATTACGGCTCTGCTCATGTGGGGCACCGTTTTTTTTTTTTTTTTTGTGTGTGTGATTCCGCACCTCCTCCCACCATTTTGTCTGTCACAACGGGGAAGAAACCAGTGTTGTGACACTCTTAAGGGTGGCTGTCCTCTCAAGAGAAGATGGCTGTGTGTGAGCAGAGGAGTCACGTGTGCACTCCGGATTTTATTTTTTATTTATTTTTTTAACGTTTGCAGGACACTGGGCCACTTTGTAACGTTTGCACGGGTGCTTGCACAAGACAGGCCTTTGGTCTCCTGATTCCTAAAAAGGGAAGTCATATGACCTGCCTGTGTCTTTCCGCCTCAGCCGAACGCAGACTGCTGAGCAAGATGTCTGCTCTAATTTTCCACAGACTCGTGAAGGACACCCAGAGAGGAAGGTCACCTTTTTTTTCTTTTTTTTTTTTTTTTTTTTTCTTTTTTTTTTTTTTTAAGCGTCTTATACTGTTCCTTCTGCATTTATGGATCTTTTTTTTTTTTTTTTTTTTTCTTCTTCTTTCAGGATGGCCTGGAGACTGCAGCAAGAGCTGAGGGTGGCCTGTCGTTGGACGGCGGGGCCTTGGCTCACATCAAAGACCTGGAGGATGACGGAGGGAGGAGTAAATACCACCACAGCGTCAGCATGCTCAAGCCTTTCCGCTCCACCAGCAAGTGAGTGGTTTTCACCGTTCCTCTTCACCTGCGCTTCAGGGCGACCCTCGCCTAGTCGCCGACCGACTCTCCAACTACGTTCTAACTCCCTTCCAGGCACCAGCACCCGGTGGACAATGCTGGCCTCTTCTCGTTTATGACGTTTAACTGGCTGACCCCACTGGCCATCCGAGCGCACAAGAAGGGTCAGCTGTTCCTGGAGGATGTGTGGGCCGTGTCGGAGTGGGAGAGCTGTGAGGCCAACAGCCGCAGGTCTGCCACATTGAAATCAGGAGAGAATCACAAACCGGGCCTCAGTTCCCACAAACCCACTCGTTCCTTTTCTGTGGGTGTCCAAATAGTTTCAGTAGATAATATTTACACTCTTAAGGAGATGTACTGCCTTTTCATCTTCATCCACGTTTTATTGTAAGCCTTTCTGGACCCCCCCACCTCAGTCTGGCTCATATGAACGCAACTGTAAAGGAACAGAAAATGCCCAATGTATTCAAGCTGAGAAGCTCAACTTATCAAATGTATTGACATTTTGAAATATAATAAGAAGAATAATACAACTAGTCATGTAAATGTAAAAAAAAAAAAAACTAAATGTAAATATTTTAATTTACTATTTGAATCCCGGTCTCTGGAGACTGGGATAAGGTTGGTTATGGACTCACCTGTGTTCTCCTTGCAGACTGGCGGGTCTGTGGGAGGAGGAGTGTAAGGTGCACGGTGACCAGGCCTCGTTGCACGGTGCCGTCTGGGCCTTTTGCCGAACCCGACTGCTGCTCTCCATCCTCTGCCTCATGGTCACTCAGGTGGCAGGCTTCAGCGGCCCAGTAAGTAACACCATCTCATCATCTGCTCTTTAGCCCTTTCTTGACTCACCCGTTCTCTCTCTCTCTCCCCCTCTCTCTCGGTCTCAGCCTATGTTTCTCAGTTTCTGTGTCTCACTGTAGTAGCTGGGAGGGTCTATGTGTGTGTGCCCCCCTGCCCCCTGCTCCCCAAGGCTGGAGTGTACAGGTAAGTGTCCAAGTGGGGCAGGGAGAGGAGTCTTTACCCCCCTTCTCTTACCCTCACTCAAAGCCCACTCGCCAGTTTGTTCTGTGGATCTAATGCATAGCAAAGCATGAGGGCCTTTTTCTCTGAGGGTAACAGAACCGCGGGGTAATTTGTTAGCAAGAGGTTCAAATTTTTTATTTTATGCTTGTAATCCCAGATATAAGTGCCTTAACGTTGACCAAAGTGACCAATGGCAAGCCGCCATCATGTTGAAACCTTTTTAGAAATTGTTTAAATTGAAATTGTTGATGCGGAGTAATCGGACTTGGTGCAGTTTACTCTTAATGTGATTTGAATTTTCAGTTTGGAAGGTTCTCTTGGGGAAACACGTGCTCTATTTTTTTTTTTCTTTGACCAGGTACTGTTATCTCCTTAAGAAATGCATATAAACGACCACATACTGTAATGATCCCATACAGCAGTGAGGGGAAATAAGATTCCAGACACCAGTTGGGGCGTGCTAATATCTGCTGCCCCCTGCAGGTGCTGCATTAATCTACAGGCCCAATAACTTGCAGCATTTGAATCATGGCCCCAGATTCTAAATCTCTGCAGAGTGCACTCTCTGCATGTCTTTCCTCTTTGTGTTCTTTTTTGTTTTTTACTTGTTTTGGTCACTGAGTTGCCTGCTATCTGATTTGCATAAAAGTGGTCCCCCGACACTGATGCACAACATGGTGTGCAGACCAGTGTCTCTCTGTCTGCTTTAGGTGGGCAGGGGTGTCAGGGTTAACCAAAAACCTTTTTTCCAAGGAGAGCTTCTGTCACTGTCCCTCCATGGGTAATGCAGGGACTCTCTGTCTCCCTCTCACCCCCCTCTGTGTTACTCTTAGTGGCATTAGGCTGGACCAAGGTGCCCCACCACCTCCCATGAAATTAGAGCACATCTCCGCTTTTCTTTTTCTTAGTTATTTCATGGATGTTTTCGGGCCACCCAGATAACGTTTAACTCTGGATTAAATTCAAAGCTGTAATTTTTCCCTCCCTTGACAGATGAGGCCGAGCCAGTAATGGTTGTTGAGGGAGGGGCGAACTCGAGGGGGCTCGTCGGAAGGTGGGTTGTCCGGTGGGAGGGGTGTATGTATGTCGGGCGCAGAGATCTCTGCTGCGCTGTGTGAGAGACATGTGACAGAGGCTGTTCTTTAGAATCCACAGGCCGTGTGTTTTACCTGCGGAGAGATAGAACGCGGCACAGGCCGAGACGCCGGTGAAAAAATAAATGCCTGAGAGGTAAGGGCACGTTTCTTACGCAGGGCTAGATCAAGAGATTTTATCTTTGTCCTCTCTCTCTCTCTCTTGCTGTCTCTCTCTATCTTTCTGTCTGTCTTTCTTTTAATCACTTGTTTTGTTCAGGAAAATGTGCTTGTCCAATGCATTCCGATCCAGCACAGATTTGTGTATTTTATTTTATTGTTTTTTAACTTCAATGACTGAATATTGCACTGTATGTCTGTTGCTCTGTTCTTATAAAGTGTAAATGCTCTCTTCATTACGTGCCATCGCTGACCTATAAAAACAGACACAGTCGACATATCCGTAAACTGCTTTCAAGTGCAACCGAAGGGTTCTGACGTGCCGTCATGGAATTTGGACTGTCTCTCTCACTAAACACTGTCTGCACCTGGACTGCTAAACTGTCTGAGGCTGGAAGCTTTGAGTTTCACCTCCAGCCTGTTAACCTGCTTAATCCCATGGATGGCCACCAAACGTAATGGACGCATGTCTTAATGGCACAGTATAAATTTCTGTGCCATTCTTCTAAAAGTCTGCTTTTTGATTGGTCAATGAAAACAGTTCTTTAGGAGCTGCCGTCAGTCAGGGGAAGAGAGGGGCTTTTTGGTTTGGGGGGGGGGTTGCTCCTCCTCCTCTTGGGATCTCTACCCGTCTGGACAATTAAAGAGACATGATAAAATGTGATCCAATGGTACGACTCATTTTAAAGGACGCACACATATACCACACAAGAGCAAAGACTATTTTATCCCATCCTCCTGATCATGTTGAAAAATGACATGGTGCTGTCACAATGGTTCATGTGTTTATTTATATTATTATTTAAAAAACCATGTATTTTTTTTATTTCCTTTTGGTAAAGATGGTGTGTTCTGCTGAATTTTGTAACCTTTTACCGCATATATGATCATCAAATCAAAAGGTTTCGCATTTTTGCCTTGTCAAATAAAATTCAACTGATGCTTTGAACCATGTGGGTTTGCTGAAGCTCACTGTCTGTGTGAAAATGTCCCTGAGTGCCAGTGTGCATGTTGGAAGGGTTTGTGCCTTTTTGCACTGTTTCTGTCCATTTGTGTGGGTTTTTTTTTTTTTTTTTTCTTTTTAAGCCTGTTATGAAACTGTTATTTTTTTCAAACTGAAAAACCCAATTAGAGGGTGGGTTTTACCTTTCTACATAAATATATGCACATACCCCTCCCTCTCTCTCTATCCCTCCCTTCCCCTCTCCTCCCCTTTGTCTGTGTGTTCTGCTATAATCAAATTGCTGATTGTTAATTTTCAGGTGTTAAAACAAAACCACGTCCTCGCCTACTACCCCACCCCGGTGTGACTGTAGGTATAATGTCTTTGAATCCATGCTGTGCATACAAAAGTCACAAAACAGGGGAAAAAGAGCATAAAGAAATGTGAAATGTCTCCTTTGTTTCTTTTTAAATGGCCGTGTTGGTACTTTTCATTGTTTCTCTTGTTCTTTTTAAAGGATCTTAATAGAAAAAGGGCCACCAAAGGTAAATGTTGAGAGCACAATGTCAAACAGGTTTCTATATCTTCTCCGTAGCCTTATCGCTTATCTCTAATGCTTAGGAGCCGTTAAGGAATGATTCATTTAGACTGACAGCGATTTGATTTTTATTTTATTTTTTTTCATGTTGTTGATGATGATCATGATGATTTTATGATTGTTGATGCCTGATGTGGTGTTTGTATCGCTGAGGTGGCGTTGGGTCATTTTGGAGCTCTCAGTCACGCGGCATGTGTCCTGTCACCCCTTACTGCTCCCCTCCACAGGCATTTGTGGTGAAGAGGCTGCTAGAGTACACCCAGCAGAGCGAGCCGGACCTGCCCTACGGCCTGCTGCTGGTGCTGGGCCTGCTTGCCACCGAGCTGGTCCGATCCTGGTCCCTGGCCCTCACCTGGGCCCTCAACTACCGCACTGGCACTCGCCTGAGGGGCGCCATCCTCACCATGGCTTTCCATAAGATCCTGAGGCTCCGGAGTATCAGGGATAAGTCTGTGGGAGAGGTAAGGGACGGGAGAGGAGGACGAGAAGGATCAGTGGAAGGTTGCGGAGAAAGTAGTGGTAATGGTTGTGAAAGAATGAAGAAAAAAATAAATGTCCTGAGAATAGGAATAACTCATTTTAACATAATGGAACACAGCAATTGCTTAAATTAACAGCCAAAAGCGACAAGTCAGATATGTTACCCACAATGTGAGGCTTAAGGGAGCCGTATGGCTGAATTCTGACCGTGATTGTAGAGTACCATGGGTCACGGTCTGCCTTGGTCCTCCTCAGCTGGTCAACATGTGTTCGAGTGATGGCCAACGGATGTTCGAGGCGGCCGCGGTGGGCAGTCTGCTGGCAGGCGGGCCCTTGGTGGCTTTGCTAGGCATGGGCTACAACCTTTTTATTCTGGGTCCTACCTCTCTGCTGGGGTCTGCTGTCTTTATTCTCTTCTATCCTACCATGGTGAGCAGGCTTCATGCTTACATTATACATACAGACAAAAGAAAGAAGAGTGTCTCCTGTTACTTGACTTGCATCTCCGTTTCGATCAGATGTTTAGCTCTAGACTCACAGCCTACTTCAGGAGGAAAGGGGTGGCCATAACAGACAGGCGTGTGCAGAAGATGAACGAGATCCTCAATTACATCAAATTCATCAAGATGTACGCCTGGGTCAAGGCTTTCTCTGAGGCTGTGCGCAGTAAGTCATGAATCTTATGGCTTTGTTAGGGGGTTTTATAGATGATTCATATATTTCTGTTGTGTACATGGTGGTCACCTTCATGATTTAGATCACGTGGCATGTCAGCAAAACAGAAGTGCAGTGAGTGCACGGCAGAGGTTGTGTGGATTCATTGCGTGCTTGTGGTGTTGACAGAAATCCGCGAGGAAGAGCGTCTGATCCTGGAGAGAACTGGGTATTTCCAGAGCATCACTGTGGGCGTGGCTCCCATCGTCGTCGTGATTGCCAGCGTAGCCACTTTCTCCACCCATATGCTGCTCGGATACGACCTCAACGCGGCCCAGGTAAGATTTGAGGTCACTGCAGCTACTTGAAGTGTAAATATTGGATCCTTAAGCCTAACACGCATCTGAATATTGTTTTCCCACAGGCATTTACGGTCGTAACAGTCTTCAATGCTATGACCTTTGCATTGAAGGTCACACCTTTTTCTGTGAAGTCACTCTCTGAAGCATCAGTGGCCATGGAGAGGTTCAAGGTGAGGAATGTAGGGATATATTGACAGGAGATGCTCTGTCACTTACTTAGCACTATTTCCTCCTGACTTGTAGCTTGGTTCACTGCTTTCAGTGCTGTGTGTGTGTGTGTGTGTGTGTGTGTGTGTGTGTGTGTGTGTGTGTGTGTGTTTTGTCCTTGTGTGACCTGGTCCCAGTAATCCCACAGTTGGGCCGCTTTGCCCTTCATGAGGTGTGTGTTTATTTTGGGAGGGAATGTGCTGAGTCATGTGGATGTGAGATCCTTGCTTGATTCAGTTTTGCTGACTTAAAACATCAGACACCCCACACGATAAACTACACCTCGCATACCACCCAATCAGGATAAAGCGCTCTGGCCGTGGCTGTTTCTCACCCCGGCGCTGGGCTGTGAGCATTGTTTTGGGATTAAACACTGCCCAGGGGACGTGAACAGGGACGAGGGAAGTGATGGGAGATGCGTGAGCTGGAGGCCACTCAGGACTGTCAGCTGGAGGGACCGGTGAACCCCGTCCCTGTGCTGACTCTGTCCCTTTCTCAAAAGGCCAATCATTTGCTCAGCTCAGGATTAGGATGCAGCTGCAGAGAGGGGCATTGTGTGAACAATGCTGACAAAGGCTGCTGTTTCAAACCTGGCTTGCTTGTATTTGTGTGTTCTTCATGGCGAAAGAGGCTGCCCGTTTCACACCCCTATATATTTTTTTTCCTGCCACATCAAGTACTTGGGGAGCATATTTTTGTGACGCGTGGAGTCTTCACTAATGTTATTTGAGGTAGTTTACAATTCGTGAGTCAGAACATATCAAATAAATGTTTCCAAGATATCTATAGCAGTACAACTGGGCAACACTGACTGACATGAGGGGTCTAAAGTCATTCAGAATGAGGAAGTAGGGTGTGTGAGAGCTGCTGTCCTCCCATTTTTAGCTTTGTTTTTTTTTTTTTTTAACACATCAGCTCCTCTCTCAGATACAGACCACTCGATTCGTTTGTTTCTGTGAATCCAGAAGAACTACTTGATGTGGCATTAGCAGTTACCCCCCCATGCAATGAGTCTATAGCTGCGGAAATCAGGCCCTTGGTGCTTGTAATTAAAAAGAATGGTTGGTGTAGTTTTTCGTGTGTTTTCTCCTATAAAACGCTCTGATTATTTAGAGAATGAAGAATGAGGATTTAGTTTCTAGTTTAGAAACTGGATTTATATATTCATGAATATTTCAGGGTTTGATACCTTTTTTAAATGATTATACTTCGTTAATGTATTGGTACAGTTTCATTATTTTTACTTTTGATCACCCATATAAAATGAACCCAATATTTCCAGTATTTAACCCTTCTGACTCTGACTGAGCCGTTCATTTCCTCTCTGTCTACGTCAGAGTCTTTTTATGATGGCCGAGGTAGAGGCAATCAGAGAGCGGCCCACAAACCCCCAGGCTGCCGTGGAGATGCAAGGTGCAAGCTTGGCTTGGGACACCACAGGTCACAGTGCCCAGCCCACCCCTCGTGGGACCCCGTGCGTTGGGCGGGGTCTTAGGAAGCAGCCAGATAACCGGCGGGAAGGTGACCATGGGACACTGGAGGAGCAGAGGGGCCAGCTCCTTTCGGACCATCCCTCCACCCCCGAACACGTCTCCACCATCAGCCAGCGGCTGCAGAGGACCCTGCACTGCATCGACCTCACCATCCAGAAGGTTTGTGTGTGTGTGAGACACATTTTATGTCATCATTGTGTACTTGTGGATTAATATTTAACTTGCCTCTCCAGGGGAAGCTGGTTGGCATTTGTGGCAGTGTGGGGAGCGGGAAGACGTCCTTGGTGTCTGCCATCTTGGGACAGGTGAGCTCAGTTTCTTAAAATGTGTCCGTGGGCTCAAGGTGGGGTTTAAAGAAAGGAATGATTATTTGTTTTCGATCCCCAGATGACACTGTTGGAAGGGACAGTGGCTATAAACGGGAACTTTGCCTATGTGGCTCAGCAGGCCTGGATCCTCAATGCTTCTTTAAGGGACAACATCCTGTTTGGAAAGGAGTATGAGGAGGAAAGGTAAGAACCTCATCTAGGACGTTTATAACATAAAGAGTACGAGGTGAGAAATCTACACTTGACAGCCTTTTACATGGCATCTGTTGTTCCCTACTCCTCCAAAGGTACCAGGCGGTTCTGAGCGCTTGTTGTCTGAGGCCAGATCTGGCAATTCTGCCCAATGCTGACCTTACAGAGGTAAGATCACCACAACCCTTCTGTCCTTTCTCAGTGACGTCGTCTCTTGATAACGTCTCGCGTTCTGATAGATCGGCGAACGTGGTGCCAATCTCAGTGGTGGGCAGCGACAAAGGATCAGTCTGGCGCGGGCCCTTTACAGTGACCGGGCCATCTACATCCTGGACGACCCTCTCAGTGCCCTGGATGCCCATGTGGGAAACCACATCTTCAACAATGCCATCAAGAAGCAGCTGCGCAATAAGACTGTTATATTTGTCACACACCAACTGCAGGTAGGCCACCAACAAATGTACCTGTTAAATGTTGCTAAAAAATGCCATATTTCTGTGTATGAGATTGTGTTGCCTGCTGGTTTGTGTCCAGTACCTGGTGGACTGTGATGATGTCATCTTCATGAGGGAGGGCAGCATAACGGAGCAGGGCAGCCACGAGGAGCTGATGAGTCTGAATGGCGACTACGCCGCCATGTTCAACAACTTGCAGCTAGGGGACACTCCACTCATAGAGGTGAGGACCAATTCCATTATTCATAAAATATAACAGACATAAAGGGGGAATGGTGTTTTCTTTATATATAAAGATTCAAATTTTTTTAGGTGCCTAATAAGAAGGCAGGAAACTCATTGAAGAAACCTCCAGAGAAGGCAAAATCAGCATCGGTCAAGAAAGAGAAGCCAGCTAACAAAGATAATGGTAATAAGATTTGTTTCTTTTGATGTTGTATGATTACGTTTACTTTACGACTTGCATAAGTGGTATAAGATGTTTGTCATTGTAATCCCTCATTTGGTTCACTAGGGATGGATCTGCAAATACCATTAGTTTAATAGCTTGGAGCCCAACTTTTTTATTAAATATACATCCCAAATATATATGAGCCAAATTCTATTTAAGTTTTTATTTATTTTTTTTAAGGTTTTTAGCTTTTGTTTGAAGATCTTTTAGTGAAACTTTGAGTCATCTGGTCCACACTGTTTCTTATGAGGCCTAAAACCTCTTAGTCTGTTGTGGTTTGTAAAAGGGTTACAAAAAGTCCCTTCTCTTCATCTTCCTTTAGGTCAGCTGATGCAGATGGAGGAACGTGGGCGGGGCTCAGTGCCATGGTCAGTATATGGGGTCTACATCCAGGCAGCTGGTGGCCCACTGGTCTTCCTCTTCATCCTGATGCTCTTCGTTCTGAATGTGGGCAGCACGGCCTTCAGCAACTGGTGGCTTAGCTACTGGATTAAGCAAGGCAGTGGGGTGAGACAGGTCTATTATTTTCTCCTTTATGAATTAGTTTGTGTGTGTGTAGCCCTCATGGAAAGACTGATCAATATTTCAAGAGTGATCACATTGTACTAAACACCCTGCTTTGCATAATCACTGGAGAAAAATAAAAGATCCGCATTCGTAAAAAAAAGGGACTGAATATAAACTAGTGCAGTCTGTTACTTATTCGTCAAACTTTTAAAATGCTGGCCATTGTATTTTGAAATGAATAAAAAATGAAAACAATTCAATTGTAACCCATGAATCGTAATCCAATTGAAAAGTGCATGTGTGTAAGTGAATTATTTAAAAACACCATCATGTTTTTTTTTTGTTTTTTTTTTTTATGTAGAACACCACAGTTCTGGTGGGGAACAGCTCAGTGCTAAGTGACAGTATGCGAGACAACCCCCTAATGCAGTATTACGCTGGAGTCTATGCTATGTCCATGGGAGTCATGCTGTTGCTCAAACTGCTGCGTGGCGTCATTTTCGTCAAGGTGAATTTTTTTTTTTTTTTTTTCCAGCATAAAGATGTTGCACAGTCAGGTCTCTCATATTTCAAACTTCTTTGCTCTTAGGTAACATTGCGAGCCTCGTCAAGGCTTCATGAGGAGCTGTTTCGAAAGATCCTCCGCAGCCCCATGAAGTTTTTCGATACCACACCCACAGCCCGGATTCTGAACCGGTTCTCCAAAGATATGGATGAAGGTAAATCTCTACTGGGGTGTACATGCTACCGTGACTACAAACAGACTTGACCCTGTTGTGTGGCTTGAGTACTTGAATTTGGGTCAGTAGGAGACTGTGAAGTAACAGCCCTGAGTTCCTCACAGGACACCTACATTCTTGATAGATTCGACTTGAGGCTTATTACTTGGGCAGTGAGGAACTGTGTTAATAGGTTCTTCATACATGACTTAACTAGACTTTGTTCTCTTGTTTCATTTAATTTGTTCATGGGTGTGTATATAACTTCCTCTTTAATAACTAGGTGGCCTGGTGTCGCAGTTGTGTACTTATGTTTGAGAACCCCCTCTCCATTTTCATTCCAGTGGACACACGGCTGCCTTTCCAGGCTGAGATGTTCATCCAGAACGTGATCCTTGTCTTCTTCTGCCTGGGTGTGATCGGCAGCGTGTTTCCATGGTTCCTGGTAGCAGTTGGGCCGTTAGTGCTGCTCTTCATCGTGCTGCACATGGTGTCACGTGTCATCATCCGCGAACTCAAGCGCCTGGACAACGTCACTCAGTCGCCCTTCCTTTCCCACGTCACCTCCAGCATCCAGGGCCTCACCACCCTCCATGCTTATGCCAAGGGTGACGAGTTCCTGCACAGGTTGGTCAAATGAGTGGCTGAATAGAAATGTGATCTTTTCTTTCTCTCTGTCTGTGGGGGGGGGGATAAACGACAGCACATAGGATCAAATGTCACTCATCTTTTCACTCAGGTACCAGGAACTGCTGGACCAGAACCAGGCTCCGTTCTATCTCTTCAGCTGCGCCATGCGCTGGCTGGCCGTTCGCCTGGACGTGATTAGTGTGGCTCTGATTAGCATCACAGCTCTGATGATTGTCCTGATGCATGGCCAGATCCCCCCAGCCTATGCTGGCCTTGCCATCTCCTACGCTGTTCAGGTGGGTGCAGCTGGTCCTCTTTTTTTTCAGTCAAATATTCCACACCTCCCTAAGCATTGATGGTAAAAATCCATGTTATTTCTGCTCTTCAGCTCACCGGCCTGTTCCAGTTCACAGTGCGCCTGGCCTCTGAGACCGAAGCCCGTTTCACGTCAGTGGAGAGGATCCACCACTATATCCAGGTACCGCCACCCATCATATACACCCTGCGCTTACCTCAACAAGCTTTAACCTCAGCCTGTAGAACTCCCAATCTTTATAAAGCTATATTGAACCTTATATTTAATACTTTACCTTATTTCAGTCTCTTGCACTGGAGGCTCCTGCTCGCATCAAGAACAAGGCCCCCCCTCAAGACTGGCCTCAGGAGGGCGAGGTGGTGTTCGATGCAACAGAGATGAGGTATAGAGAGACCCTTCCTCTTGTCCTGAAGAAATTGTCCTGCACCATCCGACCCAAAGAGAAAATAGGGATTGTTGGACGGACTGGTTCAGGTGAGCACATTCAATAAACTTCTTAGATCATTTTTTTTTTTACCTCAGTCTTTTAATGTCCAGGTCTACAACAAAAGCAAAGTTAAGTGATTGTCATTGTGGCAACCTAGTGATTATGGGGCCGCTTCCTTAACCCCAAGGCCACCACTGCCCCACGAAGCATAAGCATATACTATTAATAATAATAAAAATAGAGAGATTGATCCCATCATCACAGTTTAATAATTTATGTGGGTGTTTGTTGTCTAGTGGGTAACACATTAGCCTATGAGCCAGAAGACCCAGGTTCAAACCCCACTTACTACCATTGTGTCCCCGAGCAAGACACTTAACCATGAGTGTCTCCAGGGGGGGACTGTCCCTGTGACTACTGATTGTAAGTCGCTCTGGATAAGGGCGTCTGCTAAGTGCCATAAATGCAATAATATTGTACCTCTCATCTCTGCTGTTCAGGTAAATCTTCTTTGGGTGTTGTCCTCTTCCGTTTGGTGGAACCCTGTGGCGGTTCTATAAAGATAGATGGCGTCAACATCTGTGATATTGGCCTGGCCGACCTACGCAGCAAGCTGTCCATCATACCACAGGAGCCAGTGCTATTCAGTGGTACAGTCAGGTGGGCTGCTGACCTTTTTATCGATTCTATTTGTGTATGCCCTATCGAAGTGGCAGTCTCTGACTTGGATGAAGTTGACTCATGTTGTTCTCTGTGCAACACACAGATCTAACCTGGACCCATTCAACCAGTACTCAGAAGCACAAATATGGGATGCATTGGAAAGGACACACATGAAAGAGTGTGTAAGTATGGAGGGCGTTTTGTTTTACCAGCCTTTCCTAGCATACCACAACCAACAAGAAGTAAACTTGTTTGAGTCAAGTCAATAAGAAAACCTTGTTTTATGGGGTTTTAATATGTTAATGAAATAATTAAATTATAGGCGCAGTTAAGAGTCATGTTCACATTGTTCATTGTTGGGAATAGCTTACGAGTTCCTTATAAATTGTCTTGCTAAGGTGTCACAGCTGCCTCTGAAGCTGGAGTCAGAGGTGGTGGAGAATGGGGAGAACTTCTCAGTAGGGGAGAGGCAGCTGGTGTGTGTGGCCAGAGCCCTGCTGAGGCAGTGCAAGGTGAGCCTCCTCCGAAACAAAAAACCCCTGTGACCCTCCTGCAGGCCACCTGAGCCGGGTGTTCACACACAAAGTAACTAATTAATGTGAGGGAATGTGCTTCATGGTGGATAGAATTCCCATTCCTTTTAGTTCTAGGCTTTGTGCTCGCCATTAATTGTGCAGCGTCTGAATGTTTGGCTGACATCAAAGCGTCCTCCTGCTTTCCCATGCTTTATATAAGATTCTGATTCTGGATGAGGCAACTGCTGCTATGGACACTGAGACGGACGGCCTGATCCAGGAGACTATACGCAATGCTTTCCAAGACTGCACCACCCTGACCATTGCTCACCGGCTGCAGACCGTGCTCAACTGCGATCGTATCATGGTACTTAATCAAGGACAGGTATGTGGAGTTTGATAAAAATCCATGTCACGTATTAACAAATTTACTATTGCACCACTTTCCAATTTTATATTACTGAATTATAATCATGAGCAATATATCGTTTTTCTCCCCACTAGGGTTTAGCTTTTACCCTCCAGCATTCTGATTTCATATCATTAGTGATGTTCATGGCTCACTGTATTTTTCTTTGCCCGCCTCGTTCCCAGGTCATGGAGTTTGACGAGCCATCGAACCTCCTGGCAAATGAAAACTCTCGATTCTGTGCTATGCTGGCAGCAGTGGAGAACAAGATTTCTGTGCGAGGCTAGGGGGGGGGCTGATTTCAGTGCCACCGAATCAAGGGAAAGGGGACGCCTTCCCAGCTAAGGGTTCCTGCCATCAGGGCTAAGGGGCCACTTCTTGCAGACCAATAAAACACTGTTCTGTCTGTTGGGGATTACTCTGCTGAGTCCCATGTTAACAGGGTCCTGAACAGAGGCCTGTCCGGAAGGAACGCCTTTTCAGCTGGAATGGTCTGGGACCCACACATACTGTAATAAGGTTTTAAATAATAGCAGAAAAAAGGGGGTTTACACATAGATATATTCAAAACCGGTCTGTTTTATAAAAGTATATATATAAATATATAGCATATATATATATTTACAGGTGAAAGGATCTGTATGCAGAAATTATTTTGTACTATGTAAAACATAGCTGTGTTATGTTTTATGTATTTAAACTCACTCATGTCATTGTTTTATAATAAGTATTTTGGGGTTTTTTGCAACATGACCGTCTTTAGGTCATGTATAATTACGTTGTTTTTTCTGACTTGAACCCTGATCCCTAGCACAAACATTGGCCACTGGGCCAAAGGGGTCGTGACCTCTGGCTGGGGAAGGGGCTACATCCAAAGCCTTTCTGCCACCGGGATGCTGAGGTTTTAAAGCTCAGTGGTGGAAGACAGCAAGGCTTTGGCACAGCCTGGCTTCGACCAGGTCAGCACTGGATGGAAAGGACTTAAAAGAAACTGCTGCTCTAAACTCAATGTCCTCACTAGTCACACCGAGGGTACAACCGCATCCCAGCTAAGAGGCCTTGTACATGACCATTTATTAACCTCGTGTTCCTTTTTTAATATGTGGAGTTCTTTTTAAACATTTTCTCTTTACTGTTCTAATAGCTTGCATTTGTTCTCCTTGTTTTTTGCTACTCCTAATCAAGAAGCTAAATACTCATTGGCGCCATCTGTTGGATGGAGGACTCTTGATTTGTTTATTTAATAAGGAATATACAGTACAGGCCAAAAGTTTGGACACACCTTCTCATTCAATGTGTTTTCTTTATTTTCATGACTATTTACATTGATAGATTCTCACTGAAGGCATCAAAACTATGAATGAACACATGTTATGTACTTAACAAAAAATGGTGAAATAACTGAAAACGTGTTTTGTATACTAATTGTTCCACCCTTTGCTCTGATTACCTGAAATGGTTTTCCAACAGTCTTGAAGGAGTTCCCAGAGTGTTTAGCACTTGTTGGCCCCTTTGCCTGCACTGTGTGGTCCAGCTCACCCCAAACCATCTGGATTGGGTTCAGGTCCGGTGACTGTGGAGGCCAGGTCTCCACTTTTTGTTAAGTACATAACTCCACATGTGTTCATTCATAGTTTTGATGCCTTCAATGAGAATCTACCAATGAAAATGGTCATGAAAATAAAGAAAACACATTGAATGAGAAAGTGTGTCCAAACTTTTGGCCTGTAATGTGTATATATATATTTTTTTTTTTTTCTCTTTAAAATACATATATAAAGAAGATGCCACCAAGCACATTCTATGTATTTCTCTGGGCTGAATTTTCTCGGCTTAGACCAGGCCATTCCTTTTATTTGTATTTGGACTGAGCCTCTGTACACGGGGGCGTGCATCATTTGTGCCCAGTCGGACATTGTGTGAATATAGCAAAAAGTCTCCTGCAGGCCCTGCAGAACGTTTGTCTGTTACTATTTCTGTTACTTTTAATAGCCTTAGCATGAATTAATTATTGCCTTGCAAAGGGGGTGAGATGACCAAGAAGAGGAGACATTGCTCCGAAGTGTCAATAAAAGCTATTTTAGGTTTGACCGCCGTGTGTGTGTTTCTTGGGAGATTTTGCGAGGGCGAACCGCGACGCCCGGCGGCCGACCTGGGTCACTGCGCGGCCCTCCGCGGGTCCGTCCGGTCGGCCTCTGCCCCTCCGCCCTCCGGGCCGATCCGGGCGAGGACAGTCTCCGGGGAGACGGGGGCGCAAGTGCGGAGGAGGCTTCTGTGCGCGACGGCAGCCGTGCGTGCGTGTAAAAGGATCCCCGTCGCTGCAGGACGTATCGCATGAACACGGCGGATCCCTTTCCCCTCCACTCCCGATGCCAAGCGCCAAGCCGGCCGGTGCGACAGACACGCAACTGGCCGGCTGTCGCCCGCCGGGTTTCCCCCTCTTTTTTTCGGAATCGGCCAAGGAAACAATACGTGCACACACCGTAGTATGGCTTAGTACTCATTTTCAAACTCTGTTTTTATGTATTACTTGCTATTTTATTATAGAAACTTTACCAAAGGTGAACGTGATTGTATAATAGGTTACCTGTATCGTGTATTCATTTATGTATGTTCGCATATCTTGGTGTATTACATTATTATTGTTGTGTGATTCTGTCAATATGATTGATTTACTGAGTATTTATCATGTCTCAGCGAACACGTAACGCGTCGTTTTTAACGTGTGTATTCTTGTGTCGGGTTTATTCCATTCAAATGAATTCACTTTCAACTTTAGCGTGTTCGTACGTTTTTATGATGCGTTGCATTAAGAAACGGAGAAGGCTACTAAATGCAAAATTTAGTGTTTCTGTTGTGGTCCTTGTTATTATTATGATGATGATGATGGTGACGATCTGTCGGGTCTGCAGCGCCCCCCAGCGGCCAGAAAAACTTTCCTCTCCCGAACTGATTTCCTCCCCTCTTTTTTACTTCCTGTTTTCTGCGGGACCGACGGAGCTCTCCGCTCCTTTCATTTCAACTTTCCCGGCCCCCTCCGCGCCCGTCCCCTCCGATTATTCCGTTCTTCCCGGCGCCGGGTCTCCCTCGTCGGGCTCCGGTTGAAATGCTGAAGCCGCCCGCCGCCCTCGGCCCCGATGGATTTCACGTAGAGTCGCTGCTCCTGCTCGCCCCGACCTCCGCGCCGCCCTTTCCGCCGTTCCGCCGCGTCTCCTCCGCCTAGTCCCCGCCGCATTTATTCGTCTTTATTCCTTCTTTCTTTTTTTTTTTTAAATTCCTTCTTCCAATGTCCGCCGTCGAACTGACGTCCCCGTGAAAGCCGCGATGGCCGAGCTCCAGCGGCCGACGCTGTGCTGCTGCCGGAAGGCGCTCACGGTCCCCAGCAAGTCGTGCGACGGCGGCCGGCCGCTGGGACACTGTCGCCTGGTGGACATCGCGTCCGCCTCCAACTTCCACAGCTTCAAGCTCCGCCACTTCCACCTGGACCTGCACCTCAACTTCGCGCTGAAGAGGATGACGGGCTGGCAGGTCCTGGAGCTGCTGCCCCTGCAGCCCGGGCTCCAGACCCTGGTGCTGGACACGCACCCGTCCCTGCACATCCATTCCGTGGACTGCAAGGTGCCCGGCGGCGGCGGTCCGGACGCCGTCCTCCCCCTCACCTACCGCGTGGAGCCGTTCACCGACTACGGCGCGTCGCTGCACGTCAGCCTGCCGGCCTCGCCGCCTCTCCGGCCGCACCGGGCTTTCCAGATCACCGTGCGGTACACCACGACCGACGGGCCCGCGGTAAGGTCACCGCGGTGCCGGGGGCCACGGCGGCTCCTGGGAGGAATGTGGCGGATCGCTGGAATTCCGAAAATGTGTCGCGCCGGATATTTTAAGCGTTGAATGGTCGTCGCGACGCTCCGGGCTGCTGGCTCGCCGTAAACGAATATTTATCGACTATTTAACGTGACCTTTACGGTGACCCCGCTTGTCAACACATTTACATTATACATTTACAGCATTTATCAGACGCCCTTATCCAGAGCGACTTACAATCAGTAGTTACAGGGACAGTCCCCCCCTGGAGACACTCAGGGTTGAGTGTCCCGCTCAGGGACACGATTTGAACCTGGTGTTACCCACTAGGCTACTACCACCCCGATGATAGAGTTACCGATGCTTCTGGCATTCATGTCAGTACTCTTTGATTCTCCAATGACAGTATACGCGGGAAGCGTATCGATTGTTGAGTTTAGCAGTTTTTTTTTTTGGTGCACCGCTCGGGGAAAGACGCTCTTGCGGCGTCCGCCGGTTACAGGGACAACAGGGCATGTGAGGGGTGGTGAGAGTCCTTCGAAATGTTGCGAGCCCGACGGACGAGGTGGTTCTCGTAGAGCTGGGAGACGGGTGGACGTGGAAAATAGCAACATCCCAATATGATTGTGTTGCTCTCCGGTGTAGGTTTTGTTCTGGTTTTAGTCTCAGTTGTGCAGGAACGTTCGGAACGTCACCTGCCACGGACCTCGGTTTCCATTTCCTTCATTTGGACAAGAAGCTTCCTTCCACCTACTGTCCATCTCCATTACCGCCCGTCGCTCTAACTAAAGCCCCGCGTCCCTCTGCGCAGATATGGTGGCTGGACGCCGAGCTGACGTGTGGCCGGACGCGGCCGCTGGTCTTCACGCAGGGCCATTCCGTGTGCAACCGCTCCTTCTTCCCCTGCTTCGACACGCCCGCCGTCAAGAGCACCTACTCCGCCACCGTGCGGGTGAGTCCGCCTGGACAGGTCCCCGTTTAAAGAGCTTCCGGGAAGATTGCATGTCTTTAATCTTGAATTGTTATTCTTCCCCTCCCATAATCCCACACCACACCATTTCACCGTCCTCGTGCATTTGAATTCTTCTTGTGACGTGATATTGTGTGACCGTGGCTCGCGGCCGCAGGTGCCGGAGGGCGTGACGGTCCTGATGAGCGCCTCTCGCAGCGCCTACTCGAAGCAGGACCGCGTTTTCCAGTTCTCCATGGAGTTCCCTGTGCCGGCCTACCTGGTGGCTCTGGTGGCGGGGGACCTCCAGCACGCCGACATCGGCCCCCGGTGAGAGACGGTCCAGGCGGAGGGAACACGGGCCTCCTCAGAGGGTCCGAGGGACCATTGCAAAATATCTTAGTCAGCCCGAGATTAGGGCTAAAGTGGTTTTAGCCTGAAGGATTATCAAATATCACCGAATAACAAGACCAATCGGTGAAGGGGGTTCCGTCAACACGCTTTTCAGCGTAAAATAATATACAGTTTGTTTGGGTTTTTTTTGCATGCCTGTGAAATATTGTGTGCGCCTCCCCCAGGAGCCGAGTATGGGCGGAGCCTTGCATCCTCACCTGCGCCGTCAGCAAGCTAGGGGGCAGCGTGGAGCGTTGGCTGGGCGTGGCAGAGGGCCTATTTGGACCGTACGTCTGGGGAAGGTTGGTCTATGTCGGCCTCTGCGGCTTTTAACCATTCATATTCTATCCGTCTCGCCGTAAGATTTATTGTTGCCATTGGCAGCCATTGAGCTTCCAGTCATCCATCCCAGCGGGACCAGCAGGTTCCTCTTGAGTAGCTGGACACAGCCATGGTGGACTAAGGTGGCTTAATAATTGCAAATACGAAATGACCAAAAACCAGAAACCGTATGAAGAAATAAAAGGAGAAATAGCTGCATGAATTCAAGTAAAATGAATGCTAATGTAACATCACTTTAACATCAGCCGCTAGTCTCCCTTAATGGCGCAGTTATTACAGCTTGTAATTATTGGTCACTCAGCGAGTTAACCTGCTTGTCAAAGATTAACCGTCATTTGCAAAGTGCATGTGCCGGACGAGGGCGGACGGCGGATGGTTTGGCCAACCGTCAATCTGGGTCAATCTCACGTGACCTCAGCTGACGCACGCCGATGCCAGTGTTCATTAGTGCTGGGTAGGCTGCGCTTAGGACTGCGCTTAGGACTGCGTTCGTGGGTGACATTGTCTGACCTCACCGACCCCCGGGATCCGCAGCCTTGCACAGACATTTCCGGAAGCGCTTTGTGATGTCCTAATTTCCCTCGCAGCCAAATCTCCTGAATTAAGTGGTCCAGTTGGTTAGCCAGCCATGTAAAACAGACATGTGCGCGCACACACACACACACACACTCCCTAAAATACTCAGCTAGCGGACATGATCACTGTTGACAGTTAGTGCTTAGGCCTCAAAATACATTGATCTGTGAAGCTGAAGCTTTATTTTATATTTAGTGCCATTTTTACGTATTCTTTCTAAAAAAAGGTCCTTTCTGCCGCCCAGTATAAAATTATATCCTGGGATCATTTTAGGAGTTGTGTATTTGGTAACCATAGCAACGTTGCTTCAAAAGTGGGGCCGCATTACTGAGTAATAGACTGACCTCCATAGGGGGTAATACTGATAAGACCAATCAAGGTAATATTACTTAAATGAGGGTATGTTTATTTGGTGTCATTTTTTTCAACAGTTGATGTGATATTTCATATTCTACAAGTACAACTGGACCAATTTATATACAGTACAGGCCAAAAGTTTGGATACACCTTCTCTTTCAATGTGTTTTCTTTATTTTCATGACCATTTACGTTGGTAGATTCTCACTGAAGGCATCAAAACTATGAATGAACACATGTGGAGTTATGTACTTAACAAAAAAAGGTGAAATAACTGAAAACATGTTTTATATTCTAGTTTCTTTGCTCTGATTACTGCTTTGCACACTCTTGGCATTCTCTCGATGAGCTTCAAGAGGTCGTCACCTGAAGGAGTTCCCAGAGGTGTTTAGCACTTGTTGGCCTTCACTCTGCGGTCCAGCTCACCCCAAACCATCTCGATTGGGTTCAGGTCCGGTGACTGTGGACTTTTTGTTACATAACTCCACATGTGTTCATTGGTAGTTTTGATGCCTTCAGTGAGAATCTACCAATGAAAATGGTCACGAAAATTATTAGAATTAGATTGAAATGTTTATTATTTAAATAATCAGGATATGTTCATAATAAAGTGAGAAATATTTTTTAAATTATATTTTCTTTATATAATTATATGTATAATATATATTTACATTATAATTATATGGTTATAAAGTACTTTTGGGGGTATTTAGTACCAAAGCTGACAAAAACTATAACTGGTACGGTATCAAGTCTGTCGTTTGTGGAGTTGAAAATCACCATGACTCTGACTCTCTCCAACAGATATGACATTGTCTTCCTGCCTCCGTCCTTCCCCATCGTTGCCATGGAGAACCCCTGTCTCACCTTCATCATTTCTTCCATCCTGGAGAGCCAGGAGTTCCTGCTCATTGATGTCATTCATGAGATCGCTCACGGCTGGTTCGGCAACGCCGTCACCAACGCCACCTGGGAGGAGATGTGGCTGAGCGAAGGGTTGGCTACTTACGCTCAGAGACGCATCACAACAGAGGCATACGGTACAAAATGCACACAAAAACACACACACGCCCACACCTTTATATTTGCAGTTGGACAACAGTCCTCGCAGTGTTTAACTGTCTGTTACCATTACACTATTATTTTCACGGAGAAATTCCGCTGATATATTTAAAATGTCAACTCTGTAGCTTTACTTGCCTTCTCTTTCTCTTTGTCTCCGGTTCAGGAGAAGCCTTCACCTGTTTGGAGACTGTGTTCCGTCTTGATGCTTTGCACCGGCAGATGCGTCTGCTTGGAGACAACAACCCTGTCAGCAAGCTCCAGGCTAAGTTCGAGCAAGGTACAGCTAGTTGTTGTTCAACGTGTGACCCCCCCAACTACTGGATACACATACGAGTTGTGTTATACATACAAGTTGTCTTTTGATGCCCACATGACCCTGAGATGCTATAAATACACTAACACAGTCAGGGGGAGCAGTATACAAAACGGTTTCATGGAGAAAAGAACTTATTGCTCTTTACTGAACTCGGGGATGCAGAACTGCTAAAAATACATCTTCAGAAAGGCCATGTTCTTTTCTGTATGAAATGTAATTAGCTTTGGGCTCTAGTTTGAAACAAAACCTGCTCAGTGTAATTCACGTCAAACCGTCCAAATTATGAAGTTGACCATACACAGCAATGAACCCATTGTTTTCAACTGGATGTTCAGCACTATGGTTGAAGCCCCTGTGGGCTCTGCTGCTGAAGCACAATTCAAGTAATAAAATATAGTTGTAGTATAAATGTAGTATTTTATATTTGAAATGTAAAAAAACATATACGAATTGACCATGGAAATAATGAAAGCGTGATAGAAGAAACAGGGTTTTTAGTGCCTTCTATTATTTCGCCAAAGTGCTGGATCATTTCTGAGTCAATAAGGATGTCCAGACTGAGACTGAGCTAAGGCTGCAACAGTCATTTCATCACATTACTTTCTATTAATTTATCATTCATGCTTAGGACAACGTTCAATGTTACCATTAAACTAAAACGAAAGATTATCCCACTAAACGTAGAGGGTAAATATCCTGATTTGATAGTGGCATTTTTAAAAGCAGGGTGGTAGTAGCCTAGTGGGTAACACACTTGACTATGAACCAGAGGATGATCCAGGTTCAAATCCCACTTACTACCATTGTGTCCCTGAGCAAAACATTTAACTTAAAATTGCTCCAGTCCCTGTCCCTGTAACTACTGATTGTAAGTCGCTCTGGATAAGTGCTGTAAATGTAAAAACTGCTCTGAATATCACTTGAGTCTCTTCTGCTCATTAATTGTTCTTTCACCTCCTTGTTTTAGGTGTGAACCCCAGCAGCCTGATGAACCTGTTTACCTATGAGAAGGGTTTCTGCTTTGTGTCCTACCTCTCTCAGCTTTGTGGTGACATAAAACGATTCGACAGCTTCCTGAGGGTGAGCGACTATAAACATAGCCACAGCACACACACACTCATTCACCCTTCCTCCCTGAACACACACACACACACACAGAAACAGAGGCAGCTTTAATAATGGCTGACGTTGCTCCCCCTCCCCCCACAGGCCTACATCGAGCAGTTCAAGTTCTGCAGCGTGGTCGCTCAGGACCTGCTGGATTTCTTCCTGGGCTTCTTCCCCGACCTGAAGGAGAGCTGCGTGGCACAGCGAGAGGGTGAGGGTCCTGCTGAGGGAGGCATAACAAACAGCGGGGGGTCCGACTAACGGTGCGAAAGCGGAGGATTCGTGTAAATAAAGCTGAAACGCAAAGTCGCTCTCTCTCTCTCTGTCGCCTCCCAGGACTGGAGTTTGAACGCTGGCTGAATGGCTGTGGCCCCCCCCTCTGTGAGCCGGACCTCTCGGCCGGCGGGGTGCTGACCTGCCCGGTGCAGCGTTTGTGTGAGGTCTGGGGCGGCGAGGACCCCGACACAAAAACCATAGCAACCTTTGACCTCTCCGCGTGGAGCACCTTCCAGACGGTGCTTTTCTTGGACCGACTACTTGACAGATCGCCACTCCCCCACGGTAGAGGCTTCCTTACATTTACATTTATGGCATTTATCAGACGCCCTTATCCAGAGTGACTTACAATCAGTAGTTACAGGGACAGTCCCCCCCTGGAGCAACTCAGGGTTAAGTGTCTTGCTCAGGGACACAAGGGTAGTAAGTGGGGTTTGAACCTGGGTCTTCTGGTTCATAAGCGAGTGTGTTACCCACTAGGCTACTACCACCCAGGCTTCCTTGTTCATCTCGCGTGTCTGGGCTTGGATCGTCCCATGTGTAACGCGCGGTTTTGACTGTCCTACAGAGGTGATGAGTCACCTGTCCCGCTGCTACTCGGCCCTGCTGGATGGGATGAACGCGGAGGTGCAGATCCGTTGGCTGCAGATTGTGGTGCGGAACGGCTTTTATCCGGACCTGCCTCGCGTCCGCAGCTTCCTGCACAAACACGTGAGTGACGGGAGAGTGGGGCTCTGGTACTGTAGAAGAGGGCAAAACTGGTTCTTCAAATATCTGTCACTGCAAACAATTAAGTAAGCGAAAGATGAACCGGAGAAAACAAATGAAAAAGGAAAGTTGTCCACGGTTCTACAGATATCTCCGATGTCCTGAACTCTGTTCCTCTGTAACAGTCCTTAGAACATATGTTAGTACGGTGCAGGAAGAAGTCGGTCTGCCCTGGGAGGTGAAATGAAATGGGAGGGACTAGAAACCAATGTCTGAGAATTCACATCTTAATTAAAGAGGCTGGAGACCAAACTACAATCAGCGAAGTGACGTGTAGGAAGTGGTATGATGAGCTGGCTGGAGACTTGTTTTCAGTCTGATGATGGGGTCTGGTGTTTTCCACATTTCACGATAACTTCTAGTTTATTGATTGCCATAATACTATGTTGCATATATTGCATTATATATTTAATGTAGTCTCGAATGTTGTCTTTGATAGATCTCAATGGAGCAACATAAAAGGTTGTGCATATTAGGCATGTAGAGGTGCTTCTTTATATTACATTGAATAATTTACAGCATTTATCAGGCGCCCTTATCCAGAGCGACTTAAAATCAGTAGTTACAGGGACAGTCCCCCCCTGGAGCAACTCAGGGTTAAGTGTCTTGCTCAGGGACACAATGGTAGTAAGTGGGATTTGAACCTGGGTCTTCTGGTTCATAGGCGAGTGTGTTACCCACTAGGCTACTACCACCCCATCGAATCCTAATGAGCTGTGATAATTTGACAATGAAGTGCCTGTTTTGTCATATCTGAAAAATCAGTATTGATCTCAAGCGAACTAACATCCCTTTCCCATCAGCGTTGTTCACGGTAACATGTTATACCACTCTATGTCATTACATAAACATGAATAATTTCATTTTATTAAATGGAGATTGTGATTTTTTTTTTTTGTGATGTGACGTGGTTGTGACAATTTCATATGCCACCACATGAGTTAACCTCCAGCATGTTATGTTCTCCTCTCCCTCGCCGGCAGACGTCTCGTATGTACACGGTGCCCCTGTATGAGGACCTGTGTGGGGGGGTGATGAAGTGCTTTGCGGTGGAAGTCTTCTACCAGACCCAGGCCCGATTGCACCCCAACCTGAGGCGCACACTGCAGCAGATTCTCTTCCAGACTAGTTCTGCCTCGCCCGCCACCACGGCCCCGCCCATGCTCACCCAAGCGCCCACCACCACCTCCCCTACGGACCCTCCAGCCAACGGCACCATCGCCTTACGAGACGTCAACGTGTCCGCGTGACAATGTCTGCGACCCACAGGGGTGGCGGAGGAGCAACAGATGCTGAGGAAAGAGAAGGCGCAAACCTGGAAAGGACTTGAAATGACTGGTGCGCTGGTCACACGTGGTTGAGACTTGATTTGTGCAAAAGAGTAGGACCAGCGCACGCACACTCACTTGCATATATTACACGTCATAAGCTAACTGCTGAAGCTGCTCTGGGCAGGAGGGGGAAGAATTCAAGTGCCTGTTCAGGTGTGTCTAGGCCCAGAAAATTGTCTGCGTGTGAAAGAGAGAGGGCGAAACAGCGCCACCTACTGGCCGTTTCCTCGCCGAGCTAAGCTGCTTTCCCTGTGCAATTTGTGTTCGACGGACGACTGGTGAAAGACTTTAGAAACCTTCGTTCAGGTCACGTTTATATAGATTCTGACCACGAGAGGTCACGAAAATGACGTTAAGACGCAGGACCCCCTTTACTTAAACACTACACTTCGGTTGGGGGGGATATGAGCTAATAATCCTGCCTTTCCTCCCAAGGAGGGTGGCGTTCCCCTACGCCACCCTCACGGCTTCCCACGCTTGGTGCTAACTCCTCCCACCTGTGATCTCAGGAATGTCAGTCGGGTGCGCGGGGGTGGAGCCACCCAGGTGCCTTCTGGTCATATAGCCATATGTGAGAGCAACAGGGGTCAGGGGTCAGCGTACCTTACAGGGCCCACTTTCCTTGGCCGTCGTGCAAGTGCAAGTTTTGTTTTAACGGGTGGGGCATGTGCAGACGAGGGTAATTAAATTAGGCTAATTATGCATCATTTGCGGTTTTCCAGACGTTAAGTGTGATTATAGGTATGTTAACTGTGTTCTCCCCTCATTTTACAGACACTTGCTTGGTCTTTATCCCCACCGTGAAAAATTAAGAGTGTCGAAGGGCTGATTGTTTCGCGTTTTGAATTTTATTGTGTTAAATTACAGCATTGGGAGTGTGGATCGGAGTCGATAATCACAAAGCCTTAATTTACTGCACAGACGGAGATAGAAGTTCGTTTCCATTGTTTTACAGGAAATAAAACTAAAAAAAAACGTGTCGCCTGTTTCGTCGTCGTTTTTGTCGAATCGCTTGGAGGGGGCGCTGAAAGCGCGATTACGCGCCCTGGAGCTTCGTTTACAATTTACTGCTCGAATTAAGCTTCATTCACAACGTAGACGCGGAAATGTTCCGCGTTTGTTATTTAATATAATATTTCGAGAACGCTTCTCTAGCCGTGCAACAATCCCCAAAGCCCTCCAAATGACGGGGCTTCGTGGAGAAAGGAAAACGCCACGATTAGTGTTATTAAAGTGTACATCTAGGCGCACGGACGAGCTTATCGAAACAAGGAAAAGGGGATTTTTCTGCCCGCTGGCCTGTAGGGGGCGCGCCTCGGACGGAGGGCGGATAGGAGGGGCTCTCCGCGCTCCTCGGCGCACAGCTGTTCCATGGACCGGGGGCCGGAGCGCAGCCCGGACGGTTGCCGTGTTCGACCGCGACCCCTTCGTTGTCCGGGACCCGGGGAGGCGGCGAGCCGCGGGGAATCGCAGCAGGCGCGCCGCTGAAGTCCGAGCCGCGTCCCGTCCCTGCGCGCACGGCCGCCGGAGCCGACGGGTTCGCGGCGCGGCGCGGCGGGGAGAGATCGGGACCCGGGAGGCGTCCAGCGGGACTCGGGGCTGGATGAACGCGGCCTGTCGCTCCCCAGCGGCCCGCCATGGGGGAGACCAAGATCATTTACCACCTCGACGACCAGGAGACGCCGTACCTGGTCAAACTGCCCATCCCGGCGGACCGGGTCACCCTGGCCGACTTCAAAAATGTCCTCAACAAGCCCAACTATAAATTCTTCTTCAAGTCCATGGACGACGATTTCGGGTGAGAACCGCGTCGCTCCGCTGCTTTAAATATATATATTATATTCTCTGCTCCAAATGCGCGATGCCAGTCGCGCTACTTTTTCTTTCTTTATTTTATAAAATAAACCCCGAGCCCACTTTAGACCGTCCATTGTTCCTGCGCCCCGCCGTCTGGACGGGAGATGGAACGACGATCAACAGTTAAGAGCGACGCCGAGAAAGTGGAAATCGACTCCACGCGTTTTTTTTTTTTTTAAAAAGGAGAGAAAAAGTGCGACATCGGGCGCTTCGCAGCGTCCATTTTGGAAACGGACCGACTCCCGGTGCGCGTTGGTTCCCGCCGGCGCTTCCACGTCCTGGAGACGAGGGTCCGAATGTGGACGGGGGGTCCCAGAAGGGTCCGGGTCGGGCTCCCTGGCGGCTCCGTACTAACTTACTAAAACAGGCGAGGTTTTTTTTTTTTTTTTAAATATTTTATTCGCGAACTGCTTGTCATTTTTCCCCCTTACTTTAAAATAACAGTTGACGTGTAGAGTCCCTTGGGGGGTCTGAAGTGTCACGGAAGACACCGGACACCCCGGCCGGATCCGTGTCTCCTTCCCGGCCACCGCTCCCCGCCCTCGGGAACCGCTGTCGGTGGTGGCGACGCGGCGCGGACCCGGGAGACGCGGCGTTTTGAAGCGACATCGCGGGGCGCGAAAATGGCGGCCTGGGACCCGGGCGGCGGGAGCCCGGTGACGGACGTGGGGACTCTTTTGTTGTCGGAAGAAAAGCTGCGGCGGAGGGGAAGAAGACGTGCGTCCGTCTGGGTGGCTTTCTCGCGCGTTTAGGGGTGTTTTTTTTTTTTTTTTTTTTTTTTTAATTACAATAAATAAAAAGCCCCCCGAAATTCGAGGTGTTGGTGTTTGGAACGGTGGGGAGCCCTCGGACCCCCGGGGACCCCGAGAGCCCAGATCCGCACGGGCCCGGTTTCGTTTGCTTTTGTTGGCCTGGCGGCCTGCTTTTTCTTCCCGGGATTGCAAAACCACACACACACACACACACACACAGTTGCATCTCTGTCCTGTTTAAACAAGCTCGTCAAGGTGCACAGCAAAGCATTGTTGTGGGTCCCCCAGCACCTTCGTTCTCTTCAGGACTGACCGGGACCTCGAGGAAGCGCGCGGCGAAGCGGTGACCTTCGCGACCTTTATGCCACGCCGCATTTACAACCGTCGGACTTTATGAACAGTGTGGGGGAAGCCGCTTTATAAAACGCTAAATGCGCACACAATAAAGTCTTTTTTTTAAACTGGATTAATATTACGGCTCTCGTGTTTTAACGGCAACACGAGATTGTATCCCGACACTTCGGCTGGTGATAAATTATAGAGACGCTTGTATCCACTGTCATGGTTTAAGTTAAATCCTTAAACCGGCATCTGTTCTCTTTTTTTGTTTTTTTTTTTGTTTTAATTCTCTTTTTGATGGATTTTGTTCTCCAGTTCCAAAGATATCGTGAAGGCGATCGCAGAAAAGTGTTGTTATTGTGGTTCATCATATTGCAGGATTTCATGTGACCTCTTGACAAACGGCCTTTTTGATGCTCAGTTTTTTTGTCATTGTTTCACTTTTCTGCCTCTTTCTCTGACACACACACACACACACACACACACACACACACAGGCATGATGGGAGATGATAGATTTCACATCCTCTCCAATCATCCCTTAACCTTAGACACTGACTCACCATCCCTCGTCTGTCTTGCCGTGTCACACACACACACACACACAAACATTTGTTCTGCCCTTTTGACAGCTTGACTGGTTTTATGCTCGGATGATGAACTGCTGGATCCTATAGACGTATCATATCATACAGCCATAAATTAGCAGTGTGTCAGCCGCACGGCCTGGCACCTCCCACGCCGCACCGCTCAACGGCACGACGTTCGCTTCGGTTACGAATAATGTTGTTGTTGTTTTTTTTAATAACACGGGAATGTTGTGTCCTGACCGCATGGCGGGGCTTTCGTTGGTGTGCAGCGTTTTATGTACGACCACGATTATCGTCCTAATGTGCTGATCAGAGTTGGCAGACTGGCGCAGATGTGCAGATTACTTAGAGAAATCTGGGACACACACACACACACACACACACACAGGTGTGCTGGGTGATCCGCACCAGTTATTGTTGCCTCAGACGACAGCTGCAGGGCCATCACAACACACATCCCCATCTCTATGACACCGATATCATTATTATGGTGTAACCGTGTGAGTTTGTAAAACCTTGAACTCGGACAGTAGCGATTTTATAATACAATTTCTTTTATGTGAACTCTGACTCAAAATGTCCACACATTTTTTTAGTTCGGTCTTAGTTTCGGGCACGTTCCTGAGCTGTACGCGCACTTTAGCTCGTGTGACAGCGTCCTGTTGTCCCTGTTCTCTTTCGCTAGCTCTCCCAGCGCTCTGACGGATGATGCGGAAGGCTCAGGACAGTGCGGTGCAGCTGGGCGAGACCCCCGCCCGCCCCCAGCGGAGCACATCTGGCGCGGCGGATCTCCGCCGTGTCCCGTGGTGCGCGGTTGTGCGCGGGGCGGGGTGAGAACGAGGAAAAGAATGTTGCTCTGGGCATCCCTGATGCAAAATGATGTGCTTGTTATTTTCCAACGGTGTGTGTGTGTGTGTGTGTGTGTGTGGTGGCCAGTCTGGCACTAGCTGATCTGAGAGGTAGAGAGGCCTTTTCACTCCCAGGCTCAGTCTGAATTAATGTTTCTCTTAAGGAAGCTGACCTACTTTCTCTCCTGTTCCTGTTTTATTTTCCTCTCTTGTGTCTTTCTGCTCTCCTGTGTGTGTGTGTGTGTGTGTGTGTGTGTGTGTGCATTCATGTGAACGAGAGGCCAAGATTCTGTGTGTATTAGCATATTGTATGTGTGCGCAATTCCGAGTCTTTGCATATCGAATAAGAGAGTGTGTGTTTTGTGTGTGTGTTGTGTGTGCTCGTTTGGTCTCCGTGGATCTTTAATCTCCAGCTTATGGTCCTTCGCTCCAAGTTCTCAGCGTTTTTCATGTCTGCGTCTCTCTCACGATGACAGAGAGAATAAAAAGATTGGAAAAAAATAATAAAACCAGTGCGTGGCGGCGCTCATCTGAAACCATTATCCGCCCCTCCCAGCCTTCCTCTCCATCCGTTTCTTCCGTCCCCCCCGGCCCACTCCCATCAATCCCTCCGAGGCCCCAGTCCTATTTGTCTCCTTTTTTTTCTGTGCAAATCTAATCATTGCTGCCTATGAAGAGGAAGACCCTCTTTATTAGCGGTCAGGTCTGTTTACAGATCA